>NC_133451.1:118397000-119018500 GCF_048565385.1 Saimiri boliviensis | reverse complement strand
ATTAGAATTTGTAAAAGTTATCTCAAAAATGCAAGTTTTGAAGTTTTCTTCTCTCAATGCCTTTTTATAATCCTATTCATAGTTTCCCAAATACCCAAACCAGAGGTTTGGAATACATATTTAAAAGCTTTTCTTCACTAACCATATTAAAAAGATACAACATTTGCCTTTTTAAATGTAATAGATATGCAATCTTACTGAAATCTGAGCCCAGAACAGTGATAACCAGAGTAATTATAGTGTCTAGTGCTGGGGAATGATAAAGGATGAAACAGTGAGTTCCACATGCCACCCTTCTAAATTAGAGTCAAAGATGTGGTTCACTTGTAAGCCTCTTCATGTCTAGACAGAATAACAAGGTTTTGGTGCATTTTTAGCTAGTTCAGTCTTTCACTGGAGTTTCAGCTCTGTTGTTGTTTTCTAATCATGGTTGTTATAATAGTTATTAACAGCAATAAAAATACCAGATATCGTATATTATTTCCTTGATATATAATAGTCACTTCCTTAACTGTCTTTGTCATTTTACTTAATTAACAGGAGAAAAAATGCTATAAGGTGAGCAAGGTAATTGTATTCATTTTCAGATGAGAAACTGCAATCTACAGAAGTGATCCAAACAGACATACAGAATTAATAAACAGACTAGCTAGTATTCAAACTAGACCAGTCTGATTCCAAACCTCAAAATGTTCATCTCTACCTTATTAAGAAAAACAGTAAGACAGAAATTAAAATAGAACAAACATATGGTTTGTTCTATTGAAGTACAAATGACTTGGGTTTGTCTTGAGAAAAACAAACCCAAGTCATTTATATAGGAATAGAGATGGGATTTCATATAGATGAGAAATGCTTATGTAAAAATGATTATACATTCTTTATATAAATGATATGCATGAAGAAACATAAACATTAAGACAGATTGTTTTATTCTCAGTCTTTATTGAAAGTAGTGATTTAGTCTGGGTGAGGTGTCTCACGCCTATAACCCCAGTACTTTGGAGGCTGAGGTGGGCGTATCACTTGAGGTCAGGAGTTCTAAACCAGCCTGATCAGTATGGCGAAACCCTATCTCTACTAAAAATACAAAAATTAGCTGGGCTGTGGTGGCACACACTTGTAATCCTAGCTACTCAGGAGGCTGAGGTGGGAGAATCGCCTGAACCTGGGAGGCAGAAGTTGCAGTGAGCTCAGATCATACCACTGAACACCAGCCTGGGCAACAGAGGGACACCCTGTCTCAAGAATAAAAAAGAAAAAAAAAAAAAAAAAAAAAGAAAGAAAGAAAAGAAAAGAAAAGAAAAGAAAGAAAGTAGTGGTTTAGAATAAAAAACAAAATCAAAGTTATTGGCCAACTTCTGAGTCTAGCACTGTCTAATACCAAAACCAGACAAAGATACTACAAGAAAAGAAAATTACAGGCCAATAACCCTGTGGACACAGATACAAACTCTTCAACAAAATACCAGCAAACCAAGTTCAACAACATATTAATAGGATCATACACCATGAACAAGTGGGATTTATCCCTAAGATGCAAGGACGGTTCAACATATGCAAATCAATATATGTGATACATTATATTAACAGAATAAAGATAAAACCCATATGATCATCTCAATAGATGAAGAAAAGCCATTTGACAAAATTCAACATCTTTTCACAATAAACTCTCAACATTTTAGGCATAGAAAGAATGTACCTCAACATAATAAAGGTGATATGTGACAAATTCACAGCTAACATTATATGTAAGCTGAAAAACTGAAAGTTTTTTCTCTAAGATCAGGAACAAGACAAAGATGCCCCTCCTATGCAATATAGTACGAAAAGTCCCAGTTGGAGGAATTAAGCAAATAAAATGAATAAAAGCTATCCAGACTGGAAAGGAAGAAGTAAAATGGTCTCTGTAGATATCATAATCATATATAAAAAGCCCTAAAGACCTATAAAAAATATTTGCAAAATACATTCAATGAAGTTGTAGAATACAAAGTCAATGTACAAAAGTTAGTAGTGTTTATATATACTATCTGAAGAAGTCAGATAGTTCATTGTTAGTATATATAAAGTGTTTATATATGTTTATAAATTTTGTTAGTATAGATAGTGTTTATATATGTTGAAGTATATATAAAGTGTTTATATATGCTATGAAGTATATATAAAGTGTTTATATATGCTATGCAATGAACTGTCTGACTTCTTCAATGAAGAGGTTTATATAAACTAACATACATATGGTAAACAATCAAAACTATGCAACTTTACAACAGCAATTTAAAATTACCTAGCAACAAAGTTAACTGAAGAGGTAAAAGATCTGTTTGTACATTGAAAACTATAAAAGACTGATAAAAGAAATAGAAAAATAAGCAACCAAATGGAGAGATATCTCATGTTCATGGATTGGAAGAATTAATATTATTAAAATATTCATACTACCCAAAGTGGGCTATAGATTCAATGCAATCCTTACAAAAATTTCAATGACAGTTTTCACAGAAGTAGAAGAAAAAGATCCTAAAATTCATGTGGAATTATAAAAGACTCTAAGTAGCCAAAGCAATCTTGAGCAATACAAACAAAGTGAAGGTGCCACACTACCTAATGTCAAAACTATTACAAAGTTACAGTAATTGAAACAGCATGCTTCTATCATAAAAACAGTCACATAAACCAATGGAATAGAATAGAGAGCTCAGAAATAAATGTACACATTACAGTCAACTGCTGTTTGACAAAAATATCAAGAATACACAATGGAGAAAGGATAGTGTCTTTAATAAGTGGTATCAGGAAAACTAGATGTCTACATGCAGAAGAATGAAATTGGATCTTTTCTCACATCATAGGAAAAATCCAGTTAAAATGGATTACACATAAAACCTGAAACTGTAAAACTGCTAGAAGAAAACAGGTAAAAAGCTTTTTGACTTTGATCTAGGCAACAATTTTTTGGATATGACTCCAAAAGCACAGGTAACAAAAGTAAATATATACAATTTGTATTGTATTAAACTGAAAACCTACAGGAGAAAAGAAAATTATTTCACACTTTTGATGGGAAGGTAAATTAGTATAATCGTTATAGAAAATAGTAGGATGTTTCACAAAAAATTACAAGTAGAACCATCATAAGATCCAGCAATCTAACCACTGGATATCTATCCAAAGAAAATGAAATCAGTCTGTCAAAGAGATATATGCATTTTCTGTTCATTGCAGCATTATTTACAATAGGCCAGATATGGAGGCAACCTAAGGGTCCATCGCAGATGAACAAATAAAGAAAATGTGGTATATAAACACAATGGACTATTATTTAGTTTTAAAAATAAGAAAATCTTGTCATTTGCAATAACCTGGATGAACCTGGAGGAGGACATTAAGGTAAGTAACATAAGCCAAGCACAAAAACCCAAATACCACTTCATCCCATCTATATGTGGAATCTGAAAATGTTGAACTCATGGAAGTAGACAGTGGAACAGTGGTTGCCAGAAGCTAAAAATGGAGGTTTGGGGAGACGTTGAGCAAAGGATACAAAATTTCAGTGAGACAGGACAAGTAAGTTGAAGAGCACTAATGTACAACATGGTGACGACTGATTCTAGAACAACACGGGTTTGAATTCCGTGGGTCCATTTCTATGCAGCTTTTTTCAATAAATACAGTCAGCCCTTTGTATCTGAGGTTTCTGCATCTGCAACTAGACACGGATTGAAAATATGATGTTCATGGGATGCAAAACCTGGATACGCTGAAGGCTGACTTTTCCTATATGTGGGTTCCAGAGGGCCGACTGTGGAACTTGAGTATTTCTGGATTTTGATATAAGCAGAGCCTCTGGAACAAAATCCCCCAGCTACACCAAAGGATGACTATATTGTACTCTTGAAAATTGTTAAGAGCAGACTTTGTGTTCTCATCGCATACACAAAAATAAGTATGCGAGGTAATGCATATGTTAATTACCTTCATTTAGCTATTTCACAATGGATGCATATTTTAAAACAATGTTATACATGATAAATAAATGTAATATTTATTTCTTAATTAAAATAAATAAATAATGTTAAAAATAAAAACTTCTGATAGCAAAGGAAATGATCAAGAGTGAAGAAACAACCTATGAAATTAAAAATATTTGCAAAGCATACATCTCATAAGAGGTACTATCCAAAATATATAAGGAACTCAGACAATCAAATAGCCAGAAAACAAGTAATCTAATTAAAAAATTGGCAAAAGACCTACATATGGAATTCTCAAAAGGAGACGTAAATGGCCAAAAGATACATGAAAAAAATCCTTAACATCCTTGGTAATCAGGGAAATGCAAAGTAACCCCACAATGACACATCACCCCATACCTGTTCAGATAGGTATTATGAAAAGATGAAAGATAGCAAATGTTGAGGGGGACGTAGGAAAGAGAAGCTTTCTACACTGTTGGTGGTAATGCAAATTAGCACAGTAATTACAGAAAACAGTATGAAGATTTCTCAGAAGTTAAATACAGAACTACCGTACGATCCAGCAATTCCGCTACTGGATATAAATTCCAAGGGAAACAAAATCAGTAAGTCAGAGAGATACCTGGAATCCCATGTCATTACAACACTATTCACAATAGCTAAGACATGGAATCGAACTAAGTGCCCATCAACAGATGAACTGATTTTTAAAGTATGGTATATATACACAATGGAATACTATTTAGAGTTAAAAAAAAAAAAGGAAATTCTGTCATTTGAGATAACATGAATGAGCATTATGCTTAGTGAAATGAAATAAACACAGAAAGACAAATACTTCATGATCGCATGTCTATATGTATTCTAAAGAAGTTGAGCCACAGAAGCAGAGGGCAGAATGGTGGTCACCAGGATGCTGGGGAGGAGAATAGAATAGGGACATAGATGTTGGCTGAAGGGTACCAAGTTTTAGTTAGAATGAATGAGTTCCAGAGATCTATTCTATAGCACATCTACTACAGTTAATCCTGAAGTACTGTATACTTGGAAAAAAAAAACACTTTGTATATTTCCAGAAAAAAAAAAAAAAATCAGCCCAGAAGTACCGAATAGGTGGATATGTCTAGAATACGAAATTAGCCTGCTAGCTCCAGTCATGTTGTTGCTCAGTATTATAAAAAAGCAAACCTACTGCTTGAGCTGAGATTGGTACTAAGAAAACTACTTCTCAAAATGAAAGGACCATTAAAAGTGCACATTACAGAAAACAGAATTACAGTTCACATTGCAAACCCTGGATCATTCAATTACAACTTGATTTTTAGCCCTTCAAGTAATTTTGCTTTGAAAGAATATGACAATTTTCATAATTTAGGAACTAGTTGGTTTGCAACTATGTTCAGACTTACCAAAAATACGTTGTTGCTCATGCCCTTTAAAAATGTAAGGAAATCATCAGGCTGAGAAGAGGTATGATTGTCCTTATTAAAAATTGCATCTATATCCTCCAAAGTTTCAAAATCTGCGATTATCTTCTCCAACAACTCAGAAATTTGGCTCTAACTTCCTCTGTAATTTGACTTCCATTTCCACACCTCATCTTCTTTCCCTTCAACTAGTCTAGCATATGACAGGGAGTCAATATACAAATCCAATTCCTGCCTCACATCACTGCTTATAACACACAATGATTATGCATATATACAATGTCTTTTTTTTAACCTACTAAAGATTCAGTTTTTACCTATGAAAGATTGTAACTGTTTCACACGACATATTTTGTAGAGTTCTATTACACTTATAATCTCTACATCTACCATCATTACCACACCTCTATCATAGTGTGTGTGTGTGTGTGTGTGTGTGTCTGCTTTTTGTTTGGAGAATTGTTTGGTAATACAAAAGTAAAAATGCACAGTCCCTTATATGTACAACATCACTACGTATTTTATATGTATGTATTATATACACTTATAGTACTTATATATACTTATATAAACTTTAAAAACTTGAAAGCTTGGAAAACAACCTCAGTAGGAGACCAGATAAATTTTACTCCCGTATTTGGTGGTAGTTTGATGAAATTCAAAAATATGAATAACTGATTTTTATCATTTATTAAGCACTTAATATATTAAATTTTTGTTTCCTTCTTCTCTTATTTAATCCCTGCAAAATTTTACGTACAGTAAATGCTGTTATTAGCCCCATTTTACGGAGAGTGCACTTGAATGAGAGACACGGTTTTCATTATGTGCTCTTCTGGACTGTTTTAAAAATCCTATTTATGCAAGTTAAATGCATGATAGTAACAGAGAGGACGACTGCTGGTCTTTCCCTTTAGCTGGACTGTGAAGTTGCATAGGAAGAAGCAGTGATCTACCAAGTTGTTCTGATATATTCAGTAGATGTGCTGCTGAAGCGCTGATTTTCACTGGGGACAAAATAAAAATGCAAGTGTAGTTTTCATAAATATTAATTCTTAGAAAAAGTAAGCTGTACTGTTTTATTTGGCGACACAACATTTTATTTATTTCATTTTGCATTATTGTAGAACAATGCAATGTCTTTTAACCAGCTGTAAGTGAACTCCTGAGAATTTCATTCCAAGTAGACACTTTAAAAGAGTATAAGATCTCTTTCTCTCTCTCTCTCTCTTTTTTTTTCTTTTTCTTTCTTTTTTTTTTTTTTTTGAGATGGAATCTTGCTCTGTCGCTCAGGCTGGGCTGTAACGGGACGATCTCGGCTGACTGCAACCTCTGCCTTCCTGGTTCAAGCGATTCTCCCGCCTCAGCCTCGGTAGTAGCTGGGATTAGAAACATGTGCTACCACGCCCAGCTAATTTTTGTGTTTTTAGTAGAGATGGGGTTTCACCATGTTGGCCAGGCTGGTCTTGAACTCCTGACCTCAGGTAATCCAGCGGCGTTGGCCTTCCAAAGTGCTGGGATTACAATCGCGAGCCGCTGCGCCCGGCCAAGATCTTTTAAAGTGGTTCTGCTATTGTTCTGAGTTTTTTATTTAATAATTCGCAAAGCACTATGAAATACACTTAATGTATTTGACCTTTTAAAAACGTATGCTGTTTAAGAAAAAAGTATTAATGAAACTTGTTACAAACAGCAAGGGAGACTGTTCAAGAGGGTACGTTTTTCATAGATCTAGGACCACTGCAATGGGGCCTTACAGTGGGAAAGAGAGATTGAGCTCAGCTCTGAAAAAAATTAGAAAACTGAGAATTTATAAACAAGGAGCAGGGGAGGAAGCTCGGTGGATGAAGAATTACTAAGAGGAAACATTAGCACTAAGGGGGATTCTGTAGCCACACTGACATGCCAGGATTCTTGTTGGAGGCAGGCCAGGGCGATCAGACGTCTTCTGGGGGATGGTGGAGGACTAGGACCCCGATCAGATATCCAGGGTGAGCAGACAAGGAGAATGACTAAATTGACTTAGCAAGGTTCTTGCTAAACTCGGACACTGTAGAGACAAGTAAGGAAGTATAAAAGTTAAGAAATCGTTGAAGAGAGTAAAGTTTGGTCAAAGAGAGGCTCTGTCAATACTTCCCGACGTTTTAAATTAAAACCCAACGCAGTTACTTGTATCATTCAGGGTCATTCGAAAAAATCAAAACTGATGTAAAGTATTGAATTGGAATTAACAAAAATATAAAATGTGAGGGAATTTATTTAGTACAGAATAATATTTTTATTTTTATTTTTTGAGACAGACTTTCACTCTTGTTACCCAGGCTGGCGTATAATGGCGCGATCTCAGCCCACCGCAACCTCCGCCTCCCGGGTTCAAGCACTTGCCTGCCTCAGCCTCCCGAGTAGCTGGGATGACAGGCGCCCGCCGCCACAGCCAGCTAATTTTTGTATTTTTAGTAGAGACGGGGTTTCACGATGTTGGCCAGGCTGGTCTCGATCTCATGACCTCGTGATCCGCCCGCCTCGGCCCCACAAAGTGCTGCGGATTGCAGGCGTGAGCCACCGCGCCCGGCCCTACAGAACTCTATTTTTAAGGGCGTCAGAAGACATGAAAGAGCCGCCAGGGGAAGATGAGAGTCCTCGCTGCTGGAAGCTGCCTTTGTCCCTAGATGGGAGGTTCAGCGGGAGCAGCTCAAGAGCTGGAGGCGCCACGCCCGAGGCAGACCTTTGGGGGCCTCTTACTGCGGCCGGGGGTGGGACCGCCGGAGGGAGAACGGGGGATTCAGGACAGCGCGCACTTTCCGCCGGTGCCTCTCATTGGCTGAAACGAGCCCGGAGTCGGTTCACAAGGGATCCTGGGAAGTGTAGTTTGCAGAGTTCAGGTCCCCCGCAGTCCTCCCACGAGAGCAGGGGGACAGGGGGAAAGGTTCTGAGATCAAACACACGGATGAACAGCCCCATACTGAAAACTTACCGCGGTGTACAGTAGCACCTTCTTTTTTCTTGACGTACCAACCGACAGAGGCAGACACAGTTTTAACTCTAAGCTGTTTCTGCTGTAGTTTCATCCCGATTATTCTAAATACAAAACCTGTATTGCAATGTGTTGGTTTTGCATGTTGAAATAATACATATTGCTTTTCTATGATGATGGATGTAGATTTAGTTCTCTTATTTGCCCCTCCCTCGTTCTAGCAATAGAATTATCACAATAGAATCACAGCATTTTTAATGTAGATTAGCAAGCTGTGTTTACATCACTACGTGATAAAAATATTGTTCACCGCTGGTCCAGCTAGCTCGCGATGTTGACTCTTTCTACGTTGGGTAGACATTTGTTTTGAAGATGCACCTGTTCTTTCACTATAATTTATTCTCACATCCTTAATTCTTTTCTTACTCTTCTTAATTCATCTTGGCTATGATCCTAAATATCAACTATTTTTCTGAGTCTCTCTCTTTTCACTAGAAAAAACTCTTTTGGGAGCCTCTTTCCACTTGCTGTGATCTGGACTGGCTGCTCTCGGCTTTAGCTGTGTGCTGTCATCTGTGGCTTTGTGTTCCTAATTTCCTAACTTGGATATACCATATTCTAGAACTGACTTCTGTTTTCTTAGATTCTTTCTGTTTCCTGTGCCACAGCTCATAGGAACTTTTAAAGGAAGTATGTATAAAAAGCAGTGCACCTGTAGAATAAAGTATTTAAAAAATTTCAAAGTTGAAAATAATTTTTTCTTTAAAATTTGTCAGGACTTTTTATTCCGCTGACTTTTAGCCAAAATAAAATAAAATAAAATAAAATAAAATAAAATAAAATAAAATAAAATAAAATAAAATAAAATAAAGGCCTGTGTTGATCCATCAGCGCTATTCACATTCTCATTCTTTTGTATGTGATTTACGGTTTGTTTTTTTTTTTTTTTTTTTTTTGAGACTGAGTTTCGCTCTTGTTACCCAGGCTGGAGTGCAATGGCGCGATCTCGGCTCACCGCAACCTCCGCCTCCTGGGTTCAGGCAATTCTCCTCCTTCAGCCTCCTGAGTAGCTGGGATTACAGGCACGCACCACCATGCCCAGCTAATTTTTTGTATTTTTAGTAGAGACGGGGTTTCACCATGTTGACCAGGTTGGTCTCGATCTCTCGACCTTGTGATCCACCCACCTCGGCCTCCCAAAGTGCTGGGATTACAGGCTTGAGCCACCGCGCCCAGCCAATTTATGGTTTTTATGGAAAATTTTAGACTCTTCTCTTTAGTGCTGATCCGTTCAAAATTTATATGCCTTAAATGAGCCATTTTCATTTTTCATCTTGGCCATTAAAAAGGATTTTGAAGACGCAAGTTTTTTAGTGTGGGGAAATTTTCCTGTATTAGTGCTTTTATAACTTTTTTCTCCAGGGTTCTTTCCCCACCCTCGTGCTATTTTTTCTAGACAGTCAATTTCTTGCAATGATTCTCCATGTCTTGTATTTTTCCTTGTTATTGTCTATGCTTTTGCCTTTTTTTTTAACATAAACTTTCCCTCTGGTTCTTGTATTGGAATTTTTATTGTGACTATCATAATTTTTTTTCTGATTTTCAAAGACTGTTTTTTATTGTTCTAGTTGTCACTGTTTTCTAATTGCTCATTTTTCCTGGCAATCCTGGCAATCCTGTTGTTATCAATACAGTTTGTTTTTATTCCTCTGAGAATTTATACTCATTTTTCAGTTTTCTTCTGCTTCCTGAATTATCTCTCTGTCCCCACATTTTTCTTTCTTATTGACTCACTCTTTCATTATGGGGTATTTTCTCACATATCTGCTGGTCCTTGGACGCTAAGATGCTAATTGGAAACTCTGGGTTGTTTTCTGGAACTCACTCCAGGGAACTCAGGAGGCAGCTGGCCCTTTTCTTTATATAACCCCTACTGCCAGTATCTGCAGGTCTTTTCTCTGAAGATGTCTTTTGATGTCTCCTGAGAAAAAGAATTTGAAACTTTGCCTGGAGAGTAAATGTAGTCTGAAATAGGGATATTCTCCAGGTTGGCAAATCCTTATCTTTGGGAAGTAGATTTATCTTTTGACAATACCCAGAGGTTATTTAATCAAATTTGATAAACTGAGTATATAGTAATTAAACAAAAAGTATGGCTTAACTATAAAATAATGGAACTGACTGTCTTGCATAGCTAGAACCCAGCTGTCTGTATCTGCTCAGGGGTGGTGGGTTGGAAATGTGCAAACCGTACGACGGTCTGCCATCTTCTTCTGCAGCTAGAAGTCACTAGTGGAGACAGGAAGCCAGCAGGCGGAGAGAAGGGACGCACTCCGGGTCAATACTGCCATGGCAGCGTTCGGTTTAGTAGCTGACATAACTTTTCTTCCACACTCCCACAACCATTATCATCCCCACCTTGGAGATAACCAGCACCAGTGACCATCCCTCAGAAATCTGAAGCCCAGCTCTGTGGGGTCTCTACCTGACTCCTCCAAAGAAGACCCCACTTCTCAGAGGTCTGGGTCCTGGCTCTGCTCGGCCTAGTTCTTGAGGCTGCAGGTGGTGATAAGCTCATTCTTTTTCCTTTGTTCCAGTCCTGGAGGTGTAACCTAAGCATCCTCTTTCCCCCTTTTTGCCTTCTCAGGTCTCTAATAAACTTGCGAACAACTCTCTTTACTAATATGCTGGTGTGGTTTTTTCATGGTGGGACTTGAACCTAAATACTCCTGAACTGATCTGAAAACAAGTGCAGCAGACATTAGATCAATTGTGAATAATGACAGCATCACTTGAATAGTATAGAAGAGGAATCCTGGCCAACATGGTGAAACCCCATCTCTACTAAAAATACAAAAAAAAAAAAAAAAAAAAAAAAAAAAAATTAGCTGGGCGTGGTGGCGCGTGCCTATAGTCCCAGCTACCCGGGAGGCTGAGGCGGAAGAATTGTTTGAACCCAGGAGGCGGAGGTTGCAGTGAGCCGAGATCGTGCCACTGTACTCCAGCCTGGAGCCTGGTGACAGAGTGAGATTCTGTCTCAAAAAAAGAAGAGAAAAGTGAGTGTAGCACTTTAAACTGTAGGCTTTGAAGTCTGGCAGACTACGTGTACGTCTTGGCTCAGCTACTTGCTATGATGGGAGCCTAATAGCTTTGAACATCTGTTTCCACAAAGCCAAAGTAGGGATATTACCTATTTTCTTAGGCAGTTAGCAGCAGTAAATGAGACCAGGGATATTAAACACTTAAAACAGTGCCTGGTATATAGTAAGTGTTCACTAAATTGTATTTAACATGTTAAAAATAAAAGATTGCTAAGTTAAAGTGGATATATGTTTATCTTGATTAAAAACTCATCAGTTTATGTTCCCTTCTTGTGTGTATTTCCAGTGAAAGTTTCCACAGGACCTGTGTTACTGTTAGTGTTCAAAAGTTTTACTTTGTGAACTTTTGGAAACTTTAGCATAGTGACTGAATTCTACAAGGGTCTGTCTAGTAAAGTCCCATTCTCATGTGCACTAGGTTCCTGTCTGTCACTTCTGTGCTTCTCCTAGCTTGCATTTCAGTCAGTTTTCTTTCTTTTCATTCATTTCCCATTTCTCTGTGAGGCATTTGTATTTTTAAACACTTAATCTGTGTCCAGGATTGAACTAGCATGTATAAATCATGCGACTTATTGATAATTTCATTGCCTGTTACACGTATTTCAAATCATTTTGTGCAATTCACTGCAATAAACTAATGCCCCAAATCTCTTGCACATTTGATCCAATCATCCTTGACTGTCCCTATCATGTGCTTTCTTTTTTTTTTTTTTTTTTTTTTTGAGACGGAGTTTCGCTCTTGTTACCCAGGCTGGAGTGCAATGGCGCGATCTCGGCTCACCGCAACCTCCGCCTCCTGGGTTCAGGCAATTCTCCTGCCTCAGCCTCCTGAGTAGCTGGGATTACAGGCACGCACCACCATGCCCAGCTATTTTTTTTGTATTTTTAGTAGAGACAGGGTTTCACCATGTTGACCAGGATGGTCTCGATCTCTCGACCTTGTGATCCACCCGCCTCGGCCTCCCAAAGTGCTGGGATTACAGGCTTGAGCCATCGCGCCCGGCCCCATCATGTGCTTTCTGATGAGAATAAACTGCATCATATAATAATACTTTGATTTTTGAAGCATTTCAACATTTTTAAAGTTTTAAAAGGATGCATATTATCAGCTTCAACCTTTATAACAAACCTATTCTGGAATTATGCATATTTTACAGAAATAGACGCAGTGGGGCTGATCACGGTAGCTCACACCTGTAATCCCAGCACTTTGGGAGGCCGAAGCAGGTGGATCACCTGAGATCAGGAGTTCGAGACCAGCCTGACCAATATGGTGGAACCCTGTCCCTACTAAATACAAAAAATTAGCTGGATGTGGTGGTGCATGCCTGTAATCCCAGCTACTTAGGAGGCTGAGGCAGGTGGATTGGTTGAACCCGGGAGGTGGAGGTTGTAGCGAGCCGAGATTGCACCATTGCACTTCATCCTGGGCAACAAGAGCAACATCCTGTCTTAAAAAAAAAAAAAAAAAAAAAAAGATGCGGTGGCATTTTAAGTGCCCTCCTCAAGGTCAGATGTTTTCACTGGTAAAGCCGTGAAACACACTGAAGTCTTCTTTATTACTACATAATGTCATTTGACTCTCTGCTCCATGAACACACTCAAGGTTATGTGAATATGAGGTGTCTTTCCACAGCTATAAAAATTATTGAAGAAATAGCTGAACCAACATTTTATTTGTGTCCAGTTTCTTTCAGTTTATGAAGCTCTTCAAAGGGATAAACCACATTTACTGTTACAACTTATTGTTGGTCTGAGGGTTGAAGTTGGCAAAACAGCCTACTTGAATTATGTGAGAGACTTTTCTCACGTTGATTTGGAGGACTTATGTGTGTGTGTGTGTGTGTGTGTGTGTGTGCACGCTCATGCATGTTGTGGTGTAGCTGAGGGGTTCATGGAGAGTGAGGGTTGAGAAGCCCTGTGTTAAAGCATTGCCAAATGGGTGCTTGCAATTTCCTTACCTAAAAATTTTTCAAACTAGGCTGTTTCTCTGCATAAAATTAGTTAAAATAATCTTCAATAAAGTTAGAGAAACCAGTTTATGTAAAAACAATTTCAGACACACATACTCATCTTAGTGTTTAATCTGTTTTAATATTGCTGTCATATAAGGGCTTCAGAGTGAATTTCCAAGATCACATGTTCATTAAAAGGATTTATTCTACTAATTTTTATCATTTCTTTAAAGAGCAAAATTAACAACAAAATTAATAGGATAATATACTGCCATTCTGAAGGACAGCATTACACCATGTCTTAATCCATTTGTTCAACTATAATGAAACACCTGGACTGGATAACTTTTAAGCAACAGAAATTTATTTTTCACTGTTCTGGAGGCTGGGAAGTTCAAGTTCAAGGCACCAGCCGGTTTGGTATTTGGTTTGGTCCTGGTTTCTATTTCGAATATGGCACCTCCAATGCTGTGTCTCACAAGGCAAAGGCAAAAGGGCAGAAACAGGCCTAGCTAGTTCCCTTCAGCTTTTGTATAAGGTCACTAATTCATGAGGGCGGAACCCTCTTAGCTTAATCACCTCCTAAAGCCCCTAACCCTCATATAGTTGCTTTGAGGATTATATTTCAATATGAATTTTGGAGCAGACACAAACATTTAGCCTGTAGCATTCTGCACTTGGCCCTCCCCTCAAATTTGTGTTCTTCTTATGTAAAAAATACATTCCAATAACCCCAAAGTCAACTAATGCCAGATTCAACTTTAAAGTCTAAATTCAAATCTCAACTAGATCAGATATGGGTGAGACTCAGGGTACAATTCATCCTGAGGCAATTTGCTCTTCAGCTGTGAGCCTGTAAAGTTAAACAGATGGTATGCTTCCAAAACACAATCCTAAGCAAGTCCAACATGCAACAAGTCAAACAATATTAAATCCTGAGGCTTGGAAAAAACCTTTGATCTGTGCCGTGCCTGCTGGACGCAGTAGAACAGAGGTTGGACCTCCAGGTCACTGAGGGGCCCCCTCCAGTGATTTGCGTGGTGTAGCCCACACGCAGCTTTCAGGGGACAGAGTCAGGTGCCTGCATCTCTCTGAGCCTGGCATTGCATACTGGTGGCTCCACAGTTATGGTGTCTTGGAAGTGACCCCATCCCCACAGCTCCACCAGACATTGCGCTAACGTGAGCTCTCTATGGTGGCCTTGACCCACGGCTGTGCTGGGCATTGCTCCCATGGGAAGCTCTCTGCAGTGGGCCTGCCTGTGAGTGTAGTGTTTTAAACTGCAGGCTTTAAGACACTGGGCCCCACAGATCTCTAAGGCATTCTTTGAGGTCTAGGGAGAGGTATCCATGCCTCCACGGCTCTTGCCCTTTGTGTGCTTACAGCCTTAGCACCAGGGGGATGTCACCATTTACTGCTTGTGCCCTCTGAAACAGCAGCCTGAGCCACGCCTGGGCCCACTTGAGCCACAGCTGGGTTGGCCAAGGAGCACTGCACTGAAATGCAAGGAACACAGACTTGAGGTAAACCCAGTCAATGAAGCCACACTGGGCCCTTCTTTTGAAACAGTTCAACCCTCAAGGCCCTGGCATTCTGGGCCTATGATGGGTAGGGCAGCCACAGAGGATTCAGAAAGGCTTTGGGGCAATGATTCCATTGATCTGATGAATAGTGCCTGGCCTTATTCCACCCATACTAAGCTCTTTATCAAGTGTTCCCTTAGTGCCACACTCTTAGTGTTTTCTCCCAAACATATATACATACATATATGTATATATATTTTTACCATCTGGATGTTCCAAAATTTTCAAATCTTTATTGTGTTTCTGTTTTGATTATAGATTTCAGCTATAATCAGATTTCAAGTTTCTCTCTTCTCACACTTTACTATAAGCAGACGAGATGCTATGTAACACCCCAACTCTTTGTTTAGATATTTCATCCATGAAATGTCCTAATTTATCACTTTTAAGTTGTGCCTTTCAAAAAATACTAGGACACAGACACAATTCAGCCACACTGTTTGCCACTTTATAAATAGGATGCTTTCCCTCCAGTTTCCCTGAAGGCATTCCTCATCTCCACCTAAGATCACAGCAGAATGAATGGCCTTACTGTCCACATTTCCAGCAGTGCTCCCACCACAACCATTTATACACTAAGAAAACTTGAGGCTCGCTCTACAGCTTTTCTCTTCTGAACTCTCACCAGATCACCCTTAGCGCTCTGTTCACGGCAATCTAATCTTTTCCCAGCATGCACCTCCAAATTCTTCTAGGGTTTACCCGTTACTCTGTTTCAATGGAACTTTCACATTTTGAGGTGTTTCTATAGCAACACCCATTTCTGGCGGTACCAATCTGTCTTAGTTTTTTCCTGTGCTGGTATGAAAAAATACCACAGGGTGAGTAATTTCTAAACAATGGAAATTGATTTCTCATAGTTCTGAAAACTGAGAAGTCCAAGATCGAGGGGCTGGGAGGTTCGGTGCCGATTGAGGGCCCTTTCTTTGCTTCCAGGATGGCTCCTGGTATGCTGCATTCTCCAGAGGAGCAAACACTGTACCTTCACCAGCCAGAAGGGAGGGAAAGGCAAAAAAGTACAAACAAGGGCTAGTTCGTTCTCTCCAGCCCTTTGTTCATGAGGGCTCCACCCCCATGGTCTACTTATTTCCTAAGGGCCTGCTTTTTGATACTGCCGCACTGAAAATTAAGTTTCAATGTAAATTTTGGAGGAGATACAATATCATTTTAATGTAAATGAGGTAGAAATACCACTTTTTGTAAGTTAAACAAGTTACGGGAGTCTTGTCTCTGTAATTTAGTAGTTTTTGCCCCATGGAAGGCACTTGCTTTCTAGTGCCGTATCACATTCATAAAATGAGATGAATTAATGAAGTAGAGTTTAAAGATCCACCAACATCAATTCTCTGATTTCTGAAGTTTTAAAAATGTGTCTTTCAACTACCAAATCAGTTCAAAGACATGGATAGTCATAACCACCAAAACTCCATTACAAGTTACAGTATACAAAAATCAGCATTGCAAAATAAGTAGCACTTAGATGTGGCAACAGCAAACAATCTAAAAAAGAAATCAGGAAAGTAATCCCATTTACAATAGCTACGAAGAATATAAAATACCTAGGAATCAACTTAACCAAAGATATGAAAGACCTGTACAAGGAAAACTACAAAACGCTGACTAAAGATATTGAAAAGGACATAAAATAAGGAAAGGATGTGTCATGCTTTTGCATGAAAGAATTAACATTGTTAAAAGAATTAATATTGAAAGAATTAATATTGTTAAAATGACAGTGCCATCCAAAAATATATAGATTCAATGGAACCTCCACAAAAATGTCAATGACATTCTTAAAAAAAAAATAGAAAAAAAAAATCTGAAATGCATAAGGAGCTAAAAAAGAGCCAAATTGAAGGCATCAAACAATTTGACTTCAAAATATACCACATAGTTGTGATAGCCAAATCAGGTACTAGTGGTATAAAAACAGACACATAGATCAACGGAACAGAATAGAGAAGCCAAGTACAAATCCATGTATTTACAGCCAACCCATTTTTGACAATGATGCCAAGAAGACACAATGGGGACAGGCGAGTCTCTTCAATAAATGGTCCTGGGAAAACTGGATATCCAAATGCAGAAAATGAAACTAGATTCCCATCTCTTGCCATCTACAAAAATCAAATTCAAATGGATTGAAGACTTATATTTAATATCTGAAACCATACTACTGAGGGAAACTTGGCGAAATACTACAGAACATAGGTCTGGGAAAATATTTTTTGTGTAGGATTTCAAAAAACATAGGCAACCAAAGCAAAAATAGACAAATAGGATAACATTAAGTGAAAAGCTTGTGCACAGCAAGGGAAACAATACAAAAAGTGAAAAGACAAACAACATAATGGAGAAAATACTTACAAACTATCAATCTGACAGGAATTAATAGCCAGAACATAAGAGTTCAAACCACTCAATAGCAAGAAAATAAATAATCTGATTTTTAAAATGGGCAAAATCTCTGAATAGACATTTCTCAAAACGAGACAAGCAAATGATCAACAGGTATATGAAAAAATGCTCAACATCACTCATTGTCAGAGAAATAAATGCAAATCAAAACTACAATGAGTTACCTGAGTTAAAATAACTCCAGCTAAAATAACTTCTATCCAAAAGGCAGGTAATAACAGAGGCTAGTGAGGATGTGGAGAAAAAGGAAATCGTATATGATGTTGGTGGGAATGTAAATTAATAAAACCACAATGGAGAACAGCATGGAGGTTCCTAAACAAACTAAAAATAGAACTACCATATGATCCAGCAATTTCACTGCTGGGTATGTACTCAAAAGAAAGGAAGAGACATCTGCACTCCCATATTTACTGCAACACTATTCACAATAGCCAAGATATGGAATCAACCTGTGTCCATCACTGGATGAATGGATAAAGAAAATGTGATATATATACACACAATGGAATATTAGCCATAAAACAGAATGGAATTCTGTCATTTGCAGCAATATGGACAGAACTGGACTTCATTATGTTAAGTGAGATATGCCAAGCACAGAAAGACAAACATTGAATGTTGTCATCACATGTGGGAGCGAAAAGGATAGATATCATGAAGATAAAAAGTAGACCGGAGATTACCAGAAGCTGCCAAGGGTTGGAGGACAGAGGAGAGCAACAGAGGTTGATTAATGGGCACAAATATACATTATAACAGAAGAAATAAGACCTAGTATTTGATGTATCAGATGGCTATAGTTAACATTAATCTATTGCACATTTCCAAATAGCTAGAAGAGAGTAACTTTAGTGTTTCTAACATAAAAGACGAATATTTAAGATGATGGATATTTCAATTATTCTTATTTGATTATACGAATGTATCGAATTATTACATGTACCCCAAAATATTTACATTTATTATATATCAATTTTAAAAACTAGGCTGGGTGTGGTGCGCCTGCACTCCCAGCACTTTGGGAGGCCAAGCTGGGTGGATCTTGAGGTCAGGAGATTGAGACCATCCTATGAAACCCTGTCTTTACTAAAAATACAAAAAATTAGCTGGGTGTACTGGCACTCGCCTGTAGTCCGAACTACTCAGGAGGCTGAGGCAGGAGAATCACTTGAACCTGGGAAGTGGAAGGTTGCAGTGAGCCAAGATGGCACCACTGCACTCTAGCCTTGGGTGACACAGAGAGTCTCCATCTCAAAAAAAAAAAAAAAAAAAAAAAAAAACCTCAAAACTACATTTCCTACACATGCATACACAGACACACACACACAGACATGCAGACACATCTGAGACATCTGAGTGATTATATGGTTTCAGGTAAGTTAAATGAATAGATTCTAATATATTTATTATTATTTTCTCTATATTTTATATAAAATATATATATTGTATATATATATAGCTCTATCTATCCATATCTGTATTTATATACAAATTAGCCCAATCAGATTAGCTAACATGAGGCCCTTTGAATTCTAACAAATAAGCAAGGGGTTTAACTTGCTCCTTTGATCTGTTGGTCTCTGTAAACAGAGTGTATTTACAGAGCTGTTATTACTGGTTTTTGCTTAGAGAGGAATAAAGAAGTAACTTTTTTATGTTTTGATGTTAAATGAACGTAGCATAAATAAATAGACAGCATTCTGTATATATATATATATATATATATATATATATATATATGTATATATTGTTATATGGCAGATGAACTGATGACTTTTCCATGTATGGAAGAATTTCTCAAGATCACGTTTAATCAGCAATTTCCCTCCCTTTCTTTCCTTAACTATATATTTGAATATGGGTAATATACATACAAAATATCTGTGATATGTATTCATTTCAACATTTAATAGGAAATTAAATCATTTATTTGTACTTTAAAAATTATTTTATTAAACGTTAATAGAATGTCATGCCTTTGTAAGAGTTAATATAATAGACTGTTCCACTGTGACAATTATCATCTTTGTGGTAGGACTAACAGAATAGAGCCACATCAAAAGGTAAAATAAACATGTTTGGTTAATATGATAACCTACATAATCAGAAAGCAAATTTTTTATTATGAGTTATTCACACTTTTTATCTAAGTATAAATTTGATATGGAAATTTTGAATACTCTTTCTTGCAAGCAAGAATTGAAGACTAGGAAAGGGGTCAGAAAGGACACAAATCAGGATCAGTGGCCCCAATTTGGTCTATTCCCGGTGGTCCATGCAGAATAATCAGAGGTGATAGAAAATAAAATTCAATAGAGAGCTCTGAACTCATGTGTACAGAACAAGATAAGACTCCCTTTAGACCACTGTATTATTTATCTCTCAAGTTCTTAAATCACTTTGGTAGAACTGTTTGACATCAATATCAAATCAAATCCATTTATGAACACTATCTGTTGGTTCAGCTTGCTTCCAATCTATTTCCTATTACATCTTCACTAGCCTTAAGCATACACAATTAAAAGCTTTAAGCAATGACAGAATAAATTGTCATGCTTTTAAAATGCCTTATTTATTTGTATCTGGAGAACTTAAAACTAGATATATTAAAATATGTTTATTGATAAAATTCTTTATAACTGGAAGTATGGTTGAAGTAATTTGCTGTAAAATATCCAGAAACTGCATTTTAAGTATATTTTCTTTACAAATATTATTTCTGCATAATTTTTTAATAATTGTCCTTTGGCTTTTAAAAATATTTTGTCATGTTCTTTTTAAAGACATGAAAGACAGTTAACTTAATTGATAATACTTCTTGATAAAAGTCGATGTCCAACTAAATTCCATGTATACCCTGAAAATAATGTCTTCATAATTCCTTTCTAGTCATAACATCTCAATTCTCTACTACAAGATTTTTTGGTTAATGTTTTATACTTAACCAAAGGTTAACGATATTACCTTAGCCACTAAATGTAGGCTGAATGTTATGATCCTAAATGTAGTAGAAAGCAGCTAATTGAGCCAAAATACAAGTTTTAAGTCCATCATAAAGACTTGAGTTCTGTGTTGTCCTAATTTGCATTCAGGCCTAAAGTTTCCAAAGAGGGCAAGAAAAGTATTATATGAAAAAGATGATTATTGCAAAGCAGGACTAAGAATGCTTCTAGACTTTTAAAATAAGCTGATTTCTTTCTTACTCAATTGTAGTAGAAATCATTTGTGTGAAATATTTCTATATCCTAACAGTCAAGGGAAGAAGGAGGAAGAGAAAGAAAATCATGAAAAAATAACTTAGAACATTTGGTAGGAGGAAGGCTTCTCAGAGAAAAGTGTGTGTCAAACCTGAGTCCTTGCCTCCTCAGGAGAAAGAATACCACTGAGGGGTGTAAGACAGAGAGAGAAACCGAGGCAACTTTTAGAGCAGGAGTGAAAGTTTATTAAAAAGTTTCAGAGCAGGAACGAAAGGAAGTGAAGCTCACTTGGAAGAGGCCAAGCGGGTGACTTGAGGGCGGAAGGGCACGTTTGACACTGGCACGCTTGTGGGGTCCTGTGGCTCCTCTTCCCCGACTCTTCCCTTGGCGTGGCCTGCCAGCACTTGGAGGGGCCACATACGCAGCGTGTTTACTGGAGTTGTACCTATGCTGATTCAGGGTGCTCTTCCCTTACCAGTCAGATGGCCCTGGAAGGTCATGTACCAGTTAAACTCTGCCATTGTGCCTCTTAAAGTGCATGCTTGAGCCCAGTTGCCCAACTCCTGAGACCTTACTAGGAAGCCGATCACCGGTTTCAGGTGTGTCTGTTTATTGGGAGACTGCCTTTCCATGACACTAGCTGTAACGCATTATGCTTTTACAGTGTCATCTGATGGTAACCTGACATTTCTGTTGGGACAGAGGGAATCTCCTGCCCTGCTCATGTATGCCTGACTATCTACTGTAACAAAGTTATTTAAAAGATATTTTGAGGAATGCATAAAGAAAAACAGCAAGAATCACTTTCTGTAAAGCAAGTTTCCCGTTTGTCTGGCTGATGGTGGAGGACAGGCACTGTGCAGCAGACTTTGGAAGCATCCCGGCCCAAGGCTATGATGCTGCACGCCATCACCTCTCAAAACTCCCTCTATTACCAGGCAGGTCCTCCCTGCCTCCCGAGTTATCACCATGGTAATTGCTGAATTTCTCATTACAGAACGCCAGGCTTGCATAAATATTATATGTGGCTATTATTGGCAGACACACTGTCAGTTTTGTAAGAAATATGGAAATTCCGTAATTTGGGGTGATTAATTATTTATCTTTTTTCTAATTTTAATGAATATAAGTATCTCTTATTCATTAAAAATAAAACAACAAAAATATCCATTTGGCCATTATCCTTCTGATTGATCTGTCCCATTGGGCTGACGATCCAAGCAGGACACCTGAGAGCACCTTAATTCTTCTTCAGAGAACATCATCACACAAATTATTTGCTTCTGGAAATCATTAATTTCATTTTATGAATATAAGGATTTTTTTCTAGATTGAAGTAGATTAACTTTCTTTTCATTCATTTCATTCAAAGAATTCTTAATAATAAAGCAGAACTAAATGGCACATATTAAACATCAATTATTGAATCTCAGAAGGAGATAGTTCCAAAGCAAGTTTGCAGATTAAGTTGAGAGTGGTTCTTTGATCTCATTGTAGGAGAGACAGTTGGGTGCTTTATTTGCCAGTAACTGTGTAGCTATACGTTCCATGTGGATACTCATGACTTAGATGACAGAAACTCTGGGCATTGACACCTGTGCCAGGTCTCACTGTTTAGGGAGCCACCTGGTGCTCTCTGGTGCCACTACTTGGTGGACTTTGCAGCAACCAATCACTCCCACCTAAATCCAAATTTCTTGTACTGATATTTTGATGATTAAGGAAGGAAAACTTCTAAAGATGGCTTGGTGACAGGATAATATTTCAGGTGGTTGTAAGTAAAGCACACAATTTTTAAATAAGTGGTCTTCAGTTCTTACTTCTTCAACTGTTTTTACTTAGCACATGTACCATATATAAGGCAATCATTTTTTTTTTCCTCAAAATTTTCCTTCATGAAAGAGGGCTATCCTTGTTCTTAAGAAGCCTCTTGGGTAATACATCAGATAAAATGACCATTTCTATACAGATGCTTTGGTTGCTGAGAACTTAGAAGAACAAAGTGTTAAGCCCCAACATCCAAGTAGAATCTTCTTCAAAGAGAATAGTGACTGGATTTCTTGAGTTGTGCCTCCTATTTTCAAACTCATTTTACACAGGGATTAATCTGGCCCCATATGTATCAGGGCACACTTTTCTTATTCTATATTCCTTTTCAAATAACATTTTTCTAAATCTTTTTTTTTTTTTTTTTTGTATTTTCAGTCAATGTAGAAGTAAAAATTCTGGCTGTGGGAAAGAGTAAATAACGTACCTAACATTATCATTGTGATGATGAAAACAGTGCTGTCAATGAGGCATGCAGAGTTTGGATGACAGTAGAAAACAGCAACATTTCTAAAAGAATCTTTAATTTTCTAGAGCTGTGTTACTTGGTTCAGTAGGCACTAGCCACACTAACCAATTTAAACTTAAATTAGTTCAGATGAAATTAATGTACGAATTCAGGTCCTCGTTGCACTAGCCATATTTCACGTGGGCACATATGCCCACTAGCCATATGTGACCAGTGGCTCCCGTATTAGAGCAGATGTAAGCATTTCCATCCCTGCAGAAGGTTCTACCGAACAATGCTGTATCAGAGTATGTAATTTTAAATGTCTGGGTAACTGAAATAATTAATATTAAGTTGACGTTTGACACTTTCAAGTAAAGGCTTCTATTTCAACTTGATCGGAAACATTTTGTGATAAAATGGGGAATTATCTTATGTTTGAAGATCATTTTATATCTGGGTATAGATGGTAACATATTTAAAATATGTTGACTGTATTTATTTTATTAAAAGTCAATGCCTAAAATGCTCAGTGCAGTTTGTTAATTTGGGAACATGGCTAATATTGACAATAAATTTTGAAAATAAGGCATGAGAGCCACTGATTCTAAGGTAGCAAACGTAAGATTTTGTACTTAATGAAAGCTTCACAACTTTCATAATCTCAGATTTCATTTCATCACGACATTTACTAGCGTGGGCTTCTATTTTACAAAGATTCCGGGGCACCAAATGACATGTTATATGACAAGGTAATATAGAATAGTTAAATTTCTATTTAAGAAAAAGCAAGAATTGCATTGCCTCTAAAATATTTTTCCTCCAAACCTGATAAGCAATCTTTGTAGGATTAGAGGCTTACCAGATGATAGACAGCACAGCTCTTACTGAAATTTAAAGAAAAAAAAAATCTGTGACTGGTTTCTAAATTTACAGACCTGCCTAGTGTTCTACTTAGAAGCCCAGGAGGTTTTTTTTTTGCAAGTAAATTTCTTCGGTTACACGGATTTTTTTTTAAAAGGAATGCTGTCAACAGCCTTTCACTGCCATTACATTTTGATTTACTGTTTGTGTGAAAAGTACCATGGTTAATTTGTTCGGCCTCTCACTGTCTCCCTCCGCATCTGAACCATGTAGCTGCATTTCTCTCCCCGACTTCCTAAATTTAGAAAGGACAAAATCTGCCCAGTGAAATCTTCAGAGAGAACACTTCACTGTGGAAGTCATGAGGACCTCCTCCTCAGGGTACTGCTCAGAAGTGTGGGGGAGAGAAGGCTGAGAAGAAGTAACATTTCCCGTTCTCAGGCAGGCATAACGAGGGCCCTCTAAAGATGCATATTCATTGACCTGATATTAACTGAGCCCCAACCATCCAACCATGCACTATGCAGGCTCGCCCTGGAATAGTCAACCAGCACAAAGTTCCATGAGCCTTTGGAATTACTGTCAACTGAGGGCGGGAAACAATGGAATTGTCCCATGAACACAATTCAACAAATTTCATTAAATGACTCCTTTTAAAAAAATATTAAAAAACATTTTAAAGGACATGAAATTTTTGCTTTCTTAAATAGAAATTTTACTATTGTATGCCCCATTCTTCTAGATTCTGAGATACAGCAATAAACAGGACAGAAAGGATTCTGCCCTCACTAAGCATTATGTTCTAGCAAGAAGCAAGCATATGCAACCATCAGACAAATCAACAACAGGGAAAGTTTGGAGAAGTGCTAAGAAAGGAATGATCTCTAGACCCATGAGAGGATGTTGCAGAGGCTTTTGACTCAATTGGTGGGTTTTGGGAAGTCTTTTGTAAGGAAGTAATCCTGGAGCTGCACTTTTTTTTTTTTTTTGGAGAGGAGTCTCACTCTTGTCACCCAGGCTGGAGCGAAATGGCATAATCTTAGCTTATTGCGACCTCTACCTCCTGGATTCAAGCGATTCTCCTGCATCAGCCTCTTGAGTAGCTGAGCTTAATCTACCACCATGCCCAGCTTTTTTTTTTTTTTTCTTGTTTGTATTTTTTGTAGAGACGGGGTTTTGCCATGTTGGTCAGGCTGGTCTTGAACTCCTAACCTCAGGTGATCCACCAGCCTGAGCCTCCCAAAATGCTGGGATTACAGGCCTGAGCCACCATGCCTGGCCACTGAGCTGCACTTTGAATGCTACCGACGGTCAGGTAGGCTGAGGAAGTAGGAAGGTTCTGGTAGAGTTTAGACTGTATAAATTATTCTAAAAAGGGCAAAAGGTACACTGGCAGGAGACAACAGAAACTGTGTGGTAAGAGAAGATGAAGACACAGGAACAGTGACAGAAGGGACACCGGAGAGGTGAGCGGACGGCAGGCATGTGAAATCAGGAAGGTGAAAGGAGGGCACTGGGATTTGGAGCAGTTCATGCACAGGCAGTTTCGGCAGGAGCAGGTTTGCATTGGTACAGCTGTGTGATGCAGGCAGCTGAGTTAGGAAGCTGTGGGACACCAGAGGAGAAATGGCGGCAGCTTGACTGAAGGTGGGATTTTAACATTATTTTCAAGTTTGAATCGTTGGCTGAATTGTAGCTCTAGACTGGGAAGTGTTAAGCCTCAGAGAAAGCCGGCTTATTTTGGAGTAGGACTTGAGCACTGGGGCGTGGGAGGACGGTCACCTTTGGGAGAATGTGAAGAAGATGACCAAAAGCAGCAAATAATTAAAACATCAAATAAGATAGCGCTCGTTTTGAAGCCTATGGCCTGTGGGGTATTAACCATAAAAGCCAACAATAGCCATTTTCCTTGATATTTTCCTTAGAACCGGGAGTCGTACGAAGCACCTTTCACACATTATCATATTTAATCCTCACTGCGACTTTATGAGGAAGGTATTATTTATCTTTATGTGAGGAAATCTACCAAGGCACAGGGAAGTTAGTTGATGAAGTTAAAGTCATATCACCTGGGAGGAAGTTTTATAAAACAAAGAGAAAAACACTTTGGATTTAAGAACGGTTCTTTGGAAACTTGGGTGGGGGTGCACAGTTTCAAGTTAAGGAGGTTTTTAGAGGAGGCAGGTGATTGCATGAGCGAAGTCAGAAGATTCAGGAGAAGATCACGGCTTGTGGAACTCAGACATCTTGTAATGAGGAATAGATGCTGATAGCAAACAGAGTTTTCGTTTGTTGTGTGCACACAAGGGAAGCTGAGTGTTTTTGATGTACCAGGAAAGAACTCAGAGAGGTATAAAATATTGGAGGCTGGAGGGAAGGTAAAGATGTATGTAAGGAAAAAAAGGCATATCAGAATTGAGAGGGAAGGAGAACGGATGGCAACAGACCAAGGTCTGGCTCCTAACCGGGAGGACCTCTCCAGGGAAGATGCAAGGTGGCTGCCCCAGGCACGAGGAGGAATCCGCTGAAGGAGACAAAGGTGTTCTTCAGGGAGTCGCTTCTTTCCAGGATTCACACAGGCCACCACGCCACACAGAATCTAGCCTGACAAAAGGCAGGATCGCTGCACCATGTCATTGGAATTGAAGAAGACGGAGCGTGCCTGTGCATGTGGCTTAGTGTGGCGTCCTGTGAAACGCGATGTTGATGAAAGCCCCATGGATTTAGTACCTGAACCACAGAGCGAGATACTTGATTCAAGTACGTTAATTTTTCTACCCTAATCTGCACAAGTTACTTGAAAAGTGCTTAAAAAAATAATAAATCACTAAATGACCAAGACATTATTCTTGTCGACCTGAAATATGGTAATGGATATTTTCTTAGTTAAACGTGATAAACAGATTATTTCATATTTTCAAGGACTTTTCAGTGAGTTTCACCCAGAATTTCAACTGAACAAATGGAATTTGGTGGACATTTAAGGTTGAACATATAAAAAGATAAAGAGAACTAGAAATGGTGATAACTAAAGTCAAAATTATGCAAAGTCTCATGTCTTTGCCAAATTAGTTTCAAGCATGTTTCCTTTTGGCAAATTTTTTCCTGCTTTCCCTCATCTTTTCTTTTCCTTCCTTCTTTCCTTTCTTCTTTCCTTTCTCTCTTCTTTCCTTTCCGTCTCTTTCTTTTTAATTATTTCTCTCTCTTTTTTCTTATTCTTAAGATTTACGCTACCAGTTTCTAATAAATGTCATACATATAAGAAACAGCGTTACCTAATACATGGTAATTACGTAACTAACTTTATGGGAAATTAGAAGTTGAGATGGATCTCCTTAAAGCAAAAATAACATATGATATCACATAATAAAATACTTAATATTTTAGCTATTTATCTTCACAGCATTTCCACAAAAAGGTAAGGAGAATAGAAAAATCATCTCAATGCTTCTGCTAAACTGAAGGGCATGCATTAGAAGAATCTATTCATAATGTTTTAGAAATTCCAAATCAATGATAATTTTAATTTTTTCTGATATTAATTTTACAGGGCTTCTATGTTGATGACTATGCTATCTTTACATAATATAAGAAGAGACAAGAAAAAATCTGAACATAACAAAGGTGTGACCATCCCATGGACAACTTTGTCAGTTTGATGGGCCAGGGTATCCCACTTCCCAGGGCATCCCACTTCCCAGGGCATCAGATCTGGGTGGCAAGGGGTCCTTAACCCTCAGAGACTGTCTGTTCTGAATCCCTTTGGCGACTGCAACTTCTTAGAGGTAGTCAGATTTACTTGGAACCTAAGTAAAGACTGTAAATCTTACTTAACTTGAATTAGATTCTCAATTCTTGCACAGAGCAAACTCGTTGCTCAAGTCATCTTAAAACCAGCTCAAATATAGCAGAGTCCTGAAAATGAAGGATGACCTGGCCCCACTGTTTATACGTAAGCCCTCAAGGTGTACTACAGATGCCATACAGGCCTGAAATGGAATCTCCATTAGCCTTTGGAGGCCTCATAGAGAATCTGAAGTAAAGTGGAGAGAGATTTTTCTTGTCTTCTCTCTGTATCTTTATTTATACTAGAGTTCACTGTAGACCGTGAAATATCATAGATGTCTCACACAGCTGCATGAGACCTGAAGATTAATAACAGATAGCATGTTGAGCATTATGTTAAGCGTTTTGCAAGCATTATCTAATTTAATCCCACTGCATTCCGCAAAGACATACTATCATCATCCAGCCATACTTAAGGAGTAAACTGAGGCTTAGGCTAAATAATTTGCGGATGAGATTATATAATCAAACATCCTTTACTTATAGATGGAGATTCTGAAATACAGAGATGAGAGTTAACCCACTTGTGGTAGACTGTATTATTGTTAATTCTGTGCTCCTTCCCTCTGCCATGTGACTTTGTAGAACCAGAGTGGGTGAGATACATTTATCCTTTCCATTGATGTTGGCTTTAGTCCTATAACTTGATCCAGCCAATGGAAATTTAGCAAAGGTATATTAGAAGTCTCTCATGACCATATGATGAGATGAAAAAGTCATCAATGCCTCAGTAGCTCTCTCCATTGAGCCTTGGCCCCCAAATGAGACAAATAGAGCACACCTCCAGCCTAGACCCCAGAGTCATGCCCTGGCAAAGTGCACCCTCAATCAGAGTGTCCCTAGTTTGTCTGCAGAACTTGGAGCCCCAACATCGAAACTTAATGTTCTTCATTGTAGACCACTGAGAGCAGAGTGATTTGATCAGCAGCATTATTGCAGCAATAACGTAATAATGCATTGTCCTAGGTAACATAGCATATTTTATATAAATTAATACTGGAGAAAATCTAAATACAAGTTGGAAAACCTGAGAGTTATCAAGTGAAAAAGCAAAGGGGAAAGAAAACCAGTGACCCCAGTCCATTCAGCTGGAATAAGGAGCATTTTTATTAAGAAAAAAAAAAGTACAAAAACCACATATAAGCTATAACAAAATTTGAATAACTGCAAAAGTACTCAGCTATAATCAATCTTCCAAACTACTATTTTTGTGCATTTTATATATCATATTTCAAACGAACAAACCAATTTTACCTAGTTGCAATGACCTTGTATATATAATTTATTATCTATTTATAACTTTACACTATTTCTACAATCTTAAAATTATAATTTTAATGGATGCTATGTTAAGTGAATTAATCATAATTTATAATTTATTTACTGAGAATATATTGTAGGTTGTTCTGCACTAAAGTTACTGATTTAAAGAATATAAAGACTTTTACCTCATGTTGCCAAATTGCTTTCTAAAATGGTTATAAAAATTTAGGCTGCCACCAACAACATGTGAAAGCAATGCTACTTTACTGCTGTTTTACCATCTAAAATTTTTCATATTTATTGAGTTTACAACACTGTACCATATTTTAAAGATTTTTTTATTTTTAATTTTCATTGTTACATAGTAAGTGTATATATTTATGGGTTATATGAGATATTTTGATACAACCATGCAATCCATAATAATCAAGATGTATCCATCACCTCAAGCATTTACTCTTTGTGTTACAAACAATTCAATTATACTCATATATATTATATAATATATAAAAATATGTAAAGCATATTTTTATACAGTATGTATAATATGCCTTTAATGGCATAATTGCATGATATCTTGTTTAGAATATGCTAAATTGTTAAGTAGGGAATTATCGTTTCTTAGGTTATCTCTTCTCTTCCAGTGCTTACGGAACTATTCCTTAGTAAGCTTTTTGAGAAGCAAAAACATACCTACCACTTCCTTTTATTTTACAGTGTTCTGGCCAGGAGGCAGTCAGTAGATGTTTACTGTTGTTAACACTGAAATAAAACATGGAGAAGACAAAAATATCTTATACTCCATTTGGTAATTTGTGTCTGCTGCCCTTAATTATGTTAGAAATAACACAGTGTATTTTCCCCCACTAAGAAGCAAAACGCTGATCATGTGATAATCTCGGAATTATAAATGAGTCTTAAAAGTGTGTGCAATTGCTGTTCAATATTCAGATTGGTTTTAGGGCTTCCCAGTGTAATGGCTGGGAAAGAATGTGGTTAGAGGATTTGGTAAAGACTCAGAGGAAGAGCCTCTGTGATAAAAAATAATTAAAGTTTAAAAAATACTGATGCAGAGAAGGAAAATACAAAACTTAAGGTAACGAAGGTAGCTAAGAACCACCCATGGCGTTTTCCTTATATTACAAAGATGAACATGAATACTAAGGTAAAAGCATTTAAGAGTTTAATTCTTATAACTTTCTGTTTCTATTTTTAAAAATCTTCTCCTTTTTGTGAAGTATTTAGTAGTAAAAACTCTTTAAACCCAAAATAAAGTCTAACTCTTAGGGACAAGAGGGTGAAAGAGAAACGAACTAAAATCTACTAAGATGAGAATATGAGTAGAGGAATGGCTGCTGATCCCAAAGAGTGGGCCAGACAGGCCCATCACTGCAGCCCTGAAGCGCAGTAGCAAGAGGAGGCTTTGGACCACTTCCAGAGCACAGTGATGCTGAGTCCTGTGAGCGAGCAGGAGGATGCGCTGCCTGTTTGAGATCCAGTTGCTACTTCTCTTCCATGATGAAGTGCTCACCTTCTGTGTCCGCCTCTTCCTCCCCCGGGCCCCGCCCGGCAACCACTTAGGGCATTTGCAGAGAGGTGGATGTGTTAGCTTCGTAGAAAGCAGTTAGGAGATTTCTCAAAGATTTTAAAGCAGACCTACCATCTGGCCCAGCAACCCTATTACTGGGTATACATCCAAAAGAAAAATTGTTCTACCAAAAAGACACATGCATTTGCATGTTAATCACAGCGCTATTTACAATAGCAAAGACATGGAATCGACTTCAGTGATGGACTAAAGAAAATGTGGTATGCCACAGCTGAATTCTACCAGACATACAAGGAGGAGTTGATACCATTCCTTCTGAAACTATTCCAGACAATCCAAAAAGAGGGAATCCTTCCCAAATCATTTTACGAGACAAACATCATCCTGATACCAAAACCCGGCAGAGACTCAACAAGAAAAGAAAATTTCAGGCCAATATCCATGATGAACATAGATGCAAAAATCTTCAATAAAATACTGGCAAACCGATTGCAACAGCATATCAAAAAGCTCATCCACCATGATCAAGTAGGATTCATCCCGGGGATGCAAGGCTGCTTCAACATACGCAAGTCCATAAACGTAATTCACCACATAAACAGAACCAAAGACAAAAACCACATGATTATCTCGATTGATGCAGAGAAGGCTTTTGACAAAATTCAACAACCCTTTATGCTAAAAACCCTCAATAAACTAGGTATTGATGGAACGTATCTCAAAACAATAAAAGCTATTTACGACAAACCAACAGCCAATATCATACTGAATGGGCAAAAACTGGAAGCATTCCCTTTGAAATCTGGCACTAGACAAGGATGCCCTCTCCCACCACTCCTATTCAATATAGTACTGGAAGTTCTAGCCAGAGCAATCAGGCAAGAAAAAGAAATAAAGGGTATCCAAATTGGAAAGGAGGAAATCAAATTGTCTCTATTTGCAGATGACATGATTGTGTATCTGGAAGACGCCATCATCTCAGCCCAAAATCTCCTGAAACTGATCAACAACTTCAGCAAAGTCTCAGGATACAAAATCAACGTGCAAAAATCACAAGCATTCCTATACACCAGTAATAGACTTCAAGAGAGCCAAATCAAGAACGAACTGCCATTCACAATTGCTACAAAGAGAATAAAGTACCTAGGAATACAACTAACAAGGAACGTAAAGGACCTCTTCAAGGAGAACTACAAGCCATTGCTCAACGAAATAAGAGAGGATACAAACAGATGGGGAAACATTCCATGTTCATGGTTAGGAAGAATCAACATCGTGAAAATGGCCATACTGCCCAAAGTAATTTACAGATTCAACGCTATTCCCATCAAGCTACCAATGACCTTCTTCACAGAACTGGAAAAAAACACCTTAAACTTCATATGGAACCAAAAGAGAGCCCGCAAAGCCAAGTCAATTCTAAGCAAAAAGAACAAAGCAGGAGGCATCACACTACCGGACTTCAAACTATACTACAAGGCTACAGTAATCAAAACAGCATGGTACTGGTACCAAAACAGAGATATAGACCAATGGAACAGAACAGAGGCCTCACAGGAAATACAACATACCCACAACCATCTGATCTTCGACAAACCTGACAAAAACAAGTAATGGGGAAAGGACTCCCTGTTTAATAAATGGTGTTGGGAAAACTGGCTAGCCATGTGCAGAAAGCAGAAACAGGACCCCTTCCTGACACCTTACACCAAAATTAACTCCAGATGGATTAAAGACTTAAACATCAGACCTAATACCATAAAAACCTTAGAAGAAAATCTAGGCAAAACCATTCAGGACATAGGTGTAGGCAAGGACTTCATGACCAAAACGCCAAAAGCAATGGCAAAAAAAGCCAAAATAGACAAATGGGACCTAATCAAACTCCACAGCTTCTGCACGGCAAAAGAAACAGTCAGTAGAGTGAATCGGCAACCAAAAGAATGGGAAAAAATTTTTGCAGTCTACCCATCTGACAAGGGGCTGATATCCAGAATTTACAAAGAACTAAAGCAGATCTACAAGAAAAAAACAAACAAGCCCATTCAAAAATGGGCGAAGGATATGAACAGATACTTTACAAAAGAAGACATACAGGAGGCCAACAAACATATGAAAAAATGCTCATCATCACTGGTCATCAGAGAAATGCAAATCAAAACCACATTGAGATACCATCTCACACCAGTTAGAATGGCGATCATTAAAAAATCGGGAAACAACAGATGCTGGAGAGGATGTGGAGAAATAGGAACACTTTTACACTGTTGGTGGGAATGTAAATTAATTCAACCATTGTGGAAGACAGTGTGGCGATTCCTCAAGGGCCTAAAAATAGAAATCCCATTTGACCCAGCAATCCCATTACTGGGTATATATCCAAAGGATTATAAATCATTCTACTACAAGGACACATGCACACGAATGTTCATTGCAGCACTGTTTACAATAGCAAAGACCTGGAACCAACCCAAATGCCCAACGATGATAGACTTGATAGGGAAAATGTGGTACATATACACCATGGAATATTATGCAGCCACCAAAAACGATGAGTTCACGTCCTTTGTAGGGACATGGATGAACCTGGAAACCATCATTCTCAGCAAACTGACACAAGAGCAGAAAATCAAACACCATATATTCTCGCTCATAGGCGGGTGTTGAACAATGAGAACACATGGACACAGGGAGGGAAGCACTACACACTGGGGTCCGTTGGGGGGAAATGGGGGAGGGGCGGGGGGTGGGGAGGTGGGAAGAGATAGCATGGGGAAAAATGACAGATACAGGTGAGGGGACAGAAGGCAGCAAAGCACACTGCCATGTGTGTACCTATGCAGCAATCTTGCATGTTCATCACATGTACCCCAAAACGTAAAATGCAATAAAAAAAAAAAAAAAGAAAGAAAATGTGGTATGCATATACCATGGCATACTATGCGGACATAGAAAAGAACACAATCACGCCCTTTGTAGCAACATGGATACAGCTGGAGACCATTATTCTAAGTGAATTCATGCAGGAACAGGAAACCAAATACCACAAGTTCTTGCTTGGAAGTGGGAGCTAAACATTGGGTACTCAGGGATATAGCGATGGCAACAATAGACACTGGGAACTATTTGATGGGAGAGGGAGGAAGGGGGACAAAGGCTGAAAAAGTACCTATTGGGTACGATGCTCAATACCTGGGTGATGGGGTCATTTGTTCACCAAACCTGTAACTCATGCAACACCTGCACATACTCCTGCCGTAAAGCTGCACATGCACTCCCTGAATAATAAAAAAAAAGAGTTGAAAAAATAAAATAAAAATCTTGTGGAGTGATACTAATTCTATGCAAACAATCCTCAAATGTACGGCTCTGAGTTCTACACAGTCAATGAACTTCAATGTCCCACACGTTGCTTCTGGGAAGATTTATGGAAGAGCATCATAGGCAATTGAAATGGAGTGTTTGCAAAGCTGTTTATTATTCTTCCCACTCTGTACCAGCTACTTTTCTACACTCTCTTTCCTAACTAACAACTTCAACATCCACACTATCACCCACACAGGAAATCCTGTAGCTTCCTAAGTGTTCTGTTCTATAACCCCAATTCAAGCGTTCACGTCCCATGTTCATGCCAGTCCTGCCTTTGCTGAAATGGCCCGCAGTGGTCTTACTATGGCTCCCATTACGTGGGTCCTTGCCTGGAGGATCACAGTAAGTGCCTGTTTTGCTCATCTTAATCTTTTCCATCTTTGATCCTTTCTCCTTTCAACTGAACATCTATTTATAAAATATACATCTGATATTGATAGTCTATTTTAAAATAACCATTAATGTCACTGCTTTGCCTACTGGATAAAATCCAAAATGTCACCCACCTATTTTCTTAACCTCACTCAGTTTAAACTTGGACCATGCAGGCTATTTCCCTTCTCCAAATATGCTATACGATGTCAGTCTCTCATGACCATATGATGAGATGAAAAAGTCATCAAAGTAGACTCAATCCTGTTGTCTTTTTTGCACATTTCAGAAACACACACCAATTGAAGATAGAGCTAAGGTGACTCCTTCATCCTAGTACTTTCCTATGCCTTCTGTGAAATTTATTATAGTGGTTCTGTGCACAGCAGGTATCCAATAAAAGTGTTTTATTGAATTGAATTTTACTTTCTCTTCATCTAAAATATTCCACTACGATCGCTGGCTGTCACCTATTCTCTATAATGTTTGGCACTACAAAACCCATATGCAAATGCATATAAAACAACCCGAACCCCGCCCTGTGCAGTGGCTCACACCTGTCATCCCAGCACTCTGGGATACTCAGTTGGGTGGATAGCCTGAAGGGTGAGGCAGGTGGATCACTTGAGCCCAGGAGTTTGAGACCAGGCTAGGCAACATAGCAAAACCCCATCTCTACCAAAACACAAAATAATTAGCTAGGTGTGGTGATGCACACCTGTAGTCCCAGCTACTCAGAAGGTTGAAGTGAGAGGATCTCTAGAGCCCAGGATACAAAGGTTGCAGTGAGTGTGCCACTGCGCTCCAGCCTGGGTGACCCAGCTAGACCCTGTGCTCCTGCTCACTTCAGAAAAAGAAAGAAAATTAAACGTTGTTAACTGTGGTTACTTCTGGAGGGAAAGATTGGGTGGAGAAGGGCAGAGGGAAACTTGAATTTTTACTCTAAAATTTTCTGTACAGTTTACAATCATATACAATTCTTTTTATAATAAAGCAAATGAAACTACTCAGCCCCACGACAAAATCCATCATCTTTGTTTAAAGACTTACATATAATCCTACAACAACCTAATGTTGATTCAAATGTACAAGTCAAGAGTGGAGAATTGTTCTTTTTTTTTTTTTAAGATCAAAAAGTTTCATCATGTCATATTATAGAGGAATAGCTGGCATGAGAAGGGTTTAAAATCTCTTCTTGAGCTGGGCACAATGGCTCATACTTCTAATCCCAGCACTTTGAGAAGTCAAGGAGGGCAGATCACCTGAGGTCAGGAGTTCAAAACTAGCCTGACCAACATGGTGAAATCAGTCCCTATTAAAAATGCAAAAATTAGCTGGGTGTGGTGCTGTGCACCTGTAATCCCAGCTACTTGGGAGGCTGAGGCAGGAGAATTGCTTGAACCTGGCAGGTGGAGGTTGCAGTGAGCCAAGATCATGCCACTGCACTCCAGCCTGGGCAATAGAGCAAGATTCCATCTCAAAAGCAAAAATATGTCTTCTTGGAGGTATACATAAAATATTATTCCAGATTTTAAAACAGAAAATAAGAAAAAAATGGAAGGCATATTGTGTCCCATTTGCTGTAATTGTTGCATATTTAAATTTTTTTAATTTTTAGAATAACAATATCATTTGAATCACTTTTGTTTAAGAATAGGCCAAGGTGGGCAGATCACAAGGATAAGAGATGGAGACCATCCTGGCTAACATGGTGGAACTCCATCTCTACTAAAACCACAAAAATTAGCTGGGCATGGTGGCATGCACTTATAGTCCCAGCTACTTGGGAGGCTGAGGCAGGAGAATCACTTGAACCTGGGAGGCGGAGGTTGCAGTGAACCGAGATCATGCCACTGCACTCCAACCTGGCGACAGAGTGAAACTCTGTCTCAAAATAAATAAAAAAATAAAAAGGAATTTTGTTTTAGCTCTTCAAATAGTTGAGAAGAAACTAATTCTAGTTAATATATTTATATATTTATTCCAAGATACATCAGATCATTCCTGTCATAATTTCACACACCAGTTATTTAAAAATATAATAATATGGCGATAGTTTAAAATGCATAAACAGTAATATCATATAACTCATGTTACACAGAACAGAATTAATGAGCCATAAACCTATCTTATATGAAAGTGTTAGCTTTGGATGGGTCTTATACATAATTTCTAACTTCAATGATATGATCTTTCTTTTTCCTTTTACCATATGATAGAGTTGTATGAAATACAAATTACTCTTTTCATTATTGTGCATGTTGAAGAATTATATTTTATAAAATCCCTTGGGATCTTACTATTTTGCCAGACAGCTATAGTGGGTTATAAAAGATCATTCTAAGAGCAGCTCAAACTTCTTAGAAGTCAACACTAATGCCCTGAGAGCAAATATAGAAAGAAGCTGGTAAACTGGCATATTACCAACAAAGCTTGGGTATTTTCACGAGGCATACAACATACAAGGTAACTAAAGAAATGTTACTTTCTTTCCCAGAATACTCTTCCTTACTTTAGAAACATAAAGAACATAGTTTCTAGGATTTTTGTCAGTCTAAAACAAAAACAAACAATTGTTAAGTCTGATTTCTTGGGTATTTTAATTAAAGTAGAAGTTAGGGTCTTGAAAAAAATACTTTCACTTCAAACTTGGAAAAATAGACTCTAAACCCATATATATGTTATCTTGTTATTCTTCATTTTTGTGTACTTTTCATGTTTCTACATTTTTGCATTAATGAACAAAGTTAGTCTTCATAAGTACTCTTCAGAACTGAAGTTTTCTCTGTGTTAAACTAGAATCATATAATATAACAATTTCTGGTGACTGCATAATACTCGATATGAACTGTATTTGTTTTAGTAATTTGTTCTTCCATCTGACTTAAAGTATTTGCATGAAAATATTTATCACCACAAAATATGAAATAAAAATCATGTTTTTTATATTTAGTTAAGCTACAAGAATAAACAAAGTTTGGTCCTACAGGAAAATGTATACTTTTTCTTCACGGAGGGAAGATTTGTCACAGACAAACCTGATCTCAATACATAGATATACATGAAGTGACTAACTTACATTTTCTTTTCTTGGTTAAAAAAAAAAAAAGCACATTTATCTCATTGTTTTTGTTTTCTCTTTCTCCTTTTTTTTTTTTTCCAATAAAGATATTATTGACATATAAGAAACTGCAGGTATTAAAAGTATAAAATTTGGTAAGTTTTGCCATGTTATTAAACCTGTACCCATTACTACAATCAAGAAAGTGACCAGACTCATCTCATGCTTTTAAAATAAAATAGGATTTTATACCATTTTTTAGGGTGCATTAACTCTCACATCTATAGTACACTGTAAACATGCAGGGAGTGTGGAGTAAAACATCATTATAAATTTCATCCCAGGTGTCCTGCCTGCCACCTTCTCACCCCTAAACCCAAGACTGCATTTATCTCTAGTTTAAATCTTTGAGGAACCAACCATCTGCTCATTTTCTGAAGATCCAGGCAGGTATTCTACTTAATGGTGTCCTTACATAATGTACTGCTTGGATAACACTAATCAGCAGAAAAAAAGTGAAGTTGGTTAGAGAAAATAAACATTTCATTGAGTGGAAATCCAATAATATATGTCATCTTTTTTCGTCACATTGTTTTCCTTATGTAGAAATGCTGACAATATAAGGAATAAAACATGTGTTTCAGTTTCTTATCTTTAAAATTTTTCCCTGAATTTCCTGGGAAAAGAATAAGGCTAACAGAGGCAGACCAACTGTCTGTATGGAAAATTTTACTTACCCAGGAATTATTTTATCATAACATTAATACTAGCAAACATCAAACACATTATTTTATATAATGCGTAGCAGGATGATGCAATGAGACCTTTACTGAATCTGGAAGCAAAAGACCTGTGTCTTAGTCTAATTTTTTTACTGTCTATGTAACCGTGGGCAAGTTACTTTATTTCTCAGGGGTTCAACTTCTTCATCTGTAAAATGAGGTGGATGAACTACATAAGCGATTAACAGGTCTTTCTGTGAAGGGCTAGACAGATGATATTTGTACTTTGTAGACCGTATGGTCTCACTTGCAACTGCTCCACCTTGCTATTGTAGGGTGAGAGCAGCCATAGGCAATATTTAAACAAATGCGTGAATACACACGAGAATGGCTGTGTTACAATAAGATATTATCTACAAAAACAGGCGATGGGAGGTAGTTTGCTGACCCCTGAACTAGATTTCTAAAATTCCTTTCAGCTATAAATTCTGGTTATTTCATAAAGAATATGCTTACTTTTCTAGTATTGAAAGTTGGCATAAAATTATATCACTAACAAAGACCCCAAGAGGTGATTTAGTTTCTCTATCTACTTCAGGAAGAATTCCACTTAAAAAACCAATGAAGACAACTGTCCAATCATCTACTACTAGTAAAAGGATGAATATTTCTTTACTGTTTTTAATGAACTCACTATATAATACGTAATATATCTGAAGCTGGTGTAAGGCTTTGGGAATATCTTTAATGGCTTTAGATTGAACATCTTGTCATATTAAAAACTGACTTTACACATGATAGAAGATAGAAGAATGATATATCTTTTTTTCATTATTCTTAAAGCTTCAAATCCTAGGAAATCATTCTTCCCCTTAATAGATCTAAACATTATAAAATTTTTCTTCCATACAAAGAAATTGTCATAATTTTTTTCAGATATGAAATAGAGATGAATAAATCAAGAAACATAGCTCTGTCAGTCCTTCAATCTCTTTAATATTTATCTTTTTTACATAGGTTATTTTATGAGCTTTACAAACAAAACATAAAAAGTGCTTTAGATGATGTAGTAGAGATTTCACGTAGCAAAAACTATTGGAATAATCTAATTTTTGAAAAAATAACATTTATGATCATCGTTGCTTCATGGTTTCAAAATCACTGATATAACTATTTTAATTCAAATTAGCTTAAAATTGTATTATATGACATAGTACATCAACTAAAGTTAGCATTAAAATTTACTTCTCTATTTTCTGCCTCTAAATACAAATAATGATTTATTTAGCTACCTTCTGGAAATGGTTTAATTTTTTAAAATTGTCTCTAGTACTTATTATATAGTATTATTCTTATATCAATTGGATAAATACATGCATAAAGATACATTAAAACTCGAGAAAGACAAATGTTTCTTAAGATTAGCATTTACATTTACTTTAAGCCCACAAATATTTGTATAGGCCATAATAAAACTGAGAAAAAATAGCTACTGGAAATCATTCCCATTTTCTTCTTCAAAAATCTTCCTTCAAACGTCCATTCTGTGATGAGAACACATGGAGACATGGAGCGTGGGGGAACAACACACGCTGGGGCCTGTTGGGAGTGTGAGGGAGAGTATCAGGAAGACTAGCTAACGAATTCCGGGCTTAATACTGAGCTGATGGGCCGATCTGTGCAGCAAACCACATGGCACACATTTACCTATTTAACAAACTTGCATATCCTACACATGCACCCCTGAGCTTAAGATAACTGAAGAAAAAACACTGATCATTCTACTAATGTGCCACTCAAAAATCACCAGCTTGTATTAACTAATTTATGAAGCTTTGCTTAAGTTAGCAGTAAGTTCTACTAGGGCTGGAAAAATACCTATTTTCTATACCCCCACATTGTTAGCACCAGAAAAATACGTAGTCCATCTATGTGCTGTATAAAGCCAACTGGCTTAGCTAAAACATAACATTGTCTTTTTCACCATCACCATCCTTTATCAACATCACCATCAAACTTCTATCCTGCTTACTGTGTGCCATACACTGTGCCAGATGATTTATAATCATACATCAAAACTACAGATTGCTTTTTTTTTTCTTCCAACTTTTAATTTTGTTTAGGTTGTTCAAATTACAGAAAAGTTGTCAGAATATTACAATGAACACCTCTGTATCTTTAATCTACACTCATTTTTAACATTTTTCCATTGTATACCTCTTTCTATATTAACTATGTATAGTGTATATGAGCTATTTTTGCTCAGGCTTTGAACATTAACTGTAGGCATCATGATGCTTTATGCCTGCTAATTCAGTATGTATTTATCAAGGACTATTGTTCTCACATATGTTTAATACAACATCAAATTTAGAAAATTTAACATGGACACAAACATTACCTAACAAGAGTCCACAATCAAATATCTAATTGTCTTAATGATGTCCTTAGGAATATTTTTTCTTCCTAATCCAGGATTCAATCCATAATCATACATTATTATCATGATCCCATAGTCTTATTTTCATTTTAGTTTTTTTTTGAGATGGAGTCTTGATCTGTTGCCAGGCTGGAGTACAGTGGCACGATCTTGGCTCACTGCAACCTCAGCCTCCTGGGTTTAAGCGATTTTCTTGTCTCAGCCTCCCAAGCAGCTGGGACTACAGGCGCATGCCATTGTGCCCAGCTAGTTATTGTATTTTTAATACAGGGTTTCACCATGTTGGCCAGGATGGTCTCAATCTCTTGACCTTGTGATCCGCCTGCCTTGACCTCCTAAAGTGCTGAGATTACAGGTGTGAGCCACTGCACCCGGCCAGATCCTACAGTATTCTTTTCTTTTCTTTCTTTCTTTCTTTCTTTTTTTTTTTTTTTTTTTGAGACACAAGTCACTAGGCGCCAGGCTGGAGTGCAGTGGCGCAATTGTGGCTCACTGCAACCTCCGCCTCCCGGGATCAAGCAATTCTCCTGCTTCAGCCTCCGAAGTAACAGGGACTATAGGCGTGCACCACCAGGCCCAGCTAATTTTTGTATTTTTAGTACAGACGGAGTTTGACCATGTTGGCCAGTATGGTCTCGATCTCTTGACCTTGTGATCCACCCGCCTTGGCCTCCTAAAGTGCTGGGATTACAGGCGTGAGCCCCATGCCTGGCCCCTATAGTATTCTTTAACCTGGAATAGTTCCTCAGTCACTATCTTTTATGACATTGATATTTCAAAGAATATTAAAAGTAGTTTTACAGAATGTGACTTTCTCTCAATTTAAGTGTGTTTCCTCATAATTAGATTCAGATATTCCTTCCTTCCCTCCTTCCCTTCCTATCTCCCTCCTTCCATCATTTCTTTATTGCCCCTCCTTTTTTGGCAGAAACATCAAAAAATAAAAAATGCTATATCTTCCTCAGTGCATGAATAGGAGGCACATGATATCAGCTTGATCTATTAAGATTTTTCTTTTGATTAAAAAAGTGTCAATCAGTTTTCTTCAGTGTAAAAGATAATTTTTCCATTTGTAGTTAATGAGAAATCTCTGGCAAGATGTCTTATTCTCTAACAAATGTTCCCTCAGTAGCTTTAGTATACTTTGGTGATTCTTGCCTAAATCAGGCATTAGTATGGTGATGACAAAATGGCAAGTTGCTACATCTATCAATTTTTTACATTTATTTACTGGCATTTTGTTCTAAAGGACTATTCTTCATTCATTTATGTGTTTATTATATCAATATGGACTCAGGAATTCTCTTTTACAATTCTGTGTGCTATAATACAATGCTGTCATTATTAATTTTGATGCTCAAATTGTTCCAACCTTGTTCTATAGAAATCCTTTCAAATTGACATCTATGTTCTTTTGCTGTCTTCATCAGTTTTTAAAAAGCTATTTGTTGTAGTATAGGCTAAATACAGAGAAATGTAAAAATCTTAAATATACACATCAAAATATTACACAAAGTAAATGTACTTCTGATGTCTTGAGATTTTTGGAGTGTTCCTTCACCAACCAGAAACCTCTGTGGCTGGTGGCACCTTTTGTCTGAGTATTTCTCAGGCCCACTGGGTTTATTCTGCCCACTCAGCCCAGCAGGCTGCCCTTGGCTCATGCTACTAGGCCAGATCACACACCTGCCAAGGGTGAGCCAGGTGCAGAGCAGCGAGGGGTATGTGTGTGAGCAAACATGGGGTCTGGCTGGCACAGGTGCTGGCTCCATGTGAATCTGCAGCTGGACCAGTCATATCACATGTGATTTCTGCTGTGGACACCCACATTTGGATGAGAGGAATGTGGTAGAACCTGGATGCTTGGAGATGCCAGGAACTGCAGAGCCCCAAAGAGAGCATCATAGCCCTGGTTTGGGAAACCCCTAGGTCTCAGCTCCCCAAAGGGCTGCAGCTCTTCTCTCCTTTTCATTGCTGCAACAAGGCAAGTGGGAAGGGTGGGGAGCATGTTTCAGCCCTGTTTGTATTACAGTTCTTTCAGTCTTGCCATGGTGGTCCTGAGTTGTTGTCTCATGTCCAGGAAGAATGAGGTATACAGACAACTGGAGGGTGAGCAAGGCAGAGGAGCTCCATTGAGCTCTCAGTAGACCTGAAGTGGGTAGCTCCTTTCCACAGCAGGTCATCCCGACAAGTGTCCAACTCTCACTGGAGAGGAGATTTACAGTGGGTAGTTCTTTTCCGCAGCCAGTAATCTCAATGTCTGTTTGAAACTGGAAGAGTCCAGGGATTTTATGTGCTCAAAACGGAGGAAATGTGTGCTGATTGGTCCATGGGCAGCCACAGGTGGCCCAGAAAAAACACCATACATTCTTACTCCTGGCCACAGACTCCACCTGGAAGTGGCAGCTTGGTCCCAGGCTTCAGTCCATCCCTTGCTTGAAGGTTGGGTTTCACTGGGGACCCACCCCTTTCTGCCCAGGAGCCCATCTGCCTCCTACCACTGTCAACATGCCACCCACAGAGCTCAGGCTGCTCCTGCTGAGGGGTGGCTGCAGGCCCACACTGAGCCACCCTCAGCATCCTCTCAGCCTCCCTCCCATGCTTGTTGACACCCAAAGTCTGGAGGGGGCCGAGGTGGCAAGGGGCTGGTGTGTCAGTGCTGCCCTGAGTGTACACATACCTGGCCAGGTTGCCAAAGTACCTTGGCTCTACCACAACTTTGCTCCAAACTCAGAGTGGCAATGGGAGCAGGGAGAGGCCATGGAGCAGGAGCAGGCACCTCCGAGTCTGTGGGGGCAGGAGGGCTTCCTAGGCCACTGAGAGGGCAGGGATGCCCAGGTACAGAGCAATGGCTGGGTGGCTGCAGCTGCTTCCAGAACACTGGGCTCCCAATCTACAAACTTTGTAGGGGGTGGGCTCCCACCTGTTACCAACCTGGATGACCCTGTGTACTGCACAGCCCTAGCCACACCTCCCCAACTGCAGCTGGTGTCCCACAGAGGCTGCTCCAGAACGGCTCCCAGTGCCATGACTAGCACACAGACAACACACAGAACATTACCAGCATCTCAGAGCCATCCTGTGTCTCTATTTTGTTTTTCTGAGACAGATTTTCACTCTTGTCACACAAGCTAGAGTGCAATGGTGTGATCTTGGCTCACTGCAACCTCTGTCTTCTGGGTTCAAGCAATTCTCCTGCCTCAGCCTCCCAAGTAGTTGGGATTATAGCCATGTGCCACCAGGCCTGGTTAATTTTTTTTTGTATTTTTAGTAGAGACAGGTTTCATTGTGTTGGCCAGGCTGGTCTCCAACTCCTGATCTCAGGTAATCCACATTGGTCTCCCAAAATGCTGGGATTACAGGTGTGAGCCACCACACCCCCGCCCATCCTGCATCTCTTTGAATCACTTTTTCCAGGGGGGTACCGCTGATTTCTAACACCATGAATTTGTTTTGGTTGCTTTTGAAATATATACAAATGGAATAATACAAAATGTATTATTTAGATCTTACTTATTTTGCTTACTATATTTTGAGACTCATTGGCACTGCTTTATATAGATACAGCTTGTTAATTCTCATTGCTGTATTGGATTTCATTGTATGACTATAGCACAATGTATTTACTGTTAACCCTTATTCAGTTTTATATAAACACACATTCTATGCACGTGTGTTTTATATAAAACTGAATGAGGGTCAATTTTATACACACACACACACACACATACACATATATATATATATATATATACACCCACAAACATACAAACATACATACATATTTGGTGGACATACATATAACATAAATTTCTGTTGCACGTATTTTAGATGTGAAATTGCCAGGAAATAGGACATACATATGGTCATTTCTAGTAGATATGGCCAAATGTTTTTCCAACATTTTGCTTGAGAATTCTAGTTGTTGTACATTCTTACCAACATCTGGTATTACTTGTGTTTTTCATTTTAGACATTTGGCAAATATGTAATGAAATCTTACTATGATTTTAATTTGAATTTCTCTGATGGATAATAAAGTTTTGATATATTTATTGGTCATTTGGATATTCTCTTGTTAAGGGCTGGTTAAATCTTGTGCCCCTTCTTGTCAATTCTCTCTAAACTGACCTATAATTCCACACAATCTCAACCCTATATCTTAGCAGGGTATCTATGCATGTGTGTTTATGTAAATTAACAAGCTCATTCTGTAATTCCTATGAAACTGCAAATGGCCAATCAAGAAAAAGAATTTAGCTGGAAGATTTACACTTTTAGATATAAATGGCAATTATAAAGATATCATAATTAAATCTTAATTATGTATGCCAATGACTAAAACCAATGGAAAAGAGTAGAGAATCTAGGTTTATGACAAAAACGGCAGTGGGAGAAAGGATGGTCCTTCAATAAATGGTTGTGGGCCAGTTAGAGATCAATACAGAAAATGTATTTTGCTTCTACCTCACAGTACACACAAAAAACAATTCCAGATCTAAAAATGAACGATTAAAGTGATGTTTTTTATAAGAAAAAAATAAGAGAACATCTTTCTGACCTTGAAGCAGCCAAATATTTTTAAACAAGTAGAATAAGTAGAATTTGCTGTTGTCAAGAGGTAAGGTTGAGAGGAAAAAGTCTCAAGGACAACTCCAAAGCTTTAGGACTGTGTACTAAGAAGCAAGAGATGTCATTTATTCTGATAAGGAAGATCACAGCATGAGCCAAGGTTGACTGTACAGGTCAAAAGTTTAGTATTGGAAAACTTAAATTTGAGATGCTTATATACTATTATAGTACTATAATAGTATAATATTTCTGAAGAGAAGTCAGGTAGACAGTTGAACATATGAGTCAAATTTCATGGGAGAGGTCCAGGCTGCAGACAGAACTTTAGTAATTTTCTGAGTAGAGATTTATTGTACAACCAAGAGTTAAGAGAAGAGGGTCAAGAGCTGAAAATCAGAATTTTACTGAAAAATGACGGGCAGAAGACCCAAATGGAAATTCTGAGAAGACTGGACATAAGAAGTAGACTTTTGAATATCATGTATGGCAAGGACATTGTTAATTGGCATATTACAGCCAGACCTTATATGTGTCAGAGATAGTATTTACCCCATTTTAAGGATGTGCAAACTGAAGTTCAGATGTGTTTAAAATTCAGACTGAGATGGCTCTGACCCTGTGTTCTTCATCTTTTTCTTTATACACATCATGCTTTCTGCCTCACGAAAGAACTACATTCTCATTTCCAAAATCTTTTCAACAAGAAATAGTCAAAGGAAACTGACAAACTCTGATAACTTTTTATGCCCTACTTAATATTAAATAAAATTTGAGATTATCTTTACCTTTACATTATGAAAAGATGTTTACTGAGAAAACTTAAAGTGTTCTTTAAGCAGAAGGCGGCTCACAAAGAACTTCATTGTGGTGGAATTCCAAGGTGACTTTACATCCACACGTTGTTCTTAGTCATGTAGCACAAGTTGTATAGTTAGTAGTTGGAGACATATGCCTGTTAGTTCTCTCAACAGTAGAAATACAACTGGGAGTGAAACCCCGTCTCTACTAAAATACAAAAAATTAGCCAGGCGTGCTGGTGTGCGCCTGTAGTTTCAGCTACATGGGAGGCTGAGGCAGGGGAATCGCTTGAAGCCAGAGGTGGAGGTTGCAGTGAGCCAAGATCGCACCATTGCACTCCAGCTTGGTTGACAGAGCAAGACTCTGTCAAAAAAAAAAAAAAAAAAAAAAACAACTGGAAATACATATCTATGTAGAAAGTGTGGTAGGCGGCAAGGCCTATGAAATAAAGAGGGTTGGAGGTAGAAAGAAAAAGAATTATTTTATTGATCACTATTTGATGTACTAATAGTGGAAGCTAGGTACAGTGGGATTTTAAGTTAAATGACTAACTTAGAGATATGTTCCTATGGCGCTAATTAAAATATCTCTGAGTTTATTTGTGATGTCCTTTATGTGTTGAGTATGTTAAAGAAAACTACTTCACTACATCATGTGGTGTTCCTACATGGAATGATATTAAATAAATAATAATAAATAAATAATAATAATAAAAATAAAATGATAACAATAAGAAAAATAAATAAATTGTAAGTAGTGTAAGTACACACATTCAGGTACTGGGCTGTCTAGGTTCAAATCCCAACTCTGACACTTACTAGAACCATGCTCTTTGACAAGATACTTTCTCCCTGTGCTTTCTCTTCATCTGTAGAAATAGGAATCATAATAGTATGTTATTATTATCACCATCATTATTATTAGGGTGGATTTAAAAACTAAACAAATTTGCATGTGTATAGCATGTAAATAGGTGTGGCACATAATAAGCTATGTGCTTGTATTTAAGCAAATAGTGTGTGTTAATATTTGTATAATAAGCTAATAAATATCTATTAAATGTCTGAATGTGAGCCTATGCTGAAAAGAAAATATCTTTCCTTAAAAAGTAAAAGGATGCTAGGTGCGAGACTGCTTGCCAATATGTGCATTCAACTTATAGACTTTAACAGATGTCTGTATGCAGTCTTGCACCTAGCATACGCACATCTGTTAAAAGTCTGTAAGATGAAATTAATAGCAATAAGAAATATTCTTGTGTTGTAAGTCCCTTCTGTGGCTGGAGCATGTGTTGGTTTTGTTTAGAGCTATTTGAGAAAAACTGCCAAAGAAGAAAAATCCATATTTGTACTGCTTGTCTCATCATCAATCAAAGAATATTCATTAATCGTCTCTCCACTGTGCTCGATCTCATCATGATAAAGTCAGACAACAGCATTTATTAGTCATTCCCTGTGTGCAGGTGTAGAAGGAAGTATTTATTAAATGTTTACTTTCACATTGTGTCAGATTCTTTTCAAAGTGAGTAAAAAAGCAGAGATACTATTCTGAAATAAAATTATGATGAACAGTTATGTAAGGATGAAGGTATTGTGGCACTGAAGGGCACCCTGCACAGTGTGAATTCCAACTCATAATTGATGGTGGACATATGCTTCCTATTACTTAGCACGTACAATGCTACGTCTCTAGATAAGCTAGTGGCATTACACTGTCCGGGGTAATGAACTTGAGACTATAATACTGATTAGCTCGGTTAGTCTTCCACAATGTACACTAAGTCATATCAGAATTACAGGAGTTTCCCATAATTTTGGAACACATACCAATAACATATTTATATAAATACAGCCTAAAGAAAACCAAACACCAGGCATTCATATTTGGCAATGCTTCCTGTCAAATATGTTATACCAAATATGCAAAATTATGTCAGTGTTAACTTTAGGAAACTAATATCTTAAAGGATTGTGTTAGAAAAAGAGATAATTATCTATAAAATTAATCTTGATTACAAAACTTCCATAATACTTTTTTTTTGAGACGGAGTTTCGCTCTTGTTACCCAGGCTGGAGTGCAATGGCGCCATCTCGGCTCACTGCAACCTCTGCCTCCTGGGTTCAGGCAATTCTCCTGCCTCAGCCTCCTGAGTAGCTGGGATTACAGGCACGCGCCACCATGCCCAGCTAATTTTTTGTATTTCTAGTAGAGACGGGGTTTCACCATGTTGACCAGGATGGTCTCAATCTCTTGACCTCGTGATCCACCCGCCTGAGCCTCCCAAAATGCTGGGATTACAGGCGTGAGCCACCGCACCTGGCCCTTCCATAATACTTTTATAATCTTTATAACCTTTATTAAGGAGTTAGTTAATGCTTCAAGAAAACCTTGTTAATCTGACACATGAGTCCATATACTGGTTTTGCATCAGTGTGCCTTTCACATTAATAATTAATTTATAGAGGCCGGGCGCGGTGGCGCAAGCCTGTAATCCCAGCACTTTGGGAGGACGAGGAGGGTGGATCATGAGGTCGAAAGATCGAGACCAACCTGGTCAACATGGTGAAACCCCGTCTCTACTAAAAATACAAAAAATTAGCTGGGCATGGTGGTGCGTGCCTATAATCCCAGCTACTCAGGAGGCTGAGGCAGGAGAATTGCCTGAACCCAGGAGGCGGAGGTTGCGGTGAGCCGAGATCGTGCCATTGCACTCCAGCCTGGGTAACAAGAGCGAAACTCCATCTCAAAAAAAAAAAAAAAAAAAAAAATTAATTTATAGAGAAACTGAACTGACTTTATCTTTCAAACGATGCAGCCCCTCAAGATCTAAAGTTTTTACCAGAGATACTCTTAGAAAGCAAAAACTTTCATTATTCACAAGGTAACAAAGGTTGAGGCAATTAAGACAAACTCCTCCGAAAGCTGGCATGGTAAAAACAAGTGAAAGGGTCTTGGGGTTTACAGCCTTAAAAATTACATGTGAAAAGGTCTTGGGTTTACAGTTTTCAAAATTACATGTGAAAGGGTCTTGGTCGATGGAGGAGTGGGGTGAGGGTTTGGTCTTGTTTAAGTAAAAACAATGTCTTCCAGAGAGATTCCCCCATACTGTGCCTGCCATCTATAGGAAGGTGATTTGGGAGATGCCAGCTGGCCAGCCTTTTCGCCTATTGAAATGCAGTGTGGAAGTCAAAGGGGAGGTGATCCCAGATGCCTGGGTCTCCTTCCTCAATTTGATGGCACAAATTCACAGCTGGGCTCTGCTTTAAAAAAGTCATCTGAGATTCCTCCTATGGAACAAAATTCAATCAAAGCCACTGAAAACGCCTATATATAAAAAAAATTATTCTTTCTGAACCGTATACAAATAATTAGGCCAAGTATAATAAAGCAAACCAGTCCTACCATAATTTGCTTTTAGAAAAATGGGAAACTGGAGAGAAAAAAAAAATGTTTCAAAACTATAGTACATCTGTTATTAGATTCTCTAGTCTTGCCTAATTTTTAAAAATAAATTTTGTTATTTTCTACAGTTTGGACTGAATCTAACTTGTCTTGGCTATAAGTATTCAAAGTAACATTTTCAATTTTTTTCCTCCTTCTTTTTCATTTTTCCTAATTTGGAGTCACTGAACACTAAGCTGTGCTTTCTTAAAGACCTGCAAACTGAGGCCAGACAACTTAAACTTCAGAAGAAAATAATAGCAACTTACTTACATACAAAAGCCACTTTCACAGCTGCCTAGTGAGGTACGGACTAAAGAGTAACGCGGCCTCTGTTGATTTTTCCAGGATTGTTCTTTGGTTTGTTGTCGCTGTTTCTCCCTTCCTCCCCACTGTTTTCTCTTCACAGGACACAAGACTTCCCAACCTGCTAAAAATGAGCTTTCAGAAACTACCCATCTAGGAACAAGCTGTCCAAGCCCTGAGAGATCAGATGAAACCTGAGACCAGACACTCATTTTCTTGTAAAATGCTTTCTCCAAAAGATTTTTTAAACCTCAAAGACTGCCCCCTCCCTAAGGCAGACTTAAACCTGTTCACTGACGGAAGCAGCTATAATGGGGAGAGGTGTGCAGGGTATGCAGTCACCACCGCCACTGAAGTGGTGGAGGCAGCCCCCTTGCCCAGAGGCTGGGCAGCACAACGGGCGGAATTACACGCCCCCATTCAGGTCCTGTGCCGCGCGGAAGGCAAAGTGGCCAGTATTTACACCGACTCCAAGTACGTCTTTGCAACTGTCCACATACAAGGGGCGATACACAAGGAAAGAGGGCTGCTGACAGCAGGAGGAAAAGAAGTCAAAGATAAGGAAGAAATTCTCAGACTGCTAAGAAGCAGTTTGGAAGCCCAAAGAGGTGGCTGTCATACATCACAACGGCCACCAACGAGGAGCTGATCTTATACCAAGAAGCTAAGGCAGCTGCACTGAACAGAGAGCCTGTGCAGGCCCCACCCGCTTGTTCAGTCATCCCTTGGCTCCAAGAGGCTGTGGGGAAGCCGGAGTACTCTAAGGAAGAAAACCAGTGGGCCCAGCAGGAGGGGGCAAAGCAGAGGGCTGGGGGATGGTGGCTACTCCCTGACAACAGACCAGTGGTGCCTTGGAACTTGGCTCATACCACCGTTACTCAGTGCCACGGTCTCACCCACCTAAGTAAAACTGCTCTGGAGACCTTACTCAACAGGTATGACTGTAGTGCAACTCTTCCCACACTCTGTGCTGCGGTAAACAATCAGTGCCTTACCTGTACTAAGAACAAGCCCCACCGCAGCTGAAACCTGCCCCAGGGGCGCAACGGTGGACAGCTACCCCTTTGAGGACATGGAGGTGGACTTCACTGAAGTCAAGGCCAGTAAAGGGTACAAATACCTACTGAATATCCAAAGCAACCTCGAGAAAAAAGAACGAAGCAGGAGGCATCGCACTTCCTAATTTCAAACTGTATTACAAGGCTAGAGTCTAAATGATATGGTACTACCATAAAAATAGACTCATAGCCCAATGGTACAGAACAGAGGTCCCCAGAGTAAATTCAGGCGAAGAATACTAATGGGAAAAGACAGTCTTTTCAACAAATGGTTTGGGGAATACTGAATATTTATATTCAAAAGAATACAGCTGGGCCCTTAATTTATACAATATACAAAAATCAACTCGAAATGGAGTAAAGACAAATCTAAGACCTACAAATGTAAACTCCTAAAAGAATATATAGGGAATATGTTTTTTGGCACTGGTTTTGGCGGTGATTTTTTTTTGACACGACACCAATGCCACTGGCAACAAAGGCACAGATAAACGAGTGGAACCAAAAAAGTTCCGCACAATGACAGAAGCCACGAAAGGAAAACGCAACCAGCAGAGTGAGAGAAAGTATTTTCAACCCCATTATCTAATATGGAGTTAATATCCTAAATAGTTAAGAAATTCATACAACTCAATAGCAAAAACCCAAATTACCCAATATAAAAAACAGGCAAAGAATCTCAGAAACATTTTTCCAAGGGAAATATACCAATAGCCAACAGAGATATGAAAATGTTATCAGTATCACTAATCATGAGAGAAATACAAATCCAAACTACAGTATGATACCACCTCACATCTGTTAGGCTGGCTGTTAGCAAAATAATAAGAGCTATGACGTACTGGTGAGGATGTGGAGAAACCTTAGGTGCTTGGGCCACGAAGACCTTGCAAGGTCTCTTCCTACCAGGGCGGACTCGAACCCAAGGGGGAGGGTCTGAGCTGTCTCCAACCAGGAATCTATACATGGGAACTGGCCCGGGGGGCCGGGGTTGCGGCCACAGCCTTCCCAGCAGCCTGCACCGTGGAGACCTCCAGGGTGCCCTCTGGTGGCCAGCGGACGCTCAGCGCCGGCCACTCCGATCTGCAGAGGGTTTTTCGCTTTCCTGGGGTCATTTTAGCCCCGTAATCCCCAGAAAAGCCCTTCCTGAAGTTTTCGACCATGCAGTCTAGGACTGTGGGCTTAGACTGACTTTTCCCCGTGATGTGTGGCCCCTTTTGAACGGTGACTCAAGACAAAGGAGGGGTGTCCCGTGAAGGACACTCAGATGGCCACCTGGCCGCGCCCTTGAGGGAACTGAGGCGCCTCTTAGCAGTCAGGGGGTCGGTGTAATCCCCCGACTCGGATGGAGCTCAGCTCGATGCCGCCATGAGCCACATGCGGTTCGTCACGGAAACGCAGGCTCGGGCCCCGTCGAACTCCGCAGTTTGCACCGTGGAGCTGCAGATTGGCGGTTCAGAGCAGGCTCTTGAGCGCCCCACGCACTCACACGCCCACTCAGGTTATCACGTTCCCACCCTAACCCGAGAAGTCCACCTGCTGTCTGCAAATGGAGACCCCGGAAGGTGACCAGGCTCCCCTTCCGTCCGCAGACAGGCCTGACTGAATCCACCTGCTGTCTCCAAGTGGAGATCCCGGGAGGTGACCAGGCTCCCCTGCCGTCCGCAGACGGGCCTGACTAAATCCACCTGCTGTCTCCACACGGAGACCCCGGGAGGTGATCGGGCTCCCCCTCAGTCCGCAGACGGGCCTGACTAAATCCACCTGCTGTCTCCAAGTGGAGACCCTGGGAGGTGACCAGGCTCCCCTGCCGTCCGCAGACGGGCCTGACTGAATCCATCTGCTGTCTCCACACGGAGACCCCGGAGGTGACCAGGCTTCCCTTCGGTCCGCAGACGGGCCTGAGTGAATCCACCTGCTGTCTCCACACGGAGACCCTGGGAGGTGACCGGACTCCCCTTCCGTCCGCAGACAGGCCTGACTAAATCCACCTGCTGTCTCCACACGGAGACCCTGGGAGGTGGTCAGGCTCCCCTTCCGTCCGCAGACGGGCCTGACTAAATAGACCTGCTGTCTCCACACGGAGACCCCGGAAGTGACCGGGCTTCCCTTCCGTCCGCAGACGGGCCCGGGGCCTTACCTCATCCGGAGTTCCCGTCAGTTCAGTCCGTCCCCGCGAGTCCGGCCAGCGGCAACGCCGGTGCAGCAGCGGTTCCCTTCCGGGAACGGAGGCCCTGCAGCAGCTCCCGGGAGGGCCCGGCCTCGGTCCGGCGGGGAACAGGCAGCTGTCCGTCCTTCCGACCCCAGAGCGGTGGCTCAAGAGCTTCCGGGTCAGGGAACCAACGCTGCGGAAAAGGTTACCTGACAGGAAGCCCAGGCGGCACTCAGGGGAGCGGAGGGACGCTCTTGACTGAGCCGGCCCGGAGGGGTTCACCCGGCACGCGGACCCCGGCTGGGAACAGTACACGGTTTCTGTAGGTGAAGGGGCAGGGAAAGGAACGCAGAACTTCAGAGCACGCGGCGGGTTTGGACGGCGCGGCCATTTTCCCTCAGGATTTAGCTAGTGAGCAACAAGCCGAGGTACAGAAGCAGAAAGACGGCGTTCTCAGCGGAAGAACGAAGGCCGTTTCAGCAGAGGGAAGGAGCTGACCACCTGCTCACAAAATCCGGGCCGAATTTCCGCTTCCGCCCGGCGTCCGCCTCCGCCAGGCCACCCTCGCGGACCGCAGGGCCGGCAGGGTAAGATAAGACCTTACGGACAGCGGTGCTCAGTGTTTCCTGTTGTGTTTACAGCCCCATCCGAAAGGTGACGGTGGCTGTGCCACCAGGCGTCCCTCGTGGAATTTCTCAGCGTTCTCTCTTGGTTTTGAGGAATGAAAGCCCTTAGCATAACCCCGCCTCAAGTCAGTAATTCATGGATTTGACGATTCTTTTCTCCATTATTTTCACTAATATCTGCGTATAGATTGGGAAATGTGTGTGTACTGTGTGCGCCTATGCCAGTACATACGGAAGTTAGGGTTACGCTATACCGTAATCTATTCAGTATGCAAGGCATTATGTCTAAAACACAATATATATGCGTTAATGAAAAATATTTATGTTTAAAATATGCTGACGTGGGGACACAAAGTAAACACATAATGTTTGAAAAATGCCACCAATGAACTCGCTCAATGCAAGGTTGCCACAAATGTTCATTTTGTAAAATATGAAGCATTTGTGAATGCAATAAAATGAAGAGTAATAAAACAAGGTTATGCTTTTAATTATGAGTATAGTTATGTTTAATTATATTTCTTTTATTTTCTTTTTTTAAGACGAGGTTTCACCATGTTGGTCAGGCTGGACTTGAACTCCTGACCTCAGATGATCCGCCCACCTTGGCCTCCAAAGTGCTTAGATTACAGGCATGAGCCACCACGCCCAGCCAATAAAGAATCACAACCACAGCTGAGGTGCTTACTAAAGGCAAAGTACAAGAACTTAGTTATAAATACCAGCTGTGACCATGCGCCTCATTACAGAAATGAGAACTGTAATTATTATGAGTATTTCCCCTTTATTTATTTATTTATTTATTTATTTATTTATTTATTTTTGGCATCATAGCTTTATTTGTGCGCAGTGAGGGTGAAGGCAATCTATCATCATTTTCTTTCTCTGATATGCTCCAGAATCAAGAGGGGTGGGTGAAACAGCCATGAGCAGGGCCAGGTGTGGGCTACCTGGTCCGTCAGAAGTCCTTAGGGCTGTGACCCACGTGTGCATATCCTGTTTCAGAGGAGGGGTCCTGAGGAAAGAGGGCCAGCAAGACTGGGCAGCGGTTAAGCTGAAAGCCTGCAAGTTTGAAGGGACACAGATTTGGGCGGAAGGAGAGATGAAGTCAGGGCAGGAGAGGGCTGTGGCTTCATGGACTGAGGGAGGCAGAGCGGCTGGGGAGAAGCTGGGATGCATTACTCAGCCAGGCTTTTGCTTTGCTCTCCTCAAAGGGGGCTCCTCTGCTTAGTGAGCCCTTAATTTCTCCCCAGGAGGGCAGGAGAGAAGAAAACCCAAAATGAGAAGGAAAAGTTCTGGGCTGGACTGTCTGAAACTGGTGGTCTGAAATAGTCCACAAAGAACATGATTTCTCAGTTACCTAGCATTGCTCCCATGACCTTAGTGTCTGTCCTGGAAGGCTTGAGGGCCTGCTGGTATCTTCCCTACAGAAAGGAAGCTCCATCGATCATTAGAGATCATCTAGCAGCAGGTCTAGCAGTAGAGCAGGCTCTCTTTGGGTTTACTGCTCAAGGTAAGCAGTGACTGTGATGAAAGGAACCTGACATCTTTCCCTCAGCCCAAATTGCATCCCATCTCCAGGCCTGGCTGGGCCATGGGTGAGAACGGCAGGAAGGAGCTAAGCCCGATGGAAGTCCTCGCGCTGGCCACCAGTCTTGCTAATGAGCTTGATCTCCTCCAACACGATGGCCCTGCTGACAGCCTTGCACAATTCATACAGGGTGAGGGCAGCCACTGCAGCAGAGGTCAGGGCATCCATCTCCACCCTGGTGGGGCCCCAAGCCTGGCAAGATTCCCGGATCTCCACGGCATGGCGTGTGCTGTCCAGCTCCAGCTGCACCCGGATGTGGCTCAGGGCCACGTGGTGCCACAGAGGGATCAGCTGGCTGGTCAGCTTGGCTGCCTGGACTCCAGCCAGCTGGGCCACTACCAGGGCATCTCCTTGAGCTGGTTCTACTAGACAGGCTTGAAGGCTACAGGCCCCAGGAGGACCACTCCTTTCTGTGTCTGGCTTCCTGCCCACATCTACCATCGCTGCCCGTCCTTCCGAGTCCACATGAGTTAGTTGTTCTGAGGTTAGCTGGGGTCCTGAGGGGAGAGCAGAAGCCCAGGAACCTGGGCTAAGGCACTTTGAATTGGCATCTGAGTCTGCATGGGAAGTGTAGTGTCTCTGAAAGGAGCCAGACCCCAGCTGCAGCTGGGCTAGAGGAGGCATCTGGGGGACCCTGTATCCTTTCCATAAAGTGGCCATCTGGCTGGAGAAACTCATTCTGGATCTTAGACCCTCAACATGGAGGGCATCCCAGGAGGAAATGCTTGGATTGGCTGGTGGGGAATCATGGGACATCAAAAATAACTTGATGGGTCACCCACCGCTGAGGATCATGGGCCAGTTCTTCATCTGGGAAATACCGAACATGCCTGCATGCTGCCGCTTCTTCCTGCCCACAGCAGCCCCGATGATTCTCAGCAGCTCCTGCTCAGAGGCCCCAGCGTGCAGGTGATCCCGCATAGATACCTCAGAGTTTCCAAAGAGGCAGACCTTGAGGTTCCCATGAGCTGTGATTTGCAGGCGGTTGCAGGTCCCACAGAAATGCTTGGACGTGGACGTGATGAAGCTGATCTGGCCTTGGAAGCCAGGGATTTTAAAGGCCTTGGCTGTGCTCTGGCAGCTTCTCCAGCTCTGGCCACTGCTGCCGGACAGTGTCCAGCATCTCCTTATAGCTGACCATCTTCTTGAAGTTCCACTTGTTGCCATCAAAGGGCATGTACTCTATGAAGCGCATGTCCAGGGGGAGGCCCTCGGTCAAGGCCGCAAAGTCCGGGAGTTCATCCTCGTTAAGGCCTCGCAACCCCTTTATTTTTAATGAATGTTTGTTTATGTGCATATATCTTACTTTTCCTGTATTATATCCTTATGATGTAACAAAAGATATGTGGACTTTATATCATAGTAGTTATTAAGTATTGTTAACTTTACATTACAATGATTAAGTTATGTGACTTCAAAAAGAAAAGTAAATATCACACAAGGACTTTATCTCCTTTTCCGGGGAAGGAGGTAGTGCATTTTTGGTTTCACACAGGGTAGTTATATCAGACTTGGTGAAATCATGGCCTTGTTACTGTCTTTACTTGGAGTTTAAGTATGATTTAAGGAGATGCTATAGATGCCAGGTTGACAAGGGGTAGACTTGTGATGTCTAGTTTTATGTATTGACTTGACTAGGGCAGGTGGTGCCCAGGTATTTTGATAAACATTCTTTTGAGTGTATCTGCAAGGGTGTTTCTGGATGAGATTTACACTTCTATTGGTAGACTAGGAAGCACACTGCTCTTCCCAGTGTTGGGTGAGCCTCATCCAGTCAGTTGAAGGTGTGACTAGAACTAAAGGCTGACCCTCCCCAGATGAGAAAAAATTCTTCTGCGTGATTGCCTTTGCACAGGAACAGCGGCTCTTCCTGGTTACGAAGACTTATAGCAATTACGTAAGCCACTTTCTTAAAATCATTCTTTCTCTTTCTCTTTCTCTCTTTCTATTTTTCTTTCTCTGTTGGTTCTGTTTCTCTGGAGAATGCTAATGCAACCAGTTAATTAGTATTTTTGTTTCAAACAACCATTTATCTTGTAACAAAATTAATAGAAACATACACTTTGTATTTACCTACATATTCTCTATTTCTGAAATCCTTCATTTTAGATATATAGGTTTCATCTGATATTATTTCCCTTCCCTCTGAAGAATTTTCTTTAACATTTCTTCCCTCTGAAGAATTTTCTTTAACATTTCTCATAGTGCATATTTGCTGACAATAAATTCTCTGTTTTTATCTGGAAAATATTTTATTTGAATTCATTTCTTAAATAATTTCTAGTTCTATAATTCTAGCTTTTTAGTGTTTCTTTCTTTCTGTCAAGACTTTAAGATAGATATCTTTCTATTGCCTTTTTTCTCACATTGTTTTTGACCACAAGTCAGAGACAATTGCTATTGCTGTTCCCTGAAATACATATTTACCTATTATTCTCTGAATGTTTACAAAGATCCAGAGAATACAAATTTTTACCAATGATTTCCATTACAATATGGCTTGCTGTGCTTTTCATTTTGTTAAAGCAAAATAAAACTCACCAGTGGGTTGTTAAGTTTTTTGAAATAGTGAGTTTATAATTTTCACCAAATTTAAACATTTTAAGCCATTATTTGAAGCTGTCTCTTTCCGAGTATTCTAGGTTTAGATCTTTAGTCCACTAGCTGTTGTACTTATTGTCCAAGGCTCTGTTATTGACAGATTCATTATAATCTTTTCTTCCCCTGTGCTTTTCCTCGGGTAATTTACACTGCTATGCTTTCAAGTTTACCTTTCTTTACCTTTTTATTTCTTTTTGATATGGGGTCTCACTCTATCACTCAGGCTGGAGTTCAGTGGCATAATCTTGGCTCATTGCAGCCTTGACCTTCTGGGCTCTAGTGATCCTCCCACATCAGCCTCCTGAGTAGCCAGGACTACAGACACACACCACCATATCTGGCTACTTTTTTGCATTTTTTTGGTAGAGACAGGGTTTCACCATGGTGCCCAGGCTGGTCTCAAACTCCTGAGCTCAAGCAATCCACCTGCCTAGGCCTCTCAAAGTTCTGGAGTTGTAGGCATGAGCCATTGCACCCAGCCATATTTACTTTCGAAGTGCATGGCATCTTTTTGTATGCTTGGGAGAGAGGAATTTGGTACCCTGAGTACTGGAGATACAATAGTGAATAATAACAGAAGGGTTTCTTACCTCACAGACTTCTAGTCTTAGAGGTGACTGAAGAAGTAACTGGCAATTGTCTTAAAATATGCTGACTTTTTATGACTGCCCATAAAAATAAGAATATAAGAATGGGGATTATAGTCAAGTAATTAGCATCATTTTGGGAGCTGTGGATGACTTTCTAAATGAAGTAATGTTGATGCCAGGACCTGAATGATAAATAATATGAAACAGGGAAGAAGGAGATATTCAGGGAAAGTATTTATTTGAAAAACTCAAGGAAACAAGAAAGATATTTGATGAAGTCAAAGAAATTAATTAGTGGGAAAAAGTATGGTGCCAAGAGCTGTGGTGGTAGTGATGGTGATGGTGATAGGGTTTGCTCTGAGGCCGAGATTACAGAATGATGCAGTGGTTAGTCCATGAAGGGCATTCTAAGCCATGTTAAGGAACTTATATTTTGTCCTAAGGAAACTTGGGAGCTAATAAATAATTTTGAGCAAGAGAATAATACAATCAGATTTGTTTTGTAAAAACATTGCTCTAATTACAATGTGGAGAATGAATTGGAAAAGTATCAAGGGCAGGGGGGTGAGCCAGGAGACTTACATCAGTTCAAGCAAAATACATGATAGAAAGCTGTAATGACAGTAGGAGCAAAGAGAAGTAGAATAATTAGAAAGCCAGTTAGAAGAAAGAAGGAGGTAATTGTATGATGGAATGTGTGGGAAGTGGTAATAAAAGAGAAGGACAAGTCAAAGAGGCTCTCTAGGTTTTTTTTGCCCGAACTTGTGAGCTTAAAGTAGCTTTTTCCTGATCACAAAAGACCTAGCTCCATGCCTCTTTTATTCTTCGGATCCCTCCTAGCTGCTTCAAGCCACAGTGACTTCTTTCCATCTCTGCAGTTCCGTTGAACCCATTTGGTGCCTCTGCCCTTATAAGACAAGATATAATAAGAGAGGTAGCAGTGTACAGTGAATAAAAGCACGGCCATGGGAGGTACATGGGCTGTTAATGATCAAGCTCTACAATTCCTTTGCTCCTTGTCCTCAACTTCCTTGTCTGTAAAATGTGAATAAACAGAGTGATTACAACCATCCTGTAAGGCCACTGTAAGTATTAAATGAGTTAATGTACAAAAAGTGCTTAAGCAGATGCCTGACACATGTCATCATCACATAATGCATTTATATACTATTATCGTGTTATATTGACATATGATATTATATGAAAGTTTTTTGTTGTTATTGTTACAAAATTTCTTAACTACATAATAAGCTTCCAGGAACCTGCACCCAGGTTTTGTGTGTCTTTTCTCTACTCTTTCTAACCCTCAGTTGATCCCTGAAAAACATTTTGGCTTTGTGATATCTTCATTAGAGTGGCTTCAGCGAAAAACAACTTGTTCCTAGAATATGTTTAGTGGGCATATACTTTTGCCTTGAAGCAAAAAAGATTTCTAAATTTTGTTTCTAACCAAAAAAAGAAATAAAAGACATGCATCAAATGGGAAAATAATTACTTTTTCAGATATGTTTTATAATTAAATGGGAGATGAGTTAAAGCTGGAAATTTTCTGCTGCTTCTGTTGCAATGAAGTTTTGGAATCTGGAGACTTAGCAGATATATAACTTCTTATAGCAAATTGAAATAATTTCAATTACAACTCTGCCTTTTTCCTTCTAACTCTAAATGGAGCCAGTCATTTTTTATAAAATAAAAGGATATCCAACAGGGCCGGGGTTTGAAAAGAGCATTATTTAAGCTTACATTTAGCATATTAAGATCTGTGAAAAATTATTTTTGCTAGTAATCATGAACTCACAAAGTAAATTTTAAGAAAAAGTTCTTGTAGTCTGTCTCCGCCAATGTGTAAACACAGATTGGAAAATAAGAAGTGGTTGTATTTTCTGCAAATTTTATGACTATCTTAGGATTTTTTTTCCCCATGTGGCTTTTAGAAAAGCCAATTGTAGTTCAATCAGTAGTATTTTAGACAGCTTTCTCAGTAGTTGGAAATACATTATACATTCAAAAAGGAAGAAAATGGGGAAAATAGAAGATTGCGGAAAATGTACAGCAGTGAATAAATGGTCTCTCTTAGCACAAGATTTTGAAAAATGACTCTTAAAGCAGAAACTCCACCCATTGATAGAGATAGAGATTTCAATTGTTAATTGAGAGATTTATGGCTACATTAAGAATATTACACTTGTCATTTATTTTTCCAGTCTTACTGAGATATAATTGACATGTAAAAATTGTACATATTAAATAAATATAATTGACATGTAAAAATTGTATATATTAAATAAGTACAATATGGATATTTTGATATAAATGTACTTCCTGTAATGATTTCCACAATTAAGCAAATGAATATATTCATCACCTGACATACTCTTTTTTTCTGATGTATGAGAACATAGCTTCTATTCCCATAGCAAATTCCAAGTATGCAATACATTATTATAAACTATATTACCTGTGCTATATATTATAAATCTAGAAATAATTCTAGAAATAATTATAAATCTAGAAATAATTCTAGAAATAAATCTAGAATAAAAGTTTATACCCTTTAACCAGCACTCACCTTTTTCCCCACCCCCAATCACTGGCAAGTACCATTCTAACTTTCTGTTTCCCTCAGTTCAACTTTAGATTCCACATGTAAGTGATATGGAATATTTGTCTTTCTGTGTCTGCCTTATTTCACTTAGTGTAATGCCCTCCAGGTTCATCCACATTTCTGCCAATGCAGAATTTCCTTTTTTTTCCAGTCTAAATAATATTCCATTGTATATAGTCATGCAGTACATAATGACATTTTGGTCAATTATGGACCACATATATGATGGTGGCTCCATAAGATTATAATGGAGCTAAAAAACTTCCATGGCCTTGTGATGTTGTAGACATCATAATATTATAGCGGAATGCATTGCTCACATATTGTGATACTGGTGTATCTCCTCTGTTTTCAGTCATATAAAAGTATAGCACATACAATTATGTAAGTACATAATACTTGATAATAAATGACTTTGTTACTGGTTTATGTATTTGCTATACTTTTTAAATTTCATTTTTTAAATTGACAAATCATAACTATACATACTCATGGGGTATACATAGTGATATATCAATACGTATAGTGTATAGTTATCAGATCAGGAGAATTAGCATATTCATCACCATTTCTTTGTTTTGGGAATGTTTAATAACCTCCTTTTAACTATTTGAAATGACATATTATTGTTAATTACAATCATCTTACAGTGGAATAGAGCATTGGAACTTATTCCTTCTATCTTTGAGCTTCCTATATATTTTTTAAAGCTATTATTTCATTAAATATGGTTTTTATTCATTTTTTCCTTCTCTTCTCTCTTGGGAGTACCCCTAATGTAAATATTTGTTTACTTAATTGTGCCCTATAAATCCTGTAGATTTTCTTGTTTCTTTTCTTTCTGTCTTTTGTTTGCCTGTGTTATTTCAATAGACTTGTTTCAAGTTCAGAAATTCTTTCTTCTGCTTTTGGTCTGTTGCTGAAGCTCTTGATTGTATTTTTTTACTTCATTCCTTGAATTCTTCAGCTTCAGCATTTATGTTTGGTTCTTTTTTATATATCTATCTCCTTACTAAAATTTCTTATTGAAGTCATGAATTTTTGTGATTTTGCTGAATTGTTATCTGTATTCTGTATTTCACTGAATTTCCTTAAGATTATTATTTTAAATTCTTTGTTGGATATTCTATACATTTCCTTATGTTGGGGTCTGTTACTGGAGAATTATTGTTTTTCTTTGGAGATGACATATTTCCTTGCTTGTTTTCATGGTCGATGTGTGCCTACATTGATTCCTCTGCATATGGTAGAAAACTCACCTCTTCCAATTTTATGGAGTAGGTTTCATAGTTTTCTATACTAGTTGCATTTGTGTTTCTCAGTGCCTTTGGCTGACAGAATTTATGGCAATGGTGGTTTGGCTTTGGAAGGGGTGGGCTCACTGGGCTGTTTCTCAGGTTGGGGCCCATGTGTACACATGATGGGTCAGCCAACTGGGGTCTGGCTGACTGGGGTCGAGGCCACAGTGCTGTTAATCTGTCCAGGAGCATGAGCACACAGTTGCTTGAACAGTCTGGGGCTTTCCTGCCAGGTATGGCTTGTGGGGCAGTTTCTGCTGGAGGTGACTCATGAGGCTGTCTCAGGCCTGGGAGACAGGTGCTGTTTAGTTGTCATGTTTTTCAGGGCTGCCCCCCGGGGGTATTTCTCTGGCCTGCAGTGTGGTCACGTGGCTTCTTGGCTGGCCTGGGTATGTGTCTGGGGGAGGCTGCTTCTTAGGATGTAGATGTGGCCTGGCCTAGGGGTGTGTCTGCCTTGGAAAATACAGGGCCTTTTCTCAGGTTTGGCTTACAGAGGGTGAGTGGAGGGAGAGGAGTGCACACCTTGTTTTCCTAGTCCAAAATAATGTGGCTGTGTGAATTCCTAGCAGCTTAGGGCTTGCAAGGACTATGAGATTCTACTGTAATAAAGATTGTAGGTGTTTGTGGTGGCAATGGGGCTGTTGGGATCTTCTGCTTATCTTTTCCCTACAGTGAGAAGTCTTCCTGACTCTGGGCCAATCCCATCTGGCAAGGGAGATGGGGCTGCAGAGGCCAGGTGCTTCCTTGTTGTCTGCCTGGACTTCCAGTCACTACATATGGATCTCCATCTCCCAGCTGCAGTCCAGTGCGCTCCCTTTCGCCCTGTGTAGGCCTGGGCTAATATGTGTGTTTGTATCTTAGTTTCTAACAAAAAGCTTTTAAAAGTCTTTTTTTTTTTTATAGCTGTGCAATGTTTGTGTTTTAAGCTAAGTGTTATTACAAAAGAGAAAGTTAAAAAATTACGTTTATAAAAAAAGATGTTATAGTAGCTGAAGTTAATTTATTAGGGAAAAAGAAACATTTTAAAATAAATTTAGTGTAGCCTAACTGTACAGGATTTATAAAGTCTGCAGTAGTGCACAGTAATGTCCCAGACCTTCAGATTCACTCACCACTCAATTACTGACTCAGCCAGAGCAACTTCCAGTCCTATAAGCTCCACTCACAGTAAGTGCACTATACAGGTATGTCATTTTTAAATCTTTTATACTGTATTTTTTAATATATAGGTAAATACATATAAAGTGCCCTATACAGGTGTGTCATTTTTTAATCTTTTATACTATACTTTTTTATATATAGATATGCTTAGATACATAAATACTTACTATAAAGAATACAGTTTTACAATTGCCAACAGCACAGTAACATGCTGTACAGGTTTGTAGTATAGGAGTAATAGGTTACAGTATATAGCCTAGGTGCGTCGTAGACTTCACTGTCAAAAGTTTTTGTAAGTACTCTTAACGATGTTTGCACAATGACAAAATCACCTAATGATACATATGTCAGAATATATCTCCATTGTTAATAGCTGTATGAGTATAAAATTTCTTTATTCATCCATCTATCAATGAATGTCTAGGTAGTTTCCATATCTTAGCTACTGTGAATAATGCTGCAATAAACATTGGAGTGCAGATATTTCTCTGACCTATTGAATTCACTTCGTTTACATCCAGAAGTGAAATTGATGGATCACATGGTTGCTCTATTTTTTTGAAAAACCTTTATAGTGTTTTCCATAATGTCTTGTCATCTCATATTCCTACCATCAGTGTGTAAAAGTTTTCTCCACATCCTCACCAGTACTTCATAGCTCTTATTATTTTGGTAACGGCCAACCTAACAGTTGTGAGGTGGTTTCATAATGTAGTTTTGATTTATATTTCTCTGATGATTAGTGATACTGATAACATTTTCATATCTCTGTTGGCCACTGGTATATTTCCTTTGGAAAAATGTTTCTGAGATTCTTTGCCTGTTTTTTATAGTAGATAATTTGGGTTTTTGCTATTGAGTTGTATGAATTTCTTAACTATTTAGGATATTAACTCCATATTAGATAATGGGGTTGAAAATACTTTCTCTCACTCTGCTGGTTGCGTTTTCCTTTCATGGCTTCCGTCATTGTACGGAACTTTTTTGGTTCCACTCGTTTATCTGTGCCTTTGTTGCCAGTGGCATTGGTGTTGTGTCAAAAAAAAAATCATTGCCAAGACCAGTGCCAAAAAACATATTCCCTATATATTCTTTTAGGAGTTTACATTTGTAGGTCTTAGATTTGTCTTTACTTCATTTCGAGTTGATTTTTGTATATTGTATAAATTAAGGGCCCAACTGTATTCTTTTGAATATAAATATCCAGTATTCCCCAAACCATTTGTTGAAAAGACTGTCTTTTCCCAGTAGTATTCTTCACCTGAATTTACTCTGGGGACCTCCATTCTGTACCATTGGGCTGTGAGTCTATTTTTATGGTAGTACCATATCATTTTGACTACAGCCTTGTAATATAGTTTGAAATTAGGAAGTGCGATGCCTCCTGCTTCGTTCTTTTTTCTCAAGGTTGCATTGGATATTCAAGGCTTTTGTGGTTGCATACAAATTTTTGGAGAGTTTTTTCCCCCCATTTCTGTGAAAGACAGTAGAATTTTGATATGGATTGCATTTTATCTGTAGTTCAATTTTGGTAATATGGACATTACAATATTAATTCTTTCAATTCATATATACAAGATATCTTTCTATTTACTTGTGTCTACAATATCTTTCATCAGTTTTATAGTTTTCAGTGTATAGATCTTTTACATCCTTGGGTAAATTTATTTCTAAGTATTTTTTAAAAATTATTTTGAATTGGATCATTTACTGATTTCTTTTTAGGATAGTTTGTTGTTAGTATATAAAATTTACTTATTAGTTCAAATGGGTTTTGTGGAGTCTTTAAGGTTTTCTATATATAATGTCATTGGCAAACAAAGACAATTTTAGTTTTTTCCAGTTTGAATGCTTTTTATTATTCTTACTTAAGTGAAGTACCTAGAACTTTCTGTGCTACATTGAATAGCAGTGATAAGCTTGTGTATTCTTGACCTGTTCTTGATCTTAGGGAGAAATTCTTGAGGTTTTCACCACTGAGTATGATGTTAGCTATTGGCTTGTCATATAAAGGCTTTATGATGTTGAGATACATTCCATCTATACTTAACTTTTTAAGAGTTTTTATTATAAAAGGATGTTGAATTTTGTCAAATGCCTTGTCTGCATCCATTGAGATAATCATATAATTTTTGTCCTTCATCCTGTTTATATGTTGTGTCTACCCTTTTGATTTGCATGTTTTGAATCATACTTGCATCCCTGGAAAAATTCCACTTGATCGTGGTGTATAAACCTTTTAACACACTGTTAAATTTGTTTTGCTAGAATTTTATTAAGGATTTTTCCACCCACATTTATCAGAGATATTGACTTGTAATTATTTTTTCCTTGTAGTGTCCCCTTCTGGCTTTGGTGTCTGATCGATGCTGATTGTAACGTGAGTTTGAAATCATTTTTTATTCTTCAATTTTGTAAAAGGAATTTGAGAAGAATTATTACTAATTTTACCTAAGAGTTTGATAAGAGTTACCAGCAAAGCCATTGAATCCTGAGATCTTTTGTTATTTTGGCTAGTTCTTCAATTACTGATTCAATCTCCTTACTTGTTGTTGGACTGTTTAGGTTTTCTATTTCTATGTATTTGTCCTTTTCTTTACAGTTATCAATATTTTGGTGTATAAATGCTCATAGAGGCCAATTATGATTTTTTGTAGTTCTGTGGAATCAATTGTAAAGTCTCTTTTATTTTCAGTTAAAATTCACAAATATGTAAAATTAAACAATAAACTTTTGAACAACCACTAGGTCAAAGAAGAAGTAAAAGAAAATTAGAAAATATAGCAAGACAAACAAAAATAAAAACAGCATGCTCCAAACTTATGGGATGTGGCAAAAGTCATACAATTATACCATACATTCATAACATTAAACATCTACATTACAAAAAAGAAAGATCCAAAAAAAAAAAAAATAAACCTTAACTTTCCACCTTAAGCAACTAGAAAGAGAAGAATAACTTAAGCCTAAATTTAGCAAAAGGAAGGAAATAACAAAGACTATGTGAGCCGAATATATAGAAAAAAGTTTTAAATAGAAAAAAGTAATAAAATGAAGCATTTTTCAAAAGGTAAAGAATATTTTAAAACTTTTAGTTAAACTAAGAAGAAATGAGAGTATCTACAATAAATAAAGCCAGAAATAGAGGAGAAGGCATTATATCACCTGTTGCTGAAATAAAAAAATTATAAGGGCTTATTATGAGCAATTGTGCACCAGCAAATTAGATGTTAGAGCAAATGAATAACTTGTAAGACACATACAGCCTGCTAAGACTGAACTAAGAAGAACTGGACACTCTGAATAACATATAAGGAGCCTTAATGAATAATCAAAAATCTTACAACAAAGAAAGGCCTAGGACCAATAAGCTTCACTGGTGAATTCTACCAAACACTTAATAATGAACACCAGTATTTCTGAAACTGTCCCAAAAAATCAAAGGAGAGGAAGCACTTCCCAACTGACTTTATGAGTCCAGAATCATCCCGATACTAAAGCTACACAAAGCTGCCACAGGAAAAGAGAATTATAAGCCAATGTCTTTGATGAACTTAGGTGCCAAATCCTCAATAAAATACTAGCAATTTGAATTCATCAGTATATCCAGTATATGCAAAGGATCATACACTCTGACAAAGTGTGAATTTGCCCTGAAATTCAAGGATGGGTCAACATATGCAAATCAATCAACATTTATATCACATTAACAGAATAAAGGATAAGATTCAAATGATCATCTGCAAAAATACAGAAAATGGCATCTGACAAAATTCAAGAATATTTCGTGATAAAAAAATGTCAACATAATAAAAGTCATGTATTATAAGCTCACAGTTAACATTCTCAACGATAGCAAATTAAAGCTTTTTTTTTTTCTAAGATCAGTAAGAAGGCAAGGAGGTCCATCATCATCACTGTTATTCAACATAGTACGGGAAGTCCTAGCCAGAGCAATGAGATGAAAAGAAATGAAGACCATTCAAATTGGAAAGCAAGAAGTCAAATTAACTGTTTTTCTTCAGAGTACATAACTATATGGTCTACAGATATATGTGAAAAAGCCTAGCAACGCCACAGAAGTCTTAGAACTAAGAAGTAAATGTCTCACTGACTAAAGAGGACTGAGCACAACTTCTGCCCAAACATAAATTATACAAAAGCAATTCTGAATATGTATAAGAGATGGAAATTTTATCAAATAATCGAATGGAAATTTCTGAAGTGAAAAGTATAATTATCAAAATGAAACATTTCACAGAGAGGATAATAAGATTTGAACCAGCAGAGGAAAGAATAAGCAAATTTAAGACATATTATTAAGAAAGAAGGATACCATCTGAAGAAGAGAAAGAAAAGAAAAATTAAAGATGCCTCTGGGAAATATGTGACCCACTCGGAACCAGTGGTTTAAAATTATTTCCTTCCTTTTAAAGCAATTGACAACAAATGGCTCTCAAATATTACTCCTATTCAAGTCTCATTTATTTTCTCCAGGATTCCTATGTTAGGGATGTTAGAACTTCTTGCACTGTTCATACACTTCATCTCTAAGCTTGGCCTCTGTGTGCTTCAGTATGGGAATCTTTCCCTTGACCTGCGTTCCAGTTAAGCTATTTTGTAATCTGAACTGCCCAGTCTACTTTCCAGCGTATTTGCTGAGTTCTTAAATTATATTTAGTTCTGAAATATCCATTTGAAAATTTCCAGCTTATGGAGGATATTCTACATTGTTTGACGTATTGTGTGCATTTGTCCTTCTATTAAAGTGTGGTAATTATAGTCATTTTAAAAATGTACCCCCCTGTATAAGTACTCTCCTGTCTGGACCATCTTGATGCTACTTACAGTGTCTTCCTCTGCTTCTTTCTTTCTTCTTCTTTTTTCATTCTCTGATAACAAGTCATGCTTGTTTTACTCATAACATGCATATAAATGAGTTACTTTATCAGGTAACTGATTATAAAGCAATTGCAGATGCTCTGGGTGCCTCCACTGGAGATATTTCCCTCTTTTTTCTGTTAGATTGACTGAGGAGCGGATTAACTACCTGAGTCAATCATGAATTGAGCCAGGTATGAAATGAGTGAGTTTTTCATGAATCTTGGACTAATTCTCCTCTTTCATATTGCTGAGGTCTGGGCCTGCCAGACTTTCACTTGGGAGTCGGTATGGCTCTATTTCCTCAGCTCTGAAACATTATAAGGATTTATCTCTATTTTTCAAAGGTTCACAGCCCAGCTCTCCAGCCTCTTGCTACATGCAAGCCCCAAATTAGGTTGTTTTAACAGGGAGACAATCCCTGTTTAACTCTGCTTCGTGTCCGAAATAAAACATGAAACAGTGTCCTTTGATAACACTGAGGCCAGCTCGTCAACATCCCACAAAGCCTTAACATTTATCATATGTGACCTGGGGAGAAATGATTCGGAATTGGAGCTCCAGAACATCTAATTTGTGAATCTAGTCTGTGCAGCAATCAAGAGGGTTGGTCTCTCAGCATAGGTTCTCTGACTAGGTCAAATGTAATCCTCAGTTCACATCCAGCATCTGTAAGTGCTCCAGAAAAAGGAATTCACTCATTTCAGAACTGTTTCCATGCCTAAAGTTTTAGTTCATTAAATACTCTTTGCTTGCACAACTTCTCTTCAAATATGGTTTTTGAAGTTTAACTGGGATTTCTGGTGTTTTCTCAGAGAAAACATGGCTTTCTAAGACTTATTATATCTTACATAGAACTGGATCTTCTTTATCGTCATTTATTACCTAAATTATAGATGAGTTGAGTGGTAAGCGCTATTCTCTTTCAGATTTTGAAAATAGTGTATCTAAGTTTCAATCATTTCCCCAAGACAGGAAAGGGCAATGGGGAGAAAATTCCAAAGCTTCTGATGTCTGACTCCTTCCTGTGTTTTCCACCCTAGCAAGGTAAGGACTGTGTCATTTAGACTTCAGTCACCACATTCCTACCATCAGTGTGTAAAAGTTTTCTCCACATCCTCACCAGTACTTCATAGCTCTTATTTTTTTGGTAACAGCCAACCTAACAGATGTAAGGTGGTATCATACTGTAGTTTTGATTTATATTTCTCTGATGATTAGTGATACTGATAACATTTTGGCCACTGGTATATTTCCTTTGGAAAAATGTTTCTGAGATTCTTTGCCTATTTTTTATAGTAGATAATTTGGGTTTTTGCTATTGAGTTGTATAAATATGAAATGCATCAGCTTTTTGATACAGCATCAGTACTTCCTCTGCACATTTGAGGTGTTACTTTCCATATAAAGGAATTGTTAATGATCTGCCATTACTGCCAGTTCAACAAACGTGTGGGTCCACTGGCCCTCAAAGCCACTTGGCGTTAGTGGAAGGATCTTGAAACTTCAATTGTCTTACTATTTCTTCCTCTATTAACCCACATCTCATGGGTAGGAATTGTGTCTCATCACTGTCCATCTTATATATCAGATGTTCAAATGTGGCCAAAAGCCTTTTGGGCTTGATTTTGTAAGTAGCACCCTTTATCTGTAGTATTCCTTGGAAGCCCCCCAAACAGCTCCTGAGGGCAACCAGGAGTTCTGGGTCCCCTTCCACATAACCATGAGAGTAGCAGTCATCCTGGACAAAAAGTTGGTCCTCAAAAATAGCACCCTGGTCTAAGCAGGTGAACACAGAGAAGGATTTGAATATCAAATACTTATTGACCTTCATGTAGACAATGTGCCTTTGGCATCCTGGGTGTTCATGCCTCTATTGGCTCCTGTTATCATCTGGGACGTCACCACTTCTGGGAGGCTTTGGTGTTGAGAAAGCCCAATCTGGGGCCATCCAGATAAAAACAGAAACAGAGCAGTAGGCGGGTGAACCTCACATGGACCAGAGCCTCGCCCACTGCCATCATAGAACCACTGCGATGGAGCTAGGGTGAGAGCAAAGGAGGGGAAGCAGGAGGCACAGCTGGCCTAGCTCTTCCTTTGAGTTGATTGTATTCAGTATTGATTGTATTCAGTCTTTCTTCTGGCAGAGTCCATCTATCAGAGCAGCAGAGCTAAAAGAAAAGATGAAAAGAATGGCAGAGATGGGATGGTATGAGCAAAACGGATGGAAAAGACAGAGCTGGGTATGAGTAAAATGGAGTAGTATTTGCCTCAGGACATAACTCATTATCCTGCATGGGATTTGCTTTTGCATGTTGGCAAGGCAGAGTGAGACTGTGGGTGTACAAAAGAATGTCAGTTGGTTGCAGGTTCATAATTACTGAACTTAGATGAAGGACACATGGGTTCACCACATTGTTGTCTAAATACATGTATGTGCATGAACATTTCTGCAATAAATACTTCAAACAAAAAGATCTTAATGGAAAGGGAAACATATGTTTCATTTTGATAATAAAACCTTGATTGAAATGTATAGACTTGGAGTAAGTATAGGTAATTTCTTCTTTTCAATTTCAAATGATAAATTATTCAGTCATCTACTCAGAAGAGAGACAGGAAAATATTCACATATCTTACTTTGCTTGTCATGGTCCTCAATATATATTTCTTTGAAAAATATCATTACTTGTCCTATCTTCATCTAATGCTGTCAAGCTGCATAATGTCAAAATATTAATTATCCTTCAAAAATGTTAGCATCTATTTTAGTGGATCCCATATTCAATATAATAATAAACCATTGTGGAATTAAAAGAGGAAATACCTTGGGTTGACAGATGTTCCTCAAAGGTGATAACATTTGCTTATACTCTTATGAAAGGTAACATTTGTCAAAGCCTCTAACAAAATAAAATGGAAAGGAAGTCAAGCTAGCTGGAAAAGCAAGAGTTGGAAGTGAGAAGACATTGAAGGGAAAGCAAAGTACCTTCAGAAATAAATGGAAAACCAGTGAAGGAAAGCTTGGGGGGAAGGTAATATTTTTGTCCTTGAGTAAATGTATCAAAATCCATGGCATTTTTAGGGTTATAAGGTGACTACTCCTGAGATCCACCCTTGAATGTATTTATAGTATAAATAAAAATACCCATCTCCCTAAAAATTAAAACACAAAAAAAGGTCTCAATAATACAAATGTATGATCAAATATTTGTGAAAATGAGAAATCTGGTACTAGCATGGTGCCTGGTGGCCAAATACTGATTTATTGCTCTGTTCTTGAATAAAACATTAATAAAACCACCTCATATACAGACACCATTCTGCAAACTCTGGACTATAAATGAATAATACTGTCCTAAATAACTTAGTCTGGAGCAAAAATTTAGGGAGAATGTTTAAGACAACAACACACTTTAGGAATCTGCGTAATTAAGTTCAATAGTTTACATGTAAAATGCCTAATATTGTTTTGCTAGTGAGAGTAACTACAGTCTTTATCAGACCAGTTAAATAATGAGATTAAGTATTATTAGTCAAGTTGACCAAAAAAAAAAAAAAAAAAAAACCTGAGGAAAGTGAAATCTGCTTTGAGTGACCTAAAACAGTGATCAAATTCCACTTTTCATAGTAGGTAATATAAAAATGAAAGATGCCCAATTAAGCACCTATCATCTTTTGGACCTGGACCCATTTTTTCTTAAATTTTCCTTAATTTTTCTTTTATCTTGATTCTAAGTTGCTTGATCTCTTGTCTCTGCAATCATTTTCTTGTCACTCATGGAATCTTCCTTTCATGAAAAGCAACAAGAATCTTTTCTCCATTCACAAGGTTTTATGGTGAGCTTCTTATTCATACTCGATTTTACAGAAATGTATAGCTCAACAATGTGAATCCCAGGAGAAAGGAGGCTTTATTATATGCCCTGCAGAACAGATGTAGAAATGTGGTTTTGCCATGTTGGTCAGGTTTCAAACTCCTGAGCTGAAGTGATCTGCCCGCCCAAAGTACTGGGATTACAGACATGAGCCAATATGCCTGGCCCAGACAAAGTACTGGGATTACAGCCTCCCGAAGTACTGGGATTACAGACATGAGCCAATAAGCCTGGCCCAATAACAGTTTCGATTAAAAATAGTGCATTAATGTTTAAGCTATAGTTATCTAGGAAATATTAAACATTATATTGCTTGTAAGTAGTAAGTTTCCCATTAATTCTTTTGCTTCTTACTTTACCATTCAGGAACCAAGGCTACTAATACTATGAGGAACTTGTTGGGAATTGGAGAAAAGGTGACTCTTCTTATGCTTTAGCAAAGAGATTGGCACTATTTTGCCTCTGTCCTAGAGATCTTTGGAACACTGAACTTGAGAGAACTGCTATAGAGTATCTGGTGGAAAAAATTTCTAAGCAGCAAAGCATTCAAGATGTGATTTGGGTGCTGTTAAAAGCATTCAATTTTATGTGTTCACAAAGATATGGTTTGGAATTGGAACATATATTTAAAAGGGAAGCAGAACATAAAAGTTTAAAAATTTTTAGTCTGACAATGTGAAAGAAAAGAGAAACCCATTTTCTGAGGAGAAATTCAAGTTGGCTATAGAAATTTACATAAGTAATGAAGAGCCAAATGTTAATTACCAAGACAATGTGGAAAATGTCTCCAGGGCATGTCAGAGGTTTTCATGGCAGCGCCTCCCATCACAGGCCTAGAGGCCTAGGAGGAAAAAATGGTTTCCTGAGCCAAGCCCAGGGACTTGCTGCTTTGTGCAGTCTTGGGAATTGCTGCCTAGTATCCTAGCCATGGCTAAAAGGGCCCTATGTACAGTTCAGGCCATTGCTTCAGAGGGTTCAAGCCCCAAGCCTTGGCAGGTTATATGTGGGGTTGGGCATGCATATGCACAGAAATCAAGAAGTAAGTTTTGGCAACCGTCACCTAGAAATGTGAGGGAATGCCTAGATGTTCAAGCAGAGGTGTGCTTCAGGGGAGGAGCCCTCATGGAGCACCTCTGTTAGGGAAGTGCAGAAGGAAAATGTGGGGTCAGAGCTCCCACACAGAGTCCCCACTGGGGGATTGCCTAGTGAAACTACAAAAAGAGGGCCACCATTCTCTAGACCACAGAATGGTAGATCCACTGAAAGCTTGGACTGTGTGGCTGGAAAAGCCACAGACACTCAATTTTGCCAGCCCATGAAAGCAGCCAGGGGTGGGGGGAGGACTGTATCCTGCAAAGCCACAGGGGTGGAGCTGCCCAAGACCATGGGAACTCACCTCTAGCATCAGCATGACCGGAATGTGAGACATAAAGTAAAAGGAGATCATTTTGGAGCTTTACGATTTGACCGTCCTGCCAGATTTTGGACTTGCATAGGGCCTATAGCCCCTTCATTCTGGCCAGTTTCTCTCATTTGGTATGAATGTATTTACCCGATGCCTATACCCTCATTGTATCTTACCAGACATAAAATTAAAGAAGAGAGTTTTAATTTCATTTTGATTTTTTTCTTTAGCAAAGGGTAGGTTCAAGGCCCCTCAAATCATTATCAAGCAGAAGAATTTTTTCAACACAACTCTTTTCATAATTGGGTACAATCCACATTGATTTCCTTCGGAGATAGAATACAAAGGTTCTCTTTCTTGAAATGTTTATATATTAAAGTAGAACTGGAGACTCCCTGTCTCTGGATGGGTAAACAAAAAAGATGACCATGGGCAAAGTTACTGAACACAATCTGTTCAGGTTACTTACTGTTGTATAACAAATTAATCTAGTGGCTTAAAAATTTGTTTTATTATTTCTCACAAATATGTAGGGCAGGAATTCAGACAGGGTTTGGCTGGACAATTTTTGCTCCATGTGATGTCAACCAGTGTTCATTTGGTGTCATTCAGCTGATGGTTTGGCTGGTTTTGAGGGTTTGAGGTACATTTACTCATTGTCAGTTTCTCAGCAGACAAGGCCAGAAGGCTGAGCTTGGTAGAGTCTATTCCTTGGAGAGCCTGCATAATACCTCTGCTGCATGGATTTCTTCTTAAACTGCTGTGCTCCAAGAACAATCCTTCCAGGAGGTTCAGGCAGAAACTAAGAAGGCTTCTTAAGATTTTGCTTTAGAAGTGCCAGTACATAACTTTTTCCACATTGCATCAGTCAAGCCAAAAGTAAGTAAGACTGTCAGATTCAAGCGAAGTTGAAAAGTTTTAAAAGAAAGAAGAGATTCCATTTCACTTTGGAAAAATGGCATGTGTGTTCAGCAAAGGAATAAATAGCTGAAACACATCATGGGCCCAAGCTACTTCAATTACATTCTAGCTCCAACAATATAATTGGGTAATTATTTTTTAATAGACTGTATTTTTTAGAGTAGTTTTAGGTTCCCAGCAAAATTGAGTGAAAGGTACAGAGATATCCCAAATGGCTCCAACCCCCATGTAGGGGTGACTTCCCTCATTATTAACAATCCTCTCCAAAGCAGTACATTTGTTACCATTGGTGAACCTATATTGACATACCATTATCTCCTGAAATTCATAGTTAACATTAGATTTTACTCTTAGTGTTGTACTCTTAGTGTAAGTGTTTGGATAAATGGATAATGACGTGTATTCAAAATTATAGTATCATGCAGAGTACTTCCACTGCTCTAAAAATCTTGGCACTTAACACTTTTCATCTGTTCTTTCCCCAAGCCCAAAAGAAACCCACATCTTTTTAACATTTTCCATAGTTTTGCCATTTTCAGACGTCATATTGTTGCAATAACTCAGTATGTATTCTTTACAAATTGGGTTCCTTCACTTAGCAATAGGAATTGATATTTCCTCCAAGTCTTTTCATGGCTTGCTAGTGCATTTCTTTTTAGTGCTGAATAATATTTTATTGCCTGGTGTATCCCAACTTATTTATCCATTGATATACTTAAGGCCATATTGGTTGCTTCTAAATTTTCTCAATTATGAAGAAAATTGATATAAACATCCACATGCAGGTTTTGTTTGAACATAAGTTTTAAGCTCTTTTGGGTAAATTCCAAGGAGTTCAGTTATTGACAATGTGGAGGCGTGTGTTTATTTTTAAGAGTACAAGGTATATTACAAAGTGGCTGAATTATTATGAATTCCCACAAGCAATGAATGAGAGTTCTTATGGTTTGGCATCCTTGCCAGCATTTGATATCCTTAGTATTTTGGATTTTGGCTCTGCCAATGTGTGTATAGTGGTATTTTAATTTGTATTGTCCTGATGATAGATTATATGGAGCATCTTTTCATGTGCTTATTTTCCACCTGCATATCTTCTTCAGATGTCTATTAGCTTTTGATCCAATTTTTGAAATCAATTGTTTGTTTTTTTACTGTTCATTTTTCAGAGTTCTTTCTCTATTTTGAATAATTATTTATCAGATATGTATTTTGCAAATGGTTTTCTCTCAGTCTGTATCTTTACTTTTCATTCCCTTGACAGTGTCTTTTTTCTTTCTTTCTTTCCTTTATTTTTCAACTTCTGTTTTTAGATTGAGGGGTACATGTTTGTTATATGGGTATATTATACGATGCTGAGGTTTGGAGTACAAATGATCCCATCACCCAAGTAGTGAGTGCAGTACAAAATAGTTTTTAAACCCATACCCTCCAAGGAGTTCAGTTATTGACCATATGGAGGCGTGTGTTTATTTTTAAGGGTACAAGGTACTCTTCTCCCTTCCCCCTCCAGTAGTCCTCAGTTTCTGCTCTTACCATCTTTATGTCCATGAATACCCAAAGTTTAGCTCCCACCTATAAGTATAAACATATGTTATTGGTGTTCTGTTTCTGTGTTAATTTGCTTAGGATAATGGCTTATAGCTGTACCCATGTTGTTGCAGGGGACATGTTTCTATTCTTTCTGATGGCTGTGTAGTATTGTTTGATGTATATATGCCACATTTGCTTTATACTATCCACCATTTATGGGATCCTAGATTGATTCCATGTTTCTGCTATTGTGAAGAGTGCTGTGATGAACACACAAGTGCATGTGTCTTTTAGAAAAAGAATTTTTTTTTCTTTCATATACATATCCAGTAATGGGATTGCTGAGTCAGTTGGTAGTTCTGTTTTAAGTTCTTTGAAAAATCTTCAAACTGCTTTCCATAGTGGCTGAACTAATTTGCATTCCCACTGACAGTGTATAAGTATTCCCTTTTCTCTGCAGCCTCACCAGTGTCTGTTGTTTTTTAACTTGTTAATAATAGCCATTCTGGGCCGGGCGCGGTGGCTCACGCCTGTAATCCCAGCACTTTGGGAGGCCGAGGCGGGTGGATCACGAGGTCAAGAGATCGAGACCATCCTGGTCAACATAGTGAAACCCCGTCTCTACTAAAAATACAAAACATTAGCTGGGCATGGTGGCGCGTACCTGTAATCCCAGCTACTCAGGAGGCTGAGGCAGGAGAATTGCCCGAACCCAGGAGGCGGAGGTTGCGGTGAGCCAAGATCGCGTCATTGCACTCCAGCCTGGGTAACAAGAGCGAAACTCCGTCTCAAAAAAAAATAATAATAATAATAATAATAGCCATTCTGACTAGTATGAAATGGTATAGTCATTGTGGTTGGGATTTGCATATTTCTGACAATTAGTAATGTTTAGCATTTTTTCATATGTTTGTTGGCTTTCTGTATATCTTTAGAAGTGTCTGCTTATGTCCTTTGCCCACTTTTTAGTGGGGTTGTTGACTTAAGTTTCCTTTTTGATTTAATTTTCTTATAGAGTCTGGATAATAGACCTTTGTTGTATACATAGTTTGTGAATATTTTCTCCTATTTTGTAGGGTGTCCACTTACTCTGATAATTTGTTTTGCTGTGCAGAAACTCTTTAGTTTAATTAGGTCCCACTTGCCAATTTTTGTTTTTATTGTGATTGCTTTTGGAGGCCTAGCCATAAATTATTTGCCAAGGCTGGTGTCTAGTGTGGTATTTCCTAGGTTTTCTTCTAGGATTATTGTAGTTTTTGATTTTACATTTAAATCTTTAATCCATTTTGGATGGATGGTAAAATGTAGTGATCCAGTTTTAATATTATGGATATGGCTACTTACCATCTCAGTATTATTTATTGAACAGAGAGTCCTTTTCCTATTGCTTATTTTTGTTGTTCAGACAGCTATAGGTGTGCAGCTTTATTTCTGGGTTCTCTATGCTGGTCCATTGGTGTATGTATCTGTTTATGTATCAGTACCATACTGTTTTGGTTACTATGGCCTTATAGTACAGTTTGAAGTCAGATAATGTGATGCTTCTGGCTTTGTTCTTTTTGCTTAGGATTGCAGTGTCAGGCTGTTTTTTTGATTATACATGAATTTCAGAATAGCTTTTTCTAGTTCTGTGAAAAAATGGCATTGCTAATTATATAGGAATAGTGTCGAATCAGTAGATTGCTTTGGGCAGTATGGCCATTTAATAATATTGATTCTGCCTATATATAAGCATGGAAAATTTTTTTATTTGTTTATGTCATCTATGATTTTTTAAAACAATGGGCTGGGTGTGGTGGCTCACGCCTATAATCCTAGCACTTTGGGAGGCCGAGGTGGGTGGATCACCTGAGGTCAGGAGTTCGAGACCAGCCTGGCCATCATGGTGAAACCCCATCTTTAAAAAAAAAAAAAGAAAGAAAGAAAAGAAAACAATGTTTTGTAGTTCTCCTTGTATAGATTTCTTGGTTTGATGTGTTCTTAGGTATTTTATTTTCCTGTGGCTATTGTAAATGAGATTGTAGTCTTGTATTGTAGATGGGAATGTTATTGGTATATAGAAATGCTACTGATTTTTGTACATTAAGTTGTTATCCTAAAACTTTACTGAAGTGATTTGTTAGTTCCAGGAGCCTTTTTGCAGTCTTTAGGATTTTCTAAATACAGAATTATATAATCAGCAAAAAGGGATCATTTGACTTTTTTTTTTCTATTTGAATTCCTTTTATTTATTTCTCTTTCCTAATTGCTCTGGCTAGCACTTCCAATACTATGTTGAATAGGAGTGGTTAGCATGAGCATCCTTATCTTGTTCCAGCTCTCAAAAAGGATAGTTCCAGTTTTGACAATTCAGTATAATGTTGGCTGTGGTTTTGTCATTGATGGCTCTTATTTTGAGGTATGTTTCTTCACTGACTAGTTTCTTGAGCATTTTTTTTCCATAAAGAGTTGTTGGATTTTATTGAAAGATTTTTCTGCATCTATTTTAATATCATACAGTTTTTGTTTTTAATTCTGCTTGTGTGATGAATCACATTTATTGATTTATGTATGTTGAACCAACCTTGCATTCCAGGAATAAAACTGCCTGCATTGTGGTGAATTAACTTTTTGATGTGCTATTGGATTTAGTTTGCTAGTATTTTGTTGAGGATTTTTGTATCTATGTTCATCAGGAATATTGGCCTATAGTTTTCTTTTTTCATTGTATCTTTGCCAGGAATTGGCATCAGGGTGATGCTGGCTTTGTAGAATAAATCAGGGAGGAGTCTCTTCTCCTCAATTTATTTGAACAGTCTCAGAAAATTTGTACCAGCTAATGTGTGTGTGTGTGTGTGTGTGCGTGCGCGTGTGTGTGTGTGTGTGTATACATAGTAGGCTTCAAATGTGAATCCTTCTAGTCCATGGATTTTTTTTTTTTTTTTTTTTTGGTTGGTAGGTTTTTTAAATTCTTGATTCAACATTATAACTGAATGTTGGTCTGTTCAGTGTTCAATTTCTTCCTGATTCAATCTTTTCAATCTTAGAAAATTGAGTATTTTCAGGCTTTTAATGATTTCATTTAGATTGTCTAGTTTGTGTGCATAGAGCTGTTCACAATAGTGCTTGAGTATCTTGTATTTCTGTGAGATCAGTTGCAAAGTCACCTTTGTTGTTTCTACTTCTGCTTATTTGAATCTCCTTCCTTTCTTTCTTTTCTTTTCTTTTCTTTTTTGTTCATCTAGCTAGTAGTCTATTGATCTTGCTTATCCTTTGAAATAACCAACTTTTGGTTTTGTTGATACTTTGTATGGGTTTTTTGCACCTTGATTTTGTTCAGTTCTGTTCTGATTTATTTCTTTTTGTTTGGCAGTTTCGAGGTTTGTTTGTTTTTGTTTTTCTAGTTCCTCTGGGTGTCATGTTTGATCATTAATTTTAGATCTTTCTGAGTTGTTGAGGTGGGAATTTAGTGCTATAAATTTTCCTCCTAACACTGCTTTTTCTGCATCCCATTTTGTCATAATGTGTTTCTGTTTTCATTTATTTCAAATAACTTTTTAAATTTCTGTCTCAGTTTCCTTGTTTCCCCAGAAGTCATTCAGAAGCAAGTGATTTAATTTCCACGTGATCATGTGATTTTGAGAGATCTTGCTTGTACTGATTACTTTTTTTTTTTAAATTTCACTGTGGTCTGTGAGTATGGCTGGTATAATTTTAATATTCTTGAATCTATTGAGACTTGCTTTAGGGCTGAGCATGTGTTCAATCCTGGAGTATCTTACATGTGCAAGTGAGAAGAATGTATCACATACACTGTGGTTGGTGAGTAGAATATTCTGTAGATGTTTATTGTCCAATCGATCAAGTGTTTAGTTTAAGTAGAGAATTTCTTTGTTAGTTTTCTGCCTTGATGATATGTCTAATGCTGACATGGGGTGTTGAGGTTCCCTACTACAATTGTGTGGCTTTCTAAGTGTGTCTGGAAGTACTTGTTTCATAAATCTGGGTGCTTCAATATGGGGCAGGATTGTTAAACTCCTCTTGTTGAACCGAATCCTTTATCAAGATGTAATGTCCTTTTTTGCCCTTTTTTACTGTTGTTGGTTTAAAGTCTGTTTTATCTGATATAAGAATAGCACTCCCTGCTCTTTCTGTTTTCCATTTGCTTATTTGGTCTTTCTCCAACATTTTATGAAACTAGGGGTGTCATTACATGTCATGTGGTTCTCTTGAAGATTGAAGACTGATGGGTCGTATTTTAAATCCAACTTGCTACTCTGTGCTTTTAGGTAGGGAATTTAGGCCAACCATATTCAAGGTATAGTGATATATGAAGTTTTGATTCTATTGTGAAGTTGTTAATTGGTTGCTTTGTATTCTATTGTGTGGTTGACTTACAGAGTCTGTCAGCTATGTGCTTAAGTGTGTTTTGTGGTAGCAGGTATTATTCTTTTGTTCCTATATTTAGAACTCCCTTTAGAATCTCTTGTAAGCCTAGTCTAGTGTTAACAAATTCTCTTAGTGCTTGCTTATCTGGAAAATATTTTATTTTTCCTTTGCTTATAAAGTTTAGTTTGTCAGCACATGAAATTCTTGGTTGGAATTTATTTTCTTCAAGGATGTTGAAAATAGGCCTGTAATCTCTCCTGACTTGTAAGGTTTCTGCTAAGAAGTCCCCTCTTAGCCTGAAGACATTCTCTTTGCATGTGATTTGATTTTTTTCTCTAGCTGTCTTTAAGATTTTTTCTTTTGCATTGACTGTAGATAGTATGGTGACTATATGCCTTGGTAATGTTTGTTTTGTGTAGTATCTTGCAAGTGTTCTTTGGAGTTCTTATATCAGGATGTCTACCTCTCTAGCAAGATTAGCAATATTTTCCTGAATAATTTCCTCAAATATGTTTTACAGGTTATTTACTTTTTCTCCTTCCCTCGCAGAAATGCCAATAATTCATAGGTTTTGTCACATTGCATAATCCCGTATAATCAAGGACTTTGTTAAACATTTTTTTTTTTTCTTTATTTTTGTCTGACTTGGTTAGTTAGAAAGACTGGCCTTTAAGCTCTGAGTTTTTTTCTGCTGCTTGGTCCAACTTATTGATAAAGCTTTCAATTATATTTTGAAATTTAAGTGAGTTTTATACCTAGTAATAGGATTGCTGGGTCAAATGATATTTCTATTTGTAGATCCTTGAGGAATCGTGTGCCAAAGACAGTGTGCCACACCGTCTTGCACAATGGTTGAACTAATTTACACTCCCACCAACAGTGTAAAAGTGTTCCTATTTCTCCACATCCTCTCCAGCATCTGTTGTCTCCTGATTTTTTAATGTTCGCCATTCTAACTGGCGTTAGATGGTATCTCAGTGTGGTTTTGATTTGCACTTCTCTAATGACCAGTGGTGATGAGCTTTTTTCATATGTTTGTTGGCTGCATAAATGTCTTCTTTTGAAAAGTGTCTGTTCATATCCTTTGCCCACCTTTTCATGGCGTTGTTTGTTTTTTTCTCGTAAATTTGTTTAAGTCCTTTGTAGATTCTGGATATTAGCCCTTTGTCAGATGGGTAGATTGCAAAAGTTTTTCCCATTCTATTGGTTGCCAGTTCACTCTAATGATTATTTATTTTGCTCTGCAGAACCTCTTAAGTTTAATTAAATCCCATTTGTCTATTTTGGCTTTTATTGACATTGTTTTTGGTGTTTTAGTCATGAAGTCTTTGCCTATGCCTATGTTCTGAATGGTATTGCCTAGTTTTTCTTCTACGGTTTTTATGGTGTTAGGTCTTATGTTTAAATCTTTAATTCATATAGAGTTAATTTTTGCATAAGGTGTAAGGAAGGGACCCAGTTTCAGCTTTCTACATATGGCTAGCCAGTTTTGCTAACACCATTTATTAAATAGGGAATCCTTTCCCCATTGCTTGTTTTTGTCAGGGTTGTCAAAGGTCAGATGGCTGTAGATCTGTGTTGTAACTTCTGAGGCCTCTGTTCTGTTTCATTGGCCTGCATCTCTGTTTTGGTGCCAGTACCATGCTGTTTTGATTACTGTAGCCTTGTAGTATACTTTGAAGTCAGGTAGTGTGATGCCTCTAGCTTTGTTTTATTTTTTGCTTAGAATTGTCTTGGCTATGCAGGTCCTTTTTTGGTTCCATATGAAGTTTAAGGTGGTTTTTTCCAATTCTGTGAAGAAAGTCAATTGTAGTTGATGGGGATAGCATTGAATCTATAAATTACTTTTGGCATTATGACCATTTTCATAATATTGATTCTTCCTAACCATGAGCATGGAATGTTTTTCCATCTGTTTGTGTCCTCTCTTATTTCCTTCAGCAGTGGTTTGTAGTTCTCCTTGAAGAGGTCCTTCACATCCCTTGTTAGTTGCATTCCTAGGAATTGTATCATTTCTGTAGGAATTGTGAATGGAGTTCACTCACAATTTGGCTCTCTGTCTGTCTGTTATTGGAGTATAGGAATGCTTGTGATTTTTGCACATTGATTTTGTATCCTGAGACTTTGCTGAAGTTGCTTATCAGCTTAAGGAGATTTTGGGTGAGACAATGGGGTCTTCTAAATATACAATCATGTCATCTGCAAATGGAGATAATTTGACTTCCTCTTTTCCTAATTGAATACTTTTATTTCTTTTTCTTGCCTGATTGCCCTGGCCAGAACTTCCAATACTATGTCGAATAGGAGTGGTGAGAGAGGGCATCCTTGTCTTTTGCCAGTGTCCAAAGGAAATGCTTTCAGTTTTTGCCCATTCAGTATGTGGATTTGTCATAATGAGGGAAGGTGTTCTTTCCAGGTCCACAAGGGGGCATCGTTTCAAGGGCAAAAACTTCCCAGTACCATGTCCCCCTCCCATCTCTCTCCATCTGGGAGATTTAATGGTTTCTGTTTTAATTTTTATAGGCATGGGAAGAATAAAAAGTGAATCACTCCAGTGGAAGTTCTAAGGAACTCCTTTCATTGGCCAGAGGTCTTGGAGAAGGTGGAGGTTCCTCCCAGGTTAAAAGTCCCCTTCTTCCACAAGCCTTCAGACTCCGTGTTTGGATCCCCTTCCACACACACACTCTCTCTCTCTCTGTTGTGTGGAAGTTCTCTCTCTTCTCCTTTTTTTTCTCTTTCTCTACCTAAATAAATTCATTTTCTGCAAAAACACTGTTTGGGGTTTGGTATTTACTTTGCAAGTGCACCTGGTTCCCTCTCTCATTCTTGAGAGAGCAGGAGGAGACCGAGAACCTTGGAGAAAAGTCCTCTCAAGGGAGCTGAGGGTACCCCTGAATCCTGAACCCCAACAATAAATAGCTTACTATTTTGAGATATGTTCCATCGATACCTAGTTCATTGAGAGTTTTTAGTATAAGCGCTGTTGAATTTTGTTGAAAGCCTTCTCTGCATGTTTTGAGATAATCATGTGGTTTTTGTCTCTGGTTCTGTTTATGTGGTGGATTATGTTTATTTCTGCCTTCATTTCATTATTTGTCCAGTAGTCATTCAGGAGCAGGTTGCTCAGTTTCCATGTAGTTGTGCAGATTTTAGTGAGTTTCTTAATCCTGAGTTCTAATTTGATTGCACTGTGGTCTGAGAGACTGTTTGTTATGATTTATGTTCTTTTGCATTTGCTGAGGAGTGATTTACTTCCAATTATGTGGTCAGTTTTAGAGTAAGTGCGATGTGGTGCTGAGAAGAATGTATATTCTATAGATTTGGGGTGGAGAGCCCTGTAGATATCTATTAGGTCTGCTTGGTCCAGATCTGAGTTCAAGTCCTAGATATCCTTGTTAATTTTCTGTCTGGTTGCTCTGTCTAATATTGACAGTGGAGTGTTAAATTCTCCCACTATTATTGTATGGGGGTCTAAGTCTCTTTGTAGGTCATTAAGAACCTGCCTTATATATGTGGGTGCTCTTATATTGGGTTCAGTTAGCTCTTCTTGTTACATTGATCTCTTTACCATTATGTAACACCTTTCTTTGTCTCTTTTGATCTTTGTTGGTTGTAAGTCTGTTTTATGAGAGACTAGGATTGCAACCCCTCCTTTTTTTTGCTCTCTATTTGTTTGGTAACTCTTCCTCCATCCCTTTATTTTGAGCCTATGTGTGTCCTTGCATATGAGATGGGTTTCCTGATTACAGCACACTGATGGGTCTTGACTCTTTATCCAATTTGCCAGTCTGTGTCTTTTGATTGGGATGTTTAGCCCATTTACATTTAGGGTTAATATTGTTATGTGTGAATTTGATCCTGGCTTTTTGATGCCAGCTGATTGTTTTTCTTATTAGTTGATGTAGTTTCTTCATTGTGTCAATGGTCTTTATAATTTGTTATGTTTTTGGAGTGGCTGGTACTGGTTGTTCCTTTCCATGTTTAGTGCTTCCTTCAGGAGATCTTGTAAGGCAGGCCTGGTGGTGACAAAAACTCTCAGCAATTACTTGTCTGTAAAGGATTTTATTTCTCCTTCACTTATAAATCTTAGTTTGGCTGCATATGAAATTCTGGGTGGAAAATTCTTTTCTTTAAAGATGTTGAATATTGGCCCCCACTGTCTTCTGACTTATAGGGTTTCTGCTGAGAGATCTGCTGTGAGTCTGATGGGCTTCCCTTTGTGGGTAACTCAACCTTTCTTTCTGGCTGCCCTTAGCATTTTCCCTTCATTTCAAACCTGGTGAATCCTAAGATTATGTGCCTTGGGGTTGCTCTTCTCGGGGGAATATCTCATTCATCTTAAAATGGTGGGTCGCCACAGCTGCAGAGCTTAATCAATGGTACATATCAAGCAATTCAACTTTTTCTTGTAATGTCATGACTTTTCTTTGCTTCTTGGATCCACTTCCAGCATTACAAGTGGCACTTCGTATGGGCCATGTGCTTTTATTCAAGGTTTATTATATTGCACTAAACATGATGAAAAATATACAAAAACCTTGAGAAATCATTTTTTTTTTTTTTTTTTTTGAGACGGAGTTTCGCTCTTGTTACCCAGGCTGGAGTGCAATGGTGCCATCTCGGCTCACCGCAACCTCCGCCTCCTGGGTTCAGGCAATTCTCCTGCCTCAGCCTCCTGAGCAGCTGGGATTACAGGCACGTGCCACCATGCCTAGCTAATTTTTTGTATCTTTAGTAGAGACAGGGTTTCACCATGTTGACCAGGATGGTCTCGATCTCTTGACCTCGTGATCCACCCGCCTCGGCCTCCCAAAGTGCTGGGATTACAGGCTTGAGCCACCGCGCCCGGCGAGAAATCACTTTTTACTTTGGCACAGAATTTCCTGGAAAGACAAACTGTTCATGTAGAGGTGATTAGCGTCGTGCCGTGTCGTAGGTGGATGTTTGAGCTCCTGCAATAGCAACAGGAGATGACAATAATATTTCTGCAGCAGTACAGTATGTATCCAACATGGTTTGAAATGGTTTGTCCCTTCCAAATCTCAGGTTGAAATGTGACCTCCGATGCTACAGATGGGCCTCATAGGTGGTGTTTGGGTAATGGGAACAGATCCCTCATGCCTGGCTTGGTGCTGTCCTCACAGTAAGTCAGGAAGTGCTTGCTCTCTGAGTTCATGTGTGATCTGGTTGTCTTCTAAAAGGAACCTCACACCTCCGATGTTAGGCTGTTCTTGTGTTGCTATAAAGCAATACCTGAGGCTGGGTAATTTTTAAAGAAAAGAGGTTGAATTGGCTCACGGTTCTATAGGCTGTACAGGAAGCACGATGCTGGCTTCTGCTTATCTTCTGGTGAGGGTCTCAGGAGGCTTCCAGTAACGACAGAGGGTGAAGCAGGGGCAGTCATGAGGAATGACAAGAGAAGGAGTGAGAGAGAGAGAAGGGGGAGGTCCCAGACTCTTTTAAACAGCCAGATCTCACATGAATGAACTGAGTGAGAACTCACTTATCCCTGAGGGGTTGGTGCTAAACCATTCATGAGGGATCTTCTCTCATCAACTGGTCACCACTGTCCAGGCCTCATCTTCAACACTGAGAATCACATGTCACCATGAGATTTAGAGGGGACAAACATGCAACCCATGTCACCTCTCCTTCTCTCTTTCTTGATCCCTCTTTCTTCACGTGACATGTCTGCTCCTTCTTCACCTTCCACCGTGACTGGAAGCTTCCTGCAGCCCTCACCAGAGGTTCTGGCACCATACCAGAATACTGGAGGTGAGAATTCAGTGGGAGGTGATGGGGATGATCTCTTGTGAACGGCTGGGTGCTGCCCTCATGTTGATGAATAAATTCTCTCACTCTGTGAGTTCATGGGAGCTCTGATTATTTCAAAGGGAGCCTGGCCCCTCCCCACTCTCTCTTGCTCTGTCTCTCGCCATGTGACATGCCTGCTCCCCCTGCACCTCCCACCATGATTTGAAGCTTCCTGAGGCTTCATCAGGAGCAGATGCTGGCACCTGTGAGCCAAAACAAACCTCTATTAGTAAATTATCCAATCTCAGGTCTTTCCTTATAGCAATGAAAACAGACTAATACAGTAATGAATATAGTAAGTTATAATTTAATGCTGCATCTTCCTATTTGTTTACATTTCTGTCAGCTGTGAATGGCTTCATGTATAGTCTGTAAGTGTTAGCATAAGTTTTGATAAATTTTAACTTTTTAATAATAGACACATACATATTTTATGGTGATAAATGATAAAACAGACCAGAATCGACATATGTTTTGGTCATTCATGACATATCCTTTCTTACATTTTTTGATATTTCTAGGATACATCGCTCATCTTCAAGTTTTTTTTTTTTTTGCAAATTGTCACAAATATTTAAAATTTTTCCAATATATTTATTTTTAAAAATCTGCATATAAGTGAACCCATGCAGTTCAAACCTGTGTTGTTCAAGGGTCAACTGTATATTGAAAGGCACACCCTCATTTCTGTAGTACTAACAGACAATGCTGCTAATTCATTTATATATGCTTTTTAAAAATCACTTCCAGTTTTAAAATTTTATACTTGTGAAAGAGCTCCTCTGAACTTGTATAAGGATTTTTTAAATCACATGGTATTTTTGTGGACTAAAAACAATGCTTTAAGCTCAAAACACTGGAAACATCCCTAAAGCTGCTTCATATTGATTGTGAATTTTGCGAAAACACTGTGACTTGCTGGCCGTGTTTTTTGCCAGTATGCCACCAAAAGGGCATATTCTTGGGTCTCAGCAATGTTCCCTGCCATCAGTTCCATTTTTTTTTTTTTTTTTTTGGCACATTGTAGGTAGTAGTTTTACTTGTATATCAGTAGTCAAATGTAACATATCTTCATTTACTGTAGATATCTTCTATAAGACTCCCTATTGATGATTTACAAGAAAATATGGAATTAAGGTTATTTTTCTAATGGTTAATGTCTTTTTTACTAAAACAAAATGTTATATTTTATATAATATAAAATTGCTTTGTGCTTTCCGTATGATAGTTTGATGTTCCTATCTTTCTGTAAACACAATTACTTATTTGAAAGACAAGTTATAGTGCAATCTATTTGAAGATATGTTAAATAACTAAACTCCACATATGGAGCGTAATACGCAACATGCACAACTCACTTGAAATCACGACAAATGAACCCCATGATCGCACTTGCTCATGTGCTGATGAAGCCAACTGTTTCACAGCTCTCACTTGACAGATGTTGATTTTAAGAGTCATCCTGATTACAGAGAGGTTCTGCTGGGAAAAGTATGTGTATCTTAAAATATGAAACTTGGGTCTTTTTACAGCTCCAACATCAATAGATAAGATTAAAACTCTAAAGTGCATCCATCTCGTACATCAACCAGGGTAAAGATGAAGGCACAAATCTATGAAGGCAGGAGATGCAGGTTTTCTTGACCTGGCCCTGCTTCCTAGAGGAGAGAATGGGTGACACAGGACCACGAGAATGCAGACGTCACAGGGCAAATGAAGAAACGACGCTAAGAGAAGAAAACCGCTTCAGTGGCAAAGGAAGCCTGAATTCCAACGGGGGCAAGCCCACAGGGTGCTGAGTGTGGTCAGCACCTGGCACTTAGTAGGAGCTTAGCTTAGTAAATGATAGTCATGCTTCATATTTGAGGGTGGCAACAAGTAAAGGTAGTGTTCGATTAGGAGGCAATTCGAGAGTTCCCGGGGCTGGTGGTGGCTCAGTAGCAATCCGTGTTTCCTACCACATTTTCTGAGGCCCAGACTCTGAATTCTGCAGACCTCACTGCCCTCTCTCCCACCAGTCTTCCCTTCACTCACTCCACTCCAACTCCGCTGGTTTCTTTGACTCTTCAGACGTCCAGAGTTCATTGCTCTTTTGAGAGAGTGCTTGTCCTGTTTCTTCTGCTGGCAACATTTCCCTCAGACTGTCACATGCCTGCCTCTTTCCCAACATCCAGATTGCACCGCACATGCCAGGGGTTCAGAGAGCTCTTCCTGACTCTTGTATTAAAAGTATTATCTGGCTGTAACACCAGCCACTCTATAATAAAATGCTTTTTTGAGATTTAGTATTATACCTCACTGTCAAGAATGGTGCATAGCAATAGAAATGTGGAAATACTAGAAACCGTATATGTTATTTTAAATATTTTAGTAGTCACATTTTTAAAGAGATACAGTACTACTTAATTTTACTGTTATTTAACTCTGTACACCTAAACTATTGTCATTTCCACATGTAATCCGTGTAACGATCTTAAGTCATTTTATGTAAGTCTTCAGCAGTTCGTCAGCAGGTTACGCTTGCAGCTCATTGAGTCCATACTGGCCATGGTTCATGCAGCAATAGCCACATGTGGCTGAGGGCTATAGTGTTGGATGCTGCAGATTCTAAAATAAATTTATTTTTAAATTTATAGGTCTGTCTATCCATTTAATTATGCATGTATGTGTTAATAGAATGCCAATCCATAAAGTTTAGGGGATTTAAATTTCAAATTCATCACTGAATTATAACATCAGGAACAGTAACCTAACATATAGTTGGCCCTGAATAATATTCGCTAACTTAAAAAACAGATATGACGTTTCAAACCAAAGAAGGGTGTATAGCGTTAACAGACAGGCTCACAGGGCAAGATAAACTGTGGAGAGAGGAGAAAATGTAGATGCAAAGGTGCTCCAGCCACGGCGTTTTGCATGTCACACACTGCTGGGCGACAGGCAAAATGCTCCAGTTACTTTGAAAAACAACTTCTCAGTTTACTGCAATGTTAAATGCATACTTACCAAAAATCCAGAAATCCTTCTCCTACCCATTGACCTGAGTGAAATAATCTACACTCCCACAAAAACTAGCATGCATGTTTGTAATATCTTTACTTGTCGTTACCCGAAACTGGACAGATGCCCTTTGACTGGTGAGTGAATGAGCAAGCTGTGGTGCAGCCCCACCGTGGCACGGGCAGGACAAATGACACATGTAACAGCGGAAGTGAAGCTGAGGTGCACCCAGGGAGAGGAGCCAACTCCTGTGGTTACGCGCAGAGAGAGTTACACGCCGGACGGTCCCGTTCCTGTGAAATTCTAGAAGAGGCAGAGCGATAGGAATGGAGAGCATCCGTTTCAGCAGGAGCTGAAATCAGGGAGAGCATGAGGGACAGTAGGAGAGATTCCCTGGGACCTGTTCCGTAGCTCACAGAACTGCACATGGAAGAGAACTAACTTTACTGTATGAAAAAAACCCTATACATTAATACAAATTGACATGCATTTTTTTAAAGATAGGAGCTCCAGAAAGTGGGCATTTGGTTTCATGGATGTGTTAGGAGGCAAGTATGTGACATCTGCTAAGAGCCCAGCTTCCCGTAGGATGGGAGGGAGCAAGGAAAATGCCTGGAAAGCAGGGACCAGGGACTTAGGAAAGGGACCTGCAGAGAAATCCATGCCAGAAGCAAAGGGAGGTCTAGCAGGACTTCCGCCTCCAGAGAGGCTGGCCCTGAGAACCAGGTGAGTCCTCAGGCCTGGGAGGAAGACTCACACCCAGCCTGGGGACCTGGGTTCTAGGGCACAGCAAGGTGGCCTCACAGTGCCTTCTCTTCTTTCCTGCTGTGTTGGAGGCAGCTCTTTATCTCACACATGGCGTGGGGGCCTGTTTCCTTTAAGAACAAATCCTCTCAAGACGGTGCTGGGCTCCTGGCCTTTCTGTTATGGGCATTTCCCAGCATCCCTTGAATGTAGGTGACCCCAGATGCCTACCTTTGATCAGTGGCATACACACAGAACTGGTATGGCAGCAGAAGTATTATATTTCTGAAAGAAATTCAAGTTAGACCGTGCAGGTTACCATAATGGAAGCAGCATAGAGAGACAGAAAGAGGCAGGAATTAGACCTACAAGGGATGATGGAAAAACAGAATTAGCAAACAAAGCTCAGGAGGAAGGAGGAAGAAATGGGAATTGAATTGAATGAGGAACCAAGTGCTTCTCAAAGGAAGGGGCCTTTCAAAAAGCCAGGTGGAGGCTCCCGGGGCAGAGAGAGGGCCAGCGAGGCTGGATTCTAACTGCGCATTGTTCTGTGTTGTGGGGACCTGGTCTCACAGCACAGATGTTAGGCTAATGTTAGCCTCCAAAATGCAAATGCACTTAGTACGTACATTTTGGTTTTATTTTACAGGAATTAAGGAATTGGGTTATATATTTCTAGGCACACCAAACCTATTCCTGCTGCTCTGCCCGTTGCTCATACCCTACTTTTAAAATAGTTATTTTTCTTATGTTATTTGAGGTTATTAAACATAACTGAAATCAGGCAAGAAAGTGCAGGCATCTTAAGAGGAAGAGGATTTTTTTCAGACCTTTGTGTATAGGTCTGCTTATGCACCCTCAGTGGGTTTGCTTTCTATGTTAAGCCTGAATACTATTTCTTTGAGGGGCATAGAAGATTCAGGTTTTTTTTTTTTTTTTTTTTTTTTTTTGAGATGGAGTCTCACTCTACCACCCAGGCTGGATATGTCAAGTGAACTGTCCTATATTATGTTTTCTGAATCAGCCTCCTCAGTGGGTACATTCTTAGTTGAGGGAGCATTCTTGGTTTGGCAAACACGCAATGACAATCTACAGCACTGATGACCTCCTTCCTCTGTACCGGATGCCGAGTGAAATCCTGCCTTTGTAGTTGGACATTTGCCACACTCCAGATGGGAAAGCTGAGGCTTTGTGAAGTCCAGCAAGGTGCCAAGTTTCCATACCCCAGTAAGTGATGAGACAGGGTCGAAACTCAGACTGGAAGACTCTAAAGCCTGTTCAATCACCCCTCTTCTATATTGCTTCATTTGAAGACAGGAAACAGACGGGAAGTAAAATCTGTGAACGGGAAATGTACATTATAAGGAATTGCTTGGGATGGTGGCAAGACTTCTAATTTACACAGACAGGACCTTACAATTTGCAGAAATATGTTGCGTTTTTGTAATTAGCCTTCTCTTGGGATTGTTAAAATACTTTTCCAGATATCCTTTAAGAGTAAAGACGGTACAAAAGTACAAATGTACTTTTTGTACCATAGAGGCAAAATGTTAATTCAGGTATATTTCTTGGGAAAGAGAAAATTTTTGTTTTTTTTTTTTAAAATTATAAGATTATATTCACTAACTTATTCTAACTTATTCAGAAAGTAGAATCTCATTAAAGTAGTTGTAAAAAAAATAGCCTTTGAATTTTGCAAGGTAGTTGTAGAATTTAGAAACTTTTGTGTTTTTTTCTACTCTGTATAAGATATTAAGTGACAATTCTCTGGATTATTAATTCTATTTATTTGGTTAATTCTTTCAGTAAATGAGCTCTTATGTCATGTTAGGAAATAGATGCACTTATGGTTCCCCAAATTTAATGTATAAGGAAAATAACTAGTCAATTCTTTATTTCCTTCAGTAGAAATAGAAGAAAACAAAAACTTCTCCAAATGTTCCATTTGAAAGTAGTGCTTTTAAGGAAATTGCTAAATACTCCTAATCAGCATCACGTGGGAATGTGACAGTTATTTAAAGATACCCTTCCCTAATAAAATAGTTACTAACACAACAATTCTTACAAAAAATAGGCCTAATTGTCAAGGCTGTTCTTACAAGAGGAAGAAAATCGACAGAACGATGCCTCCTCTTTTATAGGCAATGTCCTGTGCACAGTCATCTGGCCCAAGAGTCCAGCTGAACCTCAGTTGTATCCACCAAAAATTCTGGTGATCCTAAGCCTCTCATCTCTGGCCCTCTGCTACCCAACATTTTTCCCTCCCCACCCCATACTCCCATACTCCTTTATGCCTCATTTCATTTTACTTTTATCTCACCTCTCATTTACTTATCTTTGTATTGATTATAAAAAATACTTATTGAAAATGAGTTACATACTTTGTACTATGTGCTAGATGAGGCACTTACCTTTTTTTTTTTTTTTTTAATATCCAATGACTTCTGAACTTTTTATTGGCCTCCTGATCCCCAAAGGGTCCCTGCTTCTGCTGGCTTTATGTCTCAGAACTTTGGTGTCGTTGGTTTCAGACACCACTTGGCCACCCCCTATCCGGCGGGTGGTGGTCTTCTGGATGGTTTGCATGGAGTTGCTGCTGTCCAGGGCATCACCAAGATTGAAGTCCTCGCCCTCTTCCAGCAGGCGGCAGTAGATGGCGATCTCAGCCTCCAGCCTGACCTTGATGTTCAGCAGGGCCTGGTACTCCTGGGCCTGGCGCTGTCCCTCTGCCCGAGTCTGTGCCAACTCTGACTCCAGGGGCAGCGGGTTCCCATTGAGCTCCTGCATCTGCAGGGCATAGCAGGACTCCACCTCCCTTAGGCCGTTCTCCAAGCTGGTCTTCATATTTCGATGAGGTACTTGCCTTTAGTTGACATGTGATGATGTCAATTGGGGAAGTTCAGTGAATCGCAGCATATGGTGCAAGTTGTCAGACACAGCGATGAACGCAGTCACCCTCTTCACATCACAGTGGCTGCCTGAGGCTTACCATCACTCCTCCGACTTCACGTATCACCTGTCTCAGTTGTTTCTTTTGTCTGCACACTTAAAGGTTTGCACTGCTGTCCCCTTGTCCTTCTGTATACTAATAATAACGTCGGAGAAGAGCTGCTGGTAGTGACAGTGGCCAGCAAAAGGGGCATTGAGAAGTGAAAATATTTCTGTAGATAACTGAGAATAGACTACACTAGAAAGAGCTCTCACATTTGGCAACTTTTGTGGTTTTTCTACTACATGCAAGTCTCTGTGCTAGGGATTGGTACACAAAGATGAATAAAGCATAGCTCTTTCTTCAAAAAATTTGAAATATAACTCGGCGGGGGGAGGGGGTGTTTTTTATCTCATTTCTCAAATTAACCCATCAGAATTTTTTGTTTTAAATTAGATGATGCACCACTGCACTCTAGCCTGGGGGACAGAGAGACTCCATCTCAAAAAAAAAAAAAAAAAAAAAAAAAAATTGCAACTGAAAACTTTAGGAGTGATATAGGTGTGGTTTACTTTATGTTTATTATTTTAAAAAATAAATAGTTTTTTAACTGAAGCAAATGCCTGTTAAAAGTAAAAGTGCCATTTTTCTCCTAAATTGTAGTTTAACAGTGTGAATATATTTCCTTATTTGGGGCTTTCATGGTACAATTTCAGGGTGATAGTATTTTATGTGACTTCACTTTCAATAATTTCAATTGTCTTTAAACATAAATGCAATTTCCACATCCTATAAATATCTCCAGTCTTCACTATTCCTTTTAAAATTTAATTTAATTTAATTTTAAGTTCCAGGTTACATGTACTGGACGTGCAGGGTTTTTACGTAGGTAAACGTGTGCATGGTGGTTTGCTGCGCCTTTCAACCCATCACCTAGGTATGAAGTGCTACATGCATTAGCTATTTATTTATCCTGATGCTTTCCCTCCCTTTCCGTCTCCCACAGCCCCCAGTGTGGTCTCTCTCCTCCCTGTGTCCACATGTTTTCGTTGTTCAGCTGTCATTTATAAGCAAAAACATGCAGTGTTTGGTTTTCTGTTCCTGTGTTAGTTTGCTGAGGATGATGGCTTCCAGCTTCATCCAGGTCCCTGTAAAGGACATGATCTCATTCTTTTTTATAGCTGCATAGTATTCCATAGTGTATATGTACCATATTTTCTTTATCCAATCTATTATGGATGTGCATTTGGGTTGATTCCATGTCTTTGCTATTTCCACTATTCTTAAAAAGAAAAGACATTACACTCATGGAGTTTACTTAAAATCATAATCACTGTGATATGAAATTGTCTGAGGCTAAACGACTTGGAAGGAAACATAGACATCTCCTTTCTGAAGTGAATGCTCTAAGCTCCTGGCAAGTAAGAACTCCATTGGAGTTCTATCTTCAGAAAGACCTGGGGCTAGGTGGGGCATGGTGGCTTGGCTCACGCCTGTAATCCCAGCACTTTAGGAGGCCGAGGTGGGCAGATCACCTGAGGCCAGGAGTTCGAGACCAGCCTGACCAACGTGGCGAAACCTCGTCTCCATTAAAATACAAAAAAATTTGTTGGACATAGTGACACATGCTTGTAACCTCAGCTACTCAAGAGGCTGAGGCATGAGAATTCTTGGAGCCCAGGAGGCAGGGGTTGCAGTGAGCCAAGATTGAGCCACTGCACTCCAGCCTGGGCAACAAAGGGAGACTGTCTTAAAAAAAGAGAAAAGAAAAGGACCTGACGCTATGCTGTGCCATACAAGATGCTCACAACAATTTATTCGCTGAATTCATCTTTATGCAATGAGTATATTCTATAGATCTAAATCTTTATCTGTTTGATTAGATTAGTGCAACTTCTTCAGTGTTTCCAAAGCCAAGTGACAGATCACACACATTCCGGCGTTTCCTCCAGCACTATGTAAATGCAAGTTGAGATTGTGTTTCTCCTTGTCTCCAACAATTTAAAAAGTTGAACAGGCTGGGCGCAGTGGCTCATGCCTGCCATAGCAACACTTTGGGAGGCTGAGGCAGGGGGATCACCTGAGGTCGGGAGTTCAAAACCAGCCTGACCAACGTGGAGAAATCGTGTCTCTACTCAAAAAAAAAATACAAAATAAGTAGGCATGGTGGCCACATGCCTGTAATGCCAGCTACTTGGGAGGTTGAGGCAAGAGAATCTCTTAACCCAGGAGGCAGAGGTTGCAGTGAACCGAGGTAGCACCATTGCACTCCAGTCTGGGCAACAAGGGTGAAACTTGTCTCAAAAACAAAAACAAAAATAAAAGTTCAACAAAGCACAGAATTTAGAGTCACCAAGACAATACAGAACTATGTCATTAAAAAAGACAAATTTCCTTGTTTTGTTTTCCAGCTATTTGGGGATAAAGATTTCATAATTTTTAGTTCATGAAGTATTAAATTCAGTTTTAAAATCTTTGAATAATTAAACAGTGACAAAATTGTATATACATTGTACTTATTAATTAAAGAAAAACTAGTTAAAATGTGAAAATGAAATCAATAATTTGTGTTGTATACTTGTTTCTTTTGTTCAATTAGTTATGTTTTAGGCCATGTTTTGATTTATTTATTTACCTTTAGCATTCAAAATTGGTCACTAAAGGAATTTTAAAGTTAACTCAGTAAGACAGATTTAATGTTAAGGATGCAAATATTTCTTGAAGTATTATCCATTGGGAATCTGCCTGGCTTTATATCTGCAAGCACAGGCCTATAATCATGTGAATATTTAATCCTAATTATATGTGATACTTAAAAAAACCTATACCCACTTCACAATTCTATGGACACTGTACAAATCTCACAGGACCATGTGATGAAATAACATATATAACACCCTTCAAAAGGATTCTGAAAAATTAGCATTTAAAATAAAAGTCACCCCAAGCCAGTAGAGGAATAGCTAAAGGAGCAGTTAATATTTCACATGGTTACACAGCATAATTTCTATATTCTATATAAAAAAGTATTTGTTGAATTTTATACATTTATTTTTTACATTATCATCTGCTAATGTAAGAAAACACACTTAATTTTAATAACTAAAACAAACTCCACATGTTAGCAAAAAGTTTTGAGATGTGAAACCAAAGCTAAAAGCACAAACATAATTTTTTTCTCGCATGGAGAAAATGTATAAGAAAATTTTTTTTCTGATATATTCATATAGTCTAAAGGTTTTATGTCTATCTTTAGGACTTTGGGGTTTTTAAGGTTCCAATGGGGTATTAGCTGACAGCTCTCAGGTGGATTCTGGTTTATGGACTGTAATATTTATAATCAACCTCTTTGCCTCCTTCCAGAAGATGAGAATGGCTGCAGAAGCAAGAATTAAGCCAACAGCCTGCCTGATAAACCCCTCGATCTTTCCCTTCCTGTCTCATTAGGACCTTATCATCATCTTAATAATCAGATTTCTCCCCATCATCTCCAAGCTCTCTCTTTCTACTGGGTTTATCTGTATACTTCAAATCCATGTTTGAAGTATACATCTGTATACTTGTTTCTCCTGTTCAATTAGTTGTGTTTTAGGTCATGTTTTGATTTATTTATTTACCTTTAGCATCCAAAATTGATCACTAAAGCAATTTTAAAGTTAACTCAGTAAGCCATCTGTGTGTTTACATGCAGTATACTGTTTACAGCTGTATACTTCAAACATGTATACAGAGGAAGTATTTAATAGAGCACTTGCTTCAGGTTACTCTTCTGTTTTTTCAAGTTATTTTAAAAATATTTCTTAAATACCTCTTTTCATATTTGTGATTTTTGCCCGCGTTTTGATTCCAATGTCAACTGTTTTGTTTGGTGTTTTGGTCTAATCCTAGCCTAACTGAACTGTAAGAATAACTTGCTCTTTTAAATAATGACGATAAAAGCAAGTCTTACTGTTTACAAAATATTAAAGCAATGATGGCTTTCCTCAGCTTGCTGCTTTGCTTGTATTGTCCGTAAACAAAGTCTATCAAAACATCCTATGTGCTGTTCTCTACTGAGGGCAAGGAGGACACACGAGGGAAATGGCTGAAGAACACATTTATCTAAGGACAAATCAGAAAGAGTGGAATGGCGCATTAACTGGGGCATTGCTATGAAAAGAAATTATAAAGACATAAAGCTCAGTTTAATGTTTTCCAGTAGTTTTTGCATTGGAAAGTGTAGGTGTTTTCCAACATGCTTATTTAAGCAAGATATTCATTTTCATATTGCTGATACCACGGAGATTTCAGTTCTACTAAAACCACTGCTCCTCCTGAAGCGTGAACAGCCCTTCACACAGACTCGGAATCCTGGAGAGGTGGACTCACAGAGACCATGTGCCGTTGGTATGAGGCCTATAATTATTTCTTTGCATTGACGTGACAGTCGTCTTTTTAACGTCTGCTGAGGTTGCCTACTTAGCTTTCTCCTGTGACAGGATTTCTGCCGTTTTCATTGACCGACACTCATGGAGTCATCCAGATAGAGCTAGAATCTGCTTTGGAGGTCAGAAACAAAATCAGCTGCACTCAAGAATTAAGAAGTACCTATTTTGTGGGTTTCCCTTTCCTAGTCAAGAGATTACTAATGTGCCTGAAAAGAAAAAAAAACAGAAAACAAAACCCCAAAACAAAAAACTTTTGTCATTAGAGAGTTTTGCCAGTAATGCTGTGATAATTTAACTGATGTTTACTTGGATTTCTAAAACTGATTTCTAAATGTATACGCTTTGATGTTTTTATTAATTGTCCCAGGAGAATTGAAGTCCCAAATAAATAAAAACAAAACAAAACAAAAGATTTGAAAAAACTCCAGCCTGTAGTTTCTTCTCAAATGTTCTTACAAAATTTGAGTTGGACATGTTCTGAAAGATGGATAGGACTTTAGGACCTTGTTTATGCAAAATATATAAAGTAACCAGCACACCCTTGTGCACGGTACGCATGACTTTAACTGCAGAATTCTACAGTTAACATGGAGGGCACTTTGTTTGCATTATAGGTAGGATGGTAAGCAGTCTGCTTTTAGAATTCTGGACTCAGATGAGTGAATAGAAAGAGAACAGCGATTTCTTATAAATTGGCTTTTGTATTTGCACCCTGTTGTAAAGCTATTACCAAGGGCTGTTCAACTTAAAAATATTTCAAAGCTCACTGAAAGGGCAAGCATTTCAAACTATAGGACACCCAGGAAAAGCTACTCACTGTGCTCCAGCATTTAGTTATCTTGTTAACAAGTCAAAGGTTTGCTGTAGAGCTATTTAGGTTAGATTCAGTTGAAAAAAAAAAAAAAAGAAACAGATTATTGTCAAAACAAAACGAAACAAAAAAACCAAGAATATTAGGAGGCACTTATAGAAAACAATGATGACACAAAAAGCTATCTAGGGTATTAGAACTTTCTATTTTGCGACACCTTCTCATTCCTCCTGCAATGCAACTGTCTAGGGCCTTGGTTCTGTCAGTCACTGCTGGAAAACATTTCTGCACTGCAGGCTTGTTCAAGCAAAGACTTCCATTAGCACTGACCAAAAAGGGTCAAAGGAGGAAAGAAGACAGCAACAGCTGAAAGTAGCTAGGCACACAGTTTTCAATGACTTGTGACTTTATCATCCAAAAACATTGTTTTACCTCTTTTACTGCAATGATAACAGAATACCTCACTTCCTAAATGGCCATAGGCCTTTTTGTCACAGGCCATAAACTAGTTAGTCCTGCTCCTAGGCCTGAGAATTGAGGCAGGCACTGGCTCAGGTAATCATCATGAGCCTTCTGAACTCTAAACACACTGTCCAACTTAATAGAATCTACCATTGTTATTTTGTAAAGAAACAAATCTGCAGTCAGGAAATGTAGTTTGTTCTACTAGATGGCCCTTCTTCCAGCTGAAATAATTATTTTGACTCAGCTTTAGAGCTAGTTTCTACACAGTCATCCTGATAACGATTCTATAATTTGGTTAGTTTTGATATTTTATTGGTACATAATAACTGTTCTCATTTATTAAGTTTATCACTGTTTTACAGAGGCATGATTATATTTCAATTAGATTTGTATAAAATGCTGAATTGCAAATTATTTTCAAATAGAATGAAATGGTCTATCATCTTAGTTTCACCCACTCAGACAATTTGATTCATTTGACTTAATACACATGTAAAAGAAATTGCTCTAGTAAATTTGCATATAAAATAGCTCCAGTCTTAAGGCTCTAATATAAACAATTAGTTCCTTGTTTTTATCTTGCAGAAACACTGGTTTTCCACATAACAAAAATCAACCTGGTAAAGTTTATATTTTACCATTGTGTTAGAGAGGAAATGGTGTGTAATGAAAATAGTCCTCCTTTTCTGCCTAGCCATTCAATAATGAAAGGTTCCTAACCCATTTCAAATATATTTTAGAGATATCTACTTGCATTCATTAAGATCAGAAATGCATCAAAAAGTTGCTATAATTCTGAGTTTAACTCATTATTGAGATGGAGCAAAAATTCTGCTGGAAATATTATGTTTAATCTTGGACAGATAGGCTTATCTTAATAAGCAGGTCTATAAAAGCTTAATTTTAAAACCACAAAGTTCATGCAATCCTTATTGAAACAAACATATTAAAATTTGCTCTTGATGGTATAAAAAATCACAAATCCTCAGTAGAGTTTATTTTTTTAAAAGTGTATTGGTGGGCCGGTCTCAGTGGCTCACACCTGTAATCCCAGAACTTTGGGAGGCCGAGGAGGGTGGATCACAAGGTCAGGAGTTCAAGACCAGCCTGGTCAAGATGGTGAAACTCTGTCTCTACTAAAAATACAAAAACTAGCTTAGTGTGGTGGTCATTGCCTGTAATGCCAGCTACTCAGGAGGCTGAGGCAGAGAATTGCTTGAACCCAAGAGGTAGAGGTTGCAGTGAGCCAAGGTCGAGCTGCTGCACTCCAGCCTGGATGCCACAGAGAGACTCTGTCTCAAAAAAAAAAAAGAAAAAAAAAGTATGGATATAGTATTTTTGCGACTGAGATGTGTCCAGAATATCTGAGTCATGAAACAGAATATCATGTTCATTCTTCCAGTGCGTCAATAATCGCAGACCTTGAAGAGATGACCATAGAATGCACGGTGGAATTTTGCAAAATCAGTTTCATTGTTAATTTTTCTGACCTTGACATGGTGCAGCATATTGTACGGGATGAGTTTTTTAAATTAATCTCTTTATATGATGATGGACAGCTCTGATCATGCTTTAGAAATTGTTAGAAAATGTTTACAAAGTTTAATATGCCTCTTCAGATTATTTTCTCATCCTTCACAAATCTTAGCACAAAAAACGGCACATAGTTGGTAGCCAATGAATGTTTACTGACATATTTATAGAAGCCCAATTGAACACTGGGATCATAGATATGATACCAGAATAATTTGGAAGATTTAAACATTTTCTGTATGCCAGACGTGACCAATCCAGCAAAACTGTGTTGGGATTCTGCTGTTTGATTTAACGTGTTTCTATCAACATATATTTGAATTTTACATTGCTAGTGTGTATGTGTGTTTATCTAGGACAAGGAGAGAATGTGAAATAAAGATTTCTATAATATCCATAAGATGTTATTTATTTCTCTTATTCATTGAGCAAGGTAATGAGCACCGTCATAGTGCAACGACTCTTCTAGTACAAATATCACCTCTAAGATCTTCTATTAGATGCTTTATGAACTGTTCAGAAACAGTACTAACTTTTTTTGAGAAGTTATTTCTTTTGCAAATACTGCTTTAAAAAAATAAAACTCAAAAGAATGTGCTAACCAGATTTTCAGTATGAGACATTTAACAAATAAACGGATATTTTCTATGGAATATGTGGGTATCCAAATAACAATTAAATATTTAATTAGTTAATTTTAAAGTACCAAGAAATCACCATCTTAAAATAAAATTACATTTTTGCAGATGCTAAGTCTTAAAAATTATTAAGCAATGATTAACGTTAAGATAATTTCCCAAATTACAAGTTTAAAGAAAAGTGTTTTATTTGTTGAGGGCTATTTTTTGTTTTAATTTACTTATTTACTTATTTATTTTAGGGCTACGTTCTGTCCTCAGGATAGACTTGCTCTTGATTGCATCATGGTTTTTATTGTCTGAAAAACAGGAATTAGGACGTGTCTTCCCCATTAGATAGTCTGCTGAGGCACAGGATTTCCAGAGCTCTGTGTTTTATAAGCCAGTTACTACTGATCTCCTAAAGTGCACATGTGCTGTGGGAGAAAAGTTTCATGGCTGCCAAATACTCCATCTTCTGTTTTCACTAGGTCTAGAGAAACTGAAGATGTGCTGATGTTTAAATACTTATTAAATTTTTTTAGGCCGGGTGCAGCGGCTCACACCTGTAATTCCAGCACTTCGGGAGGCCAAGGAGAGTGGATTGCCTGAGGTAAGCAGTTTGAGACTAGCCTGGCCAACGTGGCGAAACCCAGTCTCTACTAAAAATACGAAAAAAAAAAAAAAATAGCCGGGCGTGCTGGTGTGTGCCTGTAATTCCAGCTACTCAGGAGGTTGAGGCAGGGGAAGTGCTTGAACCAGGGAGGCGGAGGTTGCAGTGAGCCGAGATAACCCCACTACACTCCAGCCTGGGTGACGGAGTGAGACTCCATCTCAAAAAAAAAAAAAAAAAAAAAAAAAAAAATCAACTCCCAAATTTACTTTCATGGAACTTAAATAGCTAAAATTTTTCTCTGCAAGGAACAGCCTGCAGCCAGGTAGCACTGCTGGTAACTTTGCAGTTTTTCATAATTAAGCCCAGAGTCTCCCCTGGCTTCAGCAGTTACAGAATGACAAGAGGATCTATTATAATCCAGAGTAAATCGCTTTTAAGTTCTTCTGGAATACCTTGTTGAACATGGGTAGGTAGGCACAGATACACTTACTGAGCATATCTCCTCCTCTTAGGTGGCAGGATTGATGCTTTTGATGAAATGGAGTCAGCACAGTGTGTTATCAGCACTTGACTTCTGATGATGGTGCCTCATAGCAGATTTGTGACATCAGATAAAAATCAATTAAGCTTTTCCTGTAGCAGATGTTTCTCTTTGCTAACTAAACTAAAATTAAACTAAAAACCCATTATGGTCCTCATTGGTGAATTTCTTGACGGATTATTGTATGTCATTTAAGACACAACGTTAAGGGAAGCTTAAATATTTCTCAAGGATAACAGCTGATGATAAACTTCACCTACTTTAACCCATCTGATTCCCTTTCCTCCAAAGTCACACATATTGAAAGAAGACTTAGGCTGAGCATGGTGGCTCATTCCTATAATCCCAATTTTGGGAGGTGGATCGCTTGAGCCCAAGAAATTGAGAACAGCTTGTGCAATATGGTGAAAGTCTGTATCTAAAAAAAAAAATACAGAAATTAGCCAGGTGTGGATAGTGCACACCAATAGCCCAGCTACTTGGGAGGCTGAGGTAGGAGAATCACTTGAGCCCAGGAGGTGGGTGGAGGTTGCGGTGAGCTGCGATCACACCATGCACTCCAACCTAGGTGACAGAATGAGACACTGTATCAAGCAAACAGACAGAATTATTTCATAGCAGAAAGTAGAATAAAATAATTTTGCACAATTTTTAAAAGCAAATTTATTATAACTTCTCTTATTACCAAACTGAACAGAAAGAGAAGTCTCTGAATCTTGTGAAGGAAGACTAATAGATGCTGAATCTGACAATGATAAAATTCACTTGATTTGACTCACATTTCTACAAAAGTATATTGCCTTTTAATATTCCTCTAGCAGAACATCATGAGAATTAGTAAATCTAGAATAAATTGTTAGAAGATAGTGCAAGGAATACATGTTAGCAATTTGTGTTTATTTCTAAGCAAAAAGGACATTTTAGTAAATAAACAAATATAGTTCATCCGGGATCTCTGGGGTCAGGAAATGAGGACTCTTCTGTCTTAACCCACAGTAATGCTGAAAGAGAACATTTTCTGAAGTTGAGAAATAATTGTAATGGAAAGACTCTCAAAGTCTTTCTTTGATGCCGCAGGAAATTAGTAAGGTGAAGTCTGTCCTTTAATTATTTTTGAAAGTGATTATGGCGATGTCATCTAAAAAGCCCCATGGCCTATGTCTTTAGCACCCATCAGTGAAGGGAAACTTCCAGAAGATTCCGTGGTACTCTCTTCCCATTTGCCAATTGTTCTTAACAGGTTACATTGCAGGCTCTTGGTTACTATTTGATGTGGTGTCAGCAGCACTAGCACATTCAGGCACTGATATCCTCACGTACAAGTAACACTGGGCTCCGATCTCAGTGCTGGTGCCTATAGCTCATTAGAAATTTGAGTATCAATTGAATACTAAGGAAAAAAGGTACAATTTCTTACAATGCTAATGTAAAATCCCATGCTTGGCTGGGCACGGTGGCTCATGCCTGTAAACCCAGCAGTTTGGGAGGCTGAGGCGGATGGATCACTAGAGGTCAGGAGTTCAAGACCAGCCTGGCCAACATAGTGAAACCCCATCTTTACAAAAAAACAAAAATTAGCCAGGCATGATGGTGGCTGCCTATAATCCCAGCTACTCAAGAGGCAGAGGCAGGAGAATTGCTTGAACCTGGGAGGCGGAGGTTGCAGTGAGCCAAGATCACGCCATTGCACTCTAGCCTGGGCAACACAGCGAGACTCCTTCTCAAAAAATAAATGAAATAAAATAAAATAAAATCCCATGTTCCACCCAGGCAAGTTGCACTTGATGAATCAATCAGTCTCTCCTTGCCTGCAGAAAGAGCACTACTAAATGTAAAATTTTTACGTTTAGCCCTACTTCCTTCATACATTGGCCTGTCACCTTCCGATTGCCTCCAGTCAGCATCCATGCTGTAAACATACAGACTCTGGACCAAGTACCCAAAATAGTAAGAAGTTTTCCAGGATTTCCAAGGATGGAATAATAATACTCAAGTAAAAAGCAAGCCTCTGTTTAAAGGCATGAGTGTAATTCTTTGTTATTCTTCTGTGAGAACACACAAAAGGGCAATTGCTCAGTGAAAGAGCAGTGGAGGCAGAAAGAAGAAACTCAAAGTGATTATTGCAGGAATACTTCTATGAGATCAATACATTATTATGACTTGGCCTGGGAACTTTTGAAAAGAAATAATTTGACCATTTCTCTGAAAGCTGAAAGGCTAAATACGTCTAAACCACATTTAACCAATCAGAATATGGGTTGGAAATGTGTTCTTGATGTGAGTGTGTGGAACCCCAAGCAATTGGCCAAACGTGCTGTGGTGTCCTTGTAATGACTTTCCCCCAGGAATTTATACCTAGTCAATTGCAGCCAGCATTTATTGTCTGCTCTAGAATGGATTATCCCAGGGTAGCCTTCATAGACGAATTTTCTTGGTTTTTACTCCAGCAACACTGTGTGTTTGGGTATTATTTTTGTTTCGCCTTTCTTGTAAAAAAGAAAATGAACCCATAATAAACTTTCTTAAGTGTAAGCATGATAATTTCTATTCAGCTGAGCTAATAAAATGAATATTAATAGGAAGTTTTTGATGGATTCCTTCTAAATGATGATGATTATTGGATGTCTTTAAATATATTTTAAATTGGGGATAACGTGCTATCAAAAGACTCTCTTGCTACTTTCATTGTTTATAAATAGATAAACTCAACAGCAAAAAAGGAAATATTTTTTCTTTGTAATTTTTAATAAAATAAAACCAGATCATTTTGACATTTTTACTATTTTTTGACATAGCTGCCTAAAAACAAAACCAAACTAAACCTTTCTCTTGTATTTATATTTTGAGAATGCTTCTTTATAGAGTTTCACACTGGTTATTAAAGAATTTTCCAAAATTTATTGTCAATATATATTATTTTTCTGCAGAGCAAAATTTACTAATGACTATTTAACCAAAATGCTTTTTAAATAATATTTATCTTCAGAGTAAATAATATTTATCCCCAGACTAATCCCCAAAATTCTAATTTTTTACCAAAGAACCATGTAGACAGAGCTGTGATCACAGCAATTTTCGTTTACCCACATTTTAATTGATAACTTTGCTGCTCTCTGAAATATTCATTGAGTGTGATTTGTTGCTTGGCTGTATGTACACAGTTGTGTTGTCCAGATCTGAAAATGTTTGAAAGTAGCGTTGCTTTTACCAAATGACACACACTACAAATTCCTGGGGGACGCATGAGGAATGAATGCCGTTGGTGTAGGTCATCAGCTGGCCTGTCAACTTCACCCAGAGAACAGGTCCCAAGCTACCCAGGACTCCACAGTTCCACTGCTCCCCCTGAGTTCTTGTCATCACTGTCTTTCCTCTATGACGCAGTGCTCCAGCCTCCAGTCTCCCTGATGTGACTGCTCCTGTCCAAATTCTGTCAAAAATACAAATAAGTTCTTATCACAGCCTGGAAACTCCTCCATGGATTTACATCTAAAATGCATCATACAGCCTACAGCCCACTGCATAGTTGGGTTTTCTTGCCTTTTTAAATTCATCTCCTCTTGCCCTCTCCCGTTCTCTGTGCTGGAGCTCAGTTGACCTCCTTTTCTTAAATATACTGAGTTTCCTCCCCACCTCTTCTGGACCATTCCGCTAGCTATTTTCTCTGCCTGGAAATCTCTTTCTCTAGAATTTGCCTTGGCTCACACTTATTTAGGACAATTCTATGTCAGCGCGATGTGATCTTTGAGGGCCTTTCTCATCACTCAACCTAAAATAACACCCCTCTCAATGACTCTCCACCAGAAACTCTCATAAGACTCAGTTTTATTTTCCTTAAACTGTTTATCATGTGGTTTCTAGGTTTTCATTTTGCTGTTTATTTGTTTATTATATATTTCCTCCTGTGAAGTAAATTCAGAAGCCTTTCTCAATCCAGTATTCCAAGTGTTTAGGCCATTGTCCATTAAAAAACAGAAGAATTTTTTAATTTTTTGTATTGATACATAATAGATGTACATATTTTCAAGACACATGATAATTTAATACATTGATATAATTTGTAAAGATCAGGTCAGTATAATTGAAATATCCATCACCTTAAATATTTGTCTTTATTTTAGAAATATTCAAATTATTTTCTTCCATTTTAAAATATACATTAGATTATTGTAAACTATAGTCATGCTACTCCTCTATCAAATACTGGGTCTTATTTCTTCTATCAGAATGTATATTCACACCCATTTATCAACCTGTCTTTATACTTCCCTTCCCCTTACCCCTCCTGGCCCCTGGTAACTACCCTTTATCTTCATGAGATTCACCTTTTGAATGCCCACAGACACATGAGAACATATTTGTCTTTCTGTGCCTGGCTTATTTCATTTGACATAATGATGTCCAGTTTCATCCATGTTGCTGCAAATGATGGAATTCTCTTTTATGACTGAATAGTATTTAATTATGTATAGGTACTATATTTTTGTTATCGATTCATCTATTGATAGACACATAGGTTGATTTTCTATGGTGAATAGTGTTGTAATCAAGATGGGCATACAGATCTCATCAGTATGCTTATTTGTTTTCTTTTGGATAAATACCTAGCAGCACAATTGCTGGATCATCTGGTAGCTCTATTTTTAGGTTTTTAATGAAGAACCTCCATACTATTGTCTGTAGTGGCTGTACTAGCTGATATTCCCACCAGCAATATACGAGGATTCCCCTTTCTCTATATCTTTACCAATATCTGTTATTGCCTGTCTTTTTGACAAAAGTCATTTTGACTGGGGTCAGAGTATGTCTCATTGTAGTTTTACATCACATTTCTCTGATGATTAGTGATGCTGAACATTTTTTTTGTATACCTGTTGGCCATCTGTCTGTTTTCTTTTGAAAACTATGTGATCAGATGTTTTGCCCATATTTAAGTTGGATTATTTGTGTTTTTTGCTGTTGAGTTGTTTTATTTCCTTACATATTCTAGTTATTAATGTTGTCACATGGATATTTTGCAAATTTTTAAAATCATTTTTTAGATTGTCTCTTCACTTTGTTGATTGTGTCCTTTGCTGTGCAGAAACTTTTGAGCTTGATATAATTCTGTTTCTCTATTTGTGCTTGGGTTGCCTGTGATTTTGAGGTCTTACACAAAAAATATTTGCCCTGATCAATGTCCTGGAGCATTTCCCCAATATTTTCTTCTAGTAGTTTTATAGTTTAAAGCCTTAGATTTAAGTATTTAATCCTTTTTGATTTGGCTGTTATATATTGTGAGAGTCAGGGATCTAGTTTCATGAATCCGTATATGGTTACTCAGTTTTCCTACTACATTTTTAAAAAGATGATGTTTTCCCCATTGCATGTATTTGGTGCCTTTGTAAAAAATGAATTGGTTGTAAATGTGTGAGTTGATATCTGGGCTCTCTATTCTGTTTCATTGGTGCATGAATGAGTTTTTAGGCCAGTACCATGTTGATTTAGTTACTATAGCTTTGCAGTATATTTTGGAGTCAGATGTGTAATGTTATACTTAGAAAAGTATAACATTATACTTTTCTAATAGTATAGAATGAGGGAATGTGATACCCTCAGTTTTGTTCCTTTTCTCAGTATTGCTATGTCTACTTGGTGTGTTTTCAGTTCCATATACATTTTTGGATTTTTTTTTCCTATTTCTGTGAAGACTGTTATTGATATTTTGATAGAGATGGCACTGAATCTGTAAATTGCTTTGAGTATGTTCATTTTAACAATACTACTTCTTTCAATTCAAGAGCACTGTATATCCTTCCATATTTTCGTGTTTTCTTCCGTTTTTTTAAAATCAGTATTTTATAGTTTTCCTTGTGTAGATCTTTCACTTTTTTAGTTAAATTAATTCCTAGGTGTTTTATATTCTTCGCAGCTGTTGTAAATGAGATTGCATTCTTGTTTTCTTTTTCAGATTGCTTGCTATTGGCATATAAAAATGTTACTGATATTTGTCCAGGTGCAGTGGCTCACTCCTGTAGTCCCAGCACTTTGTGAGGCTGAAGCCAGCAGACCACCTGAGCTCAGGAGATTGAAAACAGCCCAGGCAACATGACAAAACCCTGTCTCTACAAAAAAAATACAAAAATTAGCTGGATGCAGTGGCATGTGCCTGTAGTCCCAGCTACTCAGGAGGTTGAGGCAGGTTAATTGCTGAGCCCAGTGGGCGGAGGTTACAGTGAGCTGAGATCACACCATTGCACTCCAGCCTGGGTGACCATAGTGAAACTCTGCCTTTGAAAAAAAAAGTTACTAATATTTGTATGCTGATTTTTTATTCTGTAACTTTACTGATTACATTTATCAGGTCTAACTGATTTTATCAGTTTTAACTGCTGGAGTTTTTAGGTTTTTCTAAGTATAACATTACGCCATCTGCAAACAAGTCTAATTTGACTTCTTCCTTTCCAATTTGGATGCCCGTCATTTCTTTTTCTTGCTTAATTGCCATAGCTCAGACTTGTATACTTTTATTATGTTGAATAAAAATTATGAAAGTGGACATCCTTGTTTTGTTCCAGATCTTTGGGGAAAGGTCTTCAAATTTTTCCCATTCAGTATGATGTTAGCTGTGCGTTTGTCAGATATGGTCTTTAGCGTTTTGGGATATGTTTCTTCCATACCCAAATTATTGAGGGTTTTTATCATAAAGAAATGTTGAATTTTATTGAATGTTTTTATTGAATGTTATTTCTATCGAAATAATCATACGGTTTTTGCTTCTGATTTGCATATGTTGAACCACCCTTGCATTCCTAGACTGAATGCCACTTAATAATGGTGAATGATCTTTTTAATGTGTTGTTGAGTTCAGTTGACTGGTTGAGGATTTTTACATCTAAGTTCATCAATGATATTGGTTTATGTGGTTTTTTTTGTTTTGTTTTGTTTTTTTAATTGTGTTCTTGTCTGGCTTAAATGCCCTTTTCACTGGGGAGACAGAGATGGGGAATGTAGAAGTAAATAATTTTCAGTGGGAATGAATGAGCCCAAAGATCAATGGCCTAGGGCAAAGTTTCTGTGAGGTCTGGGGATGTAGCCTTACAGGCTATGGGAGAACGAAGGGAGGAAAGCATGTCAATCAGAGCTGATCTTGTTATGCAAATGAAGCCTTGCTCTCAAAAAGGACAGATGCAAGCCTATAGTCTCAGGTACTCAGGAGGCTGAGGTGGGAGGATCACTGGAGGCCCAGAGTTTCAGAAAAGCCTGGGCAACATAGCAAAATGCAATCTTTCAACAACAACAACAAAAAAGAATAGATGGGGGCCTGTGGTAACAGTGTTTGTCATACTCTTAAGAATATTAGACTTTTGGTCTCTCTTGTGAATTATCTTTCCTACATTTGGACAAGGGTGAGCTTAGAAAAAGCCTTTTTGTATCTGCTACTTACTTGCTGTAGATTTTCTCTACATATACAAATATTCCACACAAAAGACAATTTCCCAAATCTGTTCTTGTGGTTTGCAGCTTCTCTGAATGCCTTTCCTGACAGTGACTGTTCCAATGTGATGTAAGGACGCGATTATGTTACCTGAGAGAGTGAGGTTTAAATGTGAAACTTGCTAGTCATGAGACTTCCGTTTTAAAGGGAAATTACTTCATATTTGTAAATATGGACTTCTTTAATAGCTGAAATGAGCTTCTGTAAAAGAAGGATTGTTGCTTGAAAGGGCTGTGAGATTTAAATCAGAAATACATATCAAGTAGGTTGCATGTGATAGTAATGCAGTAGATGGTTGCTTCCTCTCCAGTGTTATTATTTATCTGTATTTGCAGTAACCATAAAGGAGCCATATAACATAGTGGTTAAGAAAGCAGTTTCCAGAGCCTACAGAATAAAAACAAACATAAACAAAAATAACAACAACAATAGAGACAAACTGGGTTTAAATATAGAATTGAACAATAGTTTTGGACCTTAGTCTTCCTTCATCTATGAAAAAAGATAATAATAGTGTTAATGCTCTCCAGCTTCACAACACCAGGAAACTTGTAGTTGGAGAGTTGGTTTATTGACATGTTCCAGTGAGGGGGAACTCACGTATGGGGATCTGTGGGCCACATCAGTAAGAGAATATTACAAAGAACTGGTAGAGATGGGGTTTATGTTAAGTGATGTTGGAAAAGGCTCAAAGAAGGAAAGCTTTGTTCTGGATGGGATGCTTTTCAGAAGCGGTGGTATTTTTGTGATTCAGTATCTTAATAATTCTCATCTAGAAGACAGGAGGAAGAGAAGGCTAAAGCTATAATTGGTAAAGCAGCAGCAGCTTCTCACTTTAGCCAGCATAAAAGGATGTCTGGTGAGTTTTGTGGTTTGGAAAATGTTCTTGCTTTCTGTGTGGGTCCAGACACGCCTCTGGAGTGGAGATGCTTTTGCCTGGATCCATACTTGCCACAGAGTGGTCCTAGCTGATGCTGACGCTGATGCTCTGTGAAATAGTTTATGTGCACAGGAGAACATTAAGGCCCAGCCCATAATGCCAGGCTAGCTCCTACCTGCCAGAGGCTGTTTTTCTCTTTCTCAGCAGTAATAACCAAATAATGAAAATTCACTTTAACAGCCTAATACCTGATACCTAATACCTGATAAAATGTGTTACCTATTTTTATTTTCGTCATGTACCCAGATTTTTGCCAAGGCAGTCTTATTTTAAAATACTTTGTCTTGTTATCTGTAGACTTGATTATTCATTATAGAAATAGGGAGACATTTCTTGCACTCCAGAAGAATGAACAACGACATCTGCCTTAGTTATTTCTCAGCTTTCTGGTTTTTACCCAGTTGAAAAAAAGCTAAGAAGATGACTGAATATATTACTGGATAGATGGAATTGAATAGAGGTTAAGAGCATGGTCTCTGTCTGGAGTTAGTCTGCCTGGGTTTAAATCCTGGCTCAATCTCAAGCTGAGTATATAACCTTGGAATGAATTTTTTGAACCTTCTGTGCCTTACTATCTTCTGATCTAAAATAATTAAAATAATATAGACTTCATAGAATCAGTGTGAGGATTAAGAAAAATAAAGCTTATGAAGTACTTAGAACCAGTACCTGGGACGTGAAAACATTAGCAGTAATGTATAATAAATATGAGCTATCTGATTAGGTTGCTGTTTAACTCTGGCCATTTCATCTAATGATGAGGCATTCTGGATTTGTTGAGTGTTGATTAAAACAACCTATAATTCCCAACCATGAAGGATGAAGAATAATAAAACAACAAATATTCATTGCTTGCAATTCTGTAAGAAACAACTAGATATGTAACAATGCCTCAGTTCCTGCTTTTAAGGAGTTTGCTGTCTCATTAAGAAGAATATGAAAACATAAATACCCAAAGAAGCCTGTAAGAATTAAATACAAATGACTGTCGCTGACAATAAGAATTGTAGTGCTTCTGTAGAAAAAGAACTATCTTTCAGCGAGGGAAGACTGGCAAAATGTAATGGGAGAGATGGCTGATGAGCTGAGCCCTGAAGGATTTATAGAATTTGATCATTCAGATGACAAAAGAGCACTCTAGACAGATAGAACTTCAGGCGCAAATACATGAGAGGTCGGATAATAAAAGTTACAACAACAACAGTACAGAAACAAAGGGTAAGTAGATCATGCACTGAGCATAAAGCCAAGCACGGTGATGAGCACTTGAGTCTATCATCTCGTCTAGTCTTATGGCCGCGTAGGAAAGGTAGAATTACTATCCCCACTCAGTGAGGAAAACAAGATTTAGATAGTTTAATTCACTTGTTTGAAGCTGCTAAACTAGCACGTGCTGGGTCACAGTTTAACCCAGATCCAATGAGCTGTACAACAATCTTTTTATGTATTGTATCACTTCGGGTCCCCATTATCTAGCCCGTCAGTGTGACTGTGGTCAGATTATGCAAGACATTTAATGCAATGTCAAGTAATTTTTGTGTTTTCTTTTATAGAAGGGGGAGACCCATTGCCATTTGGTGCAGTGAAGTGACATGACTATTTTATAAGGATATTTTAATCAATAATTCTATCTTTTATTTTTACACAAGTACTCTTAAAACACTGGACCACCCCATTTCCAGTGATTTTATACAATCACACTGATCTGTTATTTCTCATAAAGAAATAAACCTGAGAGAGTAAGATTGTATTAGACAAATTTTCCTTTCATTCTCATTTGTAGAAGTCTGGTATCAAGCTACAATCCAGATCACATATGAATATTTTGCTCATGAGAATACGAAGCATGTTTTTCTCAGGTTTTAAGCCTCACAGATAGGGACACAGCCCACACATATAGGCCACAGAGAAAGAAAAAAAAATAAATCATTAGAATTAGATTTAGCAATGGCAATCAAAGAGCAATCCATCAAGAATTATGCTGTTTGGTTGATTGTTTACAAAGCAACAAAAGGGGCCAAAATTGCTTAATATTTAAAAAAGGCAAAATGAAGTTTATTTTAAGCAATAAACCCATCTGTGTTAAGCATCCAGCTGCTCCCTTTCCATTTGCTAATTACCCAAATGTCCATAATTTATTCATCTCTGGATACACTTATACATCTGTAGGATCATTACTTTGGTGTGTGTAATTGTCTTTGAAATTAAATAAACCAGTGAACAAGAGAAAAGATAAAACTCAAAGAACTATAGATTTAGCAAAAGTTGTTGGGTACAAAATAAATTCCAAAACTAAAGAATTTATCTCAGATAGCCAATAGTAATCATTGCATCACTTGCCCATAATTCCTAAATTTAAATCCTCTAAGTGTACATTTGTCATTCTGCGGATTATGTTAAATTCACTTTCATAGGTTTCTTAATAGTTCAGTCATCTTTTAAAATTTCACAGAAGCAAAGATCTTGAAAAATTAGACTATTTTCAAACCAGAGTCCTAGCTATTCAGGACCGATCTTGATAGTTCAAACTTGAGTTCCTTCAGAGGAGTACAAATCTGCTCTACAGATTACATGCATGGTTTGGAATTTGCCTTTTAAAATATTAGTGTTTTTTAAAATTTTAACTTTTTTACTTTCTTCTTTCTGGAACATTCATGCCTATGAAACTCTTACTATTCTCTTTGTCTCCCAATGATGAAATGAGCCACTGGGAGTGGCCTGGGCCTCCATGACTCTGGAAGCCATCATGACGGTCTTGTCCTGATGAAGGGCACAGACCCTAAGTAGGGAAGACCTGAGTTTGAACCACTGGTCTGTCATTTACTAACTATGGGACTTTGGGCAAATTATTCACTTTTGAATAATTTTGAGTTTTAATTCCCTGCTTTGTAAACAATTTCACCTCATAAAAATGTTTTGTGAAACAATGAACACATATTTTCAATATGTATTTCCATAATGCTGTGAAAAATGCCTGCAATAATAATAATAAATGTAAATGCTTATGTTTAAAGTGAGCTCAAGCATCAGCAAATTACTGGACTAGAAGACTAGAAGACTCCAATGCTGGGGTGATACACTGCTCTGATTTCCTGGATTGCTTCTTTGTACCTCTCATTTTGCAGGTAACTTATACAACCCATTTTGCTATTTACCTTTACAGGTGTTTATCTTATCTTCACATAGGTAATAATTTCCTTGAAGGCAGACACTGTGTCATATTGTTATTGCTTTTTTCCCCAGGGCACTATGAAGCACAATTTCCTACACTTTTCTAAATGTTATTCTGTTGATGATACTGATAAGTCCCTTAGACACACTTCTTTCCCATTCTGTCAGTAGTAATTAATTAAGATTACCTGGATGTCTCCATTATTCCTCGAGAGTAAGGTTAAGTGCCTTGAAGAGTGTGGGAGGCCATTCGGTGTTCTAAAGATTCCTTTTATTCTCAAAGAGGATTTTAGGCACCAGAAATATCTGGCTTATTAAATGAGTGTTTACTTGTTTTTGGCCTGAATTTGCCTAAAAATTCATAGAGTGACGGCTTGATTCCAATTATACTTTGATGGCTTCCTGCATCTCTAACACTGGGGGAAATCAAGTACTGTTTTTCAGATAATTTGAAAATACTTGTAAAGGGTAGTTTCAGTACAAATATGAAAAAAGGAACAGGACTCACTGCAGGCACAGGTGGATCCAAAGGAATGTGCAGGCATTGGCGGGACACACTAAGCTCTGGAACACACTGTATTTGTCTGTTCTCATGCTGCTAAAAAAGACATACCCAACACTAGGTAATTTATACAGGAAAGAGGTTTAATGCATGTACAGTTCCACATGGCTGAGGAGGCCTCACAATCATGAGGGAAGGCAAAGGAGAAGTGAAGGTATGTCTTACATGGCAGCAAGCGAGAGAGCTTGTGCAGGGGAACCGCCCTTTATAAAGCCATCAGGTCGTGTAAGACTCATTCACTATCATGAGAACAGCATGGGAAATACCTGCCCCCATGGTTCAATTACCTCCCACCAGGTGGCCCTTCTGACATGTGAGCATTATGGGTGCTACCATTCAAGATGAGACGTGTGTTGGAACACAGCCAAACTATATCATTCTGCCCCTGAACCCTCCCAAATCTCATGTCCTCTTATTTCAAAACCAATCATGCCTTCTTAACAGTCCACCCAAAGTCTCAACTCATTTCAGTATTAACTCAAAAGTCCACAGTCCAAGGTCTCATCTATAACAAGGTTAGCCCCTTCTACCCATGAGGCTGTAAAATCAAGAGCAAGACAGTTACTTCCTAGATACAATAAGGGTACAGCCAATGGGTAAATACAGCCATTCCAAATGGGATAAATTGGCCAAAACACAGAGGATACAGGCCCCATGCAAGTCTGAAATCCGGCAGGGCGGTCAAATCTTAAAGCTCTAAAATGATCTCTAACTTTATGTCTTACATCCAGGTCACACTGATGGAAGAGGTAGGCTCACACAGCCATGAGCATCTCTTCTCCTGTGGCTTTGCAGGGTACAGCCCCCTCTTGGCTGCTTTTTTTGTCTGGCATTGCCATGTCTGTGACTTTTTCACATGCACTGTGCAAGCTGTCAATGGATCTACCATTCTGGGGTCTGAAGGATATTGGCCCTTTTTTCATGCTCCACCAGGCAGTGCTTCAGTGGGGAATCTGTGTGGGATCTCCCACCCCATATTTTTCTCCTGTGCTACCCTGGCAATGGTTCTCTGTAAGGGCTCCCCCCACTGCAACACACCTCTGCCTAGACATCCAGGCATTTCTGTACATCCTCTGAAGTCTAAATGGGAGGTTCCCAAACCTCAATTCTTGACTTATGTGCACCTGGAGGCCCAAAACTGCAGGTAAGATGCCAAAACTTGGGGCTTGCATGCTCTGAAGCAATGGCCTGAGCTGTACATTGGCCCCTTTTGTCCATGGCTAAGATGCAGGGCACCAAGTCCTGAGACTGTACAAAACAGCAAGGCCCTCAGCTTAGCCCACAAAACCATTTTTTTTCCTCCTAGACCTCCAGGCCTGTGATGGCAGGGGCTGCCATGAAGACTTCTGACATGCCAGGAGATATTTTCTCCATTGTCTTGGTAATGAACATTTGGCTTCTCATTACTTATGCAAATTTCTGCAGCTGGCTTGAATTTCTCCTCAGAAAATGGGATTTTCTTTTCAATCACACCACCAAGCTGCAGATTTTTCACACTTTTATGCTCTGCTTCACTCTTCAGCATAAGTTCCAATTCTAAACCAAATCTAGGTGAATACAGAAAATTGAATGCTTTTAACAGCACCCAAATCACTTCTTGAATGCTGCTAAGAAATTTCTTTCAACAGATACCCTAAATCATCTGTTTCAAGTTCAAAGTTTCACCAATCTCTAGGGCAGGGCTAAATGCTGCCAGTCTGCCAGTCTCTTTGCTAAAGCATAACAAGGGTCACCTTTACTGTAGTCCCCAACAAGTCCCTCATCTCCATCTGAGACCACCTCAGCCTAGACTTTATTGTCCATATCACTATCAGCATTTTGGTCAAAGCCATTCAAAGTCTCTAGGAAGTTCCAAACTTTCTCAAATCTTCCTGTCTTCTAAGCCCTCCAAATTGTTCCAACCTCTGCCTGTCACCCAGTTCTAAAGTCAGTTCCACATTTTCCGGTATCTTTACAGCAGTGCCTACTATCCAGTACCAATTTTCTTTATTAGCCCATTCTCACACTGCTAATAAAGACATACCTAAAGACATACCTGAATCTGGGTAATTTATAAAGGAAACAGGTTTAATGGACTCACAGTTCCATGTGGCTGGGGTGGCCTCACCAACATGGCAGAAGGCAAAAGAGAAGTGAAGGCACGTCTTAGTTTTGGCAGGCAATAATGCGTGTGCAGGGGAACTGCCCTTTATAAAACCGTCAGGTCTCATGAGACTTATATCACAAGAACAGCACAGGAAAGACCCACCCCCATGATTCAATTACCTCCCACCGGGTCCCTCCCATGACACATGGAAATTATGGGAGTTACAATTCAAGATGAGATTTGGGTGGGGACACAGCCAAACCATAGCACACCCCAACAACTTTGCTTTACAGAGAGAGTAAAGTGAAAATCTTTTCTCGAAAATATTTATAAGCCCATGTTTTCATTGGGTCATGGGAAAACCTCCTCATGCTTGCCAGTTTCTACGGTGGTAAATCACTGTTTCTTTCTTTCTTTCACCCATGGTCTCCATTGTTTCAAGCAATGGCTGGAACTGAAAACACCCCACTTGTCGGCCAGAACATCACGTGTTCCCCACATTGAAACTTATATATGCAGAGCTTGCTTTACCTAATTCTACTATGCAAACATTGAAAACTGTGCTAGCTTTGCTATGCTCAGCAATTAGTATCTAGTTTTCTGACTGACCTACTGAGATTTTTCTTCCAACTACAAAGCTTCCATCCTATACCTTGAGAGGAAAAATTCAGGGCAGAAGGGAAGGAAAATTTTGCCTTTCTGCAGTTTTCCCTCTAAAGTTAATGGTCAGCTTAAAAACATAATTGCCATTCTTCCACGATGCAGTCAAAAGGCTGCACACATTCAGTGCAACTCAGTGCAACCACATGGCTACAGGAAATCATTGGAGTGGCATCACCGGGGCTGCTTTTCCACATTTGCCCTTGCTCAGTCTTTTTATTCAGTATTCCACCTGAAGGTTGTCTTCCAGTGCTGTCTACCTTTCAGCACTGAATCCAGAGTCTGCTCTTTGAGGCATTCTAATTTTCTTGCATTTGACCTTTAAAAAATTGACAGTTTTTCTCCTCTTTACAATTTTATGATTTTGGAGTCCATAAAAGCAGGAAATAAAATGCCATTTTCTTTTTCCAAATTAAAAAAAAAATCTGAAAAGAGAACAGAAAGCCAATTGTCGGACTGTCAAGATCTTGCATGTTAAGACACTGAATAATGAAATCAAAACAGATCAAGCATAGGTCAACTCATGTTTGCATTCCAGCATTTCTTTAAAATAATATGACACATGAGGATTTTCTGCAGTTCTGAAATGCGTCTTATTTTTAAAATCTTCTAAAACATGTTATTTATGTTTAGCCATTCTTTAATGAATATTGTCTTGCAGGGGAATGTTATAAAATATAAGACTAGCTAAGAGTCATAAACTTTACATCATTATTATTCATTATATTTGCTTAAAAATCTTGTAAAAGGTTTTCATACACTTTAACACTCTGAATATTGGATTCAAGTACTCAGCGGTGCACTCCATATCAAGCAATAAGAATACATGTAGCATAGAAGAGCTATATTTAGACACATGGTCAGTTATAAGGTACACATGGAAAATATATTTGAAATTAAAACTTGGAAAGTCTTAGAAAAGTCTGGATTTTCTAAAACTCTTAGTTACCCATGAATGGAAAGATTCTGTGTATGTGTGTAGCTCTGTTTTCTAACAAGCCATTTATTCTAAGCAGAAGTCCTTTCTCAATGCTGGACAGCTAATTAACAAGGACGAAGGCTGTGCTTGGCATGCAGTGCTCCCAAGTGCCCTTGTGTGGGGAGACCCTGGCCAACTGTTCGTGTCAGACTTCAGCAAGTTAATAGGTAACTACTTCTCATTTTTTGCATTTTCAAAATTCACTATGAAGAAAGATCAAAATATAATACTCAGAACTATTAACATTCTAAATGTTAAAAATCAGCAACATTTATGAACTTATATGGAACAAGATATTAATAAACTGAGCTCTAGCTATGGAAGAAACTAAGTCTACAACTATATAAGTTTTTCAATTATCTGTGCACATGTGTAGTTAACATTTTTTGGTCATGGTATCAGTGTGTAAAATCATAGATTAGTATTTGAAGGGTAATTGGAACCTATCCACAGACAAGCACATGCTCACAGGCCCCTGCACACAGACATGCTGCGTTACCCTCCCCATGGAAGAAACCTTCCTCTAGTTGATTTTCCACATAATTTCCCCCAAAGGAATTTGTAGGCCCTTAGTTATGGTAACTAATCACCCACTCGGCATTGCCATCTCCAGTGCCACTCCAACCTCCCCTGCCCGATCCCCCCAGTCGCCCCCACCGATTAAAAAAACACCTCTCAGGAACAGTTATAGTTGTGGGGTAAAGCAAAAACAAATACAAAACCACCTGAGACATAGGGGTCCAGGCACTTGGAAAGACTTAAGCCATTGGTGAACAATGCAGTTGCGACACTTGCAATGAAGGATTTGAGATCAATTGAGCCTAACGCTGCACCTGCTCTGGCCATGATTTTTGTTGCCATGATGACATTCTGCTGAGGAAAGAGAAGGATTTCTAAAACCTTCAGTCTTTCATTAAACTCTCCGATTACATGGTGTTAGCTAATGTTTCTTGGTGTCAATACCTATTTCATTTGTGCATTGTTGCTATTTTTAACACAACACCTGATTATAATATTATTCTTACTAAAAAACCCAGCTCCTTCATGCTCCAAAGAGTTAAAGTAAAATAACTTTTTGGCAGGCCATGGGAAGTAAGTAGTGAGCCCTTTGTGCCTGTGGAGGGAATGATGAGTGGGGTCCATTTAAAGGCAATTCCCCTGATCTTTCTTAGCTGCATATGGAAGGGAGCTCCATCCTAGAAAAATCTGCTGGCTTGGCAGAGGAGCTGCTATTGAAAGAAATTGGTTACCAAGTGTTTATTACATTTTATGTTTTCCTCTCATCATAATCCTTCATAATGTATTTAAACAATTAGTTGCCAAAATATCCAAACTTCTGAGGCTTAGAAAGGGACCCCGGGCACATTGAAAGAGCTATGAACCCCTATTGCGGCAAGAGGGAGAGCAGTTTTTTTTTTTTTTTTTTTGCTATTGTTGTTATTTAATCACATATTAACTTTGCAGTTATTGAGTGTTTCAATTTAACATGAACAACCAAGTGTACTTAGAGAGACATATTAGGTTATTATGAGCTGTTCCTACCCTGGGTACCCCAGAGTCACTGACTGTTTCTTGTGGGGGCAGAAGGTGTGAGTCAGTGCCTCTTGGGAACTTTCTTGGGTGAAGAAAAGGTTAGTAAACTTTCCTCTGTAAATAATTCTCTCATATAGCCTAACATTATATTAGTACGTAATAGTCAAAATAAAATACCATCTGCTCTGTCCTCTTTTTCTACTTTATGTTCAAAGTAACTCAGCTAAGCTGAAAATCTCCGTTTTTCAAGCATACTCTGCACTATTTTTGCCAATTATGTTGAAATATGTATTAGATGCTTTGTCTGCATTTAATGCTTTATTTCTTGAAATTTTTACCTTTATTAGGCAGGAACTATTATTATCCTTATGTCACAGATGAGGAAAATTGAGGCTTCAGGATTTAAGTGACTTATTCAAGATCATTCCATTAGCAAAGGGGGCGGGACAATGTTTTAATCCAGGCCTGACTTCAGAGCTCTTTTATCTATTGTTATCTATTGGCCTATTTATCTATCTATCTATCTATCTATCTATCTATCTATCTATCTATCTCTAATCTACCTGTATATCTATTTATATATGTCTCTGTATTTAACTATGTATGTATCTATCTCTAATCTACCTATATATCTATTTATGTATGTCTCTGTATGTATGTATGTATGTATGTATGTATCTATATATCAATCATCTAACTAGCTACCCAGCTAGCTATGAGGGTATGGAGAGGTTTGCTCCCTATCTTATATATGACAAGCTATTCTCAAATGTATAGTCATCTTTATTTCTTAGGTCACTAATACAATTTAAGAACAAGATGCTGAAAACTTCTTAGAAACTCTCTTGTACCTGGGTGAACTTGTTGACTGGGCCTTACTATACATTGATTAAAGAGTCAGTCATTTTCTTGGTAGATTCCCAAAAGCAGTATCCAAATTTCCTTCCTTTTGAGTTATTCTTTTGCCTGAATAGTATCATCTAGGGTGCCAGTGTTCAGGATTCAAGTGCAAGGGACAGGGCTGTCACTCTTCTGGATGGAGACACCAGTTTCATTCCTCTGTGTTCATTAGCACCTGACACTCCTCTGGGGAAGTGCCTTATGCCCTGACACAGATTCTCTGAATGAGTGTCTCCAGAAAGCAAACCTTGCTTCTGCCAGGATGAGGAGAAGCAATTTCCCATGACTGCGTGGGATCAGGAAGCCTAAAACAATTTCTATCTATTGGGAGCCTAAAACGGCTTCTGTATATGCCTATTGCTATCAGCTCATCCTTATCTAGCGTTTGGAGGGCTTGGAGGTGCCTCCAACCCTGACTTGTGACCAACAGTCAAGTTTTGAGGATTTCTTTGAGTTTCACTCAACTCCTACCAGTGCCATATACTCAAATATCTCCTCTTCCTTCAGATACACCTCAAATGCTCCATGCTTCATGAAGCCCCAGTTTTTTTTCATTCAAGTATGATCACTTTGTCTGCAATGTTATATTCACGTTTAATTATGCCCATTCCTTTTCAGGACTAAATCTGAGAAATGTTCTTCACACTTCTTTAAGTATCTAGCCCAAAACATTCAGCAGCACAGTTTGCGTAGGAATGACGGATAGCCAGAGGATAGCTGTTGACATGTTTCCTTCATTTGGTCATTATGGCATAAGAAGAAAAACCTTTCCTAGTGACTATACATTTTTTATAGCTTTGCTTCATAATTAACAGAAAGAAGTTAAACAGATTCGCTAAGTTTTATAATGTGTCAGTGCCTACTTTGGGTTAGACACACATCAACGCTGATTTTCACAATAACCCTGCAAGACAGATATTGTTACACCCATTTAACAGCTGATGGAACTGGTTCTTGGAGTTACAACACGCATGTAATAAACAGATCTTTGTGAGGATTATTATCCGGCTTCTGCAAGCGAGATAAATGGTCTTTGGAGGAACATTTCTCATAATATGGTATGTAAAACTCTGGTGGTCTCAGACCCGTTTTGGCATACCCAATACTGTTTCAAGGCCTTCATGAGGTCAAAACATTATTATTTTTTTCTTTTTCTTTTTCTTCTTCTTCTTCTTCTTCTTCTTTTTTTTTTTTTTTTTTTTTTTGAGATGGTGTCTTGCTCTGTCACCAGGCTGGAGTGCAGTGGCGCGATCTCGGCTCACTGCAACCTCTGCCTCCCGGTTCAAGTGATTCTTCTGCCTCAGCCTCCCGAGTAGCTGGGACTACAGGCAAGCGTCACCACGCCCAACTAATTTTTTATTTTTATTTCTATTTTTTGTATTTTTAGTGGAGACGGAGTTTCACCATTGTTGGCCAGGATGGTCTTGATCCGCCCGCCTCGGCCTTCCAAAGTCCTGGGATTACAGGCATGAGCCACCGCGCCTGGCCAAGGTCAAACCATTTTAATAATGAGCATACTGTGTTTTTCAAAGGTTTCATGAAGAGTGACTACCACTGACCACTAGTGGAACATGTGCTTGTGTATTCTTGCATTTAAAAAATTTCTCAGTTTAGATTTTAATATGGTATATATATATAGAGAGAGAGATAGATAGATAGATAGATAGATAGAGGGTCTACATATATATAAACTCCTGAAGCCCAAGTGAAAAGGGATCCTGAGACCAAGAAGTTTAAAACTGCAACCTTAAAGGACTACGTTCCTTATATCCCACAAGGAATGCAGCTGATTTCCAGTTGAAATGAATTGGCAATACAGATATTCTGTGACCTCCAGAGTAGACTCTGCCTCTCACATGGCTTTCATGGTGTTTTTGGATATCAGAATCTTCTCAAATTTAGCAGATATTTAACTTTCCTGGAAGATAGGCTCTATATATTCAATAGAACAATTTTGTCAATTGGTAGTCACATTATATTTACCTAAGTTAGTCAACAATTTTACGTGAAGACCCACAGATTTCTGTTTTCACTGGCAGATGCATTCAGTTTTATCACAGAAATTCACCTGGGATCCAATTTACTTTGGGGTATTTGAGATTGTAAAATGTCACTGTGAGGCCAGCAATGATGTCTGTACAACACACTTTGCTTTGAGGCCTCTTGTTTGTCATTGGCTTTTACTAAACAAAGTGACTTCCTTGGAAGTTAACATCTTTGACATTTACAATATAAAAAAATAAAAATTTCTAATAAAAAATAAAATAAAATAAAATTAAATAAATAAAAATAAAAATTTCTTACAGAGTTTTTGAAAAGCCTAGGTGTAAGAATTATTAAATCCTTTTAGGTTGTTGCCTGGCTGATGATTGGAAACCTACCTAGTAAAGCTGCCGAATTTGACATTTTTGCGTATAATACCTGCTAGAAAAAGTTTTACAAAGAGTATTTTTTTTAAGCTACTGAACTTTAAGTTTCTGTGAACCACATACTGTTTGTCTAGACATTTAGGCTTTACTCTTCTGGAAATTACAATGGAAAATTTTTTCTGAGTTTTAAGTGTATATTTAGCACTAGAAGGCTGACAATAAATTCTTAATATTTTACAAAAATTACCATTAATGAGATGTTGAAGAGATTATGTCAAACTTCAGGTTTTATTTTAGGGATCCAAAATTTTGACTCAGAAAAGATTAAATTGAGAGTTAAAAAAATAAAACTTGATGATCTTTTCAAAATTCCTTATATCAAATATCTAACAAGTGAGTACACTTTCTAACATCCCAGCAATTTTATTTGCACCAGATTCCCTGGAGTGCGTGAATAATACTGATTGCTGCAGTTGAATCGATAGTGCAACAATCCGCATTGATCATTAAGACAACTGAAATGAGCAGACTAGCCATGGGGCAGTTTGTTTATTTTATGTATATAGATACAGCTTTAATTCCCAGCACAGAAGTTTCAGAGAAATATTCCTAATACAAATATATATTTTTTGACTGAGTACACATTAAAGGGCCATTTTCTCTTATGCTGTGGGGAACAAGTGCTCAGGGAAATGGTCTCAGCATGTTGACACTGCATTTAAGGTTTGTAATGAAGTATCTTATTCTTCACCCTACGGGTTAGAAACTGGACTCTGGATTTCCACACAGAGAAATGATCTGCAGGTGTTATAGTTAGGAAGGCAAGATCTATGGTCCTCCTAATGGGAATAAAATGCCCCCAGCATTGTAATTATAATGCTTTCTGAATTTTTGTAATTTGCTTTCTCCACATTTAGTTTCAAGCAAGGTTTGAATTATGTAGGAGATAGATGCTTCCAAAAAAAATTTCCAACTTAAAGTTGTAACTCTCCTCTAAAATTTTCTTGAATGAGTACAAAGTCTGACAGTGTCAACTAAAGCAAGGGTTGATTCTGAGAAAACAGCTGGTTAAGAGGTGAGTGACATTTGCTGTCTGCAGTCAATATTTGTGAAGTGTGACACAGGTAATATTTGAAAGAATATTCATCAATAATTATGAGAAAAGTTTCTACATAACAAAATGACTAAATTCCAAGTTACAACCTGAATCCATTAAGTACGTTTTTTATTTGTTGTTGTTGTTTTCTTTTTTTAAAAAGACTCTAGAATCCAGTTAACACAAAAGACCTTGGACAGAAGGACTGGAGTTTATAAAAATGAGACTTGGCTTTGGTTTTGGTGAGCAGCTAATTTGAAATACTGTAACACTTTTTTAGGTGAGTTTAGTATGCCACAATTTCTATGGAATCTATAGGTTAGATAATCACCTTCTGTCCTCCTTTTAACTGTAATCTTTCAGAGCAAAATGACTTAATTGTTCTTTCTATGAATATTGGATATTGATTTCTTTTTGTGTCTAATTGGAAAATAAGAGTTGCCTGCTATTTTTTGTAGAAAAACAAAACAAAACAAAAAACCACAAAAAAACCCACAATGAAAACATCAATTATTTGTGATCATCAGTATTCATTAGTTTTCTAAGACAGATGCTTGATGTTTTCATTCATGCCATGGTTTCTAAATGGAGCACTGAATCACATTAGAAAGGTGTCCCTTTTCAAAAACCCTCCTCTTCCTTCTGTGCTTGAAGGGTTCCCTTCATTTCTGGACATGCCAGAGTTCTTGAAAGTTCTTCTGGGGTAGCCAATCAGCTGCAAGGGAATCTGACTGGCAGCTTGCGGCCATGTAGAAGGACTTTCTTATTTTTGTCTCTATGTCAGTGCAAGTTTACTCTTAATGTTGTCGTACTATGTGGGAATCTTTTTGACAAAAGTGTCAAGTTTCAGAAAGACTTTTTTAAACAGTGAAGTCAAAGCTGTTCTGACAAATAATTTCATATTTGTTCCATATAATTTTGAAAGAATTTTATGTGTGTTAAAGTTATTTCATTTCTACCATTATATTTAGCACAATATTAGGTATACAGCAAACAGGGCATGGGAAGTAGTAAACAAGTAGTAAATTGAATTTGTTTTTAAATATTCTAAATATATATACAGACACAGGGGATACACATACACAAACACAGTTGTAGCTCTGAAGTCTTCTCTTTTCACTAATGATTTTCACATTATTCAACATAAATGATCCATCACTTACATGCATTACTTCCAATAAAATCTTATATTATTAATGTCCAATATGTGGGCACATTTATCTCCAGTCGGCAGCACACAGGGGCTGTAACTGGGTGCTGTACTCAGATACTGACTTGTGCGTCTAAGTTTTGCTTTGTATTGTTCTTCTCCCCCCACCCCCACCCCACAGCTACACATTTTAACCTGTTTCTTTCATTCAGGAAGATGACACAACGTTTTAGGAGAGGGGCAGGATGAAAAGTCTAAGTTCTTTGGAGAAATTAGAGAGTTTTCAGATGAAGTAGAAGAAATGTACAAGAGAATTAGCTCACCGGAGTGGAGTATCTTGGAGCTGGAAACGAGAAAAGAGCTGTTCTTCTACCACAAATTAGAAAAAAGTTTTCTGTGGTTAAGTGGAAAAAGAGAAGACAAATAAATATTTTGAGGTGCTGCATCAGGGGAGACCCAGCCCCAGATTTCTGGCATGCTTCCTGGAGGCTGTGAGCCTCCAGGTGAGTGTGGATTCAAAGAGCAGCTGGCAGAGGGAAGTAGGAGCAGTTTTCAAAAAGATCTTGTCCCCAAAGTGGCAGATAATCTGCCAAAGCCATGGACCAGGATGGGCAATGTGAGATGAGTCAACAGCTGACTCAGCGGTAACATGGGAACTGAGGACTCTGGGCAGCATCCCTCTCCACCCCCACCCCCTTGACAACTTAAGACGTAGAAATGGTCTGTGACACCACCACACGGTGGGTAGAAACCCTCAACCTGGCGAAGGCTGTGTTCTACCAGCCCTGTAAAACAAGGATTTTCTTTTTCTTTTTTCCAAAGGAAGGAAGGAGAGAGGGAGGGAGGAAGAAAAGAAAGAAAGAGAGTAAGAAGGGAAAGAAGGAAGGAAGGGATAAAGAAGAAGAAAGGAAGGAAGAGAGGAAGAACAAAAGTTTTCTGAAAAGTAATTTGGAGGACAGAGACTATTCCAGTGAATAGTTTGCCTCCAGTTTAAAGTGAAGACGTATTCCCCAAACAAAAGTTTAACATCAGAAATGTATCTGGTTAAATAGCAAATTTATATGCTTCCATCATGGATTTTGGATTCTGAGATTTCCATCTGGGGCAAACATATTACCCTCACATTAAAGAAGAGTAATAGGATGTCTAAAGAATTTAAATAACTTCCTCAGGAAGATAAAACTGATAAGCAGTAAAACCAGATAAGAATTCTGGTCTGTCTGACTTCCAAGATGCATGACCTGCTTACTATGTTTTCCTATGTTGACATGTTTTACTGTATTTATTATACTCCAGGATTACAGCAATAGCCCAAGAAATGGAAGCCATCTGCAAAGACGGTACATGGACAGTTGTGCCTGGGACTAGGAGAGTGAATCTAATTTAAAAGGAGAGTGGGCAGCCTGCAGACCAAAATCTAATGATCTAATTCAATTTACAAGTCATAATGCTGATGACTTGAATTCTGCTAGATTCGTCAACTATTGCTTAACTGGATGAAAACGTGTAGAAAAACGTGGTACGGCCAGTACACCAGTACCTAGCCGTTCATGAACTTGCACACTCATATACAAGATTTGAAAACAGAATTAAAACCAGATTCATGGCTGTAACGCTTATTCCTACTGTCAGGCCTCAACCAGATAGTTAAAAAAAAGTATGATATTATATGACATTTGTATATCTGTTAAAGACCAAGCAAATTCAATGCCTTCCAGAAGCTGATAAGGCATTCATGTTTCCTTCATTGTAGTTCTTAAGAACATAAATTCGTTGCTTGATTTCAAGCTTATTTTCTGTGTTATCTCAGAATTTTTTGAAGCATATTCCTGGTTTATACTTCAGCACTTTCTTTCCTCCAGATTTCCTAGTTTGCATTTTTCAAGGCTGGTTGATTATTTTTGGTTGATTATTTCCCACCTGGGTGACACTTCCTTTTGTTAATTTGACCTTCACATTTATCTTTGCACCATCTTTGATTTGAATAGTCTATTTCGTTCATTGGATTCAATCAAGTTTTTAACTTATGTCTTTGGGGATGTGTTTGTTGTGATTTCAAATCTCATTCCTGTGTTCTCTGTCAGAGGCCTCAAATGAGAAAGCGTCATTATTTTGGGAAGTGATGATTACAGAGAGAATGAAGCGGTAAATGGACCTTCTCTATTGCAATCTAGGCCAATTCAAATAAAAGTCAGGAGGATATATTTCTATTGGCGTATTTATTATAGGCATCACAGCACACAGTCTGAAAATAATAATTACTGTCATAATATCAACATTATTGTGCCAGGAATCTTTCTTTTTTTTATTTTGAGTCTTGCTTTGTTGCCAAGTGCCAGGCTGGAGTGCGGTGGTGTGAGCTCAGCTCACTGCAACCTCTGCCTCCCAGGTTCAAGCAATGCTCCTGCCTCAGCCTCCCAAGTAGCTGGGACTACAGGCGCACACCACCAGACCCAGCTAATTTTGTATTTTTTAGTAGAGACGAGATTTCACCATGTTGGCCGGGATGGTCTTGATTTCTTGACCTCGTGATCCACCTGCCTCAGTCTCCCAAAGTGCTGGGATTACAGGCATAAGCCACCATGCCTGGCAGTGCCAGGAATCTAAGGGACTTATTTGTATGAAGATATATAATCACTATCAGAACTCTAAAAATCAGGTACTATTATTAAGCCCCAATGTACACATGGGAAAACTGAAAAAGACGTTAGAAAGCTAGAAGTGGCAGAGTCAAAAGTTTTATATGTGTGTGTGGTGTTGTGTGTCGGGGGAGTTAAAGGGTATGGTTAGTAAAATCACTGCTGAACCTTAATGAAATGTTACTTAAATGTCAGATGAGAAGATGTCAAGGTCTGTTCCTGAAGAAAAGTGTGGATTCTCTTCTCTTCTCTCCAGACAGCATCTCCCCCGTTCTTCATGGGTAAGTCAAGAACCCTTCCCACCCTCCTCGTTCTCCTTGCATGACAATTCATTCACTTTAAGTGGTGACCACATGGATGGGCTGACTCAAAGACCATTGCTTTGATGACCCAGGCCTTCAGTTTCACTAAGAATGCATTTGTCTGAGCCTAGATCATGAAAATATAAGTGACTTTTTAAAGACTCCAATTGACTTGAACAGTAAATCTAATTTTGGGAAGAATGTGGGTCAGACTATTTGCTAAAGTGACTGTGAAATCTACTTGGAAGTTAGGAGCTTTGGAGGCATAAAACCTAGAAGGTAAATCTCAGGTTTACCGCCAGCCAGTTGAGGGGCTCTGGACAAATATCCTCTTTAATGCTCAATTTCTTCACCTGTCAGATAGGAAAGTTTACTGTTCAAGTTTTTGGGAACTGTTAGAAACAAGGCATAGAAACATCCATGCAGGTAGGTTCTCAATGACTTTTAACTATATTTGTATCCAAAAGAAAAACAATCCTACAGACAAAAGGGAGAGCATTTACAAATACTTTATCTTAAACAGCATTTATTTCCCACAAAAATAAAATATTTATTTTAGCATATTTTCCTGAGCCCACAGAATCACTAATCTATGGTGACTGATAATATAATTGAATAGAATGACTGAAACTAATGTTAATCAATGACAGCCACATACTGTAATTCACGCATTATGGTCAGCATTAAGGAATTAAAATCACTAACCTGTTTGAAGGGTCTTGTTCTGCTGTAGTGGTTCCCATCTTGAAAATTCGCAATCCTAAGGGTGCAAGGTGGTAGCAAGAGGACTAAGTAAGCTCCTCTTGGAGAGCTGGGTTGCTGTCACAAAATACCGTAGCCTGGGTGGCCTCAACAACAGATGTTTATTTCCCACAGTGCTGGAGTCTGGAAGGCTGAGATCAGGCTGCCATCAGTGGTAGGTTCTGTTGGAGGCCCTCTTCCTAGCTTGCAGATGGCTGCCTTTTGGCTGCTATGTTCTTATGTGACTTTTCCTTGATGTGTGTGTTTGGAGAGAGAGCACTCTCTCTCTTCCTGTTTTTAAAAGGCCACTGATCCCATCACGAGGGTTCCACCCTCATGATCTCATCTAAAGTTAACTACTTCCCAAAAGGCCCTAACTCCAGACAGTGTCTCATTGGGGGTCAGGGCTTTGACATGTGGATGAGGGGCAGGATGGGGGGACCAACCTGCAGTCCATAACAGAGCTCTTTTAGACACTTCCAAATAGTGACATTGGGATTCACAACTTTATGCTCTCTAAAGCAGCTCAGGCTAAGGAAAAACACAGCTGTTTGCTTCTGCCTGAGAGTTTATCAGGCATGTGTGGTAACAAATAGTTGTCTCACCCTGATCATGAATTTTGATTGATAGATCTGATTAATAAAAACAAAATTATTACTGAATGAAATGCAATTTAATAGAATAAAAATATTTCAAAATACAGCATCTTTGGTGCTGGAAGGAAATTCCAGAATAATTTCAGGTCTTGATAAAAAGAATGGCAGCCCCAATTTCAACAGAAGTCGGGACATGCCCAGGACATGAGGGGTTGTTTGCTTTCCTTGCTGCGTGACCCTTCTAGCAGCACTTAAGCAGATAACAACAATTTACACAATAAAATATAAGGAATTCCTGAAACAGTGGAAATATGTGACCGGCAAAGGTTATGGATCAAGTTCTCAGGTAGCCTGGTGAAACATTCTCATGCTGGTAGACAGGAATCAGTTTTAGAATGTAGGTGTTCCAGCATGTCCGGCTTCTGCTGTGGAGACAGGCAGTGGAGAGGATGAATGTGGATGTGTAACTGCAACACGGCAGGGGGAGGAGTGGCTGGGAGGCACCGCTGGCCCACTGCACAGGGTGAGGAGTGGCTGGGAGGCACCGCTGGCCCACCGTCAGTGAGTTTCCTGTTGCACGAATGAGGGAAGGCACGTCGGATTAAACAGTGACGGCTGCAGCATGGCAAGGTGTTCCAGCATGGTACAATGAGGGGAGTATGTACTTGCAAGACACAGGAGTGGGAACAAAGAGAGAGAGGAGTTCAGGAGAAAGAGTATCATCCCTATAAGGCTTACATCAGATAATCAGCGCTGGTGATGTAATATCTTGTTGTCAAATCAGTTCATAAAGAGTTTCGAAGTTTTCAGCTATAGATGCAAGTAGAGGAAAACCCCCAACCACCTCATGACAAGTATTGACAGTGCTCCCCTAGTCTTTCTTGCTACCTGTAGAAAAGACTGGCTAGAACGACCCCAGAAGAATGAGAACTCCTTTTAAAGAATTTTAGCAAAAAAACATTTCTGTCTCCAATTCCCTCACTCAAAAAAAGTGGCCCCTACAGTTTACAAAATGCTTTTCATACATTTTTATAATTGGATCTTAGCAACAGGTGAGGCGGGAGAGACACAGTTCTTTCCACTGCAAACAAGCAAGGGAGCTCATCTGAAAATGTAGCCAAGATCGAGCTTCCAATTACAGAAAAGAGTTGGGTCATTCCCACAGGTCTTCCAGTTCCTACCTCTTTCAGCTAAGTCATGTTGCCGCTACAAAATCCTATCAAAAATTACCCTTCACTCTCAAACTAGATATCTCATACAGTAATGAAAACTCAGTTTTTCTTGACCTATAAGAAATGAAGATAGAAATATTATTGGCAGCCACCTGAAACAGTTTGTTATTAAATCAACTCATTCTTTTAAAAAAGAGGATTAAAAATTACTCTGCATAATTGTGTTCAACTTTCTACTTAGGCCATATTTTCTAACTCTTTAATAATCTTAGGTGGGACTCATTTCACCATCTAATTATTAGAATAGGTGGTAAGCAGTGAGATAGTTACTTTACTGTTTCTTGCAAAATAGTCTTTTCACAATAAGATAATTATGTGTAGAAAAAATGAACAGTTAAGAACATAACAGCACCTATCTTCTGTAAAAGAATGAGTAAGAGAACTTCTGACAGAACGATCATTAAAATTGTTCTTTCACGATACAATGCAGTGAATTTGAAGTTAACAGTAAAAGAATGTGTTTAAATTTAAAATCGTTAAGAACAGTCTTAAAGAAGTGTTGCTGTTCTTACAATACTATGCTTTAAAATTATAGTTCTTGTTTTCAAAAGTTAAAATTGGGAATTTTATATTCTGGCACCACATCTTCAAACATCTTATAGTATTATGTGGTTAAATGAAATAACACATATAAAAACATTTTAGAGGGATAGCACTATGAAAAATAGGAGTTAATAACAGTCACTGTGGAGTGAATGCTTTGCGTTTGCACATTAGCCATGCACACATACATTTGTTTGCTTGTTTGATAAAGCAGGTATTATAATCTATAATTTACGGTCAAGTAAGTTGCAGTGCTAAGAAGTTAGGAGACTCCTCCAAATATCACACAGCTTTTTGCTGAAGTCAGGGACCAGACTCAGTCCTTTCGTTTCACAGCTGGGACTTGCTTCATTTTTTCCACTTTCCCTTTCTATCTATTCTGCATGATTCATGAAGCAATTTTCTACCATCTATCCAAGCTAAAAATGTAGATGACATTCAGTTTTAAAAGTTGTAGTCCCTTTTGTCTCTTCTGTACTGACAGAATGTACAGAATGCCCTTATAATAAGAAATTGCCTTTTTACACATTCAGAATATTAAAACTCATGCGTTCGCTCCATTTTCCCACACGTTAGCTATCATCTTTGACGTGTATGTACTGGATTTTATTCTTTCCAGAAGGAGTGTAGTGAACCGCCTGTATTTAGCATGGTGGTCACCATTGCCCAGAACAGTGAGTTACTCCTGACAACTCTTGGAGAAAGGAAGCTTCCCCCTCCTTTGCACCTGAGACGGGATTCCAGTATGCAGCCCCCAGTGCGGCTTGAAGAGCCTCAGTAGTTTACCATGGCCACTAGTTGTGTTCCCAGGGGCCTGCCAATTTCATAAACCCTGCATTGCAAAGGTTTGTTTTGAGAAGGTTTAGAGAAGGTAGTTTGGATTCTGAGATTGGTCAGTCATAGATTTGAGTCCCACTCTACCATTCCCCTTGCTAAGTGGAAATGGCTTAACTCCTTCAAAACTCAGTATGTCTAGGTGGAATATGGCACTCATAATTAGTGAATAGAACTCCTGTGAAAATTACAAATAGTGGAAGCTACTTAACTTAGCACCATGCCTAGTACACAGCCTGTAGTCAGTAAATTGGGGCTACTTTAAAAAAATAAATTTATGCTAAATTTTAGGTGGTATACAGACTGAGAAGGTATCATATTTTTCTCAGAAAATTTGAAGATATTGGTGAGGTGCCCCGGCTCACATCTGTAATCCCAGTGCTTTGGGAAGCCAAGGCAGGTGGATCGCTTGAGTTCAGGAGGTTGAGACGAACCTGGCCAACATGGTCAAACACTGTTTCTACAAAAAATTAAAAAATTAGCCGGGTGTGGTGCTGTGTGCCCACAGTCCCAGCTACTCAGGAGGCTGAGGCAGGAGGATCTCTTGAGCCTGGGGAAGGCCAAGGCTGTAGACCATTGTGAGCCATGATTGCACCAGTGTACTCCAGTTTGGGTGACAGAGTAAGAGCCTGTCTCAAAAAAAAAAAAAAAAAAAGAAAGAAAAAAGAAAAAGAAAAAGAAAAAAAAGAAAAGAAATTGGGAGATAAATTACTAATAGTTACATGGAAAACTAAGCCAACAAATAAACAAGACAATTATTTACTTAGGAAAAGCAAAACAAACGGTACCTGACAGTAAAATCTGATCAAAGTAGACTAAGTCGTTCCAATGTAACTTAAGTTTACCTAGCAATAAAAATGTAAATTCCAATAAAAAAGAAATTTAGGTGGTAGAACTTCTACTTCTTTTGGGAACAGAGTACACAGAAAGTGTATAGATATAAATACTCAAAATGCTTATACCTCTAAGGGAACTCCCTTCTTTAAGTTAAGAATGAGTCTTCCTTCATATGTGTTTATTCCTTTAAAATTTAGGATTATTTGACTGGTTCAGAGCCTAAACTACCGAATTAGAATTCTGATTTAGAATACACTTCCTGGCTGGGCCTGGTGGCCTACGCCTATAATCCCAGCACTTTGGGAGGCCAAGGCGAGTGGCTTGCTTGAGGTCAGGAGTTCAAGACCAGCCTGGCCAACATGGCAAAACCCCATCTCTACTAAAAATACAAAAATTAGCTGGGAATAGGGGTGCGTGCCTGGTAATCCCAGCTGCTTGGGAGGCTGAGGCAGGAGAATCACTTGGATCCAAGAGGCAGAGATTGCAGTGAGCCCAGATTGCCCCACTGGATTCCAGCCTGGGTGACAGCGCCAGATTCCATCTCAAAGAGAAAAAAAAAAATAGACTTCCTGACTTGATTTGCATTTTCTGGCTGTGTGACTTGGGGGAAGTGACTTAAATTCCCGTGCTTCAGTTTTATCATCTGTAGAAACAAGGATCACTCAGTTTCTACTTCATAGGATTGTGATAAATACAGGAATACGGTATGTAAAATGTGTAGAACAATGTGGAAGATGCAGTCAGCACTACCTAATGGTTAGCTGTTAATGTCATCAGCATAGAGTCATTTCATAATTTTTCCTCTCCTTCATAAAGAAAGATCCCCCTCACCTCATCTGATTTCTCACCATTTAGAACCTTGCATTTCCGGGCTTTTCCCAACAACCTAAACAAAATAATTTTTTTTTTTTTACTTCCCACTGTATGTCTGCAGCCCTCTTCTCGTTAGGGGATGGTGTGATTTACCAGGGGCGGCATCTGCCGAGCAGCTCATGAGCTGCACCCACAGTGGGGCTCCAGGCATTCAGGTGCGGGGGGCTCAGCGTGGCCTGGGCCACGGGAAGGGAGGTGGGAGGATGTGGGCAGAGCTGGCCGTGGCTCACAAAGGGCGGGGGCTCATTCCAGTCCCATGGAAATGCACAAAGAAGTTACGGGACAAGTTTGTGACATTTGGTGGAAAGCCTTTGCTTGAATATCCCACAGGCACCTCCCGTTCTACGCTGAGTTTCAACCTGAAGTTATTGTCCCAGCTTCCCGGTCCCAAACACTTACCCAGCCCCCCCACACCCCCTCACCCCCCCACCCCCCCACACCCCCACACACACACACTCTCTGAGTTCCCCCAAACTTAAGGTATGGCCCAGCACCACTGTGCATGTGATTTCCAACCGAGAATCTGCTAAATTATCCATGGCTTTGCCCTGTTGTTGCTCCAAGTCTCCAACTGACCACAAAGGGCTATTGGTTCTCCTGAATCTCTCTCAGGTTCATCCACTTCCCTTCATCACAGCGGCCTCTGCCAGTTCATGCCAGTATAATTTTGTACCTGAACCATAAGGACAGGCTCTTAACGGTTCTCCCTAAATCCAGTCCCAATCCATGGGCAAAGTGAGGTTTCTGCAATACAAATCTGATTGCTCTTTTTGCACTTGGACAAAGTTGCCGCTACTTTCTGGGAGTTGCCGACCTGCGGTGCAGGAACTGCGTGCCCTCTGTGTGGACTGCCACCCCCGGCCTTGACGCTGACCTTCGTGCGTCAGGCCACTTAATGGTGAGCAGCTTCCATGGGGAAAGTAGGGCAGCGGAACATGAGTGGATTTCTCTTCAAACATCTTTGATATTTTCCTATGGGTTCCTGGGTAGAGAGCAGTGGATGGAGCATGTGTGAAGACAGGGTTGGCTGATGCCCTTCAGTTGGTCTAGAAAGAGCCACGGTGATGTGGACATTAAAATGCCCTTATTTGCACTCAGCAGCTGGAAACAAATGGTGTATGCACCAACAAAGAATTTGTGAATCAGTACTTCATAATTTATTTTATCTGTGTGGAATACCCTCCCGTATCTGCGCCACCCCTGTAATTCCTGATTTTCTTACAAGCCCAGTTTAAAAGGATGCTTCCTCTGAGAAACCTTTCTTGACCTCATGGAGTGGATGTGTGGACGCCTCTGTTCTACCACCTCTGTGGATGTATCAGGCAACTCTGATCTATGTGGTCTTCGTCTGTTTCCCACATCTGCTCACACCTGATACTCCAGGGACCACATTCCTGAGCATGGCTGCCACTGGAAGGCTAAGACAGAGACTCTGAGAAGCTGGCCTAAGTGACAGGGAAAAGGATTTGTGTGACGACGTGTGGAATGAGATTTTCTGTTCCCTAAAACCTGTAGGCGTGTCTGCACACTAGAGAGAAAGGATGACCCGTCCAAAGGTGTGGCGGGAGAGTGTACCGAACCTTTCCAACTTGTGTAGTGAAACAGGAGTGAGGGGAGACCTCTCCCCATCTGTCCCCTCCAGCCCACAGGACTGAGCCACTTGAAACTTCCTTAAACAAGGTAAGCAGGAGATACATTATGTACGTATAACGCTTAAGCAATAATTTGGCTGTTATCGTGTCCCAAATATATGCTCGCTGTTTTACCACACTCTTTCCTTTGATTTAATTTCCACTAAAACTTCCTAGCATAGGCATTTTATACCCTTTTAGGGATAAGGAAACTGAAGCTCATGGAAGTTAACTTACCCGAGTCACACAGTAACACACAGGAGTTCTGAAACTCTCACTCACCACACCTGGTCACGGTGCCACGTCGCCCCTTCGCTTCTCTCCTTTCCTGTAGACTTACAACTTGCTTTATGCATACTCCTGTGCTAGAAGCAGTCATGGGTACTGGTCTATATGCCCTAAACTTAGCAAAGTGCGCGGCCTGAGGTAGGGAGCAAGACATCCTTGATGAATACATGAAAGAGTGGAAGCATCATTTGAGGAAGTAGACCACCAAAGCACAGCCACGAAGGCAGCTGTTTGCCTGGGACTGATCTTGCTTCTGGTGTTCCAGGAACATGTCCATTTTGTCCAGTTTAATTGTCCAGTATTTTTGTTTCTACGGGCACAAGCAAGCCGAGGCGTTCGCTCACCTGTACCACGCACCCGAGCGCTGAGAGGGGCCGAGCTGCCGACTGCCTGTACCTCCTTCCCTGCTCTACTTCCTGACATTCTGAGGTTCAAGGATTTACCTGCTCATTCTGCAGATTTTCTGTGAATAACAAGGACAGGCTCCTGATGGTTCTCCCTAAGTCCAGTCCCCACCCAGAAGCCAGAGTAAGGTTTCTGCAACACAAATCCGATTGTTCTTCATGTGAATAATAAGGACAGGCTCCTAATGGTTCTGTCTCAAGGAAGGCACTGCAGCCTGAAAGGAACACTAGAAGTTTTAAAAAGGAAAGGAAATTAGGCTGTAGATGTATTTCCATTATTGATATACAAAGCCATGAGGATCATAAAAGTATAAAGTTACTGAGTATGGGCCGGGCACTGTGGCTCACACCTGTAATCTCAGCACTTTGGGAGGCCTAGGCAGGTGGATTATGAGGTCAGGAGTTTGAGACGAACCTGGCCAACATGATGAATCCCCATCTTTCTTAAAAATACAAAAAAAAAAAAATTAGCCAGGCGTGGTGGCACGTGCCTGCAATCCCGGCTACTCGGGATACTTGGGAGACTGAGGCAGGAGACTCACTGGAATCTGGGAGGCGGAGGTTGCATGAGCTGAGATAGCGCCATTGCACTCCAGCCTGGGTGACAGGCTGAGACTCCAGCTAAAAAAAAAAAAATACTGAATATCTCAACTGATGGCAACTTTGCCTCAGTGTTTCTGATTACTAAAGAGAAAGTGTCTATAGCCCACCTTTATTCTTCTCTACTTAGAGGCCTCTGAATTAGTTGACATTTTTTATACAGACTATTTAAAGCCAGTCTGTAAGATGGGTGTCAAGCACTGTTGCTTCTGCTTTGGTCACTTCAACCAAGTCAGCCTCTTTCCCTCCTTGTTTATTCTAGACTTGGATTAAATCTTGTGAAATGCAGCCACCATTTTTATTTTCAGTAAAAATTTTAAAATTAATACTCTCCACTCATGGTATTAATATTGCTGTCCCATGAAAGACATTTCTCTTGAAATGTTGAATTATTTATGAGTTACCTTTTCCCTGTTCATTATTGCCAGTCTTATTTTGAAAAGAATTTATTTATTTATTTATTTTTGAGACGGCTTCTTGCTCTGTTGCTCAGGCTGGAGCGCGGTGGCTCGATCTCAGCTCACTGCAACCTCTGCCTGACGGGGTCAAGCAATTCTCCTGCGTCAGCCTCCTGAGTAGCTGGGACTACAGGCATATGCCACCACACCTGGCTAATGTTGCATTTTTAGTAGAGATGGGGTTTCACCATGCTGGCCAGGCTCGTCTCGAACTCCTGACCTCAGGTGAATCTGCCCCACCATGATTACAGGCATGAGCCACCATGCCCAGCCGGAATTAATTTTTTTAAAGGTGCACTTTAACAAATTGTAAGATATTTATTTATTTATGAAAATTTGGAAACTCGGATAAATAAAAAGGAAGAAAATAGAACATATTTGTTAAATATTTACTCTGTAGTAAACATTATTAAGATTTTGAAGAATGTACTTTATCATGTATACATTTGTCTAAATTTAAATAATAGAATCATATTTACATGGAGTTTTAAAATCCACTTCTTCCAAATAGTCCTACTGTATATCATTAGTTTTATGAAATGCCATTTCAAATGATTGGTTCCTATTCCATTTCACAGGTGCACCATAAGTTTAACACAGCCTATGTTGCTGAGCATGGAGATGATTTCCAACTTTTTGCTATTATAAGTAACACTTGATAATCACTTTTGAAGCTAAATTTTTGCCTACTCTAATTATTATTTTCTTTGGATTTGATGAGTTACTTTACATTTGTATTAATCACATCCTATAATAATTAAATTAAAAATTAAAAACAAAGGAATGTGTGAAATTAAGCCAAATGTTGAAAAGAGTATTTGTTTTGGGAACAAAAGCACCACTGGGAGGTGAGACTGTGTGGTCTTGAGCAGACAGAGGTTACTGTCATAGAGTAACTGGGTATCCTCTTGTTTGGGGTTGTTCCTGAATTTGCCCTTGAGGACTCTTTTCTGGCAGATAACCTGTGTCGTGAGTCTGATGTTAAGACTCATTAAGTGTCTCTCCACAGCAGAGAGCGCAAAGATAAATCCCCCACAGCAAGGAAGTGGCCGTATTGGAGTATCCTACTGGGGCTTCCAGTCTTGCCTGTTTAAATCAATCATCTCTCCCAAGTTCTTTTTCTCTTTGTCCTTGAACATAAACAAACAAGACTTTCTCATACTAAATATGCTACTGCCGACAATTATGAAAAAAATAGGCCGGGATTTGTCCAATTTGGACAGAAATACTATCTGAGTTTTTACAGAACATAATTGCCAAACCCTGATCTAGATAAATCAGGTGATTTTAGATTGGATAGTTCTTTTTATGTTGAATGATCATAACATAAACATAACTGATTTGGAAAGACACATTGTTCAGTGTTCACAGGTAAGGGACAAGGACAGGAATGAGCTTGTGTCTGCTACCTGTTTTTCACGGTGTACTCCCTCATTAAATGCCTTGGCTGGCATTGTTGATAACACCTCTGGTTGTCCGCTAGCAGAGAATTAATGTTGACCAGCTTTCAAAGATCCTAACTCTTACTTCCGTGTTTCAGACGTAAGATCACCGATAAATTATTCTTTGCACCCTCTGAGTGGCAGGCCAGCCTGTCTAAGAATAACAGCGTGAAGATCGGCTTGCTTCTTTCATTGTTCACATGTGCGTTCTCATCAGCGGCTTTATCCGACACCTATGCTGTGAGTCCTCACACACTTGCAACTTAAATTCAGCATCAGAGATGTGCGAACAGGCTTCAAAGGCAGCTTCTGAATGTGCTGTCCTTTTAGGACCACAGCCCAGAAAACCTCACGGGACCTGGTGGCTTCTCTTGAGAAAAGTTGGGCTGCATCATGTGACTGACACGCAGAGGAGATGCTAAGGAAGATGGATGCTTGATGCTGCAGCTGAGCCGGCCCAGCCCTCCTTAGACACTCATAGCCTTTTCCGTCTTGTGGAATGCTGCCATCAGGCCGTCAAGGAAAGTCAGGAGTGGGAGTCACAGGACAGATATTTATTTCCAAACACTTGTTCGCTTGCTGAAACGCAAGCAGGACCTTCACACACAGAATTTTCTGACACCATGCTAGTGGATGTGCTGAACGCAGTGTAATGAGGTAGGAAGGCTGGGCGTTGGGACCCCAGTGGCCGGGTTTAAACTCATTCTACTATTCCTTTGCTAACATAGTAAGGGGCACTTAACTGCTCCGAGTGTCAGCACCCTCACGTGGAAGATGAGGTGTTTCTCATCGGGCTGTTTGAGAATTAATGTGACAACGCGGGTAACATACCTCGTTGCATACCTAGCAGATGTGCGATAAATATTATCGTATTATTTCCATCCACTGGGTTCTACACTCTTTTGATGTTTTGAGGCACATAATACTTACAACAGTCCCACAGAAGTGCTATACTCTTAAAATGGCCAAAAAGACACACACACACTCACAAACACACACACACACACATACACTACTTACTTGTGTGTAACATAACATAATCTTTGCATAACTCAGTGGGAAAAGAACACCCAGTCTGCATCCTGGCTCTGGCTGATATTCTTCATCTGCAAAGTGAGAGGATGGAACCCCACACTCTCGTAGGGCCGTGCCGATGGTCAGTTTCTGTGGCACTCCAGTCCTGACACCTGTGAGTGTGTTTCTCACCGGTCTCCATTATCCATTCATCTTTATTTGAATTGGTACACAGTACAATGTTGCATTTGTACTTGGCCTGGAAATGCAATTCTGTACTTTAACATATGCATGGAAAAAAAAAACACAAAAAACAACTGTTAGCTGGGGGTGGTGGCTCATGCCTGTAATCCCAGTGCTTTGAGAGGCCAAAGTGGGCAGATCGTCAGGAGTTTGAGACCAGTCTGGCTAGCATGGTGAAACCTCTTCTCTACTAAAAATACAGAAATTAGCTGGGCATGTTGGCATGTGTCTGCAGTCCCAGCTACTTGGGAGGCTGAGGCAGGAGAATTGCTTGAACCTGGGAGGCGGATGTTGCAGTGAGCCGAGATCGCACCATTGCCACTCCAGCCTGGGTCACAGAGCGAGACTCCGTCTCAAACAAAACAAAACAAAAACAAAAACCATAAAACATATGCATGAATATGAGATTTCGTAAATTTCCTGTAAATAATATCATCTCCTCTGTCTTCTGCTCACAGCTAAATGCATCAGCCCCTGGTTTCCATTTCTGTGAGGAATGGCTGGATTTCATCTGCTGGGGACGAGTGTCAGAGTAAGCCAGCCTTCCTGTCCCTGCTCTCCTCTCGCGCTCTTGCTCTCTCCTTCTGTGCAGTTTTTCTCATCACTGCCTCCTCATTTGGGGAAATCTCACTTTGGTTGAAATCTCCTAGTGATCTGTAGACTGCATGTGGGGACAAAAGACAGAGACGTGGAATCATATGAACCATAAACGTCTCTGCTTAACTGTGTCAGCGTGAAGCAAACAAATGCCTGAGAGGTCATCAGATTCTTTTCCAGAATATGGTTGTTATTTGCACTGTTTCTGTCTTCTCGTGGCTGATTTCCTTTACAGCACTGAAGTGGTGTCTCTGATCTCCTGAGATTGTATGCTTCACTCTCTCCTTTTGATATCATACTGCAAGCTGTTAGTATGAGTACAGCAATGCACAAAATAAATGCTCTTACAGTAGGCAGATAATCTCTACTCCGTGCAATAATTATCAGATCTCATGGGAATTTGTATTTAAACTCACTTCCAAATGATGACCCTCCTCTCTGAAACTGCTTCATCATGTTTAATATAATGTGATCATAACCACGGTGAGATGCATAAAGCATCTCCTAAGAGGGAAGGGATGGAAAAAGTTAATTATATCTAATGGCCCTTGATCTCCCAAGAGAATAGTTCTTTCCACCTGATAGAAAAGAGTGCTTTGAGAAACGAGGAAATCTTGTAAGTAGCTCAGCTGTTGTGTAAAAGGTGAGTGGTCCACTTGTACTGTGTATCAAAGCCACTGCCGAAATGAGTAGCATTTAGAATTGCATGTTCCTTAAAGAGCAGGGGGCAAGAAGAATATGGGCCAAAGCTAACACTAAAAATAAAAGAAGAAATCCTTTTGAATCTCCAGTCATATGTCTGCAAAGACAGGTTTTTTTTGGTTTAATTATGGCAACTATCCTGAAGGCTTTACATATTGGCAAATACAGCAGATAATGAACTATTGATCCAGAAGTTGTTCAGGAAATGCCGAGCTTAACTAAACTGTCTATTTTCCTTTGGAAGGTACATTGATGTAGTGTGTGTGTGGGCAATGTATTGATCCACTCCCAAAATTCCTCTGACCCACATTGATTAAAAAGGAAAGGAAAAAAAAAAAAACGTCTTAAATATACTCGCTCAGCCCAGTTGACAACTAAGAAATAATCCTGTTAAGACAGAAGTACCTGGGCTTTCCTAAATCTGATGTCATTGTCATGCTATTCTGCCTTGTGACCCATTTCGAGTTTTATCAGTGCCACATGTAAAAATGTAAAATGTAGCACTGATAAATCTTTCGCCTTGAAGCAGATACTTTCCATATAGCACTAAGTGAAGTGTGTGGACTTTATCTTGCTTGTAAGGGCCAGGAGCACAGGTAACCTCTTTGAAGATGTCTTCTTTTTCACTCATTTCTGAAATAAGGTGAGTTGGGACCAGGTTGTAGTGGGGATTCTTGTTTCTGATGAGAGATCTACTACTTTACCTTTAATGCCTTGTCAACAGTCGAACCAGAGGGACTCCATCTTGTGTGAGGGCTAGGACAATGAGGCAGGGACTTGTCAGGCTGCATTCCCAGAAAGTGATGCATTCCCAGCCTCTAGATGTTTACAGTTAAGGGCACAAATTAATAGTGTTCATTAAACAGGCCCAGACCTGGGAGTGTGTAGATATCCCGATATCCAGAGAACAAAGGCATTCCTAATTTTGCTTTAAAGATAATAATACTGATTCTTTCAAAATATAGTAATTAAGAAAATTAATTTTTTATCACAAACCATTGTGGCAAAGCACATCTCCGCATGTCCATAAGCATTGTACCTAGGGTACATGGCATTCCTCCTCACACTTTAGGGAATGCTCTACTCAGAGTCCACAGAGTCACTGGACTTTCACTACGTCATTTAATTAACTTTCTTAATAAACTTGCTTTTATTTTGCACTGTGGACTCACCCTGAATTCTTTCTTACATGAGATCCAAGCACCCTCTCCTGGGGTCTGGATCGTGACCCCTTTCTGGTAACACACCCTAAGAACCTTAAAATTCTAACATGGAGCCCATCAGAGTCAGACACAGTAAGAAGAGTACTGCAGTGAGCTGGGAAAGAGAAGCTCATTATCTTCATGACTTAGATCTCATTTTAACATATTTATCTGCTTAGTTAATATGTATCCATTATATATCTAGTATGTGCCAAGCACGGTGTCTAATGGAAAGATGAATTGGTTTGATTACTTGGAAAGAAATAAGTAAATCACATCCACACTGAAATGTAATAAGCCTTGCAACAAATATACATACACAGTGCTGGGGAAGAAAAGATATGGGAAAATCTAAATGTTAAAACATGCGCTCTGAATGAAGAGACACCAAACAGCCTTTATGTGAGCAACATGGCTGTTTATTCACCCTGGTGCAGGTGGGCTGAGGCCAAAAATGGAGTCAGCAGAGGGTGGTGGGATAGGAGTTGGTTTTATAGGTTTGGGATGGGCAGTGCAAAGTTACAGAAGTCACAGCTGGTGGTATTTTGCGAGCTGGGAAGGGGTTTTAGGTTTGCAAGCTGGGAGGGGGTATAGGGTGTGCAGTCATGAGGTTGGCCAGGCTCGGTTATGAAGTCCAATGGCCTTGTCAACTGAGGCCAGAATAAGAAACAATAGAAGAGTGTCTTAGGTTGGTTGGGTGGCAGGGGTTGGTGGTTTTTTCCAGGAACTCATCTGGGGTGCCTGTGCAGGTCACAGAGATTGTCATGCTGATCACGGTGTGGTCAGACCTTACACTAGATTATTCAAGAAGTTTCCCTAAGATGTGAGTAAGCATTTGCTTGATAAATTGGAACAGTGGATAGTGCCTCATATATCCACGTGGGATGTACAGAGGCGTGATTTGCGTGACTCATTGGAAGTGCTCAAAGCAGTTGGATCTGTCTGTTGCAGAAATTGCAGGTATTGAGAGCATTAGAGATGAGATTAGAGGAAGAGAGGGTGCTCCAGCTGTGAAGGGACTTGCGTGCTAATGAAAGGAGTTTTCACTTTAGAAAGAAGACTTTGAGGACCCACTGAAGGACAGCAGGAGATTGGCATGACCAGTCGTGTAACCTCTGGCAGCTCTGCAGACACGCGGAGAAATAAAAGCAGTGCAGGAAGAAATGCATTTGTTCCTGAAGGAAAAACTGACAAGAAAGCAATCAATGCAAGGAGTGATTAAAGCCTGAGTCATCATCATCGATTTTAATTGAAGACATATCATAAGCCAATAGCACACTAAGTGTTTTGTAAACACTATCTCATTTACTCTTCACAAGGAACCTATGAGTGGGTACTCTGTACTCACGTCAATGGCAAAGGAACTGGAGACGCAGAGAGTTTAGATCTCTTGACTGACATTGCACAGCTGTTGGCAAAGCAGAATTTAGATCCAGCTCAGTCTGACTTTGGAATGCATGCATCAGGTTGCATCAGGCTGTAAACCAAAAGTATCTGAGACAGATTCAGGGCTTTATGTTGCCAAGGTTGAGGATGCGCCTGGACTGTGGACTGTGCTTTTTCCAAAGAAGGTTTTGGGAACTGCAATACTAAAAGGGGGAAAAGAGCATGCAGGAGGAGAAGGAGGAAAGAAAAAAAGTGGTGGGGAGATGGAACTTAGGCCGTGTGGTGATTACACTCTTGAGGGGAGGCTTTGATCAGCACTCACAAAAATCTTCATTTTACATGTGAAAAGAGGAGAGTTGGAAAAAGTCAAATCTACATTTCACATGAGATAAAGTAAGGCTGCGACATTACAGCGGTCTGCTTGGGAACAAGAGGAAGGCAGTTTTTTGTGTGGCTTGCCTTTCCTGTGATAGTGAGTTTGGGGTCCTGAGATTTTACTTTCCTCTCACAAAGCTGTATTTCCAAAGTTACTGGTAAGAGTAACTTGAAGGACAGTTTCGCCATTCATCAAAGAGCATTCCGGTGTCGACACAGAGTGCTGGGGGAAAGATACTGAGGTGTTTGGTGGATGTGCCGAGTTTGAGCTACCTAAAAAAACCCATAAAGCATGAGAAAAAATGGGGTGGAAATGGTTTTGTCAAAGCCATAAAATGCTCTATAGTCAGTAAAATACATGGGTTTGAATGTGTTATTTCAGAAGACAAGCACCCAGTAGCAATAGTGACATTCTGTTTTACTTAGGACCCTACTCTTTGAAGAATTATGGCACTATCAGAAATCTTTTTGCTGCATACAATGTAATGCTTAAAACTAACACTTAAAACAAGCAGATATTAATTGCTGTTTGTAAAACTCCTCCAAATTACAGACTTGAAAATACAGGCAAAAAGTGGGAATTTAATCCAAGGGTATGATACTAAATTGGCATGCCTTAGCTTGCTCTTATTTTGAAATTTGCTTTAGAAGGTTTTGTTAGTAGCACATCAGCTTTTGTTTTATTTTATTTCAAAATAGAACCCTATTACAACTTAAAGGAGAAAAAGGAAAGGGAAGGAAGAAGGTTTATAACTTAATATTGTGACTTTTTGATGGCCACGTGTGAACCAGACATCCCTGAAGGCTTTGTTCTGTGAGCAGACATGCCGCACATCTCAGAACACGCTGGACTCATCCAGATCCACTGGCTTATAAGTGACTTTCATCCCCTAAGAACCATTGCTGACTGCTGTGAAGGTGTAACAGCCTGAGGGTTCTTCTTGCCCACTGCCCAGAAAAGCCAATTCACTGAGAACAGCAGGTTTTGCAGCACAGAAAGAGTTTGATAATCACAGGGCCAACCAAGCAGAAGGATAGGAGATAGTTCTCAAATTTGTCTCCCCAGGAATTCAGAGGCAAGGGTTTTTCAAGGACACTTTGGCTGGCAGGGGCCTGGGGAATGGGGATGCTGATTGGTCGGGTCAGGGATGAAATCATCGGAGACGGAAACTGGCTTCTTATGCTCAGTCAGTTCCTGGGTGAGAGTCACCAGACCGGATAAACCAGTTTCCCAGTATGGGTTACTGGGCCAACTGGTGCCAGCTGATCCATCAGAGTGCAGGGTCTGAAAAATAACTCAAACCCAATCTTAGGTTTTATAATAGTGAAGGTATCTATAGGAGCCATTGAGAAGGAAGTTAGTTTCAGGAAAGGACTGTTCTTTGCTTAAATTTTAAAGTATAAACCAAATTCCTCCTGTAGTTAGCATGGCCTATGCCCAGGAATGAACAAGGACAGCATGTGAGGTCACAAGCAAGATGGATTCAGCTACGTCCAATTACTTTCGCTGTCGTAAGTTCTGCAAAGGTGCTTTCAAACATCTTGCTTGGACTGTAATTTTGGGTCCATGGGGCTGCACATGCAAAAGTATAGGGAGAGAGGCAGAACAAATACAGAGTCGAATACATGAAGACTTCGTTAGACAGCCATCGGGAGGTGGAGATAAATAACGTGGAGAGAGGAGAAGAAGGAGAACTTGTTTGGAGAGTGGATTGCCATTTTATAAGTGCTGTTGGAGAGGATCTTGCTAATGAGGTGACATTTGCGCAGGGGACTGAGTGAAGACACTGTCATTCAGGTGTGTGAGGAAAGAAAGTTGTGAGTGCTGGCCTCACTGCAGCGTTGAGTCGCAGTGTCCATGGGTTGTGGTGCTGTGCTGGAGTGATACCTTCGCAGGCATAGACCAGAAGCGTGTGGCAGTGACATGCATTTTCATAAGTAACATTTGATGCTATGGCCAGTAAGATAATAACATATTCATCTTGGGTACAATAACCACCTTTCAAACCACTGTATTTCCCAGAGCAACTTTATGCCAAACACTGCATTTAGGAAGACTTTATTGCTGTGGAACAGAGAGCAGGGCATACAAGATGGTTAGTAACATTTAAATTCACATTTCTACAATATTTTATAAACTTAGCTTTTCTAGAGCCAAACAGTAAACAACACAGGTTAAAGCAAATTTCAGCTTCTCAGTGCAGGTATCATGATGGTTCTTTCCAAGTTTCTCTATCGTCCCTTGACTGACCATTGCCATAAAATGATGGTTTGTGAGAAGAAATTTAATATCAGTTGCAACCTGTGTCTTGAGGAGAATTTACCAAACAACACATCTATTTCATTTTACAGAGTTCTCTATAGATACTGTGTTTTGAACTATTTGTTCTTTGCATGCATAAGAAATAGGCTTTGACAGATCTTTCCAGCACCAAATTCAGGGTTAGCTAATGTAATGTTTGTTGTCCTAACTGTATCTAAGGGTCTTATGAATCAGTCCCAGGTTACGATGTTTGTCTTTAGTCTCCTTTGCATCTAGGTTGAGTTTTACAGCAGAATTCTCATGTCTCCTAAGACAGAAGTCTCTTTGGATGTACATCTTCTCCTAAATCAAAACACTCCACTTTTATCTTTTGCCTCCTACTAAATGTCAAGCTTCTTTCCAAACTCTCCACTTTGCAGCTTATGCTCTGTTAAATTGGAAAATACTTATCACCGCATAAAATTGTGTGCAGCCAGCATTGATAATAAATGTAGGCAATTAAAGAAGCGGTGGTTTTCGGAGCTCAATGTGAACCTGGTTTCTAGTTCCCATAAACATGTATACGGCCATTTCAACATTCGGTTTCAAATCTTACTAAACAAGACAGACAGGCATCAGGTAATTCAGTTCTCTAAAGGCCAAGCAAAGAAACAATGATGATTCCAGAGCAGCCGTAGCAGTAAACACTCTTGTGGCTTTATTCCAGTGTCAGCACTTCATTTTAATGATAACTGGATCTCAGCTGTTCTTGTGAAATCCTTGAATGTACTTAACAACCTGCTTAGAGTATATTGAGTTTATAGAGATGACCGAATGAAGCTTGAAAATTTATTACAGGGAAATTGTGCAGATTATATGGGAGATATTTATTGCAAGGTAGGGTTGAACAGCAGCATACAAAATGTAAAGATTTGAACAGAACTGCACTGAAGCAGGTGGAGCCAAGCTTGCCACGCTCTTCATCATTATCAGGTGTCTCCTCTAATCAGTGTATTTCTCTTAATTCTTGATTAGCAACTGCCAGAGCTCTCCCAAGAGTATGATAATGCTAATAGGATAATTTGTAGCACTTTGCAGTTTGCAGAGTTTTTTTTCCCCCACACATATCATCTTTTTAATGCTCTTAACAATCCAATGAAGTAGGCATTATTATGGTTATTTTACATGGGAGAAAAAGAGGCTTCATGACATTGACCTAACATAGCTAGCTGAGCAAGGATGGCCTTCTTCCTCCCAATAAAATGCATATTTGTTTGGGTTTTGCTTTGTTTGGCTGTCCAGCATACACTTCCCTCTCCTTATTAACAGGAGAAGAGAAGGTTGTCAGCATTGTGTGTGTTTCTGTGGGTCAAGAGGGCCCTGCCTTCGACGGGAGAGGCTCCCCACACCCGTATCCGCCTCTGATGACCTGGCAGCAAGGGTGAGGTTCGCGGCCTGGGATGAATACATTCGTTATCCCAGACTGAATCTTGAGGGAAAAGAAATGCAAAGATAAAGCAGTGGCCAGCACACACTTAGAATTTGTTAGGGTTGCCTGGCAATGATGACATTTGCAAGACACAACAGTATACATGGCCCACATGCCGTAAAACTAAATATTTAAACGTTGGTAAGTTAATCTTAAAAATTGTTTAATCAAGGCTGGATGTAGTGCTCCACGCCTGTAACTCCAGCACTTTTGGAGGCCGAGGCAGGCGGATCACAAGGTCAGGAATTCAAGACCAGTCTGGGCAACATGGTGAAATCCGTCACCACTTAAAAAAAAAAAAAAAAAAAAATACAAAAATCAGCCGGGTGCAGTGGTGCGCACCCATAGTCCCAGCTACTCGGGAGGCTGAGGCAGGAGAATCGCTTGAACCCGGGAGTCGGAGGTTGCGGTGAGCCGAGGTCACATCGCTGCCCTCCAGCCTGGGCGACAGGGTGAGACGCTGTCTCAAAAAAACAACCAACCAACCACTGCTTAATCATACACGTAATGCCTATCTATGCTACTCCCTGGAAACACGTGCCTTCGCAGAGTCCCACGTGGCCAGCTTTGAGTTTAGAATTCCTAGATCCCCGGAGCTGGTGGGAGCAGTGGCCCCAGCGTCTGGTCTCAGTCTGCGAGCCCTTTTCCCCTGGAGTCTCACTACTGGCTGCATTTTGCTCTGTAAGCAGTTTGTGCCTGCACAGGCCTGACCTGCAGATCTAAGCCCCTCCATAACCCAGCAGGCAGCTGCACGTGGCTCCTCGGCTCATCCGCCAGCGCGGCTTCTGTGTGAGTGGGTGGGGCCTGCGAAGGGGACGTCGAGGTGGGTTCAGGACTGCACCTGCACAGAATTCCAGGGTCACATGTGTCTCAGCACGGCCTAGAAGGCCCTGGGTAACACGTAGCCTCAGCTTCAGAGACTCAGGCCTCGGGGACAAGGTCACATGGCCAGACTTTCTTTAAAACCCGCAGCTGGGGCAATGGCCCTTCTTGCCTGGGTCCAAGAGTGGTCCTGAGAACTGACATTGCATGTAGGAATTGGTTGCAGCTTGGCTTCTAGAACTTCTTTCTTCTTGCTGGTTGTTGAAGCGGGTCCTCCTAACTCGTCTTTGTTTTCTGAGCCCTCTACATACTTCCAGTGGATTCATTTATCTTAAAATATCCAATCTCATTTTCTTTTCTTGTACCTGGGAACGTTACTCGATATACACAGTCTATCACTTTTTTCCCCACAGGATGAGGGTTGGTAGCAGATTAGCAATGATTGGACAGTGACTGATGAAAACAGCTAATGACAGTCTGAGCAATGCTAAGTCTCATCCGTCTGTGATTAATATTCCACTGTCACTATGGAAAAACAGGCAGGCAGAACTGCTCCTCTGCCCCACTCTCTATTCCAGGCGTCCCCAAACGTTTTACACAGGGGGCCAGTTCACTGTCCCTCAGACCGTTGGAGGGCCGCCACATACTGTGCTCCTCTCGCTGACCACCGATGAAAGAGGTGCCCCTTCCTGAAGTTTGGCGGGGGGCCGGATAAATGGCCTCAGGGGGCCGCATGCGGCCCGCGGGCCGTAGTTTGGGGATGCCTGCTCTATTCCATCAGGCTCACCATTTCTTATGTCTTCCTTCCAGGGTAATGTGAGTTAACCCCTCTGGTGAAATATCGAGGGAGCAATACGGCACTTTGTGTTGCTTGCTGTTAGCACTAAAATGCAATTTGGTTATTTTTTAAAATTAAAAATATCTTACATATTGCCAAATCAGATACTCATTATAAGAAACACTTGTAAGTATACATGAATAAAAGGAGACATACGATAATCATTTGCTCATGCTGCCCAGGGATAACCATTACTATTAATAGAAACATTTCTGTGCATATCTTTAAGAAAAGAGATCACATTATACATGCTCATTTAAAACTATAAATATTAAACTTTATATTATAAACATTTTCATTTCAATAGGCACGTTCATAACTTTTTTTTAAAAGGGGAGAATATTGAATCTTTAAATAATGTAAAAGTGTCCAAACTTATACGTAATGTTGGACATTTTGGTTGTCTTAAATTTTTATTATTAGAAACATTATTAATGAATATTCCTGAAGTGAAGTAATTATACATGTGGTTAATTATTTCCAAAGGATATATTTCTATAAGTAGAATATTTATTTCAAAGACTTTTCATACCTAGAATAATTTAATACTATTTAAAGACCCATGCAGAGTAATCGTAAATTGAACAGTATTCATCTAGCATACATTTTGATTAAGAATTAGTAAAGTATGATTAAAGTCAAGTATTATTCATGGTCTAATTTGTTACATGCACTATACTTTGGCAAGATTTTTAAATAAATCTGGAGGGAGATGAAGATTTTTTTCATTTAAGAATGATACACTTTGCTGTTTCTCTTTTTTTAAACAACTTTGTTAAGATGTAGTCTTCATACCACAAAATTTACTCATTTTAAAGTACAGTTTAATTATTTTTAGCATATTTGCAGAATTGTGCAGCTGTCATCACAATCAATTTTAAAACACTTTTTGTGATCTCGAAAGTCAATTCTGCAGTCAGTCAGGGCTCCTAACTCTCCCTGTTTCCCAGCCTTAGATAACCACCTATCTGGCTTCTGTCTATAAATTTGCCTATTCTGGACATTTGCTGTAAGTGGAATCATACAGTCATCCTTGGTGACTGTCTTCTTTCACTTAACATGATTTCAAAATTCATTTGTGTTGTAATGAGTATCAGTACTTAATTCCCTTTCATTGCTGAATAGTATTCCATTGTGTGAATGACTGCACTTGTCCTTTCATCATACGGACATTTGGGTTGTTTCCACTTTGGGGCTAGTATGAATAATGTTGCTATATACATTTGTGTACAGATTTTAGTGTAAACACATAGTTTCATTTTTCTTGGGGATTTGCCTACGAGTGAAATTGCTTGATTATATGGTAACTCTGTTTAACTGTGTGGTGGGGGACCTGCCAGACTGTTTTCCAGAGAAGTTGCACATTTTATATACCCACCAGCAGAACATGAGGGATCTGATTTCACCTCGTCTTCACCAGTACTTGCGATTATCTATCTTTTCTACTATAGCCATTCATTTCACACTTGGGATGAAGTGGCATCTAATTTTAGTTTATATTTGCACTGGTGGCTGATGAAGCTTTTCTCTCTCTCTCTTTTAATATTAGCCCTTTAAAAAAGTCTGGAAATATTACAAGCAAGATATTAACTCCATTACACAATCTTTTATGTTGATAACTGAATCAGCTTTCTTTTAAAAATTATTTTCTAAATGAAATAATTCAACTCAGTCAATGGACCAATAGTTATTGTATTTTTAAAAATTATATGTTTCTAATAGAAGATGATATAACAAAACATTATTTTATTTTCTTATAAATGCAGGCAGTTATCTATATGTGGTTTTCCAATAATTATTATTTTATCAAGAGTGATGCTAAACTTCAGTCATTTTCTATTAATAAAGAGGTACTAGATATCTTTCATCAGATTGCTATATTCTCTGATAAAAATTGAAATATACCTTTAAAAATATTTTTTAACAGATCTGTAACTTAAGATTCATTATAAATTTCCTATTTAGTGTGCTTAAAAGTTTTATCAAAAAGTTAACTTTTGATGGTTAATATTTGACTCAGTTCAAAGGAGGACATAGAATATGAACCAATGGTGATATAATATTAAATAAATACAATGCAGTGAACAATTTAATTGAATATTGAAAGTTATGTCTTGCTTTAGATAAAATAACTCTGTGACAATACTTTGAAAATATATGTAAATAAATATATAGCTTTGTTTTCTAATATTAAAATGTGCTGGGCACGGTGGCTCACTCTTGCGATCCCAGCACTTTGGGAGGCTGAGATAGGTGGATCATTTGAGATCAGGAGTTCAAGAGCAGCCTGGCCAACATAGTGAAACTCTGTCTCTACTAAAAATATGAAAATTAGCTGGGTGTGGCAGTGCACACCTGTAATCCCAGCTACTCAGGAGGCCAAGGCAAGAGAATCGCTTGAACCTGAGAAGTGGAGGTTGCAGTGAGCAGACATCACACCATTTCACTCCAGCCTGGAGGACACAGTGAGACTCTCTCTCAAAAAGAAAAAAAAAAAATGGCATTCAATCCTGAGGTAACAAACTTCATACACTTGAGACTTTGAAGAAAAACTGAAGGACAGAGTGATAAATTTGCTTTCAATAAAAAAATCCTCATGTATATATTGTAGGTCTCAGGTGGATTTGCAGAAAATTTTGTTCTCAAATGGATAAAAGCATACAAACTTCTTTGAATTAAACAAAAACTATTCAGAGAGCAACATTTGAGGTGTAGGCTGGAACAGGTATTCATCAAGAAGCTTAGGGCTGGCTCCCAGGGCTGCTGGAAGAATCAAACTTTATCTTGACGTGTATTCTAAGAGAGGATTTCGGCTCTCTGTTTCATCAAGGACAAGACTGCTGAGATTCAGATCTAATCTCTTGACTTCTGGAGAACAGGCCAAACAGAAGACATGGCCAGATGGGAAAAGTCATAATAAAGCTGAGAAAAGAAAGGCCATGAAGAAATCCTAAGATACCCACAGGATCGTTTCTGCTAACTTTGACCTTTGCTAACTTAGCCTGGCCAGTATCTGGCTGTGTGACCTTGAGCCAATTGCTCCATTTTTCTGGCCCTCATTTTCTTCATAAGTAACATGAAGAACAGCTATACATTAGGGTTATCGTGTGAATTAAATAAGATGATGTGTGTACAAGCAAGTATCCAGGTGCAACCTTCTTATTTTCTCTGACATATGATAGGCATTTAAAACTCATAATAACTTGATGACTTACTCTATTTCAAGCACATTTTAAGTGTCTTACTAACTCACATAATCTTCACATCAACCCTAAAAGGAAGATGTATTAGACAAATAAGGCACAGAAATTAAAATACAAAAAAGTTCGGAAACTTATGTAAGATCCCACAGTTTCTACCTAAATGTGTCCAGATGAATATGACTTTCCAATCATAACATAAAATCTAGTGTATGTTAATGTATAATTATTTTTGTACTCAAATACTTTCTTAAAAATTACTTTCTGAATAATATAACATCTATGAAAGAAATCAAGAAAAAATAGCTTATTTCATGGGTTTTGTAGTCATTCTTGATAAGATGATTTAATGAAAGGACATAATTTTCTTTCAAGCAGACTATTTCATAGGTCAGATAACATGATTAATGTAGTGTTTGAGTCCACTGAGTTATCTTGGACCAAGTTGTAGTGATTCTAAAGACTGGTGACTGCATGCCTTGAACAAGTCCATTATCTCAAAGCCAAAAAGAAGAGTCAGCACCCTGCTATGCTGTAATTAAAACCGTCATTCAATCACAAAATTGTTCACCCTCTCCTCAAGTGTGTTAAACACCCTGGCACTGCAAGTCAAGCCCCAGACGTGAGGCGCTCAGAGTGCCCTGCACGTCTCTAGGCTGATGCCCACCAGAGGTGGGAGGAGAAGGGGAAGGAGCGGGCCTTCAGTCCTGCAGGAGTCCCTGCTGTGCTTGTTCTGCTTCCTCACATCAGTGTTGGGGCAACCTCTCCAAGGATTCCAGTGAGTGTCCTCAAGGAAAATTACAGGCCTGCCCGCCGCAGTTGGTCTCCAGACCCACACCTGCTGCAGAATCCCCCTCTTCTGCTATCCGTCCTAGATTCCACTCACCCTCAGATATCACCTCTGCTCTTGTAGGTGGGTCATCTACTGACGCGAAATCCTGGGTACTGTACCTGCCTCAGGCTGGGGCTGCCATTCTCGTGCATTTACCAAAACAATCGGTCAAGGACTTTCCAAAGGTAGATTGCCAACATATTCCTCCCTGAAGCAGAAGCTCCTCCAAGGTGGGGATAAAGGAGGGCCAGAATCCATTACCTCTGTTAGGATGCTGACTCCTTTTCTTGTCTCTTGGTCTTCCTCCATGAGAAACTTCATGTGTCCGGGCAGCTACCACAGCTTAGATTCAAGGGGAATGATGATGTGTTCATGGTAGAAATATTCTTCCTTTGGGAACCAAGATCTTCAAACCTACAGACCCCAGAGTTGCAGGAACAAGAAGCACACACCCTCAAGTGAGTCACTGGCAATTTTGCTAACTGAGGCCATTTTCGCTTCCAGACTTTGGTTTCTCATAGATCTTTTCTGTTTATTGGGAACCCAGAGCCAGCGAATGGTCATTATTCAGGGTGGACGCTATGTCCTGGGGGGTGCTGCCTCAGTCTCACAGGGAAGCTTGTTTGGGTTTGCACCTCTGTTATGTTTAAACAGGCTGTCTCAGCACCTAGCACGTTGCTGCAGTAGAACAGTGTGGCATGTGATGTGACCAGCAGACCGCGTCATTATGGACCCACTGACGGACCTGCTTAGTTTTAAGGTTGTCAACCACCCTGACATACATGAAACTGCTGTTATTGGACCTCACACTCTGTAAGGGTTCCCACAATGCTGTTGGCTGAAACTATGTGGGCAGAAAAAGCAAATTCATGTTCAGAATTTTTTTGTTACTGTCCAAATGAACCACTGACCCTTGCCAAATGAAAGGAGTAGACAGCGGTGAACTTGCCACTGAGTGACAGGATGGTCTCCTCAAGAAATGGTGCAATATTGGGGATGAGGATGTCGTCTTTGTTGCTGGCAAATTTGCCGTTTGGTAGCATCTAGAGCTAGAGCAGCTGTGATGAGCGGGAGCCCACATCTCCGACACTGAAGCTACTCCTTTCATGGATTCATTTCACCAGCACCGGAATGGCCAATGACAGAAGCTGGCTGGCACCTAGTGGCTGAGTCATTCTGTCTACTTGGTTGTATAGTGCCTCTTTCACAATAGATGATTCCTGGTGGGTGTTAACCTGCAACTGAAAGGTCTTCCCACACTGTGTCTGCTCCCGTATGCCATCGACATAACTTACTCCCGATATTCTTGTCTCTGATCTCCTCATCTCTCTCCCACTAGACCTCTGATGATGTGTCTGTGTCATTCAGCACCCACCCACTTGTCTGTGTATATTCCAAACCGAGGCTGAGGCTGCATCTCTTTCTACATGAATTAGATGACCACGTGTAGTGTATGAAGCCCTGCTCATTGAGAGGATTCCCCCTCATCGCTGTCTTCAAAAACCACACCTGAATGAATGAGGGGCCAAGTTTCCTTAACAGACATTGGAAGCAGGCTTCCCTTAGGAAAAGATTCTGACGTCAGAGAGGTGGCTGTCTTTACCAACAGGCAATTCCAAGAGACAGGTGACCACTGAGGACTGTCAGCCGAAGCATTCTATGCAGCTGAGGGACTACATCCTTGGAGACTAAAGGGGGACATGGGCAGACAGCAGCAGCCTCTACAGTCTACTTGATCTGAGAATCATCTAGGGATATGAATTGCTGTTGCATTATTATCTTAGAAGCTCATGTTGAGGATGAATACGGAAATCTACCATAGAGGGGAATTGGAAGATGGAAGAATGTTTAGTACCATGTGGATTGTTCACATCCCTGCTCATTTCTTCATCATTCCTCCTCGATTGTGCATTCCTCCTTGCACTCCTTGAATTTAAATATATTTTTGTTTTTTTCCTGAATGTTTCCAGAGAGTGGAGGTAACTGCCTAGCATAAAATTCTGGAGAGAAGCATAAAGAAGAGTAGTTAAAAATAGGTATGAGACAAGGTGGGCAAGCCCAGCACATAAGTAGTGAACAGGGGCATTTATGGCTTGTTTTGGGGCTGGAGATTACATGTAAGATTGCAACTGAATCATTACGCTACTGTAAATACAGTCACAGGTCTGTGGGACACCTGTGTTCAAAACCCAGGATGATGCTAAAGCCTCATGTAGATCCACGAAATCTCTGGTTTCTGAGTTGACATTTAGGAGATTCTGCCTGCAGTGAGTTACATAGTCCTGTGACAGCCTGGATGAGTTATGGCAGCTGCAGGAAAAAAAAAAATTCTATTAACAACCTGTGAGTAATTTATGCAGCATATGAATCTGGCTGACTTTTATCAGAGCCCCTATCAAAATAGAAATCACAACTATTGTTTTAAAAACTGAATGCTCTAGTATTTAAGAAACTGACATTATTTTATATACATTTGTATTAATTTTGAGTTTTGGTGCCTATTTTAAAGATGATGATTATTACTGTGACACCTTTTAACAAAATTGCTTGGCAAGCAAAGTCATTGAAGCTGAACATGATTTAAGTGGAGCTATTAGATTTCTTTTTTCCAGCTTCATTGAGGTATAATTGACAAAATTATATATATTTGAGATATACGATGTGATGCTTTGATATACTTACATATTGTGAAATTCTTACCACAACAAAACTAACTACCACATCCATCACCTCACCTATTTGTGTGTGTGTGTGGTGTGAGATGGTGGTCAAAAGATGCAACCTTTAAGGTAAATAAGTTCTGGATACCTAACGTATGGCATGATGACTATACATTAATAATAAAGTGTTGTATACTTGAAATTTGCCAAAAGAACTGATAGATCTCAAGTATTTTTACCACACATACAAAAATAGGAATGAGGTGAGGTGATATTTTATTTAATTATTCATTTTTATATTTCACATGTGAGATCATGCAATATTTATTTGTCTTTCCATGTCTGGTTTATTTAAATTTGATGTTGTCCTGGTTCTTCCATTGTGTTGTAAATGGAAAGATTTCCTTCTTTTGTAAGACTAAATAATATTTCATCATATATATGCTACATTTTCTTCATTCATTTATGGATGGACAATTAGATTGTTTCTGTATCTTAGCAACCATGAGTAACGTCGCTGTGACTATTATTGAGAGTGCATAGATCTGTTTGAGACAGTGTTTTGTTTCCTTTGGGTATATACCCAGAAGTGGGATTGCTGAATCATATGTTAATTGCATTTTCAATTTTTTAGAAACTTCCATACTGTTTTCTATAATGGCTGAATCAATTTAAATCCCTGCCAACAGGGTACAAGGGGTCCCTTTTCTCCATACCCTCACCAACACTTGCTACCTTTTGACTTTTGATAATAACCATCTTATTCAGTGCTACGAGGTATCTCATTGTTGTTTTAATTTGCATTTTCCTGAGGATTAGTAACACTGAGCACATTTTTATGTTCCTGTTAGCCATTTACATGTCTTTTTGGGAAAGATGTCTATTCAGCTCCTTTGCCTATATTTTTATCGGGCTATTTGTTTTATTTGGTATCAGGTTATATATGTTCTTTATAGAATAGCCCCTCCTTTTCTGGGTGGGGGGTGCCTGTTCCAGTGCCCGTAGTGGATACGTGAAGCCCCAGATAGTACTGAACCTTATATACACTATGCTTTTTCTCTATACGTACATTCTTACAATACAACTTATAAATTAGGGACAGTAAAGTTGAACAGTTATAACAATATACTGTAATTAAAATTATGTGAATATGGTCTCTGATTTTCATGTGTTTTTAGACAGAGTCTCATTCTGTCAACCAGGCTGGAGTGCAGTGGCACAATCTGGGCTCATTGCAACTTCCGCCTCCTGGGTTCAAGAGATCCTCCCACTTTTGCTTCCTGAGTAGCTAGCATTACAAACATGTGCCACCATGCCTGGCTAATTTTTGTATTTTTTGTGGAGGTGGTTTCATCATGCTGGCCAGGTTGGTCTAGAACTCCTTGGCTCAAGTGATCCACCCACCTCAGCTTCCTAAAATGCTGGAATTACAAGTGGGAGCCACTGCCCAGCCTATATTTCATTGTGCTGCACTCACCCTTCTGATGATGATGTGAGATGATAAAATGCCTCCCTAATGAGATGCAGTGAGGTGAACAATGCAGGCATTGTGATGTAGCATTAGACTACTATTGACCTGATGATATGTCAGAAGGAGGGTCGTCTGCTGTGGGCGTTCCTGATCTTTGAGCCATGATGATGTTGCAGGTCAGATGTAAGGAGCAGGCCATGTGGGTGATTAAAGGATGGACATCATACACAGAGTGGATACATTGGACAAAAAAATGATTCACATCCCAGACAGGATGAAGCAGATCAGAGTGAGATTTCGTCATGCTCATTTCAAACTTGTAAACTGTTTAGTTTGAGAATTTTCCATTTAATATTTTCAGACTGCAGTTAACCATGGGTAACTGAAACCATGAAAACTGAAACTGTGGATGGGGGTTGGTTGGCTTTTGTATATTTTTTAATAAGAACCTTTTATTAGATGATTGGTTTGCAAGTATTTTCTTGTATTCTGTAGGTCACCTTTTCATTTTCTGGATTGCTTTCTTTGCTGGGTAAAGTGTTTTAGCTTTTTGCAGTCCCACTTACTATCTTTGCTTATGTTGCCTAAAACTTTTGGGTAATAACCAAAAAATACAGAGAGAGCCAGAACCAATGTCAATAAGTTTTTCCCACGTATTTTTGATTACAAGTTGAAAAGTTTGGATCTTCAATTTAATCATTTTCTCCATTTTGACTTTCTTTTTGTATATGATGTAGGATCAGTGTCTAATTTCATTCTTTTGCGTGTTGCTGTCCAGTTTTCCTAACACTGTTTATCGAAAACATTGTGTTTTCTCTATTGTTTTTTCTGGACAACTTTGTGGAAAATTAATTGACCACACATGTATGGGTTTATTTCTAAGCTCTCTATTCCACTCCATTGATCGATATGTATAATTTTTATCCCAGTGCCATACTGTTTGGATTACTGTAGCTTTGTAACATAATTGGAAATCAGGAATTGTAATGCCTCAAGCTTTGTTCTTCTTGTTCAAGATTGCTTTAGCTATTAGGAATCTTTTGTGGTTCCATAAAAATTTTAGAATCTTTTTTCTATTACTGTGAAAAATGTCACCGAAATTCTGATTTGGATTGCAATAAGTCTATAGATTGCCTTGGGTAGTGTAGACATTTTAATATTATCAATTTTTCCAAATCATGAGCTACCTGATGAGATGAAGTGAGGTAAATAAGTCAGGCATTGTGATGTAGCATTAGGCTACTGTTGACCCTCTGACGATATGTCAGAAGGAGGATCGTCTGCTGTGGGTGTTCCTGATCTTTGAGCCATGATGATATTGCAGGTCAGATGTCAGGAACAGGCCATGTGGATGATTAAAGGATAGACATTATGTACAGCATGGTACATTGGACAAAAAGATGATTCACATCCCAGGCAGGATGAAGCAGGTCAGAGTGAGATTTCATCCTTTTTTTATTTGTGTATTTTATTTATTTTTGTCTAAATAATTTATTTATTATATGTATCTTTTTGTGTGTCTTCTTCAATTTTCTTTATCAAAATTTTATAGTTTTCAGTGTAAAAATCTTTAACCTTGTTTAAATTTATTTCTAAATATTTTATTTATTTATTTATTTATTTATTTTTTGAGACGGAGTTTCGCTCTTGTTACCCAGGCTGGAGTGCAATGGCACAATCTTGGCTCACCGCAACCTCTGCCTCCTGGGTTCAGGGAATTCTCCTGCCTCAGCCTCCTGAGTAGCTGGGATTACAGGCACGCGCCACCATGCCCAGCTAATTTTTTGTATTTTTAGTAGAGATGGGGTTTCACCATGTTGACCAGGATGGTCTCGATCTCTCGACCTCGTGATCCACTCGCCTCGGCCTCCCAAGGTGCTGGGATTACAGGCTTGAGCCACCGCGCCCGGCCCAAATATTTTATTTTTGATGCTATTTTAAATGAGATTTAAAAAAATTTATTTTTCACATAGTTTCAGTTAGTGTATAGAAATATGAAGGTCAGGCGTGGTGGCTCAAGCCTGTAATCCCAGCACTTTGGGAGGCCGAGGCGGGTGGATCACGGGGTCAAGAGATCAAGACCATCCTGGTCAACATAGTGAAACCCCGTCTCTGCTAAAAATACAAAAATTAGCTGGGCATGGTGGCGCGTGCCTGTAATCCCAGCTACTCAGGAGGCTGAGACAGGAGAATTGCCTGAACCCAGGAGGCGGAGGTTGCGCTGAGCCGAGATCGCGCCATTGCACTCCAGCCTGGGTAACAAGAGCGAAACTCTGTCTCAAAAAAAAAAAAAAAAGAAAGAAAGAAATATTACTACCTTTTGTACATTGCTTTTGTATCCTGAAACCTTAATGAAATTGTTTCTTAGTCCTAACAGTTTTTTTTTTTTGGTGGAGTCTTTAGGATTATCTATATATAGATCATATCATTTGCAACAGGAGACTGTTTTACATCTTCCTTTCTAATTTAGATGCCTTTTTTGTTTGTTTGTTTGTTTACTTGCCTAACTGACCTAACTAGTACTATATTAAGTTGAAGTGGTGAGAGTGGGCAACCTTGTTCTTGATCATAGAGGAAAAACTTTTACCTTTTCACTCTTGAGTATACTGTTATTTTGGACCTTGTTACATATTATCTTTATTATGTTGAGATACATTTCTTCTATATTCAATCCGTTAAGAGCTTTTATCATGAAATAATACTGAATTGTGTTAAATACTTTTTCTGCATCTATAAGATAATCATATGATTTCTGTCTTTCATATGGTTAATGTGTATTACATTTATTGATTTTGGTATGTTGAACCATCCTTGCATCTCAGACATAAATACCATTTGATTAAGGTATATGATCCTTTTAATGCTGTTAAATTCAGGTTGATAATATTTTGTTAGGGATATTTGCCTTTATGTTCTTCAAGAATACTGGCCTGTAATTTTATATTTTTTGTCTTTATTTGGCTTTGGTATTAAGGCAATATTAGCCTTATATGTTTTAAAATGCTCTTTCTCTTTCAATTTTTTGGAGAATTTGAAAATTACTGCCATTAATTCTCCTTAAATGTTCAGTAGAATTCACTGTTGAATTCAACAGTGAAGTCTACAAAATACGAAATTTTATCAGGTCCTGGGCTTTTCTTTGCTGTGAGATTTTTGATTACTGGTTAAATTTTCTTAGTCATTATTAATCTGTCTAGGTTTCTATGTCTTCATGATTCAGTTTTGGTAAGTTTTGTGTTTCCAGAAATATATCCAAATTCTTCTAGCTTATCAAATTTGTTGGCATATAATTGTTTATGACAATCTCTTTCAATAATTTGTGTCTTTGTGATGTCATTTAGAGGCCTCTTCTTTAATGTGTACTTTTATTTATTTGGGACTTACCTGTTGTTTTCATAGTTAATTTAAATAAAAGTTCATTAATGTTTTTAATTTTTCAAAAGGGAAATTAAATGATTGTAAAACAAGTAAAAATACAAGTAAAACATACCAAAACTTATGGGATGCAGAATAACCAGTACAGGGAAGTTTACATTCATAAACACCTATATTAAGAAAAAAGAAACATCTCAAATAAATAACCTAATTTTACACCTAAAAAATCTATTAGTTTTCTTGACCCTTTACATTGTTTTTTTTAAGTACTTTATTTATTTCTGCTCTGATCTTTATTATTTCTTTTCTTTTGCTGATTTTAAGTATAGATTGTTCTTTCTTTTCTAGTTTTTTTTTAGGTGTAAAGTTAGGTTATTTATTTGAGATGTTTCTTTTTTCTTAATATAGGTGTTTATTAATGTAAAATTCCCTGTACTGGTTATGCTGCATCCCATAAGTTTTGATATGTTTTACTTTTATTTTTACTTGTTTTACAATCATTTAACTTTCCTTTTGATGTCTTCTTTGACTCACTGGTTGTTTAGAAGTGTGTTGTTTAATTTCCACATATTTTAAATTTTTAGTTTTTTCTCTTATTGTTGACTTCTAGTTTCATATCATTATAGTTGGAAAAATACTTGCTATGATTTCAATTTTTTTACATGTGCTATGACCTATTTTTTTTGCCTCAGCTATGATCTGTCCTGGAGGATGTTTAATATGCACATGAAAAAATGTGTATTTTGTTATTGTTGGATGGAATGTTCTGCATATGTCTGTTAGGACAACTGGTCTGAGTGTAGCTCAAGTCTAGTGTTTGTTTGTTAATTTTCTTTTTGGAAAGTTTGTTTATTGCTGAAAGTGAAGGTATTGAATTTACCTACTATTTGTTGTACTTTTGTTTATTTCTCCATTTAGTTCTGGTAATATTTATGTTATATATGTAGGTGCCTCAATGTTAGGTGCATAAGTATTTACAATTGTGAAATACTCTGGATTGTTGATGCTTTTATCAGTCTACAATGACCTTCTTTGTCTCTTGTGGCAGTTTTGGACTTAGAGTCTGTATTGTCTGATTTTAGTTTAGTAACCTCTCCATTGATTTGGTTTCCATTTCATGAAATATTTTTTCTATTCTTTCATTTTCAAACTATAAATGTCATTAAAGCTGAGATGAGTCTCTCTTGTAGGCAGCATATAGTTGTGTGTGTGTGTGTGTGTGTGTGTGTGTGTGTCCATGTGTTCACATTTGTTTGTTTTTATCCATTCTATGTCCTCTAATTAAATAATTTAATTCATTTATATTTAAAGTAAATATTGATAGGCATGGACTTTCTATTGCCATTTGTCAATCGTGTCTGGCTCTTTCGTAGTTCCTTTGCTTCTTTCTTCCTCTCTTGCAAATTTCCTTTGTTATTGATTTTCTGTAGTGATATATGATGATTCCTTACTCTTTATCTTTTTTATATCTACTATAGGTTTTCCTGTACAATTACCATGAGTCTAACAAAACACATTAGAGTTATAACAGTCTGTTTTATACTAATAACAAGTCAACGTTAATCCCATACAAAAACTCGGCTGTTTCTTTCCTTCACGCCCCCGACACATATTTTAGGCTTCTAAATCTCACAGTTCACATATTTTTTATTGTGTAAGTTTGTTGACAAATAACTTTAACTATAGTTTTTAAAAATACTTTTGTCTTTTAACGGTTATACCAGAGTTAAGAGTGATTTAGCTATCACTATTCAGGATTTGAATATTTTGAATTTGACTCTGTATTTATTTTTATGAATGATTTTTATACTCTCATATATTTTCATCTTACTAAAGTCTTTTCATTTCACTATGGAGAACTTTCTTGTAAGGGAGGTTTTGTGTAACAAACTCCCTCATTTTTTATTGTTGTTGTTTGATTTTCTGGTCTGGGAAACTCTTTTTTTTTTTTTTTTTTTTATTGCATTTTAGGTTTTGGGGTACATGTGATGAACATGCAAGATTGTTGCATAGGTACACACATGGCAGTGTGCTTTGCTGCCTTCCGTCCCCTCACCTGTATCTGTCATTTCTCCCCATGCTATCTCTTCCCACCTCCCCACCCCCCGCCCCTCCCCCATTTCCCCCCAACAGACCCCAGTGTGTAGTGCTCCCCTCCCTGTGTCCATGTGTTCTCATTGTTCAACACCCGCCTATGAGCGAGAATATACGGTGTTTGATTTTCTGCTCTTGTGTCAGTTTGCTGAGAATGATGGTTTCCAGGTTCATCCATGTCCCTATAAAGGACGTGAACTCATCGTTTTTGATGGCTGCATAATATTCCATGGTGTATATGTACCACATTTTCCCTATCCAGTCTATCATCGTTGGGCATTTGGGTTGGTTCCAGGTCTTTGCTATTGTAAACAGTGCTGCAATGAACATTCGTGTGCACGTGTCCTTGTAGTAGAATGATTTATAATCCTTTGGATATATACCCAGTAGTGGGATTGCTGGGTCAAATGGGATTTCTATTTTTAGGTCCTTGAGGAATCGCCACACTGTCTTCCACAATGGTTGAATTAATTTACATTCCCACCAACAGTGTAAAAGTGTTCCTATTTCTCCACATCCTCTCCAGCATCTGTTGTTTCCCGATTTTTTAATGATCGCCATTCTAACTGGTGTGAGATGGTATCTCAATGTGGTTTTGATTTGCATTTCTCTGATGACCAGTGATGATGAGCATTTTTTCATATGTTTGTTGGCCTCCTGTATGTCTTCTTTTGTAGAGTATCTGTTCATATCCTTTGCCCATTTTTGAATGGGCTTGTTTGTTTTTTTCTTGTAGATCTGCTTTAGTTCTTTGTAAATTCTGGATATCAGCCCCTTGTCAGATGGGTAGACTGCAAAAATTTTTTCCCATTCTGTTGGTTGCCGATTCACTCTACTGACTGTTTCTTTTGCCGTGCAGAAGCTGTGGAGTTTGATTAGGTCCCATTTGTCTATTTTGGCTTTTGTTGCCATTGCTTTTGGCGTTTTGGTCATGAAGTCCTTGCCTACACCTATGTCTTGAATGGTTTTGCCTAGATTTTCTTGTAAGGTTTTTATGGTATTAGGTCTGATGTTTAAGTCTTTAATCCATCTGGAGTTAATTTTGGTGTAAGGTGTCAGGAAGGGGTCCTGTTTCTGCTTTCTGCACATGGCTAGCCAGTTTTCCCAACACCATTTATTAAACAGGGAGTCCTTTCCCCATTGCTTGTTTTTGTCAGGTTTGTCGAAGATCAGATGGTTGTGGGTATGTTGTATTTCCTGTGAGGCCTCTGTTCTGTTCCATTGGTCTATATCTCTGTTTTGGTACCAGTACCATGCTGTTTTGATTACTGTAGCCTTGTAGTATAGTTTGAAGTCCGGTAGTGTGATGCCTCCCGCTTTGTTCTTTTTGCTTAGAATTGACTTGGCTATGCGGGCTCTCTTTTGGTTCCATATGAAGTTTAAGGTGTTTTTTTCCAGTTCTGTGAAGAAGGTCATTGGTAGCTTGATGGGAATAGCATTGAATCTGTAAATTACTTTGGGCAGTATGGCCATTTTCATGATGTTGATTCTTCCTAACCATGAACATGGAATGTTTCTCCATCTGTTTGTATCCTCTCTTATTTCGTTGAGCAATGGCTTGTAGTTCTCCTTGAAGAGGTCCTTTACGTTCCTTGTTAGTTGTATTCCTAGGTACTTTATTCTCTTTGTAGCAATTGTGAATGGCAGTTCGTTCTTGATTTGGCTCTCTTGAAGTCTATTACTGGTGTAAAGGAATGCTTGTGATTTTTGCACGTTGATTTTGTATCCTGAGACTTTGCTGAAGTTGTTTATCAGTTTCAGGAGATTTTGGGCTGAGATGATGGGGTCTTCCAGATATACAATCATGTCATCTGCAAATAGAGGCAATTTGATTTCCTCCTTTCCAATTTGGATACCCTTTATTTCTTTTTCTTGCCTGATTGCTCTGGCTAGAACTTCCAGTACTATATTGAATAGGAGTGGTGAGAGAGGGCATCCTTGTCTAGTGCCAGATTTCAAAGGGAATGCTTCCAGTTTTTGCCCATTCATTATGATATTGGCTGTTGGTTTGTCGTAAATAGCTTTTATTGTTTTGAGATACGTTCCGTCAATACCTAGTTTATTGAGGGTTTTTAGCATAAAGGGTTGTTGAATTTTGTCAAAAGCCTTCTCTGCATCAATCGAGATAATCATGTGGTTTTTGTCTTTGGTTCTGTTTATGTGGTGAATTACGTTTATGGACTTGCGTATGTTGAACCAGCCTTGCATCCCCGGGATGAATCCTACTTGATCATGGTGGATGAGCTTTTTGATATGCTGTTCCAATCTGTTTGCCAGTATTTTATTGAAGATTTTTGCATCTATGTTCATCATGGATATTGGCCTGCAATTTTCTTTTCTTGTTGAGTCTCTGCCGGGTTTTGGTATCAGGATGATGTTTGTCTCGTAAAATGATTTGGGAAGGATTCCCTCTTTTTGGATTGTCTGGAATAGTTTCAGAAGGAATGGTATCAGCTCCTCCTTGTATGTCTGGTAGAATTCAGCAGTGAACCCATCTGGACCTGGGCTTTTTTTGGGTGGTAGGCTCTTTATTGCTGCCTCGACTTCAGACCATGTTATTGGTCTATTCAGGGTTTCGGCTTCTTCCAGGTTTAGGCTTGGGAGGTTGCAGGTGTCCAGGAATTTATCCATTTCTTCCAGGTTTACTAGTTTATGTGCATAGAGTTGTTTGTAATAATCTCTGATGATGGTTTGGATTTCTGTGGAATCTGTGGTGATATCCCCTTTATCGTTTTTTATTGCATCAATTTGGTTATTCTCTCTTTTCTTTTTTATTACTCTGGCTAGTGGTCTGTCTATTTTGTTGATCTTTTCAAAAAACCAGCTCCTGGATTTATTGATTTTTTGAAGAGTTTTTTGTGTCTCTATTTCCTTCAGTTCTGCTCTGATCTTAGTTATTTCCTGTCTTCTGCTAGGTTTTGAGTTTTTTTGATCTTGCTCCTCTAGCTCTTTCAATTTTGATGATAGGGTGTCAATTTTAGATCTCTCCTTTCTTCTCATGTGGGCACTCATTGCTATATATTTTCCTCTAGAGACTGCTTTAAATGTGTCCCAGAGATTCTGGTATGTTGTGTCTTCGTTCTCATTGGTTTCGAAGAACATCTTTATTTCTGCCTTCATTTCATTGTTTATCCAGTCAACATTCAAGAGCAAGTTGTTCAGTTTCCATGAAGCTGTGCGGTTCTGAGTTAGTTTCTGCATTCTGAGTTCTAACTCGATTGCACTGTGGTCTGAGAGACTGTTTGTTATGATTTCTGTTCTTTTGCATTTGCTGAGGAGTGATTTATTGCCAATTACGTGGTCAATTTTAGAGTAGGTGTGATGTGGTGCTGAGAAGAATGTATATTCTGTGGATTTGGGGTGGAGAGTTCTGTAAATGTCTATTAGGTTTGCTCGTTCCAGGTCTGTGTTCAGGTCCTGGATATCCTTGTTGATTTTCTGTCTGGTTGATCTGTCTAATATTGACAATGGGGTGTTAAAGTCTCCCACTATTATTGTGTGGGAGTCTAAGTCTCTTTGTAAGTCATTAAGAACTTGCCTTATGTATCTGGGTGCTCCTGTATTGGGTGCATATATATTTAGGATCGTTAGCTCTTCTTGTTGCAGTGATCCTTTTACCATTATGTAATGTCCTTCTTTGTCTCTTTTGATCTTTGTTGCTTTAAAGTCTATTTTATCAGAGATGAGAATTGCAACTCCTGCCTTTTTTTGCTCTCCATTTGCTTGGTAGATCTTCCTCCATCCCTTTATTTTGAGCCTTTGTGTATCCTTGCATGTAAGATGGGTTTCCTGGATACAGCACACTGATGGGTTTTGGCTTTTTATCCAATTTGCCAGTCTGTGTCTTTTGATTGGGGCATTTAGTCCATTGACATTTAGGGATAGTATTGTTATGTGTGAATTTGATGCTGTCATTTTGATGCTACCTGGCTGTTTTGTTGGTTAGTTGATGCAGATTCTTGATTGCATCTGTTGTGGCATGTTGCCTCGGCAACGGCGGGTTGCCTCGGCAACGGCAGCCTGCCTCCGTAGCGGTGGAGAGTCTCAGTAATGGCGGAAGCCCCTCCCCCACGGAGCCGGACCATCCCGGTTCAGCTGTGCTTGGTTTGAAGGGCTCAACCCAGAGGGTTTCCAATTACTGTTTTTGTTTTCGTTGTTGTTGGGGGTCGAGGGGTGGGACCAACCGAGCCTGATCACCTGGCTCCCTGACTCAGAGTCTTGTCTTTTAAGTTGAAAGACCCCGCGTTCCGGTCGCTTGTTGAAAAGGCGCAGGGATCTCCCGTGCTGCGACTCACGGAGTCGGCTCGAACCGCGGCGCCGGCTCCTGGCGGATTTTTTGCCGAGGAATCTCCTGGCCTGGCTCGCTATTTCAGATGAATAGGCTATTCTGCCGTCTCAAGGCTCTGCTCGCCAGCTAAGAGGGCTCCCAGACCAGTGGCTTTTGTATGGAGAACCGCAGCAACAGGGAGTGGTCACAGCAACCGCGCGGGCGGAATCAGCCCCGCGGGGGCCAAAACAGCCGCACCGGCTGGGACTGCGATGCTGGCGACCCCTCTGCCTGGGTATCTCCTGGTCTGTGGGCAATAAGAGTTCGTCTGGAAATGCGGCGTCCACTCACCCTCTGCACTTTCACTGGGAGCTGAAGTCCTGAGCTGTTCTTAGGCGGCCATCTTGAAAGTCCTGGGAAACTCTTTCTCTCTTCTTCATTTCTTCTTTTTTCTTCTTCTTCTTCTTTTTTTTTTTTTTTTTTTTTTAGCACTTAGGATTTATCAGCCTATTCTTCTGGCCTGAAAAGTTTCTGCCAAGAAATCATCTGTAGTCAATTGAAGTTTTCTGTGTATGTGAAGAGTTTATTTTCTCTTGAAGCTTTCAAAATCTCTCTTTCTTTGATATTTAAAAATTTTATTATAATGTGCCTCAGCAGAGATATTTTTGGGTTAAATTTGTTCGGGAAATTTTGATCTTAATGCATCCTGATGTATATATAATTTCTCAGATTTCAGGAATTTTCAGCCATTATTTCTTTAAATATTATTTCTTTTTCTCTCTTTTCTCCTTATATTATCATAATGTGTAAACTGGACTGCTTGATGGTATCTCATAGGTCCTATAGGCTTTCCACACTCATATTCACTCTTTTTTCTTTTTGTTCCTTTAGCTGGGTAATTTCAAATGACCTACCTTTGAGCTTGCAATTTTTTTTTTCTGCTTAATTAAGTCTGCTTTGTCACTGTTGTATTTTTTTCATTTCATTCATTGAATTCTTTAGCTTCAGAATTTTTGTTGTTTTTTTATAAAAATATTTTATATCTCTTTGTTTACTCCATTTTGTTCATACACTGTTTTCTTGATACTATACGAGTCTTCTTATAGCTTGAGCTTTCTTAAGACATTTATTATGAAATCTTTCTGTGGCAATTTATAAATCTCCATTATGAAAGATCAGCTACAGGAAATCATGGTTTTCCTATGGTAGTGTCATGATTTCTTGATTTTTTTTCTGGTTTTTTTTTTTTTTTTTTGGTTTTGAATTGATGTCTGCATATTTGCTGGGGCTGTCACCTATTCCAGAATTTATAGACTAGTTTCTGTGAGGAAAGTCCTTCACTTATGGGTGGGTATGAGAGTACTGATGGGTGGATGCAGCAATTCCAGCACCAGTAAAGGTAAAAAATCACAGTCTCTGTGCATTTCCACCATTTGAAGATTGCAAGTGGTCAAGGCAGCAGTTGTCCACAGTGGTGGTGAGGGCTGTTGGTTGCTGGGGCCTCTCCTGATTTCTTGTTCTCTCATGTGGGAAGTCATGGCTAGTGGGATCCCTCCTGGTGTTGGGTTTGGTTCATGGTAATGTTCATGGTGGCAGTGGCACTGATGCCTGAGAGGCAGGCACCCCAGCTCCAGTGTTGGTCTCAATGTGCAATGAACAGATGCTTATGGAACAGCTGAAAAGCCAGGGTCTGAAACATGGGCATGTGGAGACCTATAGTTTCTGTAGGATCCAGGGCATGGATGCTTCTAAAGCAATAGTGGTTCTTATGTTCCAGGCACTGGCACATGTAGAACTCTTAGGGAATCAGGGTCCAGAATGTGGATTTGTGTGGAACAACCATTGCTCTAAGGGCTGTGATGTAGATGTGACTGCTTACTGCTGTAGCAGTAAATCTAGGGTCTAATGCTTGGGAGGTCACAGAGTGGCTGCAGAGCTAAGATCCAAAGCACGAGCTTGTGGAGTTGTTAATTATTATTGACAACATAATTGACTTAAAAGATACAACACACCTTTCAAGAATCCCTAAACTATTCAATATGTGTTTTTACCCTAAAGCAATAATTTTGGTAGAGTACGTAACAGTAGTCTATTTATAATAATAAAAGTGTCAGGAAAGCTTTAACTAAAATATAAAGACAGTAAGTCTAAAATAACACAATTTTAATTGAAAATAAGATAATTTTTACTCATACCGTAAGATGTGTAAGAATTCTTACAATGTTCATTTTAATATTTAGTAACACTATCTAGTAGTACTTTTTTTCTTTTAAAGTAAGAAAAGTGTTTTAATAGTATTTTAAGTAACTTTTTTTCTTTGTATGTGACTAAAAACCGCTGTCATGCAAATTCTAGCAATGAAAACTATTTAAGCTTCAAGTATTTCCTACGAGAAAAGCCTCAGGCACAGATGGCCTTTTTAATCTGGTTAACATCACATCCCAGGTTACCATCTGACTAAGCATAGTGCATTTCCATTAACAAGACACTATCCTTCAGGAAATATCCGCAACTTATATTGAACTAGAAAAAGACTGGAATTGCTGTGACACAGCATAAAACTGCTCCCTTCAGCTTTTTGAAAATATCTCTTCTTGATAATAGGCAATTGTGTAGTCCTCTTGAGAAAAACACTGGGTTAGTGGGAAGTGATGGATGAAGATTTGAGTAAAAATTTGAGCAAATACTCCTATATGATTTCTACATACTTTCATATTTAGTGGGAACATGTTGTGATTTTTGAAACACACTCTCAGAGTAAAAAAAAATGACTAAAACTGAAAAACAGAGATAATATACAAAATTATTTTATAGCAGGATGATAAAAATTATGAATATGATTGTACATATCAGTGAACACTTTCTTATATAATATATTAAATATATAAAATGTAAACTTAACCACTGAAATTATGTGTATATTATTTGGTAACCTTTTTTGTCTATTATATATTATTAAATGCGTAACAATAGATATTTCTAAAATATGATTTTACAATAATAAATAGCCTGCCAACCAAAAAAAGCCCAGGACCAGATGGATTCACAGCTGAATTCTACCAGATGTACAAAGAAGAACTGGTACTATTCCTGCTAAAACTATTCCAAAAAAACTAAGGAGGAAAGACTCCTCCTCAATTTATTCTCTGAGGCCAGCATCCTCCTGATAGGAAAGCCTGGCAGAGACAAAGTGAAAAAAGAAAATTTTAGGGCAATATTCTTGATGAATGTTGATGCAGAATGTCTCAACAAAATACTTGCAAACAAAATCCAGCAGCAAATAAAAAAGCTAATTTACCACAATCAAGTAGGTTTTATCCCTGGATGCAAGGTTGGTTCAACATATGCAAATCAATAAATGTGATTCATCACATAAACAGAACTAAAGACAAAAACCACCTGATTATTTCAGTAAGCACAAAAAAGGCTTTTGATAAAATTTAACGTCCATTCATTTTAAAAACTCTCAGTAAACTAGGCATTAAAGTAATATACGTCAAAACAATACGAGCCATCTAGGACAAACCCACAGCCAACATCATGCTGAATGGGTAGAAGCTGGAGGCATTCCCCTTAAACACCAGCACAAGACAAAGATGGCTTCTCTTATCCATTTCTACTCAACATAGTATTAGAAATCCTGGCCAGAGTAATCAGGCAAGAGAAGGAAATAAAGGGCATCCAAATAGGAAGAAAGGACACAAAACTATCCCTCTTTGCAGATGACATGTTTCTATATCTAGAAATCTCCATAGTCTCAGCCCAAATGCTCCTTCAGCTGATAAGCAACTTCAGTGGTTTTAGGATACAAAATCAATGGACAAAACTCATATAGCATTTCTATACACTGACAACAGCCAAGGTGAGAGCCAAATGAGGAATGCAGTTCCATTTGCAATAGCCACAAAAAGAATAAAATACCTAGGAATAAAGCTCATCTGGGAAGTGAAAGATCTCTACAAGGAGAATTATAAAACACTGCTCAAAAAATTCAGAGATGAGACAAATAAATGGAAAACGCACTATGCTCATGGGTAGAATAAATATTAACATGGCCACACTACCCAAAGCAATTTACAGATTCAGTGCTGTTCCTGTCAAACTACCAATGAACTAGAAACGTCACAGAACTAGAAAAATTTATTTTAAAATTAATATGGAACCAAAACAAAGCCTGAATAGCAAAGGCAATCCCAAGCATAAAGAACAAAGCTGGAGAAATCATGTTACCCCACTTTAAGCAAGACTACAGAGCTACAGTAACCCAAACAGTATGGTACTAGTACAAAAACAGACACACAGACCAATGGAAAAGAATTAGAAAATGGAGAAATAAGTCCACAGACCTGCAACTATCTGATCTTTGACAAAGCTGAAAGAAAAAAAAGCAATGTGGAAAGGATTTCCTATTTAATATATAGTGCTGGAGTAACTGGCTAGCAATTTGCAGAAGATTGAAATGGGACCCCTTCCTTACACCATATACAAAAATCAACTCAAGGCAACTGAAGACTTAAATGTAAAACCCAAAACCATAAAAACTCTGAAAGACAAGCTGGCAAAACCATTCTGGTCATAGCAAATGGCAAAGATGTCATAATGAAGACACCAAAAGCAATCACAGCAAAAGCACAAATTGACAAATGGGATCTAATTAAACTTAAGATCTTCTGTGCAGAAAAATAAACTATCAATGAAGTAAAAAACCTGCAGGATGAGAGAAAATATTTGCAAACTATGCATCCGATAAAGGCCTAATATTCATAATCTATAAGAAACCTAAACAATTTACAAGAAAAAAACAATTCCATCAAAAGTGGGCAAAGGACATGAACAGATACTTTTCGAAAGAAGACATACATGCAGCCAAAAAGCATATGATAAAAGCTCAACATCACTGATGATTAGAGAAATACAAATTCAATCAATATGATACCATCTCTCACCAGTCAGAATGGCTATGGTTAAAAGCAAAAATATTACAGATGCTGATGAGGTTGTAGAGAAAAAGAAACACTTTTGTATTGTTGGTGGGAATGTAAATTAGTTCAGTGACTGTGGAAAGCAGTGTGGCACTTCCTCAAAGAGCTAAAAACAGAACTACCATTTGATCCAGCAGTCTCATTGCTGGGTATATGCCCAAAGGAATATAAATTTTTTCCACCATAAAGATACATGCATGTGTATGTTCACTGCAGTACTATTCACAATAGCAAAGACATGGAATCAGTGGCAGATTGCGTAAAAAAATGTGGTACATATACACCACGGAATACTATGCAACCACAAAAATGACCACGAGCATGTACTTTGCTAAAACATGGATGGAGCTGGGGACCACTATACCTGGCAAACTAACACAGGAACAGAAAACCAAATGCCACCTGTTCTCACAAGTGAGCACTAGATGATGAGAATACGTGGACAAGAAGAAGGGAACAACATACACTGGGGCCCACTTGAGAGTGAGGAGTGAGAGGAGGAAGAGGATTAAGAAAAATATCTATTGGCTACTAGGCTTAGTACCTGGGTAATGAAATTATCTGTATACCAAACCTCTGTGACATGAGTTTGCCTATATAATAAACCTTCAATATACCCCTGAACCTAAAATAACATTTTTTTTAAAAAAATGTATAACATTTAAAAATATGATTTAATGTCTAAATTATAGTTTATTATATAAATGTACTGTAAGTTCATAAATCAGTCCTCTAACATTGATCATGTAGGTCATTCACAATTTTTACCATTATAAAAACTCAAGTTAATTAAATATTAATGCTAATTTTTATGTTTTGCCAGTATAAATTCCCAGAATTAGAATTGCTATATACACATTTTAAAGCTTTTCAATTTTTAAGTTCTTTACTGTTCTTAAGCACAGATCTAATACATTTTGGTCACATTCCTGGAATAACAGTAGAAATTAATTATGTAGACACAAATCTGACATTTCTGTCAGATTATTTTTCTTCCCTCGAAAGTGCTCCTGAACATTTCATTCATTGACAAAAGCTGTTCATTCAATGACTCCATAACCTGTTTGTTGAATTCCTGTTACTTGCAAAGTACCTGATAAGTACTGGAGATACAGCAGTAAGATGTTTAGAGTCACAACCCTCGTAGAGCTAGCTTGCAGACTAATGTAGAATATGAATAAATAAACAAGAATTGCAGTAAGTAGTGTTTCTCAATGTGTAGTCAGAGATGTTGCCCCAAAGATGTATCAGAATCACCCATGAGGTTATTCCAAATCTAATATCCACCTTTAAAGGAAGTATGGGACCCCAGTCAAGAAACTCAATGATCATAAGTTAGTTAGTCAAAGTATTCCAGGCGTTAAAAAAGAAAAAGAAAACCAATGTTAAGCATTATTGAAAATAATATTTAAGTACTATATTTTATATGATGAAGAAATTAAAGTATGTAAGAGAGACACCTAGATCAGCTTTGAGGACCTAAGGATTGCATCTCAGAAGAAATGATATCTAAGATGATATATGAAAAATAAAGGTGAGTAGAAGTTGGTTAAAAATGAGCATGAGAGGCAGGGAGATACTGGGACTATCCTCAGTATTCTGGGCAGAATCAATAGCAAATCTATCTCAAAAAATAAATGTAATTCAGAATTGTGGGACTGTTGCATTTAAAGGTGTTTTGTTCAGGTAGAAATAAGGTTAGACAAGTAAATGGGGATGATAACATGAAGGAATTTATAAACAATTTACCTAGATTTACTTAAGAGCTTTGGGAATTTACTAATTGATATCAAGCAAAGGAATGGCACGATCAGATTAGAATTTTACGAAGATCACTTGGATACAGTGTGGACAGTGGACTGAAGTCAGGTCAAGTTAGAAACATGGAGGTAAACTGCAATGAAGCTGTAAGAGATGAGGGTAGCCGGCCATACAGTGACACCAGGATGGGAGGAGGGCCAGGCTGGTGTAGCTAGTGATGAAACTGACGAGCCAGTGTGATTTCCAGGATGGGGAGTGTGGGATGGGAAAGAGCAACGTGACAGCCCTAGAAACGTGGTGTGACCAGCTGGGAAACCAGATGCCATTCACGGAGAAAAACATCTGCAGAGAGGCCAGTGGAGAGGAGGGTCCAGAGACACTCGGTTTGGAGAAGTTACCATGAGATTCCTGTGAGGTAAACAATGGAGAGCTTGAATAAACAGTAGAGTCTGAAGTTTAGAAAAAGAACTGGGTGGAGATAGAGATGGGTGTTGGAATTATTAATATACATAGTAATCAAAGCCAACAGAATGTATAATTACTCAGAATGGAAAGAATGGGGAAAAAAATCGCGCTTAGGTTAGAACCACCCCCAGACATCAATATATTAAGGACAGAAGACAGCTGCAAATAATCTTGCCATGGGGTAACCAATGAAATAAAAAATACAAAAGCAAAAACAAAACAGAAAAAGTGTGGGTCAGAAATACCAAGGGAGGAATATTTTAATGCCTATTTGTTAAGGCTTGCGGATAAGATCATACATTCCTATTAATTTTTAAAAAGAAACTATTAGGTGATCTATTGAACAGTTAAAACTTAAGATACAATGGCCCTTGGTTCCTTAACTGTAATTCACTATTTTACATATAAAGACTGCCCTTCAACTAATACAATTAAAAGCAATCTATTAAAAAAATTTATAATCTTTGACATGCTTGCCCCAAAGGGGAAAAATATAACTTAGTAATAAGTAGCTAATTGAGTTTGAATCATCACACAAATATTCAGTAAGCAGGTTCCATGAAGGAAAATGTGATCTGAGTTACAAACAGTAAAGATGCCGAGTAATGAACAGTAAATCCACTTGGCATATGGGTGACTGTGAATTTAAGAAAAGCCTCAGAGTAAAGATTCTCTATTTGCATAAATATAGCAATATTTTCCCTCTGTGTTTCTGTGTCACAAGCAAGTACTAGACAGATTTTATCCAAATGTTAGAGAACATGTTTGGAATCATTTGACTTAAACTATAAATTACACAGCAGAGAGCAAATGCCTGTAGGAACAAGGGCCTCTGAGAAGAGACTGCAGTCAGCTCCCAGGGTAGCTGCAGGCATGGCGTCCTGAGTGAGCCACCGCTCACTGGCCATGTGAACTCTGACAGCAGAGCTCCGGGTGGGAAAGAAACAGAAGGAACTGATTGAGTGATCAATTAATGGCTAATAAATCTGAGCAGTGCAGAGCTGGACAGCAAAGACTGATCATTGAAACTTAACTTAGGCTGAAATTATACTCTGGAAATAGTGCAGTGAAAATAAGACTTGCATTACCTTTCAGAAAAGGCATAAATACAGATTTCTTTCATGCTTAACTTTTGCTATGCCAGTATTAGTGTCTCTGAAACAGAACTAGAGAAAGGTTTTTTCTTCTTCACCCATTCACTGAAGATTTTTGGTATCCAAAGTTCATTTTGTGCAACCTTTTATTCAAACCTGTAGTTTTCTTCTCCTTCGGGTATCTTCACTGGCTACTCCATTCAGCCGTGTGTTTTGTAACCATTTCTTTGTCTATTCTGAAAATCCACTCCAAAGAATCCCAAGACTCATTTTCTTCAGCAGCCTGAGATCCATGCCAAACCTATTATAATCCTATGTATTCTTCCTCTTCCACCTACATTTATTTGTTTCCTTTTTCTGAGAAGCCACTGATTTTTTTTTCCTTTGTAAGTTTCAAATAAACCTAAGAACAGTAACAAAACTAACTATGCATGGCGAGGTGTGTGTTTGCCTTGGCAACTTTTCAAACATATGAAAATAAATACTCTTTTTAATGACAGAGGCTCCTGTAACAAAACATATGGTTGAATAAATAATCAATTCGCTTTGTTATGTATGTGAGGATTGCCACACATTAACATATTGGAAAATAATGTGCTTTGACACACAAAATTATGTTTAAATTTGGCTTTGCTCGGCCTAGGCCATGCTTCATACGTTCTGTCAGTACCTTCGATCTGCTCTTCTCTCCTCTTATGACATTTTGCCATCAGGTCTTATCTACAGTGTCTTTTCTTCAAGCACATCCAGTTCAAATGGCTTTTCTACCCGGTCTCTTTCTTTCCCATAGTGCTGATATTTTCTGCATAGCACTTTATAAACATGAGTAAGACATTGCTCTCATCCTAGGAGCTGGTTCTTAGTCCACTGGTAGAGACAAACATACACTTTTGAGCTGCGAGTTGGCACATGAGTTCAGTGTGGTAACCGCATTTCCAGCAGAAGCGAAGGGTATTTCAAACAGGCAGTGTCCTGTGCCTAGCACGCGACATTTTGTAAAGAAGAAAAATCTTACCAGATAGGAAGACTTAACCTTGAAAGCATATTGGAGCCAGATAATAAAAGTCCTTTTCATTTTGTCCTATAACCAAGAGAAAGCCATAACAGGGGTGTGATATACACAGTTCAGCTACTCTGGCTTTAAAAGTGTTAAATGAGATGATGTGAAACTGCTTTGAAACAGGAAATGTGGTATAATTCGAGCATACAGAAGCACTTCAGTATTTAAAGTTATGATTCTTTTATGGTACTTAATTCTGTCAGCTCCTAGTTACAGCACCTGTCCTAACTCTGTGATGCTACCGTGATTCACTTTTAAGAAGCTTGTCATTGTTAACTCGTGAACAAGAACAAAAACTTCCCTGCTGCGCTCTCCTCTTTTCCACACCCAACGATAAGGAGAAAAGCTGAGATCAAAAGGAAAACATTTATGTGTGATCCCAGAGAGTTCGGGTTGAGTCATCTTCAGTTAATAAAGGGGTGTGAGTCTGGTTTAAAATACAAAGCAGATCAAGAAAGATCACTTCACAAAAAATAGGGTAAAGTCATGTTACTGGAAGAAAATTTTCATCCTTCAGATAGAGTCAAGTCCTACAATCTTAAAACCTCAAATCCCAACCTATTAGTGCATGAAGTAGTATACTGTGACTTCTCTCTACTGGAGATTCCCATCTTTCCTGTTCCTTGGTTTGATGCCTATTATTCTCTCAAATGTTTCTTAGACTTTTACTTCCTGTTTCAAAATCGAATCAGTAGAATAAGCTTTGAGACTTCCTAGTTTTACAAAATTAGTATCATTCTGCAACCCGGTGTTTTTAACTTAAGAATGTATTTTCGAGCATATCTGAAATGGTCCAGGTACTACTAGTTCATATTTTACCTCTATTGGCACATGACTCCATTTTATGAATATACCATGCTGTTTTTTTCTATTTACTTTTCCAGTGCAGGGCACTTGGGTCATTTGCAGTATTTTGTTACGACTAAAAACACGACAAAAAAAATATGTTTTTATTCTTGTCTTCTTAAAGTAAAATTGCCTGGATGAAAATATATCATGTTTAAATTTATTGCATTTTGATGTGTGTTTCTTGTCATCTTAATGTATTTCGCACCAGCCATGTATAAGCAGTTTCATTTCTTTGTTTCATTGCTAGCACATGGTATTATGACACTTTTTATATTTCTCATATTATTTTTGAGACAATATATATTTAAGTTTACTGGCCATTTCTGTTTTTTTTTTTTTTTTTTTTTTTTTTTGAAATGACTACCAATCTTCCTAGATTAAAACCTATCCTAGCTCTCAACTGATTTGCTGTTTGAATTTCAGCAAATTATTAATTTAACTTCTCTGTAAAATGGTATTAGTAACATCACTTACCTCATTGGAATGTTGTAGGGATTAAATGGCTTCATTGACATAAAGCTTTTGAAACAATGTTTGGCCTATATATACAGTATACAAATATAAGCTGTTATTGTCTCATTGTGATTTTAATTTGCATTTGCCTGATGATTAGGAATAATAAGCATTTTTTTTTTCAGATACCTATTGGCTCTTGTCTTTTTGAGAAATGTCAGTTCAATTATTTTGCTCATTTAAAACAAATTCAGTGATTTGTTTCCTTGCTTTTGAGTTATTTGAGTTCCTTATATATTTTGGTTATTAACCCATTATCAAATGCATGTTTGCAAATATTGTCTCCTGTCCTACAGGCTGTCTCTTCGCTGTTGACTGTCGCCTTAACCGTGCAGAAGTTTTTCAGTATGATGCAATCCTGTTTATTTAGGTTTCCTTTTGTTGTCTGTGTTTTTAGGGTCATATCCAAAAATCTTTGGCCAGTTCGTGTTAAGAAGCTTTTTTCCTATGGCTTCTTTTAATAAATTTAAAGATGCAGGTCTTAAGTTTAAGGTTTAATCTATTGTGAGTTGATTTTATATATGATGTTAGATGAGTCCAATTTTATTCTTCTGCATGTGAAATCCAGTTTCCCATCACAATTTATCAAAGAGACTGTCCTTTTCCTATTGCATGTTCTTGGCATCTTTGTTGAAGATTACTTGACCAAAATGCATTGATTTATTTCTGGACTCTATATTCTGTTTCATTGGTCTATATGTCTGTTTTTATCCCAGTATCATGATATTTGAGTTACTGTAGCTTTGTAGTATACTCTGAAATCAGGTAGTGTGATGCCTCCAGCTTTGTTCTTCTTGGTCAATGTTGCTTTGGCTATTAACAGTCTTCTGTGGTTTTATACAAATTTTAAGATTTTTTTTTCTATTTTTTATCTGAGAAAAATGCCATTGGAATTTTGATAGGGATTTCATTGAATAGTAGATTGCTTTAGTTAGTATGGACATTTTAACACTATAAATTATAATCCATAACATGGCCTGTCTTCCTATTTATTTGTGTTTTCTTCAGTCTCTTGCATCAAAGTTTTATAGTTTTTAGCATACAAATCTTCCTCCTCCTTGGTTGAACATGTATGAATGTGTTTTGTTCTTTTTGATGCTATTGTAATGGGATGTTTTTTAAAATTTCTTTTTCAGATAGTTTGTTGTTAGTATATAAATTACTACTGATTTTTATATGTTGATTTTATATCCTGCAATTTTACTGAATTTGTTTATTAGTTCTTTTTTTTTTTAATTGCATTTTAGGTTTTGGGGTACATGTGATGAACATGCAAGATTGTTGCATAGGTACACACATGGCAGTGTGGTTTGCTGCCTTCTGTCCCCTCACCTGTATCTGTCATTTCTCCCCATGCTATCTCTTCCCAACTCCCCACCCCCCCGCCCCTCTCCCATTTCCCCCCAATGGACCCCAGTGTGTAGTGCTCCCCTCCCTGTGTCCATGTGTTCTCATTGTTCAACACCCGCCTATGAGTGAGAACATGCAGTGTTTGATTTTCTGCTCTTGTGTCAGTTTGCTGAGAATGATGGTTTCCAAGTTCATCCATGTCCCTACAAAGGACGTGAACTCATCATTTTTGATGGCTGCGTAATATTCCATGGTGTATATGTACCACATTTTCCCTATCCAGTCTATCATCGTTGGGCATTTGGGTTGGTTCCAGGTCTTTGCTATTGTAAACAGTGCTACAATGAACATTCGTGTGCACATGTCCTTGTAGTAGAATGATTTATAATCCTTTGGATATATACCCAGTAATGGGATTGCTGGGTCAAATGGGATTTCTATTTTTAGGTCCTTGAGGAATCGCCACACTGTCTTCCACAATGGTTGAATTAATTTACATTCTCACCAACAGTGTAAAAGTGTTCCTATTTCTCCACATCCTCTCCAGCATCTGTTGTTTCCCGATTTTTTAATGATCGCCATTCTAACTGGTGTGAGATGGTATCTCAATGTGGTTTTGATTTGCATTTCTCTGATGATCAGTGATGATGAGCATTTTTTCATATGTTTGTTGGCCTCCTGTATGTCTTCTTTTGTAAAGTATCTGTTCATATCCTCCGCCCATTTTTGAATGGGCTTGTTTGTTTTTTTCTTGTAGATCTGCTTTTAGTTCTTTGTAAATTCTGGATATCAGCCCCTTGTCAGATGGATAGGCTGCAAAAATTTTTTCCCATTCTGTTGGTTGCCGATTCTCTCTACTGACTGTTTCTTTTGCCTTGCAGAAGCTGTGGAGTTTGATTAGGTCCCATTTGTCTATTTTGGCTTTTGTTGCCATTGCTTTTGGCGTTTTGGTCATGAAGTCCTTGCCTGCACCTATGTCCTGAATGGTATTGCCTAGATTTTCTTCTAAGGTTTTTATGGTATTAGGTCTGATGTTTAAGTCTTTAATCCATCTGGAGTTAATTTTGGTGTAAGGTGTCAGGAAGGGGTCCCGTTTCTGCTTTCTGCACATGGCTAGGCAGTTTTCCCAACACCATTTATTAAACAGGGAGTCCTTTCCCCATTGCTTGTTTTTGTCAGGTTTGTCAAAGATCAGATGGTTGTGGGTATGTTGTATTTCCTCTGAGGCCTCTCTTCTGTTCCATTGGTCTATATCTCTGTTTTGGTACCAGTACCATGCTGTTTTGATTACTGTAGCCTTGTAGTATAGTTTGAAGTCCGGTAGTGTGATGCCTCCTGCTTTGTTCTTTTTGCTTAGAATTGACGTGGCTATGCGGGCTCTCTTTTGGTTCCATATGAAGTTTAAGGTGTTTTTTTTCCAGTTCTGTGAAGAAGGTCATTGGTAGCTTGATGGGAATAGCGTTGAATCTGTAAATTACTTTGGGCAGTATGGCCATTTTCACGATGTTGATTCTTCCTAACCATGAACATGGAATGTTTCTCCATCTGTTTGTATCCTCTCTTATTTCATTGAGCAATGGCTTGTAGTTCTCCTTGAAGAGGTCCTTTACGTTCCTTGTTAGTTGTATTCCTAGGTACTTTATTCTCTTTGTAGCAATTGTGAATGGCAGTTCGTTCTTGATTTGGCTCTCTTGAAGTCTATTACTGGTGTATAGGAATGCTTGTGATTTTTGCACGTTGATTTTGTATCCTGAGACTGCTGGAGTTGTTGATCAGTTTCAGGAGATTTTGGGCTGAGATGATGGGGTCTTCCAGATATACAATCATGTCATCTGCAAATGGAGACAATTTGATTTCCTCCTTTCCAATTTGGATACCCTTTATTTCTTTTTCTTGCCTGATTGCTCTGGCTAGAACTTCCAATCCTATATTGAATAGGAGTGGTGAGAGAGGGCATCCTTGTCTAGTGCCAGATTTCAAAGGGAATGCTTCCAGTTTTTGCCCATTCATTATGATATTGGCTGTTGGTTTGTCGTAAATAGCTTTTATTGTTTTGAGATACGTTCCGTCAATACCTAGTTTATTGAGGGTTTTTAGCATAAAGGTTGTTGAATTTTGTCGAAAGCCTTCTCTGCATCAATTGAGATAATCATGTGGTTTTTGTCTTTGGTTCTGTTTATGTGGTGAATTACGTTTATGGACTTGCGTATGTTGAACCAGCCTTGCATCCCCGGGATGAATCCTACTTGATCATAGTGGATGAGCTTTTTGATATGCTGTTGCAATCGGTTTGCCAGTATTTTATTGAAGATTTTTGCATCTATGTTCATCATGGATATTGGCCTGAAATTTTCTTTTCTTGTTGAGTCTCTGCCGGGTTTTGGTATCAGGATGATGTTTGTCTCGTAAAATGATTTGGGAAGGATTCCCTCTTTTTGGATTGTCTGGAATAGTTTCAGAAGGAATGGTATCAGCTCCTCTTTGTATGTCTGGTAGAATTCATATGTGAACCCATCTGGACCTGGGCTTTTTTTGGGTGGTAGGGTCTTTATTGCTGCCTCGACTTCAGACCATGTTATTGGTCTATTCAGGGTTTCGGCTTCTTCCAGGTTTAGGCTTGGGAGGATGCAGGTGTTGAGGAATTTATCCATTTCTTCCAGGTTTACTAGTTTATGTGCATAGAGTTGTTTGTAATAATCTCTGATGATGGTTTGGATTTCTGTGGAATCTGTGGTGATATCCCCTTTATCGTTTTTTATTGCATCAATTTGGTTATTCTCTCTTTTCTTTTTTATTAATCTGGCTAGTGGTCTGTCTATTTTGTTGATCTTTTCAAAGAACCAGCTCCTGGATTTATTGATTTTTTGAAGAGTTTTTTGTGTCTCTATATCCTTCAGTTCTGCTCTGATCTTAGTTATTTCCTGTCTTCTGCTAGGTTTTGAGTTTTTTTGATCTTGCTCCTCTAGCTCTTTCAATTTTGATGATAGGGTGTCAATTTTAGATCTCTCCTTTCTTCTCATGTGGGCACTCATTGCTATATATTTTCCTCTAGAGACTGCTTTAAATGTGTCCCAGAGATTCTGGTATGTTGTGTCTTCGTTCTCATTGGTTTCGAAGAACATCTTTATTTCTGCCTTCATTTCATTGTTTATCCAGTCAACATTCAAGAGCAAGTTGTTCAGTTTCCATGAAGCTGTGCGGTTCTGAGTTAGTTTCTGCATTCTGAGTTCTAACTCGATTGCACTCTGGTCTGAGAGACTGTTTGTTATAATTTCTGTTCTTTTGCATTTGCTGAGGAGTGATTTATTGCCAATTATGTGGTCAATTTTAGAGTAGGTGTGATGTGGTGCTGAGAAGAATGCATATTCTGTGGATTTGGGGTGGAGAGTTCTGTAAATGTCTATTAGGTTTGCTTATTCCAGGTCTGTATTCAGGTCCTGGATATCCTTGTTGATTTTCTCTCTGGATGATCTGTCTAATATTGACAATGGGGTTTTAAAGTCTCCCACTATTATTGTGTGGGAGTCTAAGTCTCTTTGTAAGTCATTAAGAACTTGCCTTATGTATCTGGGTGCTCCTGTATTGGGTGCGTATATATTTAGAATCGTTAGCTCTTCTTGTTGCAGTGATCCTTTTACCATTATGTAATGTCCTTCTTTGTCTCTTTTGATCTTTGTTGCTTTAAAGTCTATTTTATCAGAGATGAGAATTGCAACTCCTGCTTTTTTTTGCTCTCCATTTGCTTGGTAGATCTTCCTCCATCCCTTTATTTTGAGCCTTTGTGTATCCTTGCATGTAAGATGGGTTTCCTGGATACAGCACACTGATGGGTTTTGGCTTTTTATCCAATTTGCCAGTCTGTGTCTTTTGACTGGGGCATTTAGTCCATTGACATTTAGGAATAGTATTGTTATGTGTGAATTTGATGCTGTCATTTTGATGCTACCTGGCTGTTTTGTTGGTTAGTTGGTGCAGATTCTTGATTGTGTTGATGCTCTTTTACCATTTGGTGTGTTTTTGGAGTGGCTGGTACTGGTTGTTCTTTTATATGTGTAGAGCCTCTTTCAGGAGTTCTTGTAGAGCAGGTTTGGTGGTGATGAAATCTCTGAGTGCTTGCTTGTTCACAAAGGATTTTATTTTTCCTTCACTTATGAAGCTTAGTTTGGCTGGATAGGAGATTCTGGGTTGAAAGTTCTTTTCTTTAAGGATGTTGAATATTGGCCCCCACTCTCTTCTAGCTTGTAGGGTTTCTGCTGAGAGATCTGCTGTGAGTCTAATGGGCTTCCCTTTGTGGGTAACCCGACCTTTCTCTCTGGCTGCCCTTAGCATTTTCTCTTTCATTTCAACCCTGGTGAATCTGACGATTATGTGCCTTGGGGTTGCTCTTCTTGAGGAATATCTTTGTGGTGTTCTTTGTATTTCCTGGATTTGAATATTGGTCTGCCTTGCTAGGTTGGGGAAGTTTTCCTGGATAATATCCTGAAGAGTATTTTCCAGCTTGGATTCATTCTCTTCATCACATTCAGGTACACCTGTCAGACGTAGATTAGGTCTTTTCACATAGTCCCACATTTCTTGAAGATTTTGTTCATTCCTTTTTGCGCTTTTTTCTCTGTTCTTGCCTTCTCTTTTTATTTCATTGAGTTGATCTTCGACCTCTGATATCCTTTCTTCTGCTTGGTCAATTCGGCTGTTGAAGCTTGTGCATGCTTCACGAAGTTCTCGTGTTGTGTTTTTCGGCTCCATCAATTCACTTATACTCCTCTCTATGCTGTCCATTCTCATTAGCAGTTCGTCAAATCTTTTTTCAAGGTTCCTATTTTCTTTGCTTTCGGTTAGAACATGTTCTTTTAGCTCACTGTAGTTTCTTACTACCCACCTTCTGAAGTCTGATTCTGTCATTTCATCACCCTCCTTCTCCATCCGGTCTGGTTCCCTTGCTGGTGAGGAGTTGTGATCCCTTTTAGGAGGAGACGTGTTCTGGTTTCGGGAGTTTTCATCCTTTTTGCGCTGGTTTCTTCCCATTTTTGTGGGTTTATCCACCTGTTGTCTGTCTCTGTCCCAGGGAGGTGGAGCTTAATGAGTTTCTGGTGCACTACTGCCTTTTTTGATTTTTCTTTCAGGTCGGACCCACCCAGCTAGCAGCACGCCTAGCCACTGCCTGCCCACAGGGGCTTTGCTGAGCTGCTGTGCGCTCCGCCCAGCTGCCCTGAGCTCTTCCCTGCAGTCCTGTTTATATGGGCATAGTTAGAACTGTCTGGGCAACGGTGGCCCCCCCTCTGTTATGGGGTACTCTCTCTGTTGTGGCAGGTTGCCTCAGCAACAGTGGGTTGCCTCGTCAATGGCAGCCTGCCTCCGTAGCAGTGGAGAGTCTCAGTAATGGCGGAAGCCCCTCCCCCACCGAGCCGGACCGTCCCGGTTCAGCTGTGCTTGGTTTGCAGGGCTCAACCCAGAGGGTTTCCAATTACTGTTTTTGTTTTCGTTGTTGTTGGGGGTCGAGGGGTGGGACCAACCGAGCCTGATCACCTGGCTCCCTGACTCAGAGTCTTATCTTTTAAGTTGAACGACCCCGCGTTCCAGTCGCTTGTTGAAAAGGCGCCGGGATCTCCCGAGCTGCGACTCAGGGAGTTGGCTCGAACTGCGGCGCCGGCTCCTGGCGGATTTTTTGCCTAGGAATCTCCTGGCCTGACTCGCTATGTCAGATGAATGGGCAACTCTGCCGTCTCAGGGCTCTGCTCGCCAGCTAAGAGGGCTCCCAGACCAGTGGCTTTTTTATGGAGAACCGCAGCAACAGGGAGTGGTCACAGCAGCGGCGAGGGCGGAATCAGCCCCGCGGGGGCCAAAACAGCCGCACGGGCTGGGACTGCGACGCTGGCGACCCCTCTGCCTGGGTATCTCCTGGTCTGTGGGCAATAAGAGTTCGTCTGGAAATGCGGCGTCCACTCACCCTCTGCACCTTCACTGGGAGCTGAAGTCCTGAGCTGTTCTTAGGCGGCCATCTTCCCAGCATTCCTTCTTTATTAGTTCTAACAGTTTTTTGGTGGAGTCGTTAGAGATTTTCTCTACATAAAAAATGTCATCTGCCGAAACAGTAATACTTCTTTCTTTTCAATGTAGATGCCTTTCATTTCTTTTTCTTGCCTAATTACTCTGGCTAGGACTTCCTATACTCTTCTGAATAGATGTAGTGAGAGTGGGTTTCCTTGTTCTGTTCTTTATCTTGGAGGAACACTTTTTAGTTTTTCACCTTTTTCACCATTAAGTATGTTAGCTGTGGGCTTGTCATATATGATATCTATAATGTTGAAGTATAATCTTTCGATACCTAATTTGTTAAGAGTTTTTATGATGAAACAATGCTGAAATTTTTTTCGAAATATTTTTATGTATATATTAAGATGGCCATATGATTTTTATCTTTCATATGGTTAATGTAGTATATCACATTTATTGATTGTATATGTTGATCCATCCTTAGATTCCAGGTGAAAATCTCACTTAATTATAATGAATGATCCTTGTAATGTGCTGTTGAATTTGGATTGTTAGTATTTGTTGAGGATTTTTGCATCTATGTTCATCAGGGATATTGGTCTGTAATTTTCTTTTCTGGCAGTGTCCCTATCTGGCTTTGATATTAGAATAATGCTGATTTCATAAATTGAATTTAATAGTATTTCCTTCCCCTTAAGTTTTTGGCAGAGTTTGTGAAGAATTGATATTAATTCTTCCTTAAATGTTTGCTAGAATTTACCAGTGAAGTAATCAAGACCTGAGCTTTGTTTTTTTGTTGAGAGATATTTTGATCACTGATTCAATCTCTTTACTCATTATTGCTCTATTTAGATTTTCTGTTTCTTCATGAATCGGCCTTGGTGGGTAGTATGACTCTAGGAGTTTATTCATTTCTTTTGTGTTATCCAATTTGTTGGCAATGTATAATGGATCATAGTTTTTTCGTATAATTTTTTGTATTTCAGTGGTGTCAGTTGTAATGCCTCCTTTTTCATTTCTTGTTTTAGCTGAGTCTTTTTCTTTGGTCTAGCTAAAGACTTGTCAATTTGTCTTACCTTTACAAAAAACCGTCTCTTAGTTTTATTGATATTTATCTGATTTTTAAAATATCCATTTCATTTATTCCTGCTCTGATATTATTTCCTTCCTTCTGCTGACTTTGGGGTGAGTCTACACCTTGAATCTACTAGAACAGACCTGGACTTTGGGTTCACCGCAGCCTGTGGATGTGGGGACTGACCTGGAGCTTGGGCTGTCTTGGTGCTGGGACAGGTCTGGGAACCTGGGTCTGCAAGGGCCAGTCTCAAACCTGTGTCCATGGGGGCTGGCCTAGTACCTGAGATGATGGGGTTAGCATAGAGCTTGGGTATATGGAGGCTGACCAAGAGACTGGATATGTGGGTGCTGGCCTGAAGGCCAGGTCTACAGTGGCTAGGTCTCTGGCTCTGACACGGGCTTGGGGGCTAGGACAGCTGGGAGCACGCGGCCATGGGAGCCAGCCGAGAGCCTGGGAAAGCAGGGGCCAGCTTGATGCTGGGCAGACTTGCAGCATTACCCTGCAGAGGGTAATCTGGATCTTGGGGCTGCTGGAATTAGCCCAGTGCTGGGTTTCTCTTGGGGTGTACCTGGTGCTGGTGTCCACACAAAGTCAGGTGATGACTTCACTCTCCTTTCTCACACAGAGGGTATATCTGTGCTGTGCTGCTTGGGCTTGGGAAAGGGTGACGTGGGTCACGTGAAACTGTCCTTTTCACTGTTTTCAATGCATTTCTTAGTTCTGTACCACACACGGTTGTCATAGTCTCTCACTGGATTCCTTAATTCTTACAAAGGCATTTTCAAGTGTGGATATTTGTTCAAATTGATGGCAACTGCTGAAAGATTCTATTCCACCCTCTTGAAGACTGAATATTTCTTAAGATGGAAACTTCAAAATGATTGATTTGACAAATTTTTCATTCTAATATGAGATTTAATTTTATGATTTTTTCTCTAAACATTATGTAGTTCTGTTTTTCAGATTTTGATGTGTTGTGCTTCATTACCACTCAGTTCAAAATGCTTTCTTACTTCCCTGGTCATTTCTTTTTTGACACATGAGTTGTTTAGTAGTGTATTGTTTGGTTTGAAAATATGGATGAAAATTTTAAATATTCTGCTATTGATTTCTTTCTTTTTTTTTTTGGCGGGGGAACGGAACAAGAAACACCTTTATTAAATGGGTGAAGACAGAAAATAAGGATTTATTTGCCTTTCCAGGCCTTGATTTTCCTGTTAGAACTCCAGCTCTTTGCCCTCTAGCACATAGCTACCTACTCGGCCTGATTTCTAATTTAATACAAAATTGTGGACATGGACCATTCTTTGGTGTGCTTTTAATGTTTTTACATTTATTGAGATCTGTTTTATGATCTGTCTTATTCAGCGTCCCATGGAAAATCGAAAAGAATATACCTCCTCCTCTTATTGTGTGGAATTGCTTGATAAATGTCAAGATGGTTGGTGATGTTTTCAATTCTTGTAGAGCCCTACCCTCTCTACCTGATCTATTAATGATTGAGAATAAGTTGTTGAACTTTGGAAATACAGTTGTAGGTATGTATATCTAGCCATTCAGTTCGACTAATTTTTGTTTTGTTTTGTATATGTTGAAACTGGGCTCCCAGATGCACACGTACACTAATCTTACGTTCCCTCAACTATTTTACCCATATGATATTGTGAATTTAACCTCTTTATCTCTGGTAATATTATTCGCTCTGCAGTCAACATCTTCTGATAATGATGCAGGCATTCCAGCTTTCTTTTCATTAGTGTGAACATATTACACGTGTATTTATGACATCGACTTATAAGTTTTATTGAATCTACATCTTTATATCTGAAGTGGGTTTCTTGCTGAAAGCATATAGTTGGGTCTTATTTTTTTACTCAATAATCTCTGTTTTGTAATTGGAGTATTTAGCCTATTTATATATAAGATGATTATAATATGATTAGGTTTAAATCTGTCATCTTGCAATTTGTATCATTTTTTTCATTTGTTTTTTGCTCCCTTTTTTCCTTCCCTATTCTAGATTGATTATATTTTATAGTCCTAAGATTGATTATATTTTATAGTCCTAATTTAGCTCCATTTGCTTATTAGTTATAGCTTTTTTAAATAGTGTTAGTGGCTCTTCTAGAGTTTATAATATACATGTGTAACTTCATTCTCTAATTTAGGATGATAATATCATTTCATACCTATGCAACAATCCTGCATGATCTGCACATGTACCCTAGAACCTAAAGTACAATAAAAAAAATATATAAACAAATAAATAAATAAAATATGATATATAAAGGAATACAATATATTCCTGTAAAAAAATATGCAAACTATTTTCTTCCCTTGAATACTGTTGGGCAGTACCCTGGGTTACAATTAGATGTTTTGTACTCAGTTTGTGCCTTTGGAGAGTTGCTTTTAAGCTTTGTTATAGCAATATCACAGCAACCTTGAGTTTATAGCTAATTTGTCCCCACTACTAAGATAATTCCTTCTGAGGACTCTTGTCTCAATGCTCTTTCAATTAGCAAGATTTCCTACTCTATTTTATGAGTTCTCAGCCTTGTATTATGCTTTGCCCATTTGGTTCTTTCTTCATCTTGAGTAAATTCTATACATGCATATGCAGAACTGTGCTCAGCGAAAGTTTCAAGGAGACCCTCTTGCAGATCTCCAGAGTTCTTTTTCTCCAGGGCTCCCTATTCAGCAATACCTCGCCTGAACTCCAGTACGTGCCTCCGCAACTCAGCAAAGACACTGGACTATTTCATCCCTACTCCTCACATTGTAGCTTTGAAACTTATGCCAGGCATTGGTCTGGGCCTCTCACAGTGTCACCTCGTTGATCTTCCTTTTCTCAGGGATTGGTATCCTGGGCTACCTGTTGTCCAAAGTCTGAAACTGCTTTTAAAAACATGTATTTTGATTATTTTTAGTGATTTTAGCAGGGATTGTTAATATAGTTGTGGCTAGTCTTTTGTTATGGAAGTCCTTCTTTAATTATTAAAGGCATGTAGAATGCTACTTATTTTCTATATAATTATTCAATTCTATAGTAATCCAGAAACTATATCATATGTTCTTACAAGTTTTAGGAATTTGTCTGTATGGTTTCTTGGATTATACACTTAGAACAGTAAATTGAATACAAATGTCAATTTTGTCTCTTTCCCATTCTTTGCCTATTTTTTATCTTAAAATTTTCCATATAAATTTGACAATTTTACTAAATGAGAAATGACATTTAAAATGCCCTTTAAAACAAAATAAATTTTTAAAAATATATGCATTTCTAAAGTTTTAAAAAATCTTTTGTTTTGGCCCTATGCTGAAAATCAAATATATCTTGCAGTAATACAATATGCCAATTCATAAAATGTGGGTTAACAGGATTCTCAATTTAACATTTTCAAAACTAATATTAAGATTGAGAGTTTTACATCTATGCTAGTACATATAAAAGTGCATTATAATCTGACATCCATCTCCATATAGCTCACAAATTTGACATTGCTCCATAAAAGCTTTTAGATTCATATCCAACAGTGTCACATCCAAGAAATCACAAATCTGTCTTTGGAATATCTCCTCATAAAATCTTTATCTTTACACATACCCCTGGTATAACGTTTAATGTAACAGAACATTGCAAATATCTTGATTCTTATTCCTATGTTTAATGGGAGTGCTTTTTCTAACTTGTCACCATTAAGTCTGATGCATGTTAAAGTTTTTACTAGAAACTCTTTTTTAGAGGAAAAATATCCTTTCTGTTCCTGCTTTGAAAATGTCCTCTTTTGTTGTTCTTTTTCTTGATGAGTCAGTATTACATTTTTGAAATTAATTTTGCCATTATAAGCATACTGTTTTGTTTACCTATTAAAAGAATATGTAAATGTGTTGTATTATGTTTTGTGATGTATTATCTTTATATTTCTGAGATGAACACTTCTTACTATAATTTTATATGATAACAACAATATTAATTTGCTGATAGCTTATTGAAAATTTTTGCATATGTACTATGTAAGTAAGATTAGTATCTCATTGAGTGTTAAAATTACGTTCAGCATACTTAATAATCTTTTTAAGGATATGAGTAGTTTTTCATTCTCTTTTATCCTTTGATAAATATACTTTAATGATTGCTTTGTCTTCCTGATGTTCTGAAATTTTATCATTTTTATCTGGTTATATTCCTTCCATTGAAATCTATATGATCTGACTATAAACACTCCAGCCTTCTCATGTGTACTGCTTGCATGGTAGGTATACTTTCGTCAGCCAAAACGTTCCTACTTCTTTATTTTTCATATGTTTCTCTTGTAGATAGCATAAAGTCGGATCTTGTTTTTTATTTCTTACAAGAATTTCTGCCTTATGAGTGATTGGTGATCTAACATAATTCTTGATATAGTTGGATTTGTGCCTGTCATTTTCCTATTATGAGTTGCATTGATCTCCCTTGTTTTTGTACTTCCCTTTTTCCTTTTTGGCCTTCTTTTGGAATATAAATTTTTGAGAAATTTTATTTTATTTTACTTATTATTATATGTCTTTCTTAGTGGTTGTTCCTATAATTACAATGAATCCTTACCTCCTCACAGTTTACACAGTTTACACTTTATATATGGCATACAAATGCTGGAAATGAATAATCACTTTACTACACCCTGGGTTCTGATACTCCAGTTGTCACATGTAGTGTATTTGCATGTGCTATAATCCCTGTAATACCAATTTTGAAATATTACAGGGATTGTAACACACGTAAATGCAATACATCTTACTTCTTCCAGTATATTCATGTTTCTTTATGGTTTTATTTTAGCCTGGAGAACTTCCTATAGCATTTCTTATAGTAGAGATCAGCGTATTTCATTTCTGTGAAAATGTCATCGATTTATCTACATTCTTAAAGAATATTTTCATTGAATATAGAATTCTTGGTTGACATTTTTTTCTTCTAATATTTTTGAAAAGTTGCTTTTTTTTTCTAGCTCTTACTATCTCTGATAAGAAACCTGAGGTTATTCAAATCACTACTCACTTATATGAAATTTATCACTTTCCACTGTCTTCTTTCTAGGTGTTCTCTTTATCTTTGGTTTTCGGTAGTCAGTCTGTGATGTACTAAGGCCTCTGCGTGTGTGTGCATGAGTACATATGTATTTGTCACTTTACCCTGTTAGGGTTCACAGAGTTTCTTGAATCTCTAAACTATGTCTTCCATCAAAATTATAATTTCAGACATTATTTCTTCAAAAATTTCCTCTGCTCTATTGTCTCGTTTTTCTTCTTCTGAGACACATACACACTTGACATTTTGATATTGTCTCACAGTTCTCTGAGGTTCTGTCATTTATATTTCTGAATCAACTTCCTTCTTATTCAGGTTGGATATTTCATATTGAGGAGTCATCAAGTTCACTAATTCTTCTGTCTTCTCTATTTTTCTGATAAGCTCATCAAGCAAAATTTTTTATTTCAGATATATTTTATTTTTCCAATTTTCATTTGTTGTTGTGGTTTTAACCTCTCTGCTGAGATTTTCTGTATTTGTCTTAATGATCTATTTCTATCCTTGAGCTCAGTTATAATGGCTACTCCAAAATCTTTATCTGGATGGTCTCAGGGTTAGTCTCTGACAGTCTTTCTTTTTGAGAATGTTTATTATATTCTGTTCTCTTGTGTATCAAGTAATATAAGATTGTATCTTTAACACTGTGATACATTGTAGAGACTATAAATTCTGAATTATGTTACTCTGAAGGATTTTCATTCTTCTTATTAAAAAAAATAATGTTAAGTCATCGCTGAACTCAAACTTCTGATTCTGTCTCCCCTGTGTGGGTAAAACCTTAGTTGGCCTTTTGAAATCTAGAGATTCAGACTGCTTTTTATGTGAAATTGTTTCCATGTGATTTTCCTTTCTTCTTTGCAACATGCTCCTTCACTTAACAACAGCTGCCGCTGCCCCAGACTTTGCCCCTAGTCTTTAAAGTCAGTAAGTCCACAGGTTTCCCTATGACTTTTAGCTGCTTTGTGTGGCATATCTGCAGACTGCCCTCATTCTAAAAGCAGTTAAAACAATGACGACAACAACTGGAGAGTCACTGTTATCTTATTCATAATTCCCCTCCAGTATCTACCAGATCATTGTCACTCTCTAGTGCCTGCAGGTAGTTACTTTTTCAACATTTTGCTCAGAGTTGTCGTCTGTGGAAAGATTGGTTCAATAAAAATTTACTTAGCCACGAATGAAAGAGAAACACTTTTCTGTTCTTCAAAATTAAGAAGGAAAAATAAAAAGTTTATATCTTAAATTTTTCTTAAATGCGTCTGCAAAATTACATCTGTGGTAACTTGGGGTATGGCAATTTAAATTACTGATTCAATTTCTAAGATTGTATTTAAATTTTGTATTGTAAAGAAGAGTTTAGAATTATATTTTCAGAAAGGTATTAATATTGTCTTCTTCAAATGCATTAACTTAAATTTTTGATATATTGTCAAAATATATAAATATATATGTATGTGTGTGTGTGTGTGTGTATATATATATACACATACACACACACACCTATATATATATATATTCTACTGTAGTCACAACTCTTTTAGTTTCTGATATAGCTATATATACTTTTTTTTCTTCCTGTCTTAGTTTGCTCAGGCTACTATTACAAAATACCTTGGACTGGGAAATACAGAAATAGAAATTTCTTGCTCATGGTTCTGGAGGCTGGGAAGTCCAAGATCAAAGTATCAGCAGATTTGGTGCCTGGTGAGAGCTTGTCTTCTCCTTCATAGATGGCACCTTCTTGCTGTGTATTTACATGGTAGAAGGGCAAACAGTTCCCTCAAATCTCCTTGTAAGGATACTTATTAAAAGTGTTATTCCATTCACAAACAAGGAGCTCTCAAGACCTAATTACATCCCTAAGGTACAGCTCTTGATACTGTCACATTGGGGATTAAGTTTTAACACATGAATTATTGGAAGGACACATATATTCAAACCACAGCACCTCCCTTTAAAAGTTGGCTTAAATAATTTTTTGGGGGGAAGGGTAAATAACTTTTGTGTTTACTGATCCTCTTTGGTATTATTTCCTATTTTACTAAATTCTCATTTTTATAATTATATTTTTATTTTTTCTTTAGACATGTTTTATTTTATTTAAAAAAACTTAGGTCTTTGAATATAGGTAATTTATTCATTTAAAATAAAAAATTTTTATTTGAAAAGTAATGTTTAGACTATAAACATTAAAGATAATGTTTCAAAATACTTTTTTATTTTATATTTTAATTATTTTTAATGTATTTTCTTTTTCTTTAAAATGGTATTTATGAAAGCCTTTATACCAATCAATGATATTAAAACGTTTATTATATTTTCATTTTATTTTAAATTTTAATTGCATTTATGGTCTAATACATAGCTTGAAGTAGCAATATGGTACCTATTTTATGGGTATATAACACATATATAGATATTTATATGTATATATATATCCTACATATATGTGTAGTTTTCCCCTGTGTATCATACACCTTTTTTCATGGCTCAAATCTTTGTCTTTTTGGTCACTTTGGGTGAATAAAGTCAAGAGAAAAGGTAGAATACAGACTCACAAAGAAAATAGTTCAAATAATAATATAGAGAAAGTGTTAATCGTAGTGCTTGTATACATGGAGAGTGGGAGGAAGGAGGTGATATCAAGGATTCATGCTTTTCCAGGACCTCAAGGGGTTAATTTATTATAACAGGAATTTTCATCAAGTGGGATGCTGAAAACACAATTATACAATGTTAGCATTAAAAGGGAGGCTTAAGAATTGTCTAGTTGTTTTTTGTTTTTTTTTTAATTAGATAAAGAAAGTTAACCAAAGTCCTGGAAAAGACTTGTATCAAGGGCTTTGGTTATAAGTTATTTTCTTTACACTAGTAATTCCCAACTTTGGCTTCTCAGACTTTTAGAGATTTACATTTCACTATTTCAAAAAGCCAAATATCTTTAGCCTCAGAAACACCTCACAACCTAAAAATGCCATTGTAGAAAGCCAGTATGGTACTACTGGCTATCGCATGTAATAGGAAAATGTAGTTTAAACCACTGCTATTGATGGTAAAAACCAGCGATAACAAAAGAAATCCTTCATGGGAAATTTGGGAGCTATTGCTTTATAATATGCACATAATTAATTCATTCTGACATGAAAAACACACACTTTATCAAAATCTTTCAGTAGTTAGTGCACAATATTATTCAGGTGTTTTTGTAGGAGTCCAGGAATTAAGGAACATTTTTTTCTACAAAGAATCTATACTGGTTTCTTGTTCATCACAATAGTCATTAATGGAAGCTGGCTTTAAACTGCATATAAGCCATCTTTAATAATAATGACATGTCTCACTATGTAACACCACCTGAGGCTGGCTTTTCTTTTAGATATGAATAGGAATCATATCACTAGGCAACTAAAAATTAAGCATCGAAAAGCAAATATTTTTAGAAAATATCTTTAAAAGTTATTTTCTCTCAGGCACGGTGGCTCACACCTATAAACCCAGCACTTTGGGAGGCTGAGATGGGCAGATCACGATGTCAGAAGTTTGAGACCAACCCGACCAACATGGTGAAACCCCATTTCTACTAAAGATGCAAAAATTAGCCAGGTGTGGTGGTGCATGCCTGTAGTCCCAGCTACTCAGGAGGCTGAGGCAGGAGAATTGCTTGAACCCGGGAGGCAAGACGTTATGATGAGCTGAGATCATGCCACTGCACTCCAGCCTGGGAGACAGAGTGAGACTCCGTCTCCCAAAAAAAAAAAAAATTATTTTTACCTGAAGACAGAAGATGCAGTCTAATCAAGATAGCAAAAGTTATGTACGCTTTGGATAATTTTACTAGTAAATATTAATGTTTTGAATAGTTTATAAATCATTGTTGTCTATAAGATCTCCAATTTAATTACAGACCTATGATTCAAGTCCGTTGAATTTTTATTCTTTTTAATGTTCCAGCTTTCCTCTTTGTATAACCTGACAATAATTCAAAAAAGAAGAACTCACCCAATTCATATGCCTTGTTCTTTGGGTAATGGAAACTTATAAAATTTACATTAACAGAGCAAACTTCTTGACCAAGAAGTGCTTCATACTGGATTTTGACTGGGTCTCATCAGATGTTTTATTTATTTATTTAAACAGAGTCCCACTCTGTTGCCCAGGCTGGAGTGTAATGGCACAATCTCTGCTCACTGCAACCTCTGCCTCCTGGGTTTAAGTGATTCTCCTACCCCAGCCACCTTAGTCGCTGGGACTACAGACACTCACCATCGTGCCTGGCTAATTTTTTTAGAAATGAAGAATCATCATGTTGGCCAGGCTGGTCTTGAACTCCTGCCCTCAGGAGTTCACAGGCGCGAGCCACCGCGACTGGCCTATCAGATGTTATTAACATGTTAAGTATTCATCCAGCTTCAATGAGTGTTTTCATTTAAGATCACATGGGCAGAAGTTACCACATTTAAATGTGAGGGAATAATTACATCAACAGGTGAAAATGTAAATTTGCAGGTTATCCAAGCTCATTAAAATCTTTAACTTGAAACTATTTTCAATTTGTAGAATTAAGATTGGCCTCAAAGATTATTTTGGCATTAAAATAGGTACAGTTAGAACTCTAAAAACACCTAAGACATCATAAAACTCTTAGGTTTACATAAGAAAACTAAAGTCCAGGGAATCTAAATTACTTGTCCAAGATGATTTATCTGGTTTCTAGCAAAATTTGCAGTAAAATTGTGTATTGCAATTTCTATCATTATTCTACCTAAAATGAGAATACTGGACCTAGATAAGTTTTGATTTTTTTTTTTTTTGTGCTTTCAATCCTTAAATTGTTTTTGTAAATTATTTTAAGCCCCTTCATTGCTTTCTGTAAAAGCAAAACACTTGTAGAGATTGGTCTGCTGGGCACACATAACCCTTTAAACATTCTGCTTCTAGATACAACTGTGTGATTTAGAATGAGAATCTACTCCTGAAGATCAACCTCATTCTAAATTTAACCTCAGGAATGCAATAAATCTATGAGGGATCTTGGGTATTCAAATGTTAGCATTAGAAAACAGTATTTCCCGTTATCAGTTGAGAAGCTTTTAGATAATGAGAAACCAGAGTTCTTTCAATGTTTTGTTTGATTTTATTTTTTATTTTTATTATTTTATTTTTATTGTAGAGACAGAATCTCTCTCTCTGTGGCTTAGACTAGAGTGCGGTGGAACGAACATAGCTCACTGCCTGAAGCTTTTGGACTCAGGTGATCCTCCTTCCTCAGCCTTCCAATTAGCTGGGACTACAAACATGAGCCTCCATGCCTAACTAGCTAATGATTTTATTTTGTAGAAATTGCACAGCAAAAGAAACAGTCATTAGAGTGAATCGGCAACCAACAGAATGGGAAAAAATTTTTGCAGTTTACCCATCTGACTAAGGGCTGATATCCAGAATCTACAAAGAACTAAAACAGATTTACAAGAAAAAAACAAATAAGCCCATTCAAAAGTGAGCAAAGGATATGAACAGACACTTTACAAAAGAAGACGTACATGAGGCCAACAAACATATGAAAAAATGCTCATCATCACTGGTCATTACAGAAATGCAAATCAAAACTACATTGAGATGCCATCTCACGCCAGTTAGAATGGCGATCATTAAAAAATCTGGAGACAACAGATGCTGGAGAGGATGTGGAGAAATAGGAACACTTTTACACTGTTGGTGGGAATGTAAATTAGTTCAACCATTGTGGAAGACAGTGTGGCGATTCCTCAAGGACCTAGAAATAGAAATCCCATTTGACCCAGCAATCCCATTACTGGGTATATATCCAAAGGATTATAAATCGTTCTACTATAAAGACACATGCACACGAATGTTCATTGCAGCACTGTTTACAATAGCAAAGACCTGGAACCAACCCAAATGCCCACTGATGATAGACTGGACAGGGAAAATGTGATACATATACACCAAGGAACATTATGCAGCCGTCAAAAACGATGAGTTCGTGTCCTTTGTAGGGACATGGATGAACCTGGAAGCCATCATTCTCAGCAAACCGACACAGGAGCAGAAAATCAAACACTGCATGTTCTCACTCATAGGCGGGTGTTGAACAATGAGAACACATGGACACAGGGAGGAGAGCACTACACACTGGGGTCAATTGGGGGGAAATAGGGGAGGGACAGCGGGGGTGGGGGGTTGGGGAGAGAGAGCATGGGGAGAAATGCCAGATACAGGTGATGGGGAGGAAGGCAGCAAATCACACTGCCACGTGTGTACCTATGCAACAATCTTGCATGTTCTTCACATGTACCCCACAACCTAAAATGCAATTAAAAAAAAAAAAAAGAAAATGTAGAGGAGGAAAAGAAAAAAAAAAGAAGAATCCTCTATGTTAGATACCCAATTTGTCTCAGACTCTTGGCCTTGAGGGATCCTCCTGACTTGGTCTCCCAAAGCACTGGGATTGTAGGCATAAGCCATTGTGCTAATGTCTAATTTTTATTTTACTGGTGTCTTTGTTTTTGAGCAGTTATCTTCCAGGAGAACGGTATCTGGGATAATCTTCTTCCAGAATCCAGGATTCAAATCGTATGGCAATACTAATGGTTGAGAAGGAGGCTGATTTCCTTAAAGGAGGCAGTACAGCTGTCCAGAGTGATGCTGGTTTCGTTTAACATGGGAGACATACTGGGTTAGTAGGTGGCGGATGATGATTTTAGTTTTTACATGAACCCTTTCTCAGTCACAGGCTAGTTGTTTAATCTGACAATGGTTAAGCGATCTGTGATTCATAACTCCACAGACAAGAGAGGGTGTAATTTCCTGGTCTTTATTATTGAAATCAATAAGCAAATTATATAGGAGGCCATGCATATCTGAAATAATAAAGCAAAGTGGCCAGAAACTGTTTTCTCAATTATTCCTCTTTATTTCATGAGGACCCAGAGAAGGCTGGGACTTACAAAAGAAAGAAAGAAAAGCGATTCCACTCTGCCGATTGTTTACTGTAGCTGAAGCACACTGCACACAACTTGTGTTGCATGACATAAAAGTGCATAATAGGAAGCCATACTTTTTAAGGTGGACCACAGTGAATAATCAAAACAGTCCACAAAATGTGTGGGATGTGATGTAAGTGTCACTATGCAGGAGGTCACAAGTGGGAATGGAAGCCAGCAGAAGATGACAGATATTCAAATGTGGCATAAACTGCAGGCTGAATGATTATGCTTAAATCCTCTCTTCCAAAGTAACTCACCATATGCTGACTGTGTTCCACGTTTTTGCTTCATAAATTATGTAACAAAAAATGCTTTGCACATAAATCATGTTTTGTTAGACTCAGCTCCTGTGGGTCCATGTGACTTATTTTAAGTCCAATCTCAACTTTTTCTTTTTTTCCCTAACCATGGATTCTTTCTTTTTATCACAGTCTATTCCTTGGGGCCTTAGTTTCATTTTGGCATTATCAGTTACCTAACATGCTTCCATAAAATATTCTTAGAAAAATAAGAATTATTTTGTATTTAGGGTGAATTGAACACATCAATGCTCTACTTAAGTAAGAAAACATATTGAAAACAGATTATATTTCTTTTAGACAACTTATGCATGTTTTTTGGGCATGCATTTTAAAGATGCATATATTTATATGTATGCATCTCTCTATGTATATTTATACCACTTACTTTAATCACAATGTTTTATCTCACATTATTTATTTATGCAACAAAATGTGACTCAGTCCAAATACACTTGTGTGAAGATCAGTGGTGAAGTCCTAGGACGATTTTAGTATGACAACCGTGGAAGCACGTGGCTCTGTGTTATGGATTTTTTCAAGAGGAAAACAAGCCACGCAGGCCAAAAAGTTGAGAAGTTTCCCCTAAACTTGCCATTATTTTTCCTCAGAGGATCTGCACACGGTGGATATACAGTGAACACAGAAATATGCAGCATACCTCGTTTAAGTTTGGAAGACATGTTCAGCATGATTCAGCCTTACTGTTGAGGAAACACAGATCTCAAGAAGTAAAATGACTGACTCTGAGTCACAAAGTTGCTCTAGAACTCAGGTTTTCCAATTCCCTCATTTGAATGGGCAGGACAGAGCCTGAGGGTTCAGGCAGAACTGGGTTTGAATGTCACCTGTGTGACCCTAGACCCAAGGGGCCTAACTTCTCTGGGGCCAGCTTTCCTCACGGGTCATAAAAACACTCTGGAGACGGAAGTTTCTGTCTTTCAAGTTGGATGGCTGGGTTGAAAATGTATGTAAAAGCCTGTCTCAGCCCCAGAGTGTGTCACATGTACCACAGGTTGGTAGCTATGGCAGTGCCTGGGCTTGATATAAACTTGGGCAGAGGAAGAAAACTTCCACAGAGTAGTTTGGCTTTCCCTTAGCCAATTGTTTTAAAACCACGAATCGGAGTCTGCCATTGTCCAGCTTTATTTTACAGATAAGCGTACTGAATAATTAAAAGTACAATTTACTTGCTAATCTTTATTTCCTGATACTGATTTAGCCTTGGTCAGAGAATACAGAGCAAGACAAGAAACTGAGTTAGGAACACTAGGAAACCGGAGGCAAATTTTTGGACTGAGTGCCCCCAAACTGGTTTAAATTTACTAGAAGAATGAGGCTCTCACAGTTGCCCTGTATTGTATCATGGCTCTCTCTGGTATAATGGTGACATTTATAAAGTATCTTGGCCCTCAACTACAGAATGAAGGCAATTTTAAAATTTAGCAGGAAAACGTATTGTCCACCATTTGAGCAGCAAGGCAATAATATATAATTAAAATGGAATATGAGTTCTGTTGGAGCTGCAGATACAGGCATGAGGGTGTGATCTGAGGGAAAAAATGAACCCTTGACTATGGAGATGTGTTCAGCTACGAAATTCCACCTAGGAGGTAGTAAAAAATATCCTATCTTTTTCTTCTCTTTTTCTTTTTTTTTTTTTATTACTTGTGACATTTTATTGGCATATGACAATTTACAAGGGTCCCTGTTGCATTATACATCACACTTTGTAAGAATCGTTTAGCCATCTACATTCAATCTTACTGGGTAATATTTTTCTCAAGTTATAATTCCCAACACTTGATTTTACCTGTGACAAAAGGAACAATAGTAATTCCTGAAGTAGACTGTAATTTGAAAAACATTTTGCTTTTTATATAAAAATTCCTAGATGCTGAAAGGTACACATACACACCTAAAGAGTCATGGCCTTCTTAAACAGCTTTCTTAATCCTTTCTGGAAATATCCTTTGGTTCATTTTTATTGCCTTCTCTAGGCAGAACAAAGTCTGTTAATGCAGATATCAAAAAGTTATTTCCTAGCACTTGTAAGCAAATATCCTTACCAAGAGGAACCATTCAACTTTTATAATGTAGTAAAGTGTGGAGTTAAACTGTGGCTTAAAAAAATATACAGGTTACTTTTTATATGCTTGGATCTGAAAAAGGTAACATCCACAATGACGTTCTGTTACAGAGTTCTCACAATCACCCTAGCCTAGTATTATATTCTGGTATCATCCTCTTTCTTCTCTTTTTCTTTAAAGAGAGAAGTAGCTGCAGAAATATTATAATTTAAAAATCCCTTCATCATTCAAATTATCAACTAGTCTCTAGTACATTTAGAAAAAAATTACTGATCAATTTCCACACAAATTCTCTCAAAACTAGCATTGAGCCTACTGGCAAGCAGAATGTCTTCTTGTTTTGAGTATGGGAAATATTGTTTTCCAGGAGTATTTTTTTCATATATATATATATATATATATATATATATATATATATATATATATTTAGAGAGAGAGAGAGAGAGAGAGAGAGAGAGAGAGACAGGGTTTCACCATGTTGGATGTTGGTCAGGCTGGTCTTGAACTCCTGACCTTAGGTGATCCACCTGCCTCGGCCTCCCAAAGTGCTGGGATTACAGGTTTGAGCCACGACACCTGGCCATTTTTTCCCTTATATTCCTGTTAAATTTTTCAGTTTCACCTAAAGTGTCATTTTTTCCTCAGATTTCCATTGTATATCATATTAATGCTAACAAAATCTCTAATAAATTGATAGCAATGAAGATATTGAAAATGATAGCCAAAATTGATTCCTATATTATTAACATTCCAAAACCATCAAGTCTTTTTCTTGTCAACCTTTATGTACTATTTGTTTATTCTGTATTTATTCATATAATCAATTATTTTTATATTAATTAAATCTTGCTTTTTACTAATGGGTCTAATTTGGCAGGTCTCAAAATTATCCAGAATTTCTGAAAGTAATACATTATGATTGTCCAGCTATAATGCTTTAAAGAGTTAAAAGTATGATTCATTCTAATATAAAATTAATATACACCGAAGACTTACTAGCTCAAGAATGAGCAAACTAGGTAGAATATCAAATATCTCCAAGAGTCTGTGAGGTCATATAATCACAGATTTGGTGGGCTGGGAGGTAGACATTGTTGTGTGTGTGTGTGGGCAGGGTCATTATGCCTATCACACAATATAAATGTACAATTCGATGACTGTAAGTAAATTTGTAAAGTTGTGCGACCATTACCCAAACCAGTTCAGAATATATATATTCCATCATGCTCAAAATTTTCCTTGTGCTAGTTTGTAGGTTCGTTCCTGATTCTAGCTGGAAGCAGCAACTGATTTGCCTTGGGCCTTTACAAATTTGCTTTTTCAGGATGTTTTCTACAAATGAAAATCATACAATACGTGTAGAGTTTTTCCACGGACTGTTTTCGTTTAGCAAAATGTTTTTGAGGGTCATCCACATTTAGCATGTGTCAGTAATTTATTCTTATTGCTGACTATATTCTATTGATTGTGCACTGTGATTTTTTCATCCATTCACCAGTTAATATACATTTGGATTGTATACAGTTGTTGACTATTATGAATAAGGCAACATTTATTTTTGTATATGTCTGTATTAGTCATGGTTGAATCCTGAAAATAATTGTTGTCTTATTTATAAGTCAACAACTGTATACAATCCAAATGTATATTAACTAATAGAATAAATCCTATTAGTTCTGCCTCTCTAGACAACCCTGACTAATACAAACATATATGAAAATAATTGCTGCCTTATACATAACAGTCAACAACTGTGTACAATCCAGGGTCAACCTCAGGCAAGCAGGGCAGCAGAAGGCACACCAGAGCCATGGTTGGAAGCCAGCCATTGGCCAGCTTCTGTATGACCATTGGGCTAAAAACTGCTTTCTATTTAAAAACAAATGTGAAAAAGATGAGGAAGAAAAACCAGCAGGAGGAGGCAGAGAAGAAATAGAAACTGTAATGAACATACATGTACCTGTGTCTTTAAAATAGAACAATTTATAATCCTTTGGATATATACCCAGTAATGGGATTGCTGGGTCAAATGGCATTTCTATTTCCTTGAGGAATCGCCACACTGTCTTCCACAATGGTTGAACTAATTTACACTCCCACCAACAGTGTAAAAGTGTTCCTATTTCTCCACATCCTGTCCAGCATCTGTTGTTTCCTGACTTTTTAATGATTGCCATTCTAACTGGCATGAGATGGTATCTCAATGTGGTTTTTATTTGCATTTCTGTAATGACCAGTGATGATGAGCATTTTTTCATATGTTTGTTGACCTCATAAACGTCTTCGATAGCAAAGACCTGGAACTAACCCAAATGCCCATCAATGATAGACTGTATAAAGAAAATGTGACACATATAGCCTCGGAATACTATGCAGCCATAAAAAGGGATGACTGCATGTCCTTTGTAGGGACATGGATGAATCTGGAAACCATCATTCTCAGCAAACTGACACAAGAAGAGAAAACCAAACACCACATGTTCTCACTCGTAGGTGGGTGTTGAACAATGAGAACACATGGACACAGGGAGGGGAGCATCACACACTGGGGTCTGTTGGGGCATGGGGGGCTAAGGGAGGAACAGTAGGGGGTGGGGAGGTTGGGGAGGGATAACATGGGGAGAAATGCCGGATGTGGGTGACAGGGGGATGGAGGCAGCAAACTACCATGGCATGTGTGTACCTGTGCCACAACCCTGTAAGATCTGCACATGTACCCCAGAACTTAAAGTACAATTTAAAAAAAAAAGAAATAGAGACTGTAGCCTACAAAACACAAGATGTTCACTGCTGCCAGTCCCACAGTGCTTTCCCGCGGGATAGCTGTGAGCCCTCCCGGTCCCTCCTGTCTCGCAGCTGGCCCCAGCCTGCCCGGGTCTCCAAAGCTACAGAGTGCCTTGCAGCGCAGCAGAAACCCCTCTACCGTTCGTCCCACCCTGGAGAAGGGGGACAGCCCAGGCCGAAGTGACATAGGCCTGACGTTTCCCAGAAGTTCACCAGGTTTTGAGCCTCCGTGCCTCTCAGATTTGTGGTATGCCTTTGGTCAATTTCTATAATATGGAAATGGAGCTCTTTGTTCATTTTTTGTTTCAGCTTTGTAGTTGCTGATTTGGAAAGGACTTTCCTGATCTTACGTAGCAATAACTAAAAGTGCTAGATCCTTTCACAAATCTTTTTTAAGGAAACTAAATAGAATACTGAAAATAAAAATAAAACAGGAATTCATCATGACAATTCCTCCTTTGGTATTTATTAACTGGAACATCTTGGCACATAGAAATTTGAAAATTTCAGAGCTAACAAGGCAAGAACATTGGAACTTCATTTATTTTCAGGATTTAAAAAGGTCATGAGGTTGCAAAGCTGCCGGTGGCTGACTGGTGCAGCAGCACGTTACGGAAGGATTGACAGGTCACTCTGCGGATAGACTGGAGCTGGAAACCAAGTAATTGGTGACCAATTTTCCAAAGGAGAATGTTTTTTCTACATGTGAATCTGCAGCCAAAGCATCTTTTCTGGTGGAGAATAAGTAAGTCAACCACTGATACTGAATCTCTCTGTGGCACCACAGTTACAAATATGAAGAAACCCCCATGTGGTTCATTCATCTGTCTTGTCACGATAACTACATTTCCTCAGAGTTAACATCAGTGCCACTCTCCACTGACACTTCACGAGAGTCAGGACACCCACAAACAGGCCTCTGCGTCCCCAGAGCAGCCACCCAAGTGAAGGCTTGATCCCTGGAGTTAATCTCAGGCCACTGCATGTCCCGACGACTCATTTCGTAAACTACTTTTTTTTTTTTTTTTTTTGGAGACAGAGTTTCACTCTTGTTACCCAGGCTGGAGTGCAATGGCGCGATCTCGGCTCACCGCAACCTCCGCCTCCTGGGTGCAGACAATTCTCCTGCCTCAGCCTCCTGAGTAGCTGGGATTACAGGCACACACCACCATGCCCAGCTAATGTTTCGTATTTTTAGTAGAGACGGGGTTTCACCTTGTTGACCAGGATGGTCTTGATCTCTCGACCTCCGTAAACTACTTTTAAGTCACGTTTGCTGGTTTGTGATTCTGCTACAATAACCTGCCTGCGTATTCCCTTGGAAAAAATTAAAATTATCTGCTCAAAATGGGCATCTCCTATTTTCACACAAAAGTTTTTGCCCCTGCTTCTCCCCATCCCATATTTCTTAACTTACCACAAAGGGCCTCTTGTCTTAGAACCTGCATTTTTTTTTTTTTTTTTTGGAGACGGAGTTTTGCTCTTGTTACCCAGGCTGGAGTGCAATGGCGCGATCTCGGCTCACCGCAACCTCCGCCTCGCGGGTTCAGGCAATTCTCCTGCCTCAGCCTCCTGAGTAGCTGGGATTACAGGCATGCATCACCATGCCCAGCTAATTTTTTTGTATTTTTAGTAGAGACGGGGTTTCACCATGTTGACCAGGATGGTCTCGATCTCTCGACCTCGTGATCCACCTGCCTCGGCCTCCCAAAGTGCTGGGATTACAGGCTTGAGCCACCGCGCCTGGCCCGAACCTGCAATATTAATATCCTCCTTTAAGGAAACAAACAGAACCCATCCACAAGGTGAAAGTGCTTTGTGAAGCTGTCAAAATTCTGTTCCTCTCATTGGCCCCGGCATAGGTGAGAGAATGTGACCACACTGAGCCTGCACACACAGGGACCCGAGGCAGAGCAGGGCTCCAGAGCCATGTGGAGGAGGGATAATGAAGACTCCACGTTTCTGATGGAGAATTACCAGCGGTCGCCTGCACTCATGTTTACACAGCGATGGAGAGCAGAAATCCAGAAGAAAAGATCTCCTCAGCTACAAATTCGATTTTACTAATTTCCTTTACCAGTATCTGTCCAGCTACACATCGTTGTTAAACTGAAATACTTTAAAAAGTCAAATTGACTTTGGTTAGATTCTTTTCTTCCAAACTACCTGCTCTTGTCTTTTATTAAGAGGACTCTTAGCTGTGTTATATGCTCTGCATGGAAGGCACGATCTGATTATTTCTCTGTGTTTCCCTTCAACTTGCAATATGCTTTACCTAGGGACTTCTTGAAGAGAGCTCGCAGGGAAAATGACTCCCATGAGGACCCAGTCAGATTTTCATATCAATTAGGAACTTTGGAAGTAGTTGTAACAGTTTGGAAGTAGTTGTAACAGTTCCTAGTTGTGAATACAAACTTTGTTAGAACAGCGCCTTCCTGCTTCCTCCAGTGCTTTAGAAACTCTTCCTTCTTCTTATATTCAATAGGAAGATAAGCAGCAGTTCAGCTGTTAGGCATACGGTGATTTTTATTATTCTAATTCTAAACAATGTTAAGGCAAAAAGACACATAATAACCAAAGAAAACTTATATATAAAACAATAATATTTAAAAGAAATATTTTATTTGCAAAAGTGACCCCTTAGTTTAGTGATTAGTAAATTATCACTTCATCCAACTCACACAAAAAAAATCCCAACTTCCAGCTGAAATAAAAATCGCATTTATTTTGCTAATCTACATAAAAGTCAGTTAAATTTGTTTTAATAAAATAAGACTGGAAACAAAATGGTGGGATGTATTTTTATGGAATTTTGAAAACTTAAAATGCAAAGAAATCATAAATCTAAACATTATAGAGTTTGATCTATTATGAATTTGTAATAAAAATAAGATATATAGTGTTCTTTTTATAGTCTAGCAATTTTAAAATGTAAAATAAGCTTCATTGTATCCATGATTTAGTAACTTTCATAACTTATTTAAAGAGAACTGAAAAAATTGAGAAAGATGGTTTTTAAAAAATCAAATGTTTGAATAAATATTTGAGTAAAGTGTGAAAATCTCATAAAAATAAATAAGATCCTCAGACAAGGTTACATTTTATTTTTCTTTCTTTTTTATGAGATAGTCTTTTTAAAAAATTATTATACTTTAAGTTCTGGGATACATGTGCAGAATGTGCAAGTTTGTTACATAGGCATACATGTGCCATGGTGGTTTGCTGCACCCATCAACCTGCCATCCACATTAGATATTTCTCCTAATGCTCTCCCTCCCCCAGCACCCTGTCCCACGACAGGCCCTGGTGTATGATGTTCCCCCCGACTCCAATGTCCATGTGTCCTAATTGTTCAGCTCCCACTCATGAGTGCGAACATGTGGCGATTGGTTTTCTGTTCCTGTGTTAGTTTGCTGAGAATGATGGTTTCCAGCTTCATCCATGTCCCTGTGAAGGACACAAACTCATCCTTTTTTATGGGTGCATAGTATTCCATGCTGTATATGTGCCACAGTTTCTTTATCCAGTCTTTTATTAATGGGCATTTGGGTTGGTTCCAAGTCTTTGCTATTTTGAATAGTACTGCAAAGAACATATGTATGCATGTGTCTTTATAGTAGAATGGTTTATAATACTTTGGGTATATACTCAGTAATGGGATTGCTGGGTCAAATGGCATTTCTGGTTCTAGATCCTTGAGGAATCACCACACGGTCTTCCACAATGGTTTAACTAATTTATACTCCCACCAGCAATGTAAAAGTGTTCCTATTTCTCCACATCCTCTCCAGCATCTGTTGTTTCCTGACTTTTTAGTGATTGCCATTCTAACTGGCGTGAGATGGTATCTCACTGTGGTTTTGATTTGCATTAGAGATACCGTCTTGCTCTGTCACTCAAGCTGGAGGGCAAAGGCATGATCGTAGGTCACTGCAGCCCTGAACTCTTGGCTTCAAGTTATCCTCTCACCTCAGCCTCTTGTGTACCTGGGACTACAGGTGTGTGCCACCATGTCTGGCTAATTTTTAAAATTTTTTGTAGAGATGGGATCTCACTATGTTATCCAGGCTGGCCATGAACTCCAGGCCTCAAGCAGCTCTCTTACCTGAGCCTTTCAAAGTGCTAGGATTACAGGTGTGAGCCACAATTCCCAGCCCAAATTTACCTTTTTTAAGAACAATTCAGAAACCATAAATACAGATAATACAGTGTTTTTGAGTAGCTCTGTAACAAGAGACATTTGTTTAAGATAAAATAAAAATACATACATGTTTTTAAAAATAGGTTCATATTCTTATATTCTTTGCAAGAGTAAATATCCTTCCTTTTTTTTTTCTTTACAGGGTCATGGTCTGCCTCCCTGGATGGAGTGCCATGGTGCACTCATGGCTCACTGTTAGCCTCAGACTTCTGGGATCAAGTGATCCTCCTGCCTCAGCCTTTCGAGTAGCTGGGAATAGAGGTACGTGCCGCCACAGCCAGCGAATTATTTATTCTTTTGTAGAGATGAGAGTCCTTTTATGTTACACAAGCTGGTCTTGAACTCCTGGCTCAAGCCCCTCTCCCACCTTGGCCTCCCAGAGTGGTGGGATTGTAGGTGTGGGCAAGTGTGCCCAGCGTCTTTCCCGTCTTGTTTACCAGATGAAACCTACTGTTCAGTCTTTCCCGTTCTTGACACTTCTCTCTCGTTAAACCTGCAATCATTTTATAAGCCTTTCCAACCAAGAGGGAAGGGGAGCAGATGCTTTTATAGAAGAACTCAGTGCTGCAGCGAACGAGAGCATTAAAACCAAAAGCAAGAGGCCCTCTCCCATTCCTCCACCTGCTGTGCCTGCTTTTTTCTACATCAGGCATGTTTTGCTGCCAGCCCCAGTGAAAATCCAGCTGACTCTCAACTTTATCATCATTGTGTGGCCACTGGCCATCTTGAGTCATCAACTGGTTTACTGTCACTGACATTCCAGCTGCCCACAGGACACTTCTTCACTTGAACCCAGGTTAAATCATAAATATTTCATTTATTTTAAATGATTCCAAGGTGTGTATATAATACCACATCTTAATTCTTTCCTCACTGCAAGATGTTAGAGCAGAAATATTGTAATACTGAATTAGAGTTCCAAGAAAGCACAGTTCAGGTTGATGCAATGCAGAAACCCAGCTTTTGTTGCAATTTTTCTGGCTAAGTCAAATTACTCACTGGATGTCCTCGGGCAAACTATTTAAAATATCTCTTTAAGATTCTTCAACTGAAAAATGGGGATACTATAATACTATAAAACATAAACTGATAACATGAGAGTATTAAAGTCCCCCACCCCAAACACACACACACACACAGTTCAGCATGTGTCATTATAACAGGAACATTTCTTTTCTTTCTTTTTTTTTTTTTTTTTTTTGAGACAAAATCTCTCTCAGTTGCCCAGGCTAGAGGGCAGTGGCACGGTCTTGGCTCACTGCAACCTCTGCCTCCTGGGTTCAAGTGATTCTCCCGCCTCAGCCTCCCAGTAGCTGGGACTACAGGTACCTGCCATTATGCCTGGCTAATTTTTTTTTTTTTTTTTTTTTTTTTGAGATGCAGTCTCGCTCTGTCATCCAGGCTGGAGTGCAGTGGCATGATCTCAGCTCACTGCAACCTCCACTTCCCGGGTTCAAATGATTCTCCTGCATCAGCCTCCTGAATAGCTGGGATTACAGGCATATGCCACCACACCCAGCTAATTTTTGTATTTTTAGTAGAGACAGGGTTTCACCATGTTGGTCAGGTTGGTCTTGAACTCCTGACCTTGTGATCTGCCCATCTCAGTCTCCCAAAGTGCTGGGATTACAGGTGTGAGCCACCGCACCCGGCTTTGGCCGGCTTTTTTGAATTTTTAGTAGAGATGGGGTTTCACCATGTTGGCCAGGCTGGTCTTGAACCCCTGAACTCAAATGATTCGCCTGCCTTGGCCTCCCAAACTGCTGGGATTACAGGCGTGAGCCACTGCACCCGGCCAGGAACGTTTCTTTAAGAACATACTTTCTTAAAGAAATTAATCTTTCTTTAAGACTTAATTCATAACACTTGGAGCATGTAACCTGTGCTAGTGATTTCTGCCTATTCATTTTAAAACTATTCACTTTATGAAATTTCCATAAAGCTCCTAATGTGAATACATTTCCTCTCTTGCTATGGGACTGTCACTATAGAATTATTTCAAATATTTTATGTTTAAGTTAAACTTTGTTAAAAACGGAAGAGAACGGAAATGCGCCCTTTGAGTAAGGAAAGGCCCTTTGGTGCAGATATGGCATCTGGCATAAAGCCAAACCTTCAGGAGCTGCCTCCTAGGGTGTTCTTAATGGAGCAGCCCTCGCTTCAGAGGCGGAGAAGCACAGAAGTTACAGATAAGTAAAGACCTTGGAGCTAAATTTACAAACAGAACCTTAGGGCACTGTGTCCTCACCCCGGCTGTTTCAGAATGGTGGAGTAAGTTCCCAGAGCTCACTACTGGAGACACAAGTACTCCTCAAGCATTGCTTGTCTGTCATCAGTCTGACCATTTCAGGAAAACATTTTTCACTAGACTAGAGTGGCAGTGTCTACCTTGAAAGGGAAGAGGCCAAGATGCCTTTCTGTTCATTGTTTAGACCCCAGAGGAGTGGGCAGGGAGTGGGGCCTGCATCCCAGCGGCGGGGGTGGGGGGCCCTGGGAGGGGAACTACTGGGAGCTACTGGGGACAAGGCAAGCGTTGCTGGACCTCTGTGATGAGACACGAAATCTGAATTCATGTTGCCTTAGCCAGCCTCTTCTCCAGAAGAACCGTAAATCCAGTGGTTTTAGGATCCAGATTGTGAGAGATTATTTCCAAGTTGCTTATTTACTATTTCCAATGAAATCTTGGGTGGCTACTACAGGACCCCGCCAAGCCTCGAACCTGGGGCGGCGATGCAAAAAGAGTTCATAAAATGCAGTAGCAATGTGAACACATGCATAATACAGGAGAAAAGAAAACAGCACCCTAAAGATGCCGTTTGGTGCTTCTCAGTACACTTTTCTTTACCAGGGTTGATTTGATCGGCTTCTTTCCTCTCTGCTAACGATAGGATGTTTGTCCCGCCTTGGGCCGGAGACTCCTCTGCTCAGGGCAAACACCCCGGGAAAGCAGCTTTGTGCAAAATAGAGCCACCACGTGACCTGCACTGCCACCCACCGGTGTTTATCTCAAACTGCAGCTCAGGCTGACACCCGGGGATGAGCCTAGGAATTCTAAAATATTCGCCAACTACGCACCCAACAAAGGCCTCCTATCCAGGATCCATAAGAAAGTCAAACAAATCAACAAGCAAAGGGTGAACAACTCCATTAAAGATGGGCAAAGGACAGAACAGATATTTCTCTGAAGAACACGTACACGTGGGCCACAAGCATATGAAAAAATGCTCAATATCATTACTCATCAGAGACATGCAGATCAAAACCTCGGCGAGATGCCATACCCTACCAGTCCAAATGGCTACTATGAAAAAATAAAAAGCGACGGACGCTGGTCAGGCTGTGGAGAAAAGGGGACACTTACACACTGTTGGTGGGAAAGTAAAGGAGTTCAGCCATTGTGGAAAGCAGTTTGGAGATTCCTCAAAAAACTTAAAACGGAATTACCGTTTGACCAAGCAATCCCATTACTGTGCGCATATCCAAAGGAAGATAGATTATTATACCAAAGAGACACATGCACGTACATGTTCACAGCAGCACTATTCACAGTAGCAAAGACATGAAATCAACCTAAGGTGCCCATCAGTGGTGGACTGGATAAAGAAAATGTGGTTCATACACACCATGGAATACTATAAAGCCATAAAAAATAACACTATGTCCTTGAGAGCAACATGGCTGCAGCTGGGAGCTATCATCCTAATTGAATTAATGCAGAAACAGAAAGCCAGATCCATCATGTTCTCACTTATGGTGGGAACCAAGCACTAAGCACACATGGACATAAACATTGGAAAATAGAGACGTTGCTGACTCCTAGAGGGGCCGAGAGAGAGCAGGCCATGGCTGAAAAACCACCTGTTGGGTACCATGCTCACCGCCTGGGTGTAATATACTCCTGTAACAAATCCGCACATGTATTCCCTGTGTCTAAAATAAAAGTTGAATTTTTTAAAGACACAAAAATAGCAGGCCATACCCAGAGTGAGTAAGAATTTTGGAGATTTTCTAGCCTTTGGTTCAATTGTTTAATTTTACTTCTGACGCACTGAGAGCAGGGGAGAAAGAGACGCCATGCACATGGTCCATTGGGAGACAAAGCCCGCCTTTAGGTCAAGTGTAAGGACAGCTTTTAATCAGTAATATACCGTTGTAGTAGGAGAAAGGTCCAGTGTGGAATGAACTCAGGTTTCATTTGTGCAGAGGAGATTGGGCATTTTAAAGCAAGACTGAGAGAAAAGAGCAGGGTGATGGGGGATCAGTCGGGTCAGAGAAGTGGAAAATTAGAAAAAGCAGGAAAGGGGGCATTGGTCCCTGTGAAGCCCCTATCGCTTTGTTAACTGGAGCTTGTTGAGGTGAGGCTCCTACCCTCCCGCAGAGGCTTGGAGACGGGAGCCCTATCTCCAGGGGCTGGCTGGAGCAAACAGTACACTCCTTGGGCTGCCTTGCATGTCCTCAGGCAGGCGCCAAAGCAGAGCTGGGGTCCTCCCTGGGGATGCAGCCTTCAACTGTAAGAAATTAACTTAGTGTTTCGAGGCCGTTAAAAACATGTCTTTATAGACCAAGATTGAGGCCAGGGTAAGAATGGGCTCAGAGAAGCCCAGCTAAGCTTCAAAGAGAGAATCTTTGTCAACGTTTATTAAAGTAAACGTGTGCATTTTGAATAAGACAATCTGTCTTTTCACTTAATAAAAAAGTTTCGAATTCTGGACATTATACTGTATGAGAACTTTAGAAATCTTTTGATCCAGCCCTTTAGTAATTCATAATTATAGAAAACAAACTACTTAAGCACACATGTCAGGTCTAGTCTCATCTACGCTAACCCTGAAAAGAAATACTAATTTATTCTAGAGGTTCAGCAAGACATTTGAATTCCAACCAAAAAACAAACAAACAAACAAAAACCCCAAACCATTGCAAAGGAGGATCCGTACCTATTTCAGAGCTTAGTAATCTGAGAGTCAAGCATTGAATTTGCAAGTCAGGCAGAGGTTACTTGCCCAGTAAATGTACAGAAAAAGAAAAGCATAGGTAGCAGAGCTGTTGAATAGAACTCATCTAAAGAAACACTGTAAATGGCAGGAACTCTTATGAAGTGGGCATGACTGGCTACGTCTGTTGTCAGTGTCTCACAGACAGGTAGGCTAGGAGAGTCTTTCAGAAGTAGCAAAACAAAGTCACATACGAATATTGTTACACAAAATCTGTAACGTTTTTTTCCAGATGATTTACATCTAAGTGATAAGAAAAAATAGCTTTAGGGTGGGAAGGATGTATGTTTAACGGTTTAATAATATAATTCTAGAAATTTATTTGATTCCATCCTTGCTTTAGATTAAAGTTGTATTATCATTGATGACTCCAATAGGAACACTTTATTACTAAGAAGCAAGAATAGCACCTCTGCTTATGATGTATGAATTAACTCGTTAGATACCCATGTTTGACCCATACTATGCACTTAGGCACAGGGATTCCACAATCAAAATCTTTTCTCTCTTGCTCCAATCATAAGCTACAGAACTCTGAAAACTGTGTGGTATATTTTCTAAGTGGAAGCATATGATACTAAAAGCTGACATATCTAGCTGCATGATTTACACATTGACTTTCCAGATTGGTTTTATGCTCAAGCACGAGAGGTCCTGGATATACCCAATGCTGTGTGCACAGCACTCATTTTAAACTAGAAAGTTATTACTAAGCATGTATTTATATTTCTCACTGTTGCAGCACTTTGTGCAGAAGGCTACCACAAAGATAGATCACATCAGAGAGTTCTAAGAAAGAATCTGGGATCATTTAAAGTCAATGGTACACTACAGAATTATGTGAGTTCCTGTGGGAGCCCACTTTTCTGCAGCCAAGTTTGCGGTTTTTGCTAATTCTGGCCGTAAATGGATGGCTTCTTTGACATTTTTAGACATTCTCATCACATGAAGCAAGAGCAGTTCAAATAGGACTTAACTGACAAAAAGAATGAGGAGCAGCTAATGCTCTCTTTCTCCATAATTGTCTAGGAGAAACATGCGCTTTTCTGTCTTTGAATTCAACTCACTGAACTCATAAATCATCAGAGCTGTCCCTGAATTGAAGAGTAAGCAGATTTCAGATAGTTCTTTTGCCGAAATCGTTCCATGCTGAGTGTGGCGTCACGAGCTTCTAAGTTCCCCTTTCCTCCTCCAATGTTTAGCGAAGTTTGGCTGTAAGGCCACTAGAATCCTTTGGCTGGTTTGCTGGCAGCCCTACCGATGACAGTAAGATTGGAATTGTGTGGAAGGACCTGACTCTGTAACAGAAGAGCACACGTGTTGTGTAGCCCAAAAGGGAGCAGGTAGGAGCAGGACACCCCAGGAAGACTGTGTCCTTACTGACCCAGAGTCGAGCTCCATAGCTGAGAGGCTGGTCAGAAGACACACACAGGCAAAGGTGGGACAGACACAGGTGCGTGGGCTGACATCTTGCCAGGGTGTGCTCAGGACAGGTGCACGGTCATTCTCAGGAAAAGAAAAGCAATATCCCCTCATCCCTTTCCCTTTTCGTGAGAAATCCTTACTCTGCAAAAGCAAATAGTGATGTGTTAATACCAGAAAACTAGGCACACAGTGGCAAGTTATTATCGCTTCCTTTGGTGTTCACGGTAATACCATTGATCATTCCCGCAGCGTGACAGGATTTCCTGTCCTTTGATCTCATAAGAAAATCTCAAGCAAAGTGTCATTTGCTAAACAGACCAGTGGAGACATTATTTTTTTCCCCTTTCTAGTTGTAAGTGCTTTTAAAATGAAGACCCATTGTCAAATCTATGAAGAAAAAGTGAGGCGCAGTCCAGGTTTGACTGGACGGGATGAAACCTAGATTCATGCTCTCATGTTAGCCAAAGCAAACCATCTTTCACATTCAGGCGTCAGTTCTGTCAAACAGCAGTGCATGCACACAAATCCCTTCGAATGTCTTTCAGCAGCTGATACATACAGTCTTTCTTTCGTTTAACAATGGTTAAAACCTTGCTGGGGTCCTCTTTGCTTTATTTTCCATATCACATTTACTATTAAGTCCAACAATACTCAACTTCTCTCACTCCGTATAATGTGCTCAGAATAATAGGAGGCAAAGCTGAAGGCGTTAAAACTAGTTCACAGTGTTAAGACGGCTTAAAGAATGCTAGTTTGAGGGTTAAAGAACTGAAACAGGAACGCTTAAAGGATAGTTCCGCGTCTTGGTCTATTTATTTAAATTAGCTCGATTTTAAACATAGAGAATGTTGAGGCTTAAACTACCTTATTCTTTCATAAAAGAATGCCCTTATCCTTCTTACACAGCCTTCGTAAATCTCATGATACTTTCACATAGAAGAAACGTAGCCCAGTTTGATTATTGTTGCCTTTCTTTAGCAGCTGACTGCTACCAGGTCCTGTAAATGCAGAGTGAATTCTTCTTGCTATGATCTGGCTCTGATGTTGACTAAAGTGCTTACTAATTCATATCATCTTTTATGTTGATAGCACCTGTTGCCATTGTCAACAGAGAGCCATGTTGTTTACATCGATTTGGATTTTGTTTGTTCGGTTTTCATTTGTTAAGTAGCAAATCACTGACCATTCTGTTACTTGGACAGCCTCTTTATTGTTTACGTTTTTAGTTTCAAAGGATTTGGCTTCCATTTTCAGACTTTACCCTGCTTCAGTAAAGCATTTAATGACTATGTAAAATATGGACTAAAACCTTGTACATTCATGGAGGTTTAAGCACTAGACATTTATCCCCATATTACCCTGATGCAAATGTTCAGCCATACCTGAATGGTTAAAATGTCTTTTAGAATACCATGTCGGATAGATAGAAGTTAGCTATCAATAATTTAGAGTATATGGAATCTTACAGGCTACCAAGAAGGAGAAAAATAAATAAATAATCTTTGAGAGGTCAGGATTCACTTTTTCTGTCGTGTATTCATTCGTTAAAACGATCGAATATTGAATGTTACTCTCAGGGTTGAAATGGTGAGCCAATGTCCTTCTTGCTTTCATGGAGCTTACAGTCTCTGGAGGTGATAGCCTTTAATCAGTAACACTTAGATAATACAAAGACGGCTTGTCCTGTGAACAAAACCTTGAGGAAATGGTGAGAGTACAATGGACTAGACTGAAGGCAGCAAAAAGGCTCTGGGAAGAGGAGCAGTTTAGGTGGGAGCTGATGAGGAGGTCATCCTGATTGAATTGATTAGGCACTGTTAATAAATAACTGACACGCAACACGGGAAACAGTGTTCCGGGCCAAGGAGCCAATCATCCCAAGCACTGAGAGGAAGAGGAACCCAAGGTGTGCCTGGGGAATGCGGAGGACTCATGGAAACATCAACTCTCACTTTACTTTTTAGGACAGTTTAGGTTCCTAGAAAAATTAAGACGCGCCCAGGCCAGCTCCCACTATCATTAACAGCTTATATTAGCATGGTATGTTTGCATAATTAATGAACTGACATAAAAATCTGATGAACTGAAGTTCATGGCTTACTTAGACTTCCTTGGTTTTTTCGTAGCATCAGTTTTGGGTTCCCGAATCCTCAGGGACAACCACGTTGCATTTAGTGGCCATGCCTCCTTGGCTCCTCCAGGCTGTCCTTGTTTCTCAGACCTGCTGTTTCTCATGACCCCAACAATTTTGAGAAAGCCCTGTTTTGTAGGTCACCCTCTGCTGGAAATTTTCTGACATTTTCCCCTCATGATGACACCGGGTGTGCGTCTTTTGCAGGAGAAAATCTCAAAGCTACGGTGCCATTTTCATGGCGTCATACCGTGGACAAGCATGATTTGTGACTGCTGGTTCTGACTTCGACTTGAATCACCTGACTGAGGCGGTTCTTCTTCTCCACCGTGAAGTCGCTCCGGCCCCTCCTCACCCTGCACGTTCCAGGGTCTGCTCCTTGGAAGGGAATCTGTGTGTGCAGCTCACACTTAGGGATCGGGAGTTGTGCTCCAATCTCTTAAGGCTTAAGTAGCTTCCTTAAGGGCAAAACAGTGGCATAAATTATAATTTCACACCGCAAAATTCTCTGAGGTTTAGTGTACAAATCAGTAAGTGCATAAACTCATACACTTATACTGCTATTGCTGCAATTCAGTTTTAGAACATTTCTTTCACTCCCAGATCTCTTGTGTCCATTTTAATTAATTCATTCTCTTTTCCATGCCCTAGGTGACCATGAATTTAATCTACTTTCTGCCTCTGTAAGATTTGCCTTTTCCTGCTGGTGGGAAGACTTGCATACAAGTTCTGGTGTGGCTATGCATTTTATTTTTCTTGGGTAGATTTCTCTGAGTAGAATTGCTGATTCGTATGGTAAGGGACGTATTATTACTATCTATCTTTTCTTTTTTTGTTGTTATACCATTTTACTGATGGTAAAATAGTTTCTCATGGCTGTTTTAATTGGAATTTCCCTGATTAATGACATGGAGAATATTTTCATATGTCTATTAGCCTTTGTCATATCTTTTTAAGTGAACATTCAAATATTATGCTTAGTTTTTAATTGAGTTGTCTTCTAATAGAGCTGTAGGAGTCTTCTATATAGTCTAGGTATAAGTCTTTTACAAATATATGATTTGCAAATATGTTTTCCAGTGTGTGGCTTGTCTTTTCATTTCCTAATGGTGTATTTGGATGATGAAGTTTTTAGTTTTGATGAGGAACAGTTGATCTTTTTTGTTTGCTTGTGAACTGAGCTTTCAGTGTCGTATCTAAAAACTCTTCTCTAATAAAAGTTCACAAAAAATTACTTCTATGTTTTTCTTCTGGATGTTTTATAATATTAACTCTAACATTTAGGTCTATAATCTAGAGTTAGTTTTTGTGTATTATATGAGTAAAGTGTCTAAATTTCTCTCTTTTTTTTTTCTTTTCTTTTTTTTTTGAAATAGGATCTTGCTCTGTCACCCAGGCTACTATGCAAGTGGTGGAATCTCGGCTCACTCCATCCTCTGCCATCTGGGCTCAAACAATTCCCCCACTTTGACCTCCTAAGTAGCTGGGATGCCACCATGCCTGACTAATTTTTGTTTTTTGAGACAGAGTCTGGCTCTGTCGCCCAGGCTGGAGTGCAGTGGTGCAATGTTGGCTCACTGAAACCTCTTCCTCCTGGGTTCAAGCAATTCTCTTGCCTCAGCCTCTTGAGTAGGTGGGATTATAGGCATGCACCACCATGACTGGCTAATTTTTGGATTTTTAGTAGAGACGGAATTTCACCATGTTGGTCAGGCTGGTCTCAAACTCCTGATCTCGTGATCCGCCTGCCTTGGCCTCCCAAAGTGCTAGGATTATAGGAGTGAGCCACTGTGCCCAGCCAATTTTTGTATTTTTAATAGAGGTGAGGTTTCACCATGTTACCCAGGCTGGTGTTGACCTTCTGGGCTCGAGTGATCCTCTTAAAAGTGCGGGGATTATAGGCAGGAGCCACCGTGCCCAGCCTAAATTCCTCTTTTTGCATGAATTTATCCAGCTATTCCAACACATTTGTAGAAAAGACAAACCTTTCCCTACTAAAGTACCTTGACAGCTTTGTCAAAAATTAGTTGATTTTATACATAAGGAGCTATTTCTGGATTCCTGACTCTACTTTATTGAACCATATTTCCATACTTATGTCAGCACCACGCTGACTTGATTATTGTATCTTTATAGAAGTTTTGAATTCAGGAAGTATAAGTGGTCTAAATTCATTTTTATTTTTCAGAGTTACTGTGACTAATTTGATTCCTTTGTGTTTTTATATAAACGTTAGCATCAACTTGCTAATTTCTGCAAAAAATTTTAAATGAGAAAAGCCGGCTGAATTCTTGATAGGGATTGTGTTCAATCTATAGATCAATTTGATAAGAATTTGCCATCTTAACAATACTGAGTCTGAATCCATAAACATGGACTAGCTCTGTATTTATTTAGAGCCTGTCTTATTTTTCTTAGTAATGTTTTATGATTTTCAGTGTTCACGTTCTGTACTAGTTTTGATAAAATATCCCTGATATTTTACTCTTTTTGTGCTGTTGTGAATAGAATTGTTTAGAACTGAAAGTTTAAAGAGATGAAAATGGCATAGTAAGCTAGATGTTTTCCATGTTTCTCAATCCCTCACAAACTAACCTTCCTTAGAGCTCCCAGTTTTAATAAATGGCATTGCCATTCATGGAGTTCTTAGACCAAAACCTTAAAATCAACTTTGTTTTATTTTTTTCTTGGCTACTTCTTGTTTAACATGCCAGCAAACCTTGAGAGTTTCACATGCTAGATTATAAAAGCCATGAGTGGAAAGAAGGAATGGTGGGGAATTAGTTACAAGGCAATTATAATAGTTCTTGAAAAAAGGGACACGGTTTGCACAGGAGTTTGGCAGTAGAGATGGAGAGAAGTGAGTAGATTTGAAATATACTTTAGAGTTTAGGACTCCTATGTTTTTGTAATTGACTGAATATGAGTGAATGGGTAAATAAGAGCCATTTATTGTAAAGGTAGGAAAACGGAAAGAAGGGTGGGTTTGGGAGACATTTAGGAGGTGGAAAAGGCACATAACTGATATCACATAAGTTTTAAGTCTTATGTGCGACCCTCTAGACTCAAATCCTGAAACTCAGAGCAGTGGTCACCTTCCTCAGTCTCTCAATAGCGTATCACACAGTCTGTCTGCTTTCCTTCTTCATGTGGCTTCTAGGATACCACATGCTGTTGGGTTGTTTGTCACTCTATCCCGTTAGTGTCTTCTTCATCCACTCTGATGGATCTTCCTCCTGTTTGATGACATCTGCACGTTGGACTGCCCAAGGTAGGTTTTTCCTTATACTTTGTTTTCCTCTCTCATTACTTGCTCTCTGGTTCATAACATACGATCACATGGGTTTTGATTCCGTGTCTAATGTGAAAATTCCCCAATTGAAATTTCCAGCCAGAACGTTCACTTGAACTACAGAATGGTGCCATTGAGTCTGCTTGTGTGGCTGCCAGGCATCTTACATTTACCATGTCAGATCTGAGCTCTTAATTTCCTTTCTAGCTCTTCTCCAGCCAAGTTTGCTTTTCTTCCTGGGCCCTCAATAAGTGGCCTCACCATTCAGGCAGCTGCTCAGGCCAGAACCTGGGAGGAGTCTTTCTCTGCTTTAGCCCATACCTAACCCTTAGCACATCTCGTCACTGGCAAACTTGTCAGTGGTTCTTACCACTGCCCATATCTATCACCCATTTCCTCACATTCGGCCCCTGACAAAGTTGACAAGATTTTGTGTGTTAATAATTTTAAACCGTAAATTGTATTATACTGCTTCTCATCATACCCACCACTGCTCCTCCAGTCCAAGCCTCTTATTTCTGTCCTAGCTTCACTTCCACCACTCTTGTTTCTTTAAAATCTGTTTAGCATAGACCAACCATGGTGATATTTAAAACACATGCCAGATGAGGAGCCACTTCCTGGACTAAAGACGAAGGCTGCATAAACTCCCTGGGTGTGCTCTCACTTTGCTCTCTTCTTCAGACGCCTGCAGGTGCACTCAGCTCCTGTCTCGCAGTGATGTAACGCTTACTGTATACGTGGCCATAGGAGATATTTGTTGTTGTGAATATTACTGAATATTATTAAATACAGCTGTAAGCAATGTTAACTTATTTTTATATGATAGCACATTTATTAAAAGCCAGAAATTAGAAGGCAAGGAAAGGAGAGGTGGTTAGAGGAAGAGTTAGTAAAGCAGTAATATCTAACAAGAAGGCTATAGGGGAAAATACAGAAACGCTCTCAAGAACAAACACTGTAACTCAAAACACATGTGTTTAACACTTATTTTACTCTGCTTTACATTCTTCACAGATGTTTAGAAAGAAAATTAAAATTATTCTTCACAACCACCATTTTGAAAAAGACAAAAGTAGCAAAAAGAGAGACACCGACTCATACAGAATGAACAAAACAAAAGAGCTGATGTTTCTCCACATTTATTCATCTTCATGGATTCAGTGTCCAATGTCCTGGCAGACAGACAGTGGCTGTTACATGCATACTGGCCAAATGAGTGAATGATGACAGAATAATAAATGACTGTGCAGTGTTTTCTGTGACACAGTCCCATAAATATGTGTAATGACACCCCTTTATTTCCTCTTCCAGTCATCATAATAGTCACCCTCTCTAAAAGAGTGCACCCAAACACAAATGCATACACCTTACATTTCTAGGCTAAAAACGTGGCTTCCTACTACACACTTCCCAGTATCATTACCACGTTTGCAACTACCTTTTATCTATGCATGTCTGTAATCTGCTTTTAAATATGGTAACCAGAAATCAAAAGGTAACCAAATCTTTTAAATATGGTAACCGGAACTAAACATGGATTTCTAGACATAGACTACCCACGTGCCGCCACATTTTTGTGTGTATCGAACACTAATAGTTGAATCTGCAGTCATTTTCAGAAGGGAGAAACACAGCCAATCACACCCCTGGTTCGTATTGAGCTTGTTGTGAACAAATAAATTTCTATGTCGTATTCACAGAGAATATCGGTAATCTAGGCTTTTTATTTATTTTATCCTCTGTGTATTTCATGTCACTCAGCTTTTTCCATTCCTTTTGTTAGAGACAAGGTCCCCTTTCGTTGCCCATGCCAGGTGCTGTGGCTATTCACAGGCGTAATCATACCTCACTGCAGTCTCCAACTCATGGCCTCAAGCTGTCCCCCAGCCTCAGCCTCCAGAGTCGCAGAGAGGTGTGTGCCACCACACGCAGCTCCCTTCTTGCTGTTTTAATCTCATGTTTTCAGCTTATTAAACTTTTGGAATTATAATTTTGCTACTAGATGTACAGTTAGCCATGCCTCTTTGATTTAAATGATTTGTAAACTTGATACTTTCTATATCTTCAAGTTATTGACTTAAAAAAAGTGTGCACTGGGTTAAGGCCATGGACAAAAGCTCAGAAGAAAGCAGATATCCTCTTTCCACTTGATAATGAATGAATAATCAATCCTTTTTATTCTACAAGCCACAAAAAGACCTTGCTCTTGAAACTTTTCAATCTTCTTATCAAAAATATCTTGATAACAACCTGAAAGCATGTCGTAGTTACTGATTAGTGGAATTGCCCTGCTTAAAAAGGAAACTATCTTTTGATAAAATTTCTCATGCAACTCATGCTAATCACTATTATTACATTTACTGTTATTTTATTCTCATTTGCCAATTACTAATGGATCACATCTTTGACAATCTGTTCTGGAATTTCATCAGACTTAGACCTATATTTTACTTTCTTCTTTACAAATAATTTACAATTGTTCTAACTTTATATAGTATGATTTCTATAGGAGAGCATATATATGTATATACACTACTTTGTAACTGGAAGATAGGATTAGATCATCTAATCCAACCTCATTTTTAAAATGAACAAATGTAGCCATAGAGAGATATATTTATGTCAGTGTAAAACTAATTATGCATTTCATTTAGTGAGGTCCTTCACCATTTGCCAAGGACAGTCCTAATTTACTTACAGAAGTTAACTTCCAAGTTGAAGATACCCTCGGAGTTTCCGAATATGACTTTCCATCATTATGATGTTGAGCGTATTTCAAAACTACAGTCGAGGGACTTTGTGATTGGCCTGAATCCATCTATTCCAAATAACTTACATTAGTAAGAATTGTCATTAGATGATAAAGAGATGAATTGGATACAACCATTGCCTTAAGTATAATACATGAGACTGTTGACCTTGCATCTCATTACCGAAGGACACACCATAAAAAGAAAGGTTTCAGTGACATAAGCTGCAAGGGCGACCCAAAGTTACTGATGTTTCTGTGATATAAACTTGCTCTAGAAAATTTAACGTGTTATCTTGAAATAATTTGACTTCTGCAGAGCTTGTTTGTGGAGGTTTTAAATCAGCATTAACTGTATCATCTTTTTAACAATCAAAATTAAAAACCTATGGCAATTTATTTTTGCCGTTCTCAAATAAATTACATTTCTGTCTGCTACACAGATACAGCATATTAATGTGATTTATTTAAAAAGATGAAAATAAGACATGAATAAATAAAGCCCAAATAAAATGCTAATTCTCTTCTCTTCCTTTATGTCTGAAAATATAGTCCCCTTTGCAAATACCAAGCTCTGTGTTATTGGGCCAGGTCTACCGAAGCAAAGCGCAGCAGAAGATTGCTGCAGTGGAAGAATGAGCTTTTCTTTCATTTTGAATCAATCCAGACGGCTGTTGCTGGCCACTTTATGAAACTCTGCAGCCTTCCTCTTTGCTTTGGTTATGCGAAACTGGTTTGAAAACTTCAGCTAAAAAATCACAGGACAGCGGCATCCTGGTTGACAGAAAAGTAGACTCTCAGTGCCTTAAAAGCAAGAGACGGCTGGGATTACAAACCCGTAATCCCAGCACTTTGGGAGGTTGAGGCGTTTGGATCACATGAGGTCAGGAGCTCGAGACCAGCCTGACCAACATGGTGAAACCCCGTCTCTACTAAAAAGACAAAATTTAGCTGCACACGGTGGCATGTGCCTGTAATCTCAGCTACTCAGGAGGCTGAGACAGGAGAATTGCTTGAGCTCGAGAGATGGGGGTTGCAGGAGCCGAGGTCACACCATTGCACTCCAACCTGGGCAACAAGAGCAAAACTCCATCTCAAAACAAACAAACAAAACAGAGCAAGAGACTAACACATAATTTTAAGATTAATAATTACATTCACATCTACAATAACAGCAATTATTTATTGAATATTACCTATATGTCAGGTCATTATTTAAAAAAAATTAAATTTTCACAATCAGTGAGTGAATGCATTCTTATTATAAATAATTCTGTCAATACACAGCAAATAAAATTCAACCTTGATAAATCTCTGTTCCTCCAATTCACCACCCGTATGCCTGTTCCTCAGAATTGTTCACTGTTGTTCCTTGTTTACATATTATACGTATGATTTTAAATATGTTCTATAAATACGCTTCATATGCTACGTGTTTATGTGTATCCATTATGTATTATATACTATGTTTTGTGGGCTTGAAAATATATACATGGGACTAATTTTTTTTTTCATTTTTTTTTTCTTTTTATTGCATTTTAGGTTGTGGGGTACATAGAAGAACATGCAAGATTGTTGCATAGGTACACACATGACAGCGTGGTTTGCTGCCTTCCGTCCCCTCACCTGTATCTGTCATTTCTCCCCATGCTATCTCTTCCCACCTCCCCACCCCCCGCCCCTCCCCCATTTCCCCCCAACGGACCCCAGTGTGTAGTGCTCCCCTCCCTGTGTCCATGTGTTCTCATTGTTCAACACCCGCCTATGAGTGAGAATGTACGGTGTTTGATTTTCTGCTCTTGTGTAAGTTTGCTGAGAATGATGGTTTCCAGGTTCATCCATGTCCCTACAAAGGACGTGAACTCATCGTTTTTGATGGCTGCATAATATTCCATGGTGTATATGTACCACATTTTCCCTATCCAGTCTATCATCGTTGGGCATTTGGGTTGGTTCCAGGTCTTTGCTATTGTAAACAGTGCTGCAATGAACATTCGTGTGCATGTGTCCTTGTAGTAGAATGATTTATAATCCTTTGGATATATACCCAGTAATGGGATTGCTGGGTCAAATGGGATTTCTATTTTTAGGTCCTTGAGGAATCGCCACACTGTCTTCCACAATGGTTGAATTAATTTACATTCCCACCAACAGTGTAAAAGTGTTCCTATTTCTCCACATCCTCTCCAGCATCTGTTGTTTCCCGATTTTTTAATGATCGCCATTCTAACTGGTGTGAGATGGTATCTCAATGTGGTTTTGATTTGCATTTCTCTGTTGACCAGTGATGATGAGCATTTTTTCATATGTTTGTTGGCCTCCCGTATGTCTTCTTTTGTAAAATATCTGTTCATATCCTTCGCCCATTTTTGAATGGGCTTGTTTGTTTTTTTCTTGTAGATCTGTTTTAGTTCTTTGTAAATTCTGGATATCAGCCCCTTGTCAGATGGGTAGACTGCAAAAATTTTTTCCCATTCTGTTGGTTGCCGATTCACTCTACTGACTGTTTCTTTTGCCTTGCAGAAGCTGTGGAGTTTGATTAGGTCCCATTTGTCTATTTTGGCTTTTGTTGCCATTGCTTTTGGCGTTTTGGTCATGAAGTCCTTGCCTACACCTATGTCCTGAATGGTTTTGCCTAGATTTTCTTCTAGGGTTTTTACGGTGTTAGGTCTGATGTTTAAGTCTTTAATCCATCTGGAGTTAATTTTGGTGTAAGGTGTCAGGAAGGGGTCCTGTTTCTGCTTTCTGCACATGGCTAGCCAGTTTTCCCAACACCATTTATTAAACAGGGAGTCCTTTCCCCATTGCTTGTTTTTGTCAGGTTTGTCGAAGATCAGATGGTTGTGGGTATGTTGTATTTCCTCTGAGGCCTCTGTTCTGTTCCATTGGTCTATATCTCTGTTTTGGTACCAGTACCATGCTGTTTTGATTACTGTAGCCTTGTAGTATAGTTTGAAGTCTGGTAGTGTGATGCCTCCTGCTTTGTTCTTTTTGCTTAGAATTGACTTGGCTATGCAGGCTCTATTTTGGTTCCATATGAAGTTTAAGGTGTTTTTTTCCAGTTCTTTGAAGAAGGTCATTGGTAGCTTGATGGGAATAGCACTGAATCTGTAAATTACTTTGGGCAGTATGGCCATTTTCACGATGTTGATTCTTCCTAACCATGAACATGAAATGTTTCTCCATCTGTTTGTATCCTCTCTTATTTCGTTGAGCAATGGCTTGTAGTTCTCCTTGAAGAGGTCCTTTACGTTCCTTGTTAGTTGTATTCCTAGGTACTTTATTCTCTTTGTAGCAATTGTGAATGGCAGTTCGTTCTTGATTTGGCTCTCTTTAAGTCTATTACTGGTGTATAGGAATGCTTGTGATTTTTGCACGTTGATTTTGTATCCTGAGACTTTGCTGAAGTTGTTGATCAGTTTCAGGAGATTTTGGGCTGAGATGATGGGGTCTTCCAGATATACAATCATGTCATCTGCAAATAGAGACAATTTGATTTCCTCCTTTCCAATTTGGATACCCTTTATTTCTTTTTCTTGCCTGATTGCTCTGGCTAGAACTTCCAATACTATATTGAATAAAAGTGGTGAGAGAGGGCATCCTTGTCTAGTGCCAGATTTCAAAGGGAATGCTTCCAGTTTTTGCCCATTCAGTATGATATTGGCTGTTGGTTTGTCGTAAATAGCTTTTATTGTTTTGAGATACGTTCCGTCAATACCTAGTTTATTGAGGGTTTTTAGCATAAAGGGTTGTTGAATTTTGTCAAAAGCCTTCTCTGCATCAATCGAGATAATCATGTGGTTTTTGTCTTTGGTTCTGTTTATGTGGTGAATTACGTTTATGGACTTGCGTATGTTGAACCAGCCTTGCATCCCCGGGATGAATCCTACTTGATCATGGTGGATGAGCTTTTTGATATGCTGTTGCAATCGGTTTGCCAGTATTTTATTGAAGATTTTTGCATCTATGTTCATCATGGATATTGGCCTGAAATTTTCTTTTCTTGTTGAGTCTCTGCCGGGTTTTGGTATCAGGATGATGTTTGTCTCGTAAAATGATTTGGGAAGGATTCCCTCTTTTTGGATTGTCTGGAATAGTTTCAGAAGGAATGGTATCAGCTCCTCTTTGTATGTCTGGTAGAATTCAGCTGTGAACCCATCTGGACCTGGGCTTTTTTTGGGTGGTAGGGTCTTTATTGCTGCCTCGACTTCAGACCATGTTATTGGTCTATTCAGGGTTTCGGCTTCTTCCAGGTTTAGGCTTGGGAGGATGCAGGTGTTGAGGAATTTATCCATTTCTTCCAGGTTTACTAGTTTATGTGCATAGAGTTGTTTGTAATAATCTCTGATGATGGTTTGGATTTCTGTGGAATCTGTGGTGATATCCCCTTTATCGTTTTTTATTGCATCAATTTGGTTATTCTCTCTTTTCTTTTTTATTAATCTGGCTAGTGGTCTGTCTATTTTGTTGATCTTTTCAAAAAACCAGCTCCTGGATTTATTGATTTTTTGAAGAGTTTTTTGTGTCTCTATTTCCTTCAGTTCTGCTCTGATCTTAGTTATTTCCTGTCTTCTGCTAGGTTTTGAGTTTTTTTGATCTTGCTCCTCTAGCTCTTTCAATTTTGATGATAGGGTGTCAATTTTAGATCTCTCCTTTCTTCTCATGTGGGCACTCATTGCTATATATTTTCCTCTAGAGACTGCTTTAAATGTGTCCCAGAGATTCTGGTATATTGTGTCTTCGTTCTCATTGGTTTCGAAGAACATCTTTATTTCTGCCTTCATTTCATTGTCTATCCAGTCAACATTCAAGAGCAAGTTGTTCAGTTTCCATGAAGCTGTGCGATTCTGAGTTAGTTTTTGCATTCTGAGTTCTAACTCGATTGCACTGTGGTCTGAGAGACTGTTTGTTATGATTTCTGTTCTTTTGCATTTGCTGAGGAGTGATTTACTGCCAATTATGTGGTCAATTTTAGAGTAGGTGTGATGTGGTGCTGAGAAGAATGTATATTCTGTGGATTTGGGGTGGAGAGTTCTGTAAATGTCTATTAGGTTTGCTTGTTCCAGGTCTGTATTCAGGTCCTGGATATCCTTGTTGATTTTCTGTCTGGTTGATCTGTCTAATATTGACAATGGGGTGTTAAAGTCTCCCACTATTATTGTGTGGGAGTCTAAGTCTCTTTGTAAGTCATTAAGAACTTGCCTTATGTATCTGGGTGCTCCTGTATTGGGTGTGTATATATTTAGGATCGTTAGCTCTTCTTGTTGCAGTGATCCTTTTACCATTATGTAATGTCCTTCTTTGTCTCTTTTGATCTTTGTTGCTTTAAAGTCTATTTTATCAGAGATGAGAATTGCAACTCCTGCTTTTTTTTTGCTCTCCATTTGCTTGGTAGATCTTCCTCCATCCCTTTATTTTGAGCCTTTGTGTATCCTTGCATGTAAGATGGGTTTCCTGGATACAGCTCACTGATGGGTTTTGGCTTTTTATCCAATTTGCCAGTCTGTGTCTTTTGATTGGGGCATTTAGTCCATTGACATTTAGGGATAGTATTGTTATGTGTGAATTTGATACTGTCATTTTGATGCTACCTGGCTGTTTTGTTGGTTAGTTGATGCAGCTTCTTGATTGTGGTGATGCTCTTTTACCATTTGGTGTGTTTTTGGAGTGGCTGATACTGGTTGTTCCTTTATATGTGTAGAGCCTCTTTCAGGAGTTCTTGTAGAGCAGGTTTGGTGGTGATGAAATCTCTGAGTGCTTGCTTGTTCACAAAGGATTTTATTTTTCCTTCACTCATGAAGCTTAGTTTGGCTGGATAGGAGATTCTGGGTTGAAAGTTCTTTTCTTTAAGGATGTTGAATATTGGCCCCCAATCTCTTCTGGCTTGTAGGGTTTCTGCTGAGAGATCTGCTGTGAGTCTAATGGGCTTCCCTTTGTGGGTAACCCGACCTTTCTCTCTGGCTGCCCTTAGCATTTTCTCTTTCATTTCAACCCTGGTGAATCTGACGATTATGTGCCTTGGGGTTGCTCTTCTTGAGGAATATCTGTGTGGTGTTCTCTGTATTTCCTGGATTTGAATATTGGTCTGCCTTGCTAGGTTGGGGAAGTTTTCCTGGATAATATCTTGAAGAGTATTTTCCAGCTTGGATTCATTCTCTTCATCACATTCAGGTACACCTATCAGATGTAGATTAGGTCTTTTCACATAGTCCCACATTTCTTGAAGATTTTGTTCATTCCTTTTTGCGCTTTTTTCTCTGTTCTTGCCTTCTCTTTTTATTTCATTGAGTTGATCTTCGACCTCTGATATCCTTTCTTCTGCTTGGTCAATTCAGCTGTTGAAGCTTGTGCATGCTTCACGAAGTTCTCATGTTGTTTTTCAGTTCCATCAATTCACTTATATTCCTCTCTATGCTGTCCATTCTCGTTAGCATTTCGTCCAATCTTTTTTCAAGGTTTCTATTTTCTTTGCACTGGGTTAGAATGTGTTCTTTTAGCTCACTGTAGTTTCTTACTACCCACCTTCTGAAGTCTGATTCTGTCATTACATCACCCTCCTTCTCCATCCGGTCTGGTTCCCTTGCTGGTGAGGAGTCGTGATCCCTTTTAGGAGGAGAGGTGTTCTGGTTTCGGGAGTTTTCATCCTTTTTGCGCTAGTTTCTTCCCATTTTTGTGGGTTTATCCACCTGTTGTCTTTGTAATTACTGTCTTTCAGATTGGGTCTCTGAGTGAGCTTCTAGTTCGTGGATGCTGAAGTTACTTCTTTTTTTTTTTTTTTTTAAGCTTTCCTTCTAACAGTCTGGCCTCTCTGCTGTAGGACTGCTGAGGTCCTCTCCAGGCCCTGCTTGCCTGGGGGTCACCTGCAGCAGCTGCAGAACAGTAAGGGTTGCTGCCAGTTTCCTCTTCTGCTATCTTTGTCCCAGAAGGATGCTCGCCTACTGTCGGTCCGTTCTCTCCTTTATGAGGTGAGTCTTTGGATCTATGGGGGTCTGGGAGCTACTTGAGGAGACAGTCTATCTTTTATTGGGGCTTAAGTCCTGAGTTGTGAGCTCTGTTGTTTGTTCAGGGCTGCTGGGCAGGTATGTTTAGGTCTGCTGCAGCTGAACTCATAAAGCACTTTTTGTTCCCAGGTGCTCTGTCCCAGGGAGTTGGAGCTTTATGAGTTTCCGTTGCACTACTGCCTTTTTTGATTTTTCTTTCAGGCCTACCCACCCAGCTAGCAGCATGCCTAGCCACTGCCTGCCCACAGGGGCTTTGCTGAGCTGCTGTGGGCTCCGCCCAGCTGCCCTGAGCTCTTCCCTGCAGTCCTGTTTATATGGGCATAGTTAGAACTGTCTGGGCAATGGTGGCCCCGCCTCTGTTATGGCGGACTCTCTCTGTTGTGGCAGGTTGCCTCGGCAACGGCGGGTTGCCTCGGCAGTAATGGCGGAAGCCCCTCCCCCACCGAGCCAGACCGTCCTGGTTCAGCTGTGCTTGTTTTGAAGGGCTCAACCCAGAAGGTTTCCAATTACTGTTTTTGTTTTCGTTGCTGTTGGGGGTGGAGGGGTGGGACAGACCGAGCCTGATCACCTGGCTCTCTGACTCAGAGTCTTTTCTTTTAAGTTGAAGGACCCGGCGTTCCAGTCGCTTGTTGAAAAGTCGCCGGGATCTCCCGCGCTGCGACTCACGGAGTCGGCTCGAACTGCGTCGCCAGCTCCTGGCAGATTTTTTGCCTAGGAATCTCCGGGCCTGACTCGCTATTTCAGATGAATGGGCAACTCTGCCGTCTCAGGGCTCTGATCGCCAGCTAAGAGGGCTCCCAGACCAGTGGCTTTTGTACGGAGAACCGCAGCAACAGGGCGTGGTCACAGCAGCTGCGTGGGCGGAATCAACCCTGCGGGGGCCAAAACAGCCACACCGGCTGGGACTGCGACGCTGGTGACCCCTCTGCCTGGGTATCTCCTGGTCTGTGGGCAATAAGAGTTCGTCTGGAAATGCGGCGTCCACTCACCCTCTGCTCTTTCACTGGGAGCTGAAGTCCTGAGCTGTTCTTAGGCAGCCATCTTCCCAGCATCCTGGGACTAATTTTTTATGTGTTATGTATTTTTTATGTGTCTTCAATTTTAAAAATAACAACAGTATGACTGAAAATTCCTTGGCATTATGTACAGATATGCCTCGTTGCATTGAACCGTGAAGTAGTATTTATCTTATAGTGTTGATGGGCATTTAGAGGTTGTCCTACCTCTTCAGTGATAAACAATATTTTTTTAGAGTATTTCTCTAGTGCAGACTCAAGTATCGGAACTGTTAGATCATTGAGTATGTACATTTCACATTTTATAATATTCTGCCACATCGACCTCCCCCACCCCGCAAAAGAATGCATGGATTTATAGTAACCCACATTGGTATGAATGACTGCCCCCCTGTCAGCAGGTTGACTGTGGTGGTGTCCTATTCAATGCCATAGTTACTCCATAATTTTTCTAATCTGATGCATGCAACTTGGTATTTTATTGCTATGTTAATTTGCATTTATTTGAATATCATTGTGGTTGAGAATTGGGTTTTTTGGGGGGCTTCCATTTATTGGCCATTTATGTTTCTTTTATGAGTTACCTCTATCTTTTGGTCATTTGTAAATTTTATTGTTTATACTTCTAAAACTACTTTTAGGTGTTTTTCACATAGTCAACGATTCTAGATGTGTTTTGTTGTATACAATAACACCCAATGGTAGCTGAGTCCTGGTACTGCTCTAGGTACTTTGCATGGATGACTGCATTTCATTCTCTCAGTACAGTGAGCTGGCACATCTGTTCTCATTTTACAAATAAGCAAACTGAGACGGAGAGCTGAAAGGCTGGGGTGCGTGTGTGTGTATATGTGTGTGTGTGTGTGTGTGTGTGTGTGTGTGTGTGCAGCCTTCTAGTTTCATCTGGAGGTCTCTCTCACTAGAGTGGCTATGAACTTTAGCCCTGACCTGAAGAGGTTCCGGGGCATTTGGTCACAGGTGTTAACAGTATGCCTTTTACTGACTACTTCGTTCTGGCAGACGGCCTGCTGCCTAAACGTCCAGCCTGTGACCAGGCATCCCTTCCACAAGAGACTCGTTTATACCGGCAGGCACCCTGTGGCTCTTGCCTGACTGGGCACAGTTCATTCCTACCAGGATAGCTGATCTCTAGGAGAAAGAAGTTAGGCTCAGGTGAGTGGGTTAGGTGAGACACAGTGGAGCCAGCACAGAGGCATGCAGAACAGAGCAGTCTGACACTCACAGACCCCGAGGCAGGAGGGCCCACGCACTGCAGGGCCAGCGGGAAGTGGCAGTTGTCAGGGGCCCACACTCAAGCAGAAGGTGCGGCTAACTGAGGAGGGGGAACCCCTGGGCTGTGTCTTCATTGCGGTCCATGAGTGTTTTCCACTAGGCCTTCCCTGTGCAGGTGTGGATGAGCGGCTGTAAGGAAACCATGGCAGAAGGCGGAGCTTTGTTCTACAGTTCTGGTGCTGAGCAGGAGGCTTCACCACCATCAGCAGCGTGGGCTGTGCTGGGATTTGGGTCAGTGAGATGAAGAGGAAGCAGGCTGTATCTCAACTACTCACATGCGAGGGGAGGCTTAATTAGGCCAAAGGTGATGGGGTATGGTTGAGTTTCAGAAAATATGCTAAAGTCGGGTCGAGGTGGCTCATGCCTGTAATCCCAGCCCTCTGGGAGACCAAGGTGGGTGGATCACCTGAGGTCAGGAGTTTGAGACCAGCCTGACCAACATGGTGAAACTCCATCTGTACTATTAAAAAAAAAATGTAAAAATTAGCCAGGTGTGGTGATGCATGCCTGTAATCCCAGCTACTCAGGAGGCTGAGGCAGGAGAATCACCTGAACCAGGAAGTGGAGGTTGCAGTGAGCCGAGATGGCACCGTTGTTCTCCAGCCTGGGCAGGAAGAGTGAAAGTCCATCTCGGGAAAATGCACACACACGTGCACACGCACACACGCGCACGCACACACACGTGCATGCGCACGCGCGCACACACACACACACACACAGAGATCTTTATATTATGTCTGGATGTCTGGCTTAGGAATGGATGCCAAAGCAGCAATTATATTAAATAAATTTATGACAATGACCTTGCCCAAGGTCACAGGTGGTGGCAGAACTGGACACAAAGACAGACAAACTACTTTCTTCACCAGTGGGTGGTATTGCCTGTCTATGTTTTCTGAGTGGAGGAGCTTCTCCCAGTCTGTCTCCTGCCTTCTATTTATGTTACCTTTTTTATTATTATACAGAAGTTTACATTTCATGTCACCAAACTTGTCTGTCTTTCCCTTTATTGTTTTTTTTTCCCCAGTTATTGCTTACAAGAGCTTCCATATTCTGAAAATTGTTCTATATTTTTTCAATAATATTATGGTTTTACTCTATCTGGAATATATGACATGTGAGCTGTAAGGTTATTTTTACCCCACGAATTGATAATCAGGTTTTCAAACTCTGTGTTTATTGCATTTTTCCATCCATCCTTTTCCCACTGTTTTGAAGGATTTACCTTTATCATTCTGCACATGAGTAATACATAGGGGTCAGTTTCTGTATTTCCTATTGTGTTTCACTGATTTTTCCTTTCTTATACCACATCCACACTTACGAAAGTAATGGAGATTAGCTGAATTATTGCAACTTTATGGCATGTTTTTATGTTGTTAAGGGCTAGTTCTTTAGCTTCACTTCACAGTCTTGTTCTTTTTAAAAATTTCTTTGTCTATGTTTTCAAATTCACTCTTCCAGATGAAGCTTTGAATTGTAGTGTTTCTTGGAAACATGCTTATCGTTAAAAATTGGACAGAATTTATTAACGTAGGAATTATCAACATTTCTATTATATGCAACCCTCTTAACCTGGCGTAGGGCGTAGGTCTGTTTGCACCTTCTTTTTTGTTCTTAAATTCGGTTTTATGGTTTTCTTTATACAGGACTCACACTCTTCTAATTAGGTATGTTCCTATTTAGATATGTGTGTTCCTAGTGTAATTGAATGTTTTTAGTTATATTTTCAAGTAGCCTAGTGCTGATGTTACTGATTTTGACCTGCGTTTATTTTACGTTTTGATCTGGCTAAAGTGACTTATCAGTTTGCGAGTTGATTTTTTTTGACTTTTCTAGGTAGAACTTCGTTTTTCGTTGTTTCGTTGTTTCCAGCAATCCTGTTCACCTTGTGTATTTTTGGCGGGACTTGCAGTACAGTTTTGCATAGTACCAGTGACAGAACATTTGTGACTCGTTGCTGGCGTATTCAACAAGCGGGCTTCTCCTGCTTTCTGCCAAGTATCTGCTGCAGATTCAGCGTTGTCGGTACCTACCCTCTGTCAAGAGGCCATCCTCCACCCCGGGTGCTAAGTATTTGTCCTATTCATTTGTCAGTTTGTATTTAGAAAAGTGGGTGGATTTCATTAAGTAATTCTTTAGTATCATTTTTATCTCTAAGATTCACAGAAATGATCCCAGGCTAGAGGGTGACGTGAGCTTCAGTGGGAGTAAGCAGAGGGGCAGAGCCAGCATCGCAAGTACTAGAGAGAGGGTGGGAGCTCTTAATAACCGAGGACAGCCGAGGACAAAACCCTGCACTTTGCCCTTGTTTTCCAATGCTTCCCTCCACAAGGTGACAGAAGCCAGTTCTAAGGTGACTGGCTTCCCACAGCCAAAACCCCGTAGCAGTTAAAGACAAAGTGTCCATGACTGTGTCCTAAGCTAAAGTGGCAGACGTGCGCAGATCTGAGTGGAGTGAAAAGGTTGATCCGTCTGATTGCTCTTTGTGAATCAGGTATATCCCAGCTCTGGCATGTCTGGGCCTTGCTATTTGCTTAAACTAAATAGATGAACTATTGTAAATTATATTGGCCAAATTCCATTCCTGGCCAATTTGGCAGCTGTCGCATAGATACAAATGCGAGGTTGGGTAGAAATATATGACTATCCGGAATTCAGATCAAATTCCCTGATTCTAATAACATATTTCTGCTCTATGATTTCTACAGCAACGATTTATCCTGCTTGGATATGGTTGTAGAGTATCTTTCTAATTATTTGTTTGTGGCTCTCGTTTAGAGGCAAAATATTATTTCTTTTACAAGAAGCACAAAATTATGTTTAATAATTAAAAACAAAGCTATCCACATAAAAGCAAAATTTCTAATTACTACAGAAAGATTTTCTTACTGTTTTAGTTACCATTCTTTCACAGTAAAATTGAGTACAGTACAGCCATAAAAACCAACAGTGGTTACCGCTGGGGACATGTTTAGGATATGACACTAGGCATATAATAAAAGACACAAACTTGCATATACTCTATGAGGACAAATATAGAAAATAATATATAAAGTATTATTTAAAAAAGCATTAAGATTTTTAAAAATACTTTTTCTCGCAGCAGAAAAATTTTTACACATCGAAAATCATTTTTTGGAAAATAATTTATTGTGAAAGGGTATTTAACTCAAAGCATTTGAAAACTTGTGTGTCATGTAGAAATAGTATTTGTTGGAGTTTGAGACACAGAAGTTTTTTGCTTTTTCAAATGTGTTTAATTCTGTATGTTTTTCGACAGGGGCATGGTAATACTGGAAGCAGGGCTCTGTGGACTCTGCAGGAAACCGTCCCAGTCTATAAGGTTATGCTTTGTTATTCTAGAATCATGCATTCTTTGACGGCTGGGATCATATTTTATTCATTTTTATATTTCTAAAACTTGCACAAATTATTCACAGAGGAAGTATCAATAAATATATCCTATAAATTATAAATGCACAAATAACTCAGATATTTATATTGGGTCCTATTTTTACATTTTTCTGTTATCTTTTCTATGTCTTAGTTCAGGCTATGTGATATAAGGCACATCTAACTAATTTACAGTGTTAAAGGCCAGGTAGATAGATAGATAGATAGATAGATATTCATATATATATATATGTCCCTTTAGGCGATATGTCCCTTTAGGCGCCTGAGGGTATAGGATAATTATTAGTTAGAAAATCATGGTAACTTTATTGCCTGACTTGGCATCCAACTTTCTCCTTATCACAGTCCTTGGCTAATGTCGCATGAAGCTATTTCTCCTATTCTCATCTCATGATTTGATATTAAATTTGCATTTAGGTTTGTAATCTTCCTCTTATTTCAGTAAAAACGTGAAGCGCAGTATGAAACACCAGTTATATAGCTTCTATGAAAAGCCAACTTGAGCAATTTAGATAAAACGTCAACTTTATGATTTTGAGTATCTGAAGGTTCTGCCTGCTCTGGTTTTGCTTCTTGATTAATTATCTGACAAATTTTTGCTTCACATTTGCTTTTTATTACCTTAGAAAATGGCATTAGAAGGGAGAAGATCACTTTGGGGGTCTGGAGCTTAGAACAGTGGGGACATCAAAGGTTTCCCGTGCATCATTTCATCTGATCTTCATGTTGTGAGGGGCCTGTATTACTGTTACCATTTACCACAAAACCAACAGGCAAGGGAAGTGACTCACATTCACATGTTAAATGCATAAGTTGGATCTGAACCCGGATCTTTCTGATTCCAAAGGTTTGGGAATCAATAAAGCCGATTCGGTTCCCAGTTTGCCTAGGACTGGGCAACTGTGCCTGCCCTGGATGTTAGCTTCCTCATCCAGAAAATAAAATGTCTGCAGGACACAAGCCCTCCAGCTTCCCTGTACCTGGAGCATCATCCCATGACTGTAATTTCTACTGATATTGTCAATAGGATTTATTCATTTTGAATCTTAGACTTTGCAAAATGATATGCTTGTTTTCAGACCCTTTAAACACCAGGAATCTCATGCAATCCCTCAGCTGAGAGAAGCCCCAGTCATCACTGCAGCCTGTGCTTTAGGGGGGTGCACGGCACTGTGTGCTAAAACAAAGCTTCCTGAAGGCTTAGTGAGCTCTGTGCTGTGGTAGGCACGATACCTGGCACAAGAACAAGGCTGTATTCGGAGGTCTGGGAAACCTGGCTCTTTGCCCTTTCCGAGACATTTCTTTCAAGTACATGCAGATGAATGAAGCAGACTGATTAAAGTGGTATCCTTAAAACTCTTTGTAGTGTGATTGCTGCAAACTGTTCTTGTGGGAGCATTCAGGGCCAGGTTTCTGTCATCTATATTTTATAACATCCATGGGTTGAGAATTCTTTGTAATTCTCACTTTTATGTATATTACAGACAGCTAAAGTGGGAGAAATATAAGCCTATTACAATTTGGAGGGAGACCTTTAAAGGATTTTTTTTTTTAAGTGCAAAGGCGTTATTGCATTAGGTACAGAATTAACAGTATAATTAGAGTAAATCAAAATGCCCCTGCATTCGTTTCATTTTAAGAAAATGTTAATTGCATGTTGTTTTATATGCTGTCTATATGATGGACTTCCTTAATTAGATTATGAGTTTTGGTTAGAAAGTCCAGTTTCAGGGTAGTTAAAACACTAGATAATTAAACATATTTCCTAAAACTTATACTCTGGAAATATTCTTGTAACTGTCTCACCATGTCTTACCTCCTTTAATGAACATATGATTTTTACCTTTTCTATTCTTCATGAACAACAGTACTGGGGATTGCTCCTGATGGATTCCTGTTATAATAAGAAATAGATTTTAATTGGGATAATCCTTCTCTTGGCGTATTGGATGAGCTGCATCCATCAAAGAGGGAGGCCAGCAGTTATCATTTAAAGTCCCACCTCTGTCTGCAGGTTTGGGCAACTGGAGCCCCTACCTATGCCCAGAAATAAAGTATAATTTAATTGTTGGTGTATTTCTGGTACATGTCTGGGAGCTTATGGATATTGTAAAGTAATACCCTGGATGTATGGTTTGATATAAGTTCCTGTGAACTGTAGCAAAGGCTTATTTCTTTTCAGAAAGATGGAGACAGGAAACAAAAAGAGGAAAAACATGAAGCAAGTAACTATGAAATATGAAAAACAGAGATATGTAGATTCCAAGAGAGAATGACAAAGAAAAGGAGCAAATAAGATTATGGAACTGTGAACTCAAACAAGAGGGGAAAGTGTGGCAGTGCAGTCCGCAGAGGAGGGAGGGTAAGTGAATTTTTCTGGGAGGAAAAATGATCATCAAGATGGTTAATGGATTGCAGAAAATGCAGCTTTCTCATCACTTATCAAAGCCTCGGAAGCATTCCATCCTCATACAATTGGCTTTAATTTCCTTGGGGCCCAGCAGAAACAGGATCGACCATCCCTGAAACCCTGAGCTTCCTGGCACTGGTTGAGTGGCCTCCTGCTGGTCCCCAGCACAGCCTCCTTCTAAAGGGGTGATGGTGTTATGCAACACAGCGATCTCCACATTGCAGCTCTGATTCAGGATGAGTTAGCTTACCCTACAGAGTGTTTCCTCATTGGAAAAAGGAGCTAATAATACAGAGTATTAGCATAGATAAGAGTACATAGTATTAAACTAGTAGCAGGAACAAGTAACATACATTAAGATAATATTAATATGTAGAAACCTCCTGAGCATGCTGGAGACTCAATACATTCTTCTCCCTCGTGACTTTTTCTTTTTACTGACAACAGTACCTCTGTCCACTTGCCAGACGACATTGACGCTTTCTTCCTTCAGGAACTGGTTTTGCCTTAGACTTCCCAGTCCCCAGATTCAGACTTCTCAGTGTTGCCTTTTCTTGAATATAAAGAATCCCTGGCCTCACAAACACTCTCCTTTTTGCAAGTACAGTAAAATATTCCAACTTCCTTTACTGTTCTGTGACTTACACACTGTTGTCACTTTCTATATCTTAAACTCCGCAAGACATAAGTTTGTATAGTTAATCTTTCTTTGAATTTCTCACATATTTATCAGTCTTGTCATTTTTTATTCCCTTCTGTATTTACAACTTTCTAACCAGGATCATTTTCCTTCTGCCAGGAAAATGTATTTAGTGACACGTTCTGTTCTGTGTGTCTGAAAATGTCTTTATTTTGCCTTCATTCCCATTGGAAGATTGTTGCTGGAAATGAATTTCTGAGTTTCCTCTTAGCATTTTAAAAATATGATTCTACAATTTTCCAACTTCCACTGTTTCTGTTGAAAAATCTGTTTTCAGTTTACACAGCAGGTTACTTGCCTGTTATCTCTGTTTGCCTTTAAAATTTCCATGTATTTGATGTTCAGCAAAATGGACTGAGGTATATATTGTTTATTTTGTTTGATATTTCTTGGAATTCCAGCATCTTTGAATTGATGTCGTTCATCATTTCTGAATAATTTTCAGCCACCGCTCTTCAAAGACTGCCTTTGTTTTCTTCTCCCTTCTTAAACAACAATCTTACCTTTTCCTTCATTCATTTGGTGGCACTACAAAGACTTTATATTCACTGCCTCCACTCCTTGGGTTGCCATAAAAAACACCATAGCTTGGGTGGCTCATAAAAGAAAATTTTTCTTACAGTTCTGGGGGCTAGGAAGTCCCACCATCTGGGTGCCTGCAAATTTGGTTCTTGATAAGGGACCTCTTCCTGGCTTGCTGATGACAGTCCCCTATTTGTCTTTTAAACACACTAATCTAATTAAGTCCCAGTTGACTTTTGTTGTTGTTGTTGTATTTGCTTTTGAGAACTTGGCCATAAATTCTTCACCTAGGCCAATGTCCAGAAGAATTTTTCATAGATTTTCTTCTAGGATGTTTATAGTTTTTGGTTTTACATTTAGGTCTTTAATCTGTTAATTTTTGTGTATGGTGAGAGGTATGGATCTAGCTCCATTCTTCTGCATACAGCTCTCCAATTTTCCCAGCACCATTTATTGAATAGGGTGTCCTTTCTCCAGTGTGTATTTTTATTGATTTTGTGAAAGATCATTTGTTTATAGGTATGTGGCTTTATCTGCAGGTTCTCTATGCTCTTCCATTGTTCTTTGTATCTATTTTTTTTTTTTTAACCAGTACCATGTTGTTTTAGTTTCTGCAGTTGTAGTATAATTTTTTTTTTTTTTTGAGACAGTCTCACTTTGTCACCAGGCACCAGGCTGGAGTGCAGTGGCACGACCTCGGCTCACTGCAACTTCCACCTCCCGGGTTCAAGCAATTCTCCTGCCTCAGCCTTCCGAGTATCTAGGACTACAGGCACCCACCACCACACTCAGCTAATTTTTTTTGTATTTTGAGTAGAGTCGGGGTTTCACCCTGTTGCCCAGGATGGTCTCCATCGCTTGACCTCGTGATCCTCCCACCTCGGCCTCCCAAAGTGCTGGGATTACAGGCGTGAGCCACCGTGCCCAGCCTGTAGTATAATTTGAAGTCAGACGATGTGATGTCTCTAGCTGCATTCTTTCTGCTTAGAACTTCTTTGGCTATTTGGGCTCTTTTTTAGTTCCATATGAATTTTAGGATTTTTTTTTCTACTTCTGAAAAATGATATTGGTAATTTGATAGAAATTGTGTTGAATCTGTAGATTGCTTTAGGCAGTATGGTCATTTTAATGATATTGATTCTTTCAATCCATGAGCATGGAATATTTCTCAATATCACTAATCATCAGAGAGTTGCAAATTAAAACCACAGGAATATACCATCTTACACTAATGAGAATGCCTATTTTTAAAAAGTCTAAAAAACAGAAGTTGGCGAGGATACAAGGAAAAGGGAACACTTACACACTGTTGGTGGGAATGTAAATTAGGACAGCGTTTCTGAACAACAGCATGCAGATTTCTCAAACAACTAAAAATAGAACTACCATTCAATCGAGCAATCTTACTATTGCTTATCTACCCAAAGGGAAGGAAATCATTACATTGGAAAGATACCGGCACTCACATGTTTATCAACACTATTCATAGTAGCAGACATATGGAATTGAACTAAGTGTTCCTTAACAGAGGACTGGATAAAGAAGATGTGGCATATACATATATATATACATACCACCTAATACTACTTGAACATAAAAAATAAAATTATGTTTTGCAGCAACATGGATGGAACTGGAGGCCATTATCCTAAGTAAAATAACTCAGAACCAGGAAGTCAAATATAGCATGTTCTTACTTATTCGTGGGAACTAAACAATGTGTACACAAAAACATACAGAATGGAAAATTAAATATTGGAGACTACGAAAGCTGAAAGGTGGGAGGCGAGTGGGGGGTAGAAATTCACTCTTGTGTTCGGTGTTTTCAGCTGATGAGTACACTAAACACCCAGACTTCACCACCAAGCAGTATACTCATGTAAGAAACCAGCACGTGTACCCCTAAATCGATAAAAATAAAATCAGTAAGGACACTAATCTGATCATGAGGGCTCTACCTTCGTGACCTCATTAGCTCCGAAAGGTCCCTTTTCCAAATGCCATCACATTGGAATGAGGCCCCAACATCTGGGTTTTAGGGAGTCACAGTCCAGCTGGTAGCATTTACCAAATATTGCTATTTATTGCTCTGTATCTTACATTTTTTCCAACATCCTAAAACTGATTTCTTCAAGCTTTCCTGTTTATTTCTGCTCCCTAAATCGAGTCTTTACTTATTCCTCATTCTCTTCCATTTCTCTGCACAGTTCATCAATGTTTGTCATCTTTTACTTTCCTTTTAAAATTTCTCCTCTTCCTGATTTTAAGAGAAAACCAATTTTATATCACTCTCCTGCCTTTCCAACATCCCCCTTTCTCCTCTTCACGTTCAATGAGAGTTTTAGAATCCCTCCGTTTTCCCTATCTTCTCTCCCTCAGAGACCCCCCGCCTGCCCCTCCATCCAGGGCTGACCTTCAGCAGGTAGGTACCCTGTTGGCCACATCTTGCGTTTATGGCCGCTGAGCCTCCAGGGTTGTCATGCTGTGCCCACTGGCCACTTTGAACATGTTCTTAATGCCAACCCTGATTATGATCCCAACTTCTGTGGCTCTCACAATTCCAGGGCCTATATGCTCAGCTGCCTTGGAAACCTTTCCATTTGACTTACTTCAGACATCTTAAACTGAATGTGCTTAAAGCTGAAATCACTATCTCCACCCTCACTTCCACCTCACATTTTACCCCAAATGTTCTTAATGATATCTGCATACTTCTAAATAGTAGCACTTTTTTTTCAGTCACACAGGCATGAAATATCAAGAACATTTTTCGATTTTATCTTTTCTTTTATTCCATCTATTGACAATTTCTTTTATTCTTTGCATACTTCTCTGAAGCCTTTCCTCTTTCTTTCCATCACCATTGGCATAACTGAATCCAAGCATGTTGTAATGTGGACTTCACACTGATCCCCGCTCAGCTCATCCGTCCCACGTGCCAGCACCACGCTCACGTTAAAGCAGCACTACTTTCAAAACACTGTTTCCTAGTCACGAATGCCACTGTGGCCTGGGAGGATGACGCCTCTTAGATTATCTGTGTTAAAAGCCCAGTTTTGTGTTTGTTTTTAAGTTCCAGTTCTCATGTAACAATATCTTTGTAAAACGCAGTAAGATGAATTGTGCAAGAATGAAGAAAGCATGTATAAAATACATTACCATTTTTAAGTTCTGTGTCTCAACAGATATAAAATTACTTCATCAAACTGCTATGGAGTTTTTACACTTTCACTCTCAATTTCTCATCATGGGCACTAATCCTTTGAAAACCAACACAGTTTACAGACCACATGTCGAGTGGACCACACTTCAATCACCATGACGCTGATTCTCCACCATACCTCCAGTGCAGGATCAATAGAGGAATCTGAAAACATGCAGATGTCCATGCCCCTGAGAGCTAATGAGTAGGATCTTTGGAAGTGCTGCCAGGCCGCAGGCATTTCAGAAAAGCTGTGAAATCGATTCTGACTCTTAGCCAGGGCTGAGTACTACTGGCTTTGGAAAAGTGTGAAAGCTTACAATTCTCTACAATCCAGTGCCAATCTATATTTTAAATACTATCAAAATCACTTCTTTCACACACCCCAATTCTTTCTAGTCAGCCAGGACAGTTGCCTTCCTAAAACATGATCGGTTCTTTCTCACCTTTGATGTTCACTTCCTGTTTTTTCCTCTAGTTTGGAATGTCCTTGGCACCATCTCCACCTGTTAAAATCCCGTTCTTAAGCGCCCGTGTGTTGAAACGCCCGGTGTATGAAACCATTACTAATTAATTGCAAACATTAATTTTACTCTCATCTAAATGTACTACTACTTTAGTACTTATGATACTTATCATAGTTTATTTGGATTATGGTTGTGTAGGCATTGTGGCATGGGGGAAAATAATTATATTCATGAGAACTGCATATGAGCATAGAGTTCTCTTTCTTACTGTGTCACCTTGGGCAAGTCCAATTCCTTTTCCAGACTGAACATTGGGAATAAAATTCTTAACGTTCCTCACAAGATAGTTATTATAAGTAAATGAAGTAATATATGTAAAACAATATTAATACAAGGTATTATTGTATGCTTTGTTAGATTATGAGCATGTTTGAGGATAAAAGTAAGCAATATAAATGTCAACATTTCTACACACCCAGCAAAATATTTCCCATAGCAAGAATTCAGAACCAATTTTTCAACTCAGTGAATAAATGAATAAATAGCTTCCTTACATAACAAGATTTGTAGGATGTTTCCCATGGGCCATCCCGTTCAGAATTGCTTCCAGCAGTTTATTTGTTGTTAATGCCTGACATGCCAGCATTAAATTTTTCCTTTGGATTAGCAGTGACTATGTTATCTAAGATAATTTTTTAAGTCATTCTGACTTATGCCTTTGTGTAAATGTCCTCACTGGAGTATTTTATCTCCTGACAAAGAAGTGTCCAGAGTCACATAAAGACACAGAAAAGTTACTGGAGAGATGGGAAAGTGGTTTTGGGCCTATCAAAGATACATTTAATTAATTTCACCTTTTTTTTGTTTGTTTGTTTTTTTGAGATGGAGTTTCGCTCTTGTTACCCAGGCTGGAGTGCAATGGCGTGATCTCAGCTCACTGCAACCTCCGCCTCCTGGGTTCAGGCAATTCTCCTGTCTCAGTCTCCTGAGTAGCTGGGATTACAGGCATGCGCCACCATGCCCAGCTAATTTTTTGTATTTTTAGTAGAGACAGGGTTTCACCATGTTGACCAGGATGGTCTCGATCTCTTGACCTCATGATCCACCCGCCTCAGCCTCCCAAAGTGTTGGGACTACAGGCGTGAGCCACCGCACCCAGCCTTAATTTCACCTTTTTTAATGAAAGGAAGCTGACCTGATCAAATTACAACAGCTTGTCTTTATTGATAACTTACTACATAATAGATACTTTATTAATGAATTTCCTAGAATTAGTTACCAATAACATTTGTTGATATTAGAAAGTTGACTAAGTTTAAGTGACATAACCATAGAGTTATTCAACTAGTAGGTAATAGAGAAATAATTAGAACTCACATTTGATACTAGAGTTCAAGCACTTGATCATTAAACTCAACTGCATTTAAAGCAGACCTCAGTGAAATCCAAGGAATATTTACTGACATTCAGTAATTACTTGCCCAATAGCTAACTGGGGCTAAGGCCAAGTGTAAAAGTTTCTAGCACATAGAGTCCCTGGCCTCAAAGATTCTATATTCCAGTGACAGAAAAAGTCAAATAAAAATCACAAGATCCAAACCAGAGCATGACGGACTTGTGCAAGGAGACTTGAGTGTGGCATTGGCTGGGAGAGGGGAGGGATGTCAGGCTTCCAGGAGAAGGCCTCATCACTGTTTGTCTTGGAGAAAAGGCATCAAGAAGCCTCTTCAGCATGAGCAGAGGATTGCCAGAACAAGAGAATAAGGTGGAAAGTGTGGAGTATTTCATACCAGAAGGACTCTACAAAGGTGTGGAAGTGAGAGTATCAGCTGTTTGGGGACACAAATTCAGAGACTGTGGCTGGAGGGTGTAGTTAGAGGATGTCAGAGATAGAAGGCATAAGTAGAGACCAGGGAAGATTCAGAACCTACAATTATTTTAGGGCTTATTTACCCTGTGATTTAGAAGAAAAGAGAAAGGTACAATATTATAGATCTTGAATTAAGATATCTGGAAAAAAAGAGCACATGCTTAATTCTTATTTGAAAGAAAGTGTAATCCAGAACTTCACTCATACTTCTCTATGCCTTTATTTTTGCAATTGCTTTCAACAAGAGCCATCTAGTCAGATACACGTTATCATTTACCAAAAAAATCGATACTGGAAGTGAAGGAAAGTGTCATGATTAAGTTTCCTAACAAAGCTATGAAACTTGCTTTAGTTAAATTCAATCTACACCAAGATTATTGCACTAAATATTAAAAACAAAAGGATTCTAGCAGTTAGAACACATTTCAACTGAGCTTCCCTCCTAACTTCAGTCAACTGATCAATCGATACTCCTGGGCCCATCAGCTAATTGTTCTTTAGGAGTTCATGCCTGGGAGGTCTGAGCAAGGCCTCTGGGAATGGCTGACGCTGCTTGTTGGTGTCGTCCCCCAAAATCAGTGTGGGGCAAAATGTAGATACAAGGGGAAAGATACCAGGAAGAGAGAGAGAGACAGACAGAAATAGACAGAGGGAGGTAGATCAAAAGTCTTGTAGGGTTGAGAAATTTTTGACAAAAAATGTGGACTTAACAGCCTTTCACAGCACTCAGGGCTGGTGGTCCGGATCCTAGACTGCCCTTTCCTGGTGGGGCTTCATCTTGAGAGTTCACAGTACAGCCCCTATCAAAAGGACTGACTGGAGGAATGCCACTAGATGAGCGGGGTCTTACAGTGCCTGCACTCTCTGCATTTTATCTTATCCCGACTTTTTCCCTTAAACTTACCCAAGACTGGCACAAATTCATCCCTTACACCTTTATGACCTGAAATAAAGAAACAAGATGCAATAGTCACTGTATATCCTATAAATGAGAATTATCAGAGCAGGTAGACTAAGAATTTTATAAATGAGTGATAAGTATAGTTAAGACAATAATCTAAGTAATCATAAAATAGAGTATAGGGAAAATATTACATAAGAAAATATAATTGCTGATATAAAGAACACAATAGATGGAATAAATATTTTGATGGTTACAGCTGAAGAGTAAATAAGTGAGTTAAAGATCCAATTAAGGAATTCCTTGAGGAAATAAAGAGAAAACATAATAGAAAAACTGAAAAATATAGAGAATAGAATAAATATCAATACCTGGAGGAGTCCCAAAAGGAGAGAAAAGTAAAAAGATAAGGGAAAAAAATGTGGAGAATTAATAGACATTTTTTAGAATTAAAGAAACTTGAAAGACTTCAAATTGACAGAATGTATGAGGGAAAACAGGAAAGAATAGGAAAAATTTGCATTTAACTATTATAATGAGAACTGAGATTTCAAAGGCAAAATATTTAAGAATGTCAGCAAGAAAGATCATCTGCAAATAAAAAATCAGATTAGCAGACTTCTCAGTGGTAAACTAATTATACTAAGAAAATTTAGGATTATTTTTAATGCATTAAAAGAAAAGAACTGTGACTCTCAACCATTATAACCAGACAAGTTGACTCATAAAAATGATGGCTTTATGAAAGTATTTTCATACATAAAATACCTCAGAACTTTTACTGTAAATGGCCCTCATTTAAACACATTTAGAAGAAAAAAAACATGTTAAGAATAAATATCTTAGTAAAACTTACTTTTATGTTAGGTAAATAAAAGGATGAAAAAAAGTAAAAGTCTATCCACAGCAATCTAAACCTTAAGCCCTAGAAAATAATAACATAAGCACTAGAGACAAGACAAAGTAATATTAGAAACAATCTAGTTGTTATTGTTAGGAAGAAGATGTAAGTACATACAAATTTAGGAAATCAATAAGGACAGAATACAAAGTATGGGCCGTAAGTGTAACAATCATAATGATAAAAATAGAAAGGTGTTACTTTTAAATCAGAAAGAGAAAATGTTACCTTACTGAAACGAGGAAAAAAAGAGGGTGGAAAATTCTAAAGAGAGAGTATAAATAAAAAAAATTAAGATGGCAGAAAAAAAGTCTTAATTTTTTATTATTATTATTATTATTATTATTATTATTATTATTTGAGAGGAAGTCTTGCTCTGCTGCCCAGGCTGGAGTGCATGGTGCACTCTTAGCTCACTGCAACCTCCACCTCCCAGATTCAAGCAATTCTCCAGCCTCACCTCCTGAGTAGCTGGGATTACAGGCACCCACAACCACACCTGGCTAATTTTCATATTTTTAGTAGAGATGGAGTTTCACCATGTTGGCCTGGCTGATCTTGAACTCCTGACCTCAAGTGATCTTCCTGCCTTGGCCTCCCAAAGTGCTGGGATTACAGGTGTGAGCTACTGCACCCGGCCCTTAATTTAATAATATTTATAATTTACACTTAAATTGAATATGTGAATTAAGTTGTCAGAAATAAGATCTAATTTAATACTAATTACACAAATTAAAACCCAGAGTAAACGGAAGAACACGACTCCCTGGATTGGATGAGAAAATATCTTGTTTGGAAGAGAAACTGAAAACATGAATACTCAAAGATTGCAAATAAGAGGATGGAGAAAATGTATCAAGCATTTTCTCCTAAAATTCAAGGGGTGCTGACAGAGCGGAGTCGACACCACACAGAGCTGGGCAAGGTGGGCTGTGTTGAGGAAGGATTTAGCAGCAGCCGAAGGAGACACCTTGAGGCCAGGTCAGGGGTCTGGGACCATCCACAGGGACGGCTTCAGCTCCATGCAAACCGCTGGATTGGAGGGTACCAGCCCTCAGCAGCAGGTGGCCTTGAAGGCAAAGGCTGAGAAACAAACGTGGAGAGGTTTGGGGAGGGATCGTTGTGGGGTGCGTGGGGCCCTCGGAGGTGGTCTGCTGCAGAATAACTAACACCTATTGTAACAGAGGAGTACAGATTTATACGGCACATGACAAATGCTTAATAAAAAAAGTGAAATGAAAAATGAAGATCAGAGCGATAGACAAAGGAAGAAAGGGGGGAAGTGGAAGCGGGAAGGGCGGAGGAAAGTAAAGGCAGGAATAGGGCATAAGTAAAAATAAAACGCTTAGAATGAATTTAAAAAAGAATGTATTGTAATCTATTAATTTCTTGCTCCACCATCTGAAAGTGCCCATTTTCATGCCTTGTACAGTTGCCCTCATTCCTTTCTCCTTCACGTGCATTTTTCTTCCATTACGTTTGTTGAAATGCAATGTTTCCTGTTTTGAGTTCAATAATAAAAGCACTGTCTGGTTAAAATAAATCAATAAAAATAAAAATAAAATAAATAAAAGGCAAAAATCCAACGACGTTCTGTTAGAACTACGTGTTTTGCTTTGCCTATTAAAGAACTTTATCTCTGCTTTAGAAGAACAACCAGATTGTCTTGCATGTTGGCCAAAATATTTAAATATTTAAATTTTATATATAGATAGATCTGAGGTCTGAGATGATAGGCGACTCCATTAAAAGCAGAAGAAACCAAACAAACAGAAAGACTTTTACTGGATAAAAAGAGCTGCCACCACGTGGCTTCTTCTCATGGGGTCAGTCTTAAAAAAGAAACACAAGCTTCTACCATGTTCAGCCTTTCTCTTACTTCTGACAGCTCCTAGGTGTGATGCTTTGTATGACTAGGCATTACTCTTGGCAGAACTGACTCTGGCCTCCTTTTGCAACGGCATTTGTAGCTAAGAACCAGAGAAGAAAAAATTCATGCAACTTTTTCTTTCCTAAGAGATAGAACAGAGGAAAACAGATGTAAAAATTCATTCTACAGAAGTTGTCTTCTAGAAGGGGATTTCTAGAGTAGGTTATCTTTCCTTGTTGTGAGAAATTTCCATTTGAATGCTGAAGACAGAAGCTTACTCTGAAAGAAAACTTAAAATGTTAATACAAGAAGTCCATTCACATAGCGATACATTACTCCCTATCATTTGTGTTATACTTTAACATTATTTTAAAGTCAACCTCTCATTTGGTATGTGGAGAAGATACTAATCTCTATCTTGTGTTGTCTTTTTGCAACTAACATCAAGGAAATAATTAGAAATTCTGCCTTAATCGAGTTTTCATCGTTGACTTTGTTAATTGAATTTTCCTTTTTTAAGAGTCCTCAAATGTTTTCAGATTAGCAACTCTGAAATCATTATTTGTATTACTGGGAGTTATTAATACTTACTGTATAATATTGCATGCAAGAATTAAGTTGCTCATCTGAAGTGAAACTTGAAAGCTAATTTAATTGCTGAGGGTTTTAATTTTTCAGAGGGAGTTGCTTCACAACTTATCTCATGCATGAGAGGTGGATATTCAAGTGATATTTGATAAAGACAAATGGACACAGGGAAGGAGGTTTGTCGGTCATGCAGAGCTGGGCTCTGGCCTTTTTAAAATGAGCTAATGACTTTTGATTCATGACCCATTTCTAATGATAGCTTGGTCTTTTCAAAGAGGATGCCACTGTCATAGTTCAGTGATATTAAGCAATCACATCATTGTGGCACATTAAAAGCAAGTGACTCAGACTTAAATGTTAAATACCTCACAGAATAAAAGGCCACCAACTAGTTAAATAAAGAAGTTATTGGCACACAGTGCATTATAAAGATAGCAGTTAGTAAGAAAACGTCTTGATGGTCAAATTCTAAAGCCCAGTTACAATATCTAAGCTAAGAATTAGGAAGTGCGATAGCTTTTCTAATTCAAATACCATCTCATTATGGATCACGTATTTTAATCCAGATGGTGTTTTATTTGTATATAGGCAATGTTTTAACTCTTTATTCTAAAAGTAACTATTTTGCTTCATCTGATTTTGCAACAGCTGTTGCTGACTTCAAGGGTAGAAATGGATTTGATCTTTCTTCTGTCTGAAATGCAGGGTTTTATTAATGAGGAAGAAGTAAAAAGAAAATCTGATGTTTTTGGGTTGTAAAACATCAGTGAAGAAATATGATTATTTTTCATTTATGAAAACAGAATATTCCTGTGTAATCCAGGCTATAAGTCAAGTAGACAAAATCATTTCTTTCACTTTATAAAGTTATCTTTTGGGTCTGGTGGACTAAATCTGATAGACTAAGGATTTTGATCTAAGAATGAAAATCCTTCATTATCTAGCCTCATCACCAGTGTGGATTCATGAATTATTTAACACCTCTAATCAAGGAGTTCCTCTTCAAAAAATATATTTTGCATCTTCATCAATTACAAAATAACTCAATTAAGCTTATTCATTTAATGTTTTTAAAAAGTGTGATATTACATTGCGGGTTGTTACGGAGAAGTATAGAATTGTTCAAGTAGGTTCAATTGTTCAATAGATAAAATTCACCATGTGCACAATCTAATGAACAATTTCAGGTAATAACTGAGGAAATCTGTGATTATTCTAATGCAAAATTTATAGTGAGAGAATTATTTTCACACGTGAATGTTAGGGGTGACTTTATGTAGGGAGTGTTTTTTGACTTCTCGGAAATGTCACTTACTTCTCATCTCCTGCACTCATTCTTAGTGGCTGCCCATTCATAGCAGTTCCAGGTTGTGTAAAAACTGCTTCAGATATGATGCTAAATATAAAGGTCCAAAGGAAATGATGGCGAGCAATAACTCACCCATGACCGAGATACAGGGAGCGTCCCCGCCATTCTTCCCCAGCATTCTTAGCCTGTGCATACCTTCCATCTGTCATCTGAGTTTAACATGTACCCTTTGTAAAGTGAAATTTCTCCTTTTTCCCAGCTATCCACAATGTGTCTAATATTTCTAGCTCTGTATCAAGACAGACACGAGGTAGAATTCTGACTCTGTTTTGTATTTTCTGTGATCAGACTTGCACATTATACATTTTTTGGCAACAGCAGGCAGGAAAATAGGGGAGAGAGAACTGGGAGAAAGAACAATTTTGAGATCAGTACCAAACCCTAGAGAGGAGCTTAAGAGGACTTGAATTTAGACATGAGAAGTAAAGTGGAGATGGACCCAATAAATGTTGATGGAGAAGCCCACCTACATTGGGTGAACAATTAGATGTGAAGTGAGCCCCGTGTAGGTGTGAGAGCCTTATAGGCATCAGGAACCTCCATGCTTGCTGCATGCAGGCCGGGAGCAGGCAGCTTCCACTTTGTAGTCCAAGGGGGTGGGAGCTGCTCTATCTCTGCCACCGTGCGCGCGCGTGTGTGTGTGTGTGTGGGGTTACGTGCATGTGTGTGTGTGTGGTTACGTGTGTGTGTGTGTGTGTGGTTATGTGTGTGTGTGGTTACGTGTGTGTGTGTGTGTGGTTATGTGCGTGTGTGTGGGGGTTGTGTGTGTGTGGTTACGTGTGTGTCTGTGTGTGTGTGTGGTTACATGTGTGTGTGTGTGTGTGTGTGTGTGTGTGTTCCTGCCAGCAGAAAACAGCAAAAGAAGAGTAGGCTTTCTTTGTAGAGAACAGGTACGGGAAGTTGTATGCATTACTGTCGCTGACTTCAAGGGGAGAAATGGATGTGATCTTTATTCTGTGTCCATCTGAAATGCTGGGCTTTATTAATGAGGAAGAAGTAGAGGACAGATACTGAAAATGAGTGTCTGTTGTGAGAAGAGAGCACAATTCCCCTCACCCCCAGGTGCCTAGCAGAGCAGAAGAATGAAAAAAAATTGGATGTTTTTCATGTTCTATTGGCCAATAGTAGATGAACCTATAAAGTTCACACTTTTACACACAAACACAGGCATATGTAGGTAAACATAGGTGTATTTGTGTGTTTGTGTGTGTGAGTTTGGGGGCAATAATGTTCAGGCAAACAACCCTACACCCTACCCTCATAGAGACTTGAATCACACTTTTAGACGAAGCTATAGAAGAAGCCAGGCGTTCAGGGTGTGTGTTACAAGTACCCAGTCAGAAAGATAATTCTCAAACCAAATGGTGCTTAAATTCTCTTTTATTTAAGTTATAATGCCATTTTCTTTAAGTTGAATAGAAATGTAAAGATTTGAGAAGGAGTACGGAACTGCCAGGGCATTACTATAAACATGAAGTGCTCCTAAGTAATATTATTTCAATCATTAAATTAAGGTTGAAGATATAGTTACTTACATATCTTAAAATTATTTTGACATATACCTTTTATCATTTCAGTTTTTTTATGCTGCCCTCATTATCATTTGAAAATGGAATTTTCAAACTCATAATTAGTATAGTAAATGTTCCATAAGTAAAATGATAATCTGCCAATTTTCTATTTGCAAAATCAATTTCATATCTATTGAAACACTGGAATAAACCAAGACCTCTTATCTGTAGCTGTACCCTGTCGTATATACTAAGATTGAGTGTTACTGTTCTAGAATTTTATGGCTTTGTTGTTTTTTTGAAAAACAAATCAAATTTAGTGCTTTGAGCCTTTTCCTGTACGGGGGATCATGAAGTGTGAGAAAGAAAATAGGTTTAGTGAATCTCTACCGTTCGAATCCAGCACACCTGGGAACGTAGCTGAGACACGTAAGTTTAGAATGTATTTCAAGGTAGCTGTATCTGGAAATTATAGTGAAGCTTTAAGTCTTATGTGGCAGAGGTAATAACCAGACAGGACTCCTGTAACATTTTTTTTTTTCTGGGAGGTAAGAATGTTAATGAGGTCAGAGGGCAGTTCAACGATGGCATAATAAGTCATGCAGATTTTACACCAAAGCAAAGATGAAAAAACGTGTAAAAAAGGAAATAAGATTTTCACCTCTGTGTTTGAGAGGACTTCACCATTAGTCACACTGGGGTTGCCCATTTTGGCATAAATAGCAGGTCCACTAACATTTGATTCTGCGGCTTATAGTCCATCAATACTGGTATTAAATGACCACATTTTGAACGTCGGCAGTTGCATATAAATACATGCTCTGGGTCTCTTTGGTACAAACCGTCTCAGAAAGTTTGTGACTTACTATGGGGAGGAAAAGAGAAGACTTATGTTGGCCTCTAGTACCCACAGCTCTAAAGCAGAATGCCTTTGTCAGCACAGTTGGGCTTCTTTACTGTCATCAAAACTGTTGTGGTTTTTATAGCTGTTGTGTTTATGGACTGTAAGAAGAGAAAGTCATCGTATTTAGAATTCACTAAGTAGTCAATGAGACCAAGCAAACATTTTACACTGTCATTTCAAAAGGCAATCTGAAGGGTCTTTTTAAGATATGTCTATTTTTAAATTATCTGGATGATTTTGGTCAGTAATTGTATTTTAAGCTTCAAATACATAGATCTCTTTTACCTATTTACCAATACAAATTTTGGAGGAGATTATGAGTTCCTAGATAAGGAAGCATTTTATGAACTGTGAAATGTTATCTGGAGGAGAATAACTATCATTTTGGAGTAGATATTGGAGGAAGCCCGTGCTGTACTGTCAGAGGGCGGGCTCTGGCCCTGTGTCCTCCAGCACACAGGAACGTGTTTGACTCTGGAACCTCAAACAGTTTAGACTTTCCTTTTTCAAGATTAAAAGGGAGTTGAATTCATAACATCCAAAGACTCCTTTGATCTTAAATATGATTAGGACAGGTAAATTAAGTGGAAGAACAAATAACAGTGAAGCAGGATGCTTGAACAAATATAGCGAATATTATGTAGCTATAAAAAGAGATAAAGTACTGACACACACTACAACATGGTCAACCTCAAAAACATTATGTTAACTAAAGTAAACCAGATGCACAACACTACATACTGTATAATTCCTTTTATGTGGATATGTCCAGAATAAGCAAGTCTATAGAGACAGAAAGTAAATTAGGAGCTTCCCAGGACTCGGGGAATTTATCCAGGGGTAATGGTTAAGGTACCCAGGAGGGGTCCTTCTGGGGGTAGGGAAATATATTAAAACTGATTATGGCAATAGATGCACAACTCTGTGTATACAGCTAAGCACACGAAGGCCTACCTGTGATAAAAAGTTTGGAATCAGAAATCACCAAAAAGTCTCACATTTTAAAAATATTATTACTGCTCAATCCAGATATTTAAGCTAGAATTCTTATTTAATTTTTCTGTTGTTATAAAGTTGAAGACTACATGTACATACAAATACACTGAGATTTCTTTGTGAAACACAATAGTATTCCTGTCAATCTTGGCGTATTTCATCCTGGAATTTTACTATTATAACACCTTAAAAAGTAAAGGCTACATTTTTAGATGACACCTCACAATTTTAGCAATATTTGACACTATCATGTTTTCAAAGCATCTGTGAATAGTGAAGGATTAACCTCGATAACACAAAGATTTTCAACATGAATGGCCATGCTAGGTCAGTTTGTTTATCAGACATTGGTTTAGAGCAGGGAGAGCACCTGTCACAAATCGTCATGCTAAGTGCTGTGAGAGGCTCTGTCCTGCACTAAAAGCTCAAATCTCCCTGCATATATTAGAGTTTGTATCCTGGTATATTTAAGAAAGAATATTTTAGGTTAAAAAAAAAGAATATTGTAGGGGAGAGAAGAGGGAAAAAGAGATTAAGTGCAAAGTGATTTAAAACTAATTCTACTTTCTTTTAACTTTTGGATTTGGAGCTTAAATCATTAGACCAAAAGAACACGGATCAGGTCGTTGTAACAAATTTAATTTGCTTCTTTGATATCTCCTCGGAGGGCTAAATGTTTATTGACTTCTTAAAAAATACTACGTGGTTTGCCAGACTTAGCTTACGAGTTTGGTTAAAGAGAGACTGAGATAAGCGTAGGAAGGGATATTGAAAGAGGCAGGGATGAAGGAAGGAATTGTAACTTACTCCTTTTATCCCAGCCATCAAAGGAAAGACAAGTTGACATTATGTTTTCTTTAAAAAAGATTAACTGCTGTATAGTCATTTACATTCTTGATAATTTTCAGATGGTTTTAGTGATACTTTAAATACTAAATAAAAATTGTTTGCTTACTTATTTGTATGAATATGTGCTGAAGATACAGAGTGAAGAAGTTTGTTAGATTCCAAATATACTTCCTTAATGGAAATATTTCAATAAGTAGAATAAATGTAAGTACATACATCATTGCAAAATCATTTATATTATTTCAGACAATATGGAAATTGAGCTCACTGTGTTTTTATGAGTGTGAAGCAGAGCATTACACATTTTCCGGCTGGGCGCAGTGGCTCATGCCTGTGATCCCAGCACTTGGGAGGCCGAGGTAGGCAAATCATGAGACCAAGAGATCGAGACCATCCTGGCCAACGTGGTGGAACTCTGACTCCACTAAAAATACAAAAAATTAGGTGGGTGTGGTGGCATGCGCCTGTAGTCCCAGCTCCTCAGGAGGATCGCTTGAACCTGGGAGGCAAAGGTGGCAGTGAGCAAAGATGGCGCCACTGCACTCCAGCCTGGTGACATAGTGAGACGCCATCTCAGAAAACAGAAAACAAACATTTCCTCTTCTGCCATTTGATTTATTAGTTTATTCAGTTACACATGTACTATATCTTGAGACTGATTATGACTCATATTTACTTTTTTTCTGTAGACTTCCTCTGTGGACAGTATTTACTCTTGGAAGACAAAAGTTTCGCATGCTCTGTACATACCAAAAACATGATTTCTACAGAGGTCCTGGAAATGGAAAAGGCCATAATTTTGTGATTACTATTATTAATTACCTGTGCCACCCCCCCACACACACATGGGCATGCCAAACTCATTGATTTCAGACTACAATCCCTCACTACTTCTTACAGTTTCACAGGGTGGATGGATCTGGGCAGGGCAGGGTCAGAAGCTGCAGTCTTACCTGGACCAGCTCACATATGTCACCAGCTGAGTGTTACCGTCGGGGTTGGGTTGGGTTCCTAGGGTGTGGGTCTGTCCCATGTGCCTTTCATCTTCCTCTGAGACCCAAAAAGTGGCTGAGGCTGACACACGGGAGGGCAAGCAGAGCTACTGTGAACCTTGTGAAGCCCCCACTGTCAGTCTCACCTCCTCCTGTTGGCTAAAGCAAGTCAGATTACTGGACCCAGAGTCACCTATTCTGGAGAGAATAGCGGATACTCATGGCAAGATACAGACGCAGAGAAGGATGACTCAGTGGGGATCTGCCTACAGTATACATGTTATTGGGATCCTATCTGAACACTGCATTTTATCACTGTAGCGTGAATCTATGCATCTTATGTCCCGGTTGCTGTACTTCCATCATTTCTATACTACTCTGTTCACTCTCCTTACCAATTCTGCTGAAATAGGAAGACTGAGACAGACCCAAGTGGGTATGGTGGCTCATGCCTGTAATCCCAGCACCTTGGGAGGCTGAGGCAGGAGGATCACCTGAGGTCAGGAGTTCGAGACCAGTCTGGCCAACATGGTGAAGCCTGGTGTCTACTAAAAATACAAAAATTAGCCAGGCTTGGTGGTGCTTTCCTGTAGTCCCAGCTACTCAGGAGGATGATGCAGGAGAATTGCTTGAACCCAGGAGGCAGAGGTTGTAGTGGGCCAAGATCGCACCATTGCACTCCAACCTGGGCAACAGAGCAAGACTCTGTCTTAACAAAACAAAACAAAACAAAACAAAACAAAACAAAACAGACCCAGCAGTCCCATAGACAGTTGTTTTTGGATAAACATAGAAATCAAGTAGTCATTTTGTTTTCTAGACATTTTCAACAATTCATTATTTGTTCTGTTGATCTAAAGCTCCTATACACCTATGTGAAACATCCAGACATTGATAGAGGGCATCAGCACTTTAAAATTTCATTGATTTTGCTTCCCTCGGATAATCTAGAGACCTATTAGAGCTTTAAGGTTCCTGGCAAAAAATGTGTATAAAAGACTTTTTTATAAGTTCTGAGCAGAAATAGTGCATTATTTATTATTTGAAAAACTAGGTGAGAATAAAAATGTTTAAACGGTATTTATTTTGAAGGTAATTCAATTCAGTCAATAATTTGAGTAGGCTTCAGATCTTTTCTTTTAATGAGGAAAACCTGATACACATACAGAATTAATGTTCAGAAAATATTGGCCTTTTCCTTAAAGAAATTCTGTTGATTGGGATTTTTCTCAAACTATTTTAGTTGTGTTTACCATTATTAACATTAAGTGACATTCACTTGGATTGAGCAGTAATAATATTTTTAAAATGTGAGACTTTCTGGTGATTTCTGATCCCAAACTTTTTATCACAGGTAGGCCTCCATGTGCTTACCTGAAAACAAAATATGCACAACTGTTGCACTGGTTTGAAAATGTTGGTGGTGAAAGTTATCTAATCAGTTGTCAGTACTGTATGGAGAAACCAATCTCAGAAGAGTGTGATGATTCTCATTTAAAATAGCTGAAAATGAATTACTATCTGCTTTTTCTTACTTTGTCCCTGTTTTGTTGTACAGTATTTTAAAAATTATTATTATTATACTTTAAGTTCTGGGGTACATGTGGAGAATGTGCAGGTTTGTTACTTAGGTATACACGTGCCACGGTGATTTGCTGCACCCATCAACCCGTCATCTACATTAGGTATTTCTCCTAATACTCTCCCTCCCCTTACCCCCCTACCCTGCAATAGGCCCCGGTGTGTGATGTTCCCCTCCCTGTGTGCCTGTGTTCTCATTGTTCAACTCCCACTTATGAATGAGAACATGTGGTGTTTGGTTTTCTGTTCTTGTGTTAGTTTCCTGAGAAAGATGGTTTCCAGATTCATCCATGTCCCTGCAAAGGACATAAACTCATCCTTTTTAATGGCTGCACAGTATTCCATGGTATATATATGCCACATATTCTTTATCCAGTCTATCATTGATGGACATTTGGGTTGGTTCCAAGTCTTTGCTATTGTGAATAGTGCTGCAATAAATATATGTGTGCATGTGTCTTTATAGTAGAATGGTTTATAATCCTTTGGTTATTTACCCAGTAATGGGATTGCTGGGTTGAATGATATTTCTGGATCTAGATCCTTGAGGAATTGCCAACTGTCTTCCACAATGGTTGAACTAATTTACATTCCCACCAAGAGTGTAAAAGTGTTTCTATTTCTCCACATCCTCTCCAGCATCTGTTGTTTCCTGATTTTTTAATGATCGCCACTCTAACTGGCATGAAATGGTATCTCATTGTGGTTTTGATTTGCATTTCTCTAATGAACAGTGATGATGAGCGTTTTTTCATACGTCTGTTGGCTGCATAAGTGTTTTCTTTTGAGAAGCATCTGTTTTTATTCTTCGTCCACTTTATGATGGGGTTGTTTTTTTTCTTGTAAATTTGTTGAAGTTCTTTGTAGATGCCGAATATTAGCCCTTTGTTAGACGGAGAGATTGAAAAAATTTTCTGTCATTCTTTGGCTTCGCTGTTCACCCTGATGACAGTTTCTTTTGCTGTGCAGAAGCTGTTTAGTGTAATTAAATCCCATTTGTTAGTTTTGGCCTTTGTTTTTAGTGTTTTAGTGATGAAGTCTTTGCCTTGCCTATGTCCTGAATGGTATTCAAGGGTTTTTATAGTTGTAGGCCTTATATTTAAGTCTTTAATCCATCTTGAGTTAATTTTTGTATATGGTGAAAAGAAGGGGTCCAGTTTCATATTTCTGCATATGGCTATCCAGTTTTCCCAAAACCATTAATAGGGCATCCTTTCCCCATTGCTTGTTTTTGTCAGGTTTGTCAAAGATCAGATGGTTATAGATGTGTGGTGTTATTTCTGAGGACTCAGTTCTGTTCCATTGGTCTATGTATCTGTTTTGATACTAGTTTAATGCTGTTTTGGTTGCTGTAGCTTTGTAGTATAGTTTGAAGTCAGGTAGTGTGATGCCTCCAGCTTTGTTCTTTTTGCTTAGGATTGTCTTGGCTATGTAGGCTCTTTTTGGTTCCATATGAAGTTTAAAGTAGCTTTTTCTAATTCTGTGAAGAAATTCAATGGTAGTTTGATGGGTATGGCATTGAATCTATAAATTACTTTGGGCATTATGGCCATTTTCATGATATTTATTATTCCTATCCATGAGCATGGAATGTTTCTCCATCTGTTTGTGTCCTCTCTTATTTCCTTGAGGAGTGGTTTGTAGTTATCCGTGAAGAGGTCCTTCACATCCTTTGTTAGTTTTATTCCTAGTTATTTAATTCTCTTTGTAGCAATTCTGAATGGGAGTTCACTCATATTTTGGCTCTCCGTTTGTCTCTTATTGGTGTACAGGAATGATTGTAATTTTTTGCACATTGATTTTGTATCCTGAGACTTTGCTGAAGTTGCTTATCAGCTTTAGGAGATTTTTGGCTGAGATCATGGGGTTTTCTAAATATACAATCATGTCATCTGCAAACAGAGACAATTTGGTTTCTTCTTTTCTTATCCGAATACCCTTTATTGCATTCTCTTGCCTGATTGCCCTGGCCAGAACTTTCCATACTATGTTGAATAGGAATGGTGAGAGAGAGGGTCCTTGTCTTGTGATGGTTTTTAAAGGGAATGCTTCCAACTTTTGCCCATTCAGTATGATACTGGCTGTGGGTTTGTCATAAATAACTCTTATTATTTTGAGATACATTCCATCAATATCTAGTTTGTTGAGAGTTTTTAGCATGAAGGGCTATTGAATTTTGTTGTAGGCCTTTTCTGTATCTATTGAGAGAATCGTGGTTTTTGTCATTTGTTCTGTGTATGCGATGGTATACGTTTATTGATTTCTGTATGTTGAAACTTTGCATCCCAGGAATGAAGCCAACTTGATCGTGATGGATGAGCTTTTTGATGTGCTGCCGGATTCTGTTTGCCAGTATTTTATTGAGGATTTTTACATCGATGTTCAGGGATATTGGACTGAAATTTTCTGTTTTTGTTGTGTCACTGTCAGGTTTTGGTATCAGGATGATGCTGGCCTCATAGAAAGAGTTAGGGAGAATTCCCGCTTTTTCTGTTGTTTGGAATAGTTTCAGAAGGAATGGTACCAGCTCCTCTTTGTACCTCTAGAAGAATTCGGCTGTGAATATTTGTGGTCCTGGACTTTTTTTGGTTGGTAGGCTATTAATTGCTGCCTCAATTTCAGACTTTGTTATTGTTCTTTTCAGGGATTTGACTTCTTCCTCGTTTAAACTTAGGAGTGTGTATGTGTCCAGGAATTTATCCATTTCTTCTAGATTTTCTAGTTTATTTGTGTAGAGGTGTTTATAGTATTCTCTGATGGTGGTTTATATTTCTGTGGGATCAGTGTGATATCCCTGTTACTATTTTTTACTGCATCTATTTGATTCTTCTCTCTTTACTTCTTTATTAGTCTGGCTAGCAGTCTATATATTTTGTTGATCTTTTAAAAAAAACCAGCTCCTTTATTTACTGATTTCTGAAGAATTTGTGTCTCTATCTCCTTCAGTCCTGCTTTGATCTTAGTTATTTCTCGTCTTCTGCTAGCTTTTGAATTTGTTTGCTCTTGCTTCTCTAGTTTTTTTTTTTTTTTCTTTTTCTTTTTCTTATAATCTTGCTTTCTTCTCCTGTGGGCATTTAGTGTTACAAATTTCCGTCTACACACTGCTTTAAATGTGTCCCCCAGAGATTCTGGTATGTTGTGTCTTTGTTCTCACTGGTTTCAATGAACTTATTTATTTCTACCTTAATTGGGGAGAGACATATTTAGTTGGCCTCATATTTCTTTATTAGATCTTATTGTTTGGAAAACTGACTCTCCTCTCTATCAAAAGGTGTTTCTGATTTATCACTTTGGTTAAATGAATGACTATTTTATAATAACTTGTGATTCTATTTTGTGATATTATGTGTCTTAAAACTTTGATATTTGGTGAACTTTCTAAGAGTAAAATTTTGAGTTGTGAATTTGGTTAACTTTTCTCAATATTAGGTTCCCTGATATCCAAGAGAGACATAGTAGGCTTATTCATTATGTTAGAATTATGCAGGAAGCATCGTCAAATCTGAGGTTGTATTTAGCTTCCTTTGGGTTATATTTATATAAATGTGGTGTTAATATGTGTTCCAGGATTGTATGAGATTCTTAAAATTCTGATATTTTTAAATATATGCTGTCAATACTAAATTGAGATTCTTAAAATTCTGATATTTTTAAATATATGCTGTCAATACTAATTATAATTGTTAAGTTGTTATATGCCACAGAAATAACCAAATTTTCTTGTCAACTGTGTCTCTACCTATGGCTATCTCAAGACTTTTGTTATCCACAATAGTTGTTTTGCTTTCATTCTTCTCAAAAAGTGACTTACAGTCAGACACAGGCCAAGCCTTGCTTCTTTGGAGCTCGTAAAAAGGACTGTTGAATGCAGGTTTCTGGTAACTTTGGAGATTGTGCCATTGTATTACAGGGAAAACTTCTAGATCTCTAATTGAAAGGCTGATGGGTTCCTAAAGATTGCTAACCCAATAGGAAGCAGAGCAGGATTTGATAGCATAGACTAACTAATAAGGACTGAAGTAATCTTTTATGATTTTTATGTTTAAAATATTGCTGATTCTTTTTGTTTTGTTTTTCAGAGTCTGGAGACTTTTTTCCTTTTGAGCTATTTATAGCCTTCAAGTATACTTTAAGTGTACTGAATAGAATATACTTTTATAAACTGAATCTGAGGTCTATTTCTCTCTTTGCTTAATTTCTTCAGAATTTGCAAACTATTTGGGAATATTCTTAACTCATGGCAATGTGTTTGTTTCCATAACTGTGACATGTTTTCTTTTATCATGGACCCCAGTTGGAGGAAGTGGTTATTTCCCAGGGCTTTGACTGAAATAGCCTTGTGAGAGGTTCCAGCAAAGCCAGCATAGGAGGCTGTGGTGAGTCAGATTGTGCCACTGCACTCCAGCCTGGGCAACAAGAGCAAAACTTCATCTCAAAAAACAACAACAACAACAACAAAAAAAAAAAAAAAAAAGAAAAAGAAAAAGAAAAAAGAAAAGAAAAGAAAAAGAAAAAGTCTAACTGAAATGCTGTAGGGCAGACCCTAGCTCTCTCTTAATTACAAATACTCTGCATTAACTGTGCTAATAGAAAGTTGTAAGAATCCTATTGGAAACATATATTTTTATCCTATATTTTTATGTCTTTTTTCATAAAAGGGAAACTAAAACTGTGCATACAACCGCAAAAAATATTTTGTTGCTGAGTACTGCTTCCTAGACTGTAAAAATTTTCTGCTGTAATAATTTTCAATAGATTAAAATATCATCTTCTTTGACAGCTAAACAGTTTTATATTTAATTTGTTTTTAAGAAACCAGAAATGAGTGTTAAAGTTTTGGGGGTTTATTTCAATTACAAAAATAAGGCAATAACATGATGAGTCTAGTTAGCAATATTTCTCCACTTTAAAAAAAAATCATTATCTTAAAATTACTGACTTTGGAATAGTATGTGAATTGGAATGTTTTATAAACATTTTGAAAAAAAAGTTAGCATTAAAGACATAGTTATATGTTTGTAATTCATTCACAAAGTGGGGTTTTCTGCTTATACCCAAAGAAGTCATCCTGAATAATAAGTAATATTTAAGCAACCCTCTACTGTTTTCAAAGAACCTTCAGCTTCATTTCACTGAGATTTAAAGAGGTGACTTGTTCAAAGTTACCTAGGGAACGGAATGCGGAGCCCACACTTAAACCCGATTTAAAACTCATGTTCTAAAAAAATGGTGTACAAGCTCCATAACTTTTTAAAACTCTCCATTCTTGTGATTTTTCTCTCCAATTTTTATAAACTCAGGTTATGCCGCATACATGGCAAGATTGTCCTCAGCTGTCATGAATGACATGTTCTGTCTTTACAACTGAACTGGCACTTCATTACGGGTCAAGATGTCATGTGCAGGCTAGGCTGTGTCTCCAGTATCTCTCTTCTGTACCCCAAAGCCCTTAATGTCTTTAAGCTTGTCATTGGCTCAATAACATTTGGTAACTGAACATAAAGAAATGATTTATCATTCATGTAACTTATAGCATTTCAAAAGTTCAAGCTAATTTGAAGTTTCTTTGATTTAGTACACAGGACTTAATGTGTGTGGGTACGTGTTTCTAAATCATCAAGGATCTTGTAACAATAAATGGTATTGAGTTTTCAGAATATACAAGAGTCTGATCTAAGGAGAGTTTTCAGAATTTTGTTGAATCAAATTATCTCTCCTGAGGTTTAAAGTAATGCTTTGTCTTCCCATTCACTAAAGTTCCTAAATCTACTTCTTAAAAAATAAATGTGTTTTTTTTTTTCTGCTCTAAATGTTGAAAGACGTCCAGTATGTCCTGAAAGCACAACATTTCATATCCTGGAGTTTCAATGAAGTTTTTTTTTTTTTTTCCTTAAGAGCTCGGTGAAACCGGAGAACAATTACTTTTTCAGTTAATGTTAAACGGATAGCATTTTTAAACAAGAAGCTGGCAGCAAATATTATGTCAAGCTATAGTGCATTGAAGAGTGGTTTGGCTACTTTGCAACTCACCTCTGAAATATCAGACTTCCTCTGTTGGGCCAAGTACAGCATTAAGAAAACACACCGTAGAGGTGGAGGGGTTGCTGGGACTTTTTGCTCCAGGCATAGAGTCTATTTCTCTGCACACTGCTACTTGAGCCTGACTTTCCAATCTGTTTTACAACCCAGCAGTTCTTTTGCAAAGACCCGAAGTTCCATTTTCTCACTGGCTAACAGATATGTAGACATAAACAGGTTAACGTTAGAAAGCCATTTAAATACTTTAATGTTTCTCTGGCTTTTTAAAAATTGGGACAAATTCAGGGTCTTTTCTCATACATTTTGCAATGCCTTAAGAAGACAGGAAGGTAATATTTTCCAGCAGAAACTCAAGCATCTGTGCGTACTATGCTGATAACTGTGATAAACTGCAGCAGAGCCAACCCTTTCACTTAAACTTTACAGATATTTTAGTCAATCAGGACCCTTCTGAAAACATTCTGTCTTGTGAACAAAGCTCTGTATTCCATACTTTGAAAGATATTAAGTAAAGATGAGACAGCTGAGGTTATGACAACTACATATATAACTATATTTCATACATAGTGGAAAGTATTAAATTTCCTAATAGATGTACAGATAACAGGCTTTATATGTGGAAAAGAAAAAGAGACAGCTTTCTCTTTGAAGGGGTTAAGAGATGGTAGGGGAGGGATGAAGGCAGAGGCAGAAGACCTGGTTCAGAATTGGTTTAGACGTGGCCAGAGCACAGGGTTTATCCCAGAGACAGACACACAGAAGACAAACTGTGCAGAGCGAGACAGAGAGATCGATTCAAAGTGATAAATCTGTGGTCAGTGATCAAGATTGGGGTCACAGAGTTGGGAGTTCAGAGCTGGGAAGGCGAAAATGAGACCTGAGAGGATTAGAATTAGAATAATTTGGGAACGAGCAAAGACAGATACATAATCAGAAACACTGAAAACAGTTCTTGGGACATTGGACTTGAGTACTTGGTTTGGGCTGACTTCTTGATGGGGCAGGAGAATCGTGTGGAGAAGATGTTATGTGAGCAATGAAAGCTTATGCCCAGTTCTGCCCACGCTGCTGGCTGCGTGTGTGTGTGTGTGTGTGTGTGTGTGTGTGTGTGTGTGTATCTGCGTAAGGAAGGACTGTGTCATTTGTGCTACAGTTTATGCTTGGAATAAAGTTTTATGTGATCCAGAAGACAGCTGAAAAATTTTACATCATTCTGAATCTAAAACTCATGTTAAGTCCTATATTAATTACCTATGTAGTTAAGTTTCAGGTTATCTACTGGATAACACAATTTCTTAACCTCACCTTTAACTGAATAAACGCGATTTTAGTGAACATAGATTTTCTAAATATATGAAGGATATAAAGGAGGCAGCTGAATAATTGGTGCACTTTGACCTTGTCCTTGGTTCTGTTATCTTTCTTGTAGAAACTTCATTGAGGTATATTTTACGCATCATAAAAGTTCAGCCATTGCAGGTATACAATTCAACGACTGCTCTGTAACTCTGGGCATGGTGGGGATGTCACCTTAAATCCATCCGGAGCATTTTCTCATGCCCCGTCGGAAATCCTGACTGTTCATTTACAGTTAATCCCTTTACACAGTTTAGTCCCCAGGCAACTATTAATCTAATATTGGTCACTAAAAGCAGAATCTACAGTCTGTGGTCTCTTCTGTCTGGTTTCTTTCACTTAGTGAATGTTGTTGTGTTCATCCGTGATACGGTACGTGCCAGCCGTTTATCCCTTTTTATTATCCAATCCTATTTTATCATAGGAATATACCATAATTTTATTTATTTACCAATTGATGGGTATTTAGGTTGTTTTCAGGTCCTGGCTGTTATGAATAATGCTGCTATAAATATTTATGTGCGAGTCTTTATGTAGATATATGTTTCTTTTCACTTGGACGGATGCTTAGGAGTGGAATTGCTTGGTGATATGGTAGTTTTGTCTATAACATTTTGAGGAAGTGCCAAATTATTTTCCCAAGGGGCTGAATTCGTTCTGTTATCTTGAGGATGGTAAAGACGGTATCTCCCACTGCTGCTTCTGTGTGATGTGGGCCAGGATTACAAGTGACATATTATTCCCATAGATGCATCTTGAATACTTTCACTATGTTTGTGATTTCAGTCGCCGACTAGACTGGTAGTCTGCTCTTTAACAAATATACCTAATACATTTAGGGAGAAGACACCGTGTGATCTACAGTAAAACGGGGAAGTATCAATATTTGTTGGTATTTGGAAGCTGGGCAATTTTTGAGCAATTCTAAGATCATGTATGGATGAACGGAATTAGATGAGTGAGGAGGCATATGTCTTCCTTGGGTGGCCGATTTATTCAAGAAATGTACCGTGTTTTAGAAGATGAGGAATCAACCTGATGCCTGAGAAGTATCTACGATTGGTCCCGATCTAAGCCAACTGTAATGCAAACTTGGCAAACGTCAGCTTGGTAGAACGAGCGGATGAATTCTTTGAGGTCAGAGACTGGTCCTGTTTATTGTTGTATCACTGGTGACTAGATCAAAATAAGGACACAGTGTATATTTGGTTGATCATAGGCGGCATCAAATGAATATGCACCTTACAGGCATGTTCTCAGCAGTGCCAGAGTTACATCGTCCTAAGTCCAAATCAAACGGAAAGTGGCCACAGCCATGAGTATCCAGATTATGGGACTGAGGCTTTACAATCGCTAAAACTCTAAATGCATTCCAGCAAGGTGGCCTCAACTTTGTGCTTCAAATTAGCCATTATGAACTTGTGTCCCTAGCCAACCTAAATCTCTGCAGGTACTTCTATTGCAAGCAGTCACATATATTTCTTCTCATAGAGAAACCTCAGCTAAAGATGACTCAGCAACGTGGAACTTAGAGTGTGCCGCATGTCTCTGTTGAAAGCGAAAGAAAAGAACACCCTACCTGTGTGTGTCGTATTAAATGAAACTAAATCACATCTGGAGAAAGTCAGCTTTTTTTTTTCATGCCAGTTAAGATTTAGGCTTAGATCTTCATATCTTCTCCTTTATTAATTTTTTTAATATTAAGGAGCTTTAACTTAATAAGTGATCATTTTCTCTCTTTTTCTAATTGACTTTGAAAGAAGACAGTTAAACAGTGGTGGATAATTAGGGCAAAAATGTGTTATGACATTGATTTACTTCATGATTAAATCTATAAAAAATGTTAGAAAGACAGCTCATATGTACAGGTATATATGGGCTATATATAGGTTTTATATATATATGGAGATATATACATAATATATACATGAAAGAGAGAAAGAGAGAAAGTAAAAAAATGCAACCAGGAAAAATGCTGGGAAAATTGTACCAAAATGCTAACAGAAGTTGTTAGGGTCTTGCAACTAGGAACATGTCTCTCTTTTTTCTACAAATTTTATTTTAAGTTCGGGAGTGCATGTGTGGGATGTGCAGGTTTGTTACACAGGTGTGTCACGGTGGTTCTGCATAGACCACCCCATCTCTAGGTATGAAGCCCGGCATCGTTAGCTCTTCTTCCGGCTGCTCTCCCTCCCCCCACGCCCCTCCCCAGGCCTCAGTATCTGTTGTTCCCTCCATGTGTCCATGTGTTCTCGTCATTCAGCTCCCACTTATGAGTGACAACATGTGGGCTTTGGTTTTCTGATCTTGCATTACTTTGCTGAGAATAATGCTTCCAATTCCATCCATGTCCCTGCAAAGGACATAATCTTGTTTCTTTTTATGGCTCATGGTATTCCGTGGTGTCTATGTACCATAGTTTCTTTATCTAGTCTATCACTGATGGACATTTAGGCTGATTCCATGTCTTTGCTATTGTGAATAGTGCAGCAATGAACAAACATGTGCATGTACCTTTATAATAGAATGATTTATATCCCTTCGAGTATATATCCAGTAGTAGAACTCCTGAGTCAAATGGCATTTCTGCCTCCAGGTCTTCGAGGAATTGCTGCACTGTCTTCCACCATGGTTGAACTAATTTACACCCTAATCTACACTGTAAAAGCATTCCTTTTTCTCCACAACCTTGTCAGAATCTGTTGTCGTTTGACTTTGTAATAATAATGCCATTCATTCTGACGTGCATGAGATGATATCTCATTGTGGTTTTTCTCTAATGATCAGTGATGTTGAGCTTTCTTTCATGTTTGTTGGCCACATGTATGTCTTCTATTGAGAAGTGTCTGTTCATGCCCTTTGCCTGCTTATTTATTTGTTTTTCTTCTAAATTAGTTTAAGTTCCTTACAGACTCTTGATATCAGACCTTTGTCAGATGGATATATTGCAAAATTTTTCTCCCATTCTGTAGGTTGTCTGTTCACTCTGATAACAGTTTCTTTTGCTGTGCAGAAACTTTTTAGTTTAATTAGATCCCGTTTGTCAGTTATTGCCTTTGTTGCAATTGCTTTTGGTATTTTCTTCATGAAATCTTTGCCCATATCCATGTTCTGAATGGTATTGCCTAGATTTTCTTCCAGGGTTTTTATTGTTTTAGGTTTTACATTTAAGTCTTTAATTCATCTTGCGTTAACTTTTGTGTATGTTGTAAGGAGGGGGTCCAGTTTCAATTTTCTGCATACATTTAACCAGCTGTCTCAGCACCATTTATTATATAGGAAGCCATTTTCCCATTGCATTTTTTTGTAAGATTTGTGAAAGATCAGATGCTTGTAGGTGTGCAGTTTCATTTCTGAGTTCTCTGTTCTGCACCATTGGTCTGTGTGTCTAAGAACATTTTGTTTTCTGTTTTCCGGTTTCTGTATGTAGTTATATGATGAAATTAATTATTAACCCCCTAGGCTGAAAAGAAATCTTTGGAGTGTACTGGTGCAATCACAGCTCACTGAAACACTGGCCTCAAGCAATCCTTCCATCTTGGCCTTCCAAAGTGCTTGGATTACAAGCATGAGCCACTGTGCCTGGCCCTAGGTTTTTCTTTTAGTTGTAAGTAGCATTCATTGATTGTAAAGCATGTGCCATATAGGATGCTTCCATATATCGCATAATTTAATTGTATTACTATTTCCATAGCATAGATATTACTATTACTTTCATTTTAAGAAGTAGGAAATGGTGGCTTACATAATTAATTGTGCTAAGTCAGGTTAAGTAAGGAGTTAAGTATATCATTGAGTAGAACTCCAGTTCTGACCAATTCTTAATCAGGGCATAACCTCTTAGTTCTGGTTGAGGGCTCAAAATAGGAACCTCAAATAGGAACTGAGGACTGAATAGTAACTTGAGACCTCACAAATTCAGTGTCTTGGGGAAAAATGTATTCTTTCTAGATTTTGGATTTGTATAAACAGAATTTTTGTATGTCTAACAGAGTTTTATAAGTTTCACATGTCTAACTGACTTGTAATTGGAATATTTAGCAACATGAAGTTAGCTTCATGGGATCAGAAGTCAGAGAAGGCAAATGTTTTTGACATGTTTCCTCATGACTAATTTTACTTTTCTACCTCACCCAATTCTAAACTGCTATCCCATTCTTGCCTAACCTCAGAGATCACTCAGGTTTCTTGGAGACAAAATTTGCTAGCTGTATTTGGTATTCCTGGGCAATTGTCCATCTTCCAAGTAGGAGAGTTTGGGGAAACGCACACCCTCTGTAAACAAGGAAACAGGGGGACCCTTTCCTGCTCAGTGAATTGTAAGGCCATGTGCTCCTGTAGCCCGAATTCAAGGGCAATGGCTGCCAGATCATATGCAGCCTTTCCAGTGGGACCTTCACAGAGTGTGTGGGTAGAATTTTCTCTCTCTTTCCTGGGGACCATCTGAGGCACCATGTCTGATCGGCTGAGGCCGTCCTCTAGAGCAACTCTGAATGACAGCAGCAGCCTTTGTCTGACAGCAAAGAGGTTTCTCTGCGCCAATGTGTTTGGCCTGGATATGAGCCCAAAACAGTTTTACACTAGACCTGTTGAATTTGTCTCAAAAAATATTTGTTTGTACTGACTGATTGGAATGTGATTGGGGTTTAGGTGAATCTTGCTCGTGGCTACGAAGCATGACAGTGCTAATCTGAGTTCAATGGTTAAACAGGGAGCATAATTCAGGGAAAAAACTTCTTTTCACGTGAAAGGTTAGTACTTCCCATCCTGATGAAGCCCTCCCGCTCTTTCCCTTTGAATTGAACTGAGATGTTTGCTTTGGTTTTAAAACAAAAACAAAGATAAAGAGAAGAAGGCCATATAGTGTCTTTATCTCGTTACATGGTAGACAAGCGAAGAGTGCTGAAGGAATTGAAGAAAGAACAGTGGAACGTCCGTGATGCTGAAAACCATGGTAACACAGGCCAGAGGAACTTGGACGTGTTCAGCCTTGTCTAATTTAGAAAGATGAAGAGCAGAGTTGGGAGGAATAATGGCCATCAGATCGCAGGGTACAATTGTGCAGTAAAGCACAGCCTGTCTTTCTTTGATGGGCCACACTCAAGTTTTCTCCTTGAATTGTCAGAATTTCACCAAGTAAAAGGCACAACCTCAATCTCCAAATTCTTATTCCCTGTTTTTACTGCCCCAAAGATGTGCAATTTGTAACAATTTGCCCAATAATAAACAAATGATCTTATTGTGATGAAACAAATGGCCTTTAATCATGGAATTTTCATTGTATCTTTAATGAACATTGATTACCATCGTGTTTATAATGATCGTGATTTGTTACAGAAAATTTTTAAGTAAATAGTGCTACACCTGCAGGCAGCCAGGGAAGATGTGAAATCAATCCAGCAACAAAAGTTATCTTTCTAACCTTCCATGTTCTCAACTGCTATTTGTTTTGAAAGGGATTTTAAATGAACATTAAACATGTCACAAAACTTGCTTTTCGTGCTCAATAATTTATTTCTTGTTAGAACGGTCTTTCAGGCTAATTAAGATGAATTGTTTGTAATTAACAGAAACCTGGCATTCGTAGATTGGCTTGAAGTCTGAATTTTAAATGACTAAAAGAATAAGAACCTTGAAATTAGAAAATGATTACTTGTTCTATAGTTTGCTGCCCAAGTGAGTACCTATTCAGGGTGTAGATTACCACACATATTTAGCTTCTGTTTGCTAAAGCAATACCAATATTGAAAAGCAAATCTTAAGGTCTTTAAAGACGATCACAGATTCAAGTTGAGTGCCTCTTGAACAATCAGAACATTTCTCTGAAACTGGTTAGCTGACTTCTTCCAGATCTGTGTTTCCTTCCTTTACCATCCTTTCAGATTTTCTTCATTTCTCTTCATTTCTGCTCTAATGACGTTTTAGATGGGAAAGAATGTCAACGGACTGAACTTGGAGGCCTGGGTTAAATCACATATTTTTTTAAATAAAGACATAGGGTTGAGCTAGATGATCTTTTAAGGCTTCTTACAGCCCCGAAATTACAAAATTTCAACTAGTTTTTCTTCATCCTTTTGTGTTCCCTTTGTACTCTGAGTAATTCTTAGGGCCAGGTTTGCTGTCTGTGAAGATTCAGCCCAGTGGTTCAGAGACCGGTAACATTCAGATTCCTTGGCTCCGTCCCGGGTTCTCAGGATGAATAGGTCCAGGGCAGCCTTAGGAATCAACATGTTGAGAGCCCATTTGTGTTGATTCTGGGGCAGATATTCTGTGGGCCCATCCCTATGGACCAAATAGCTTGCTTCCTTGTTTACAAATTTTCTGTAATAACATACCATTAAATAGCAGATTTTGCAAAACCCAGCTGGCCTTGTATTGAGCATCATCTATTATAAGCAAAGTTTACTAAATATCATGAAAGGCAATTTTTAAAGAATTCTATTTAAGGAAGATGTCTGTTTTTCTTACAGTTTTTAAATAAAGGAGCATAAAAGAGTGAAGATACTGAAACAATGAATAAAGCTTCAGTTCTAACTACCAGAAAAAGTCATTTATCTGTCTCTGTCTGGAGAAAGGTTTGGTTTGACACAAAGATTCCATGTGGCCTGGCCATGTTTAAGTGGAAAAAGCTGATGAACTTCCATGTATAGTTAGTTAGCCATCAAAAATGAGAGGGAACACTTTGTTTACATCTGATGATATTGTATTCTAAAGGGTTTCGGGTATCTGGAGTTGAGCTTCTTGGGTTAACTTGAGTCGGCAGAATTCTTGCTGGTAGGGGCAGCTGGGTGGCCTCACTGGCAGGAATCCAGGGCCCGCAGTGACCTTATGTGCTTTGCCCAAGCAGACTGTCCCTTGTCCATGTGGCTACCTTGTGTGCTGGTCTACCCAGTACTGTCCACTCTCCTCATCCTGCACACGTTTACAGATGGCCTAAGAAAGGGTGGTGTCCTGCACCCTCTTCTGACTTCTTGTCCGTGTCTCTGTTGTCTTCTCTCCCACACTTTATTTATTTATAATTTTATTTATTTATTTTTTTGAGACAGAATCTCACTCTATCACCCAGGCTGGAGTTCAATGGCATGATCTTGGCTCACTGCACCCTCTGCCTCCTGGGTTTAAAGTAATTCTCCTGCCTCAGCCTCCCGAGTAGCTGGGATTACAGGTGCCCACCACCACAGCTGGCTCATTTTTGTAGAGACCGTGTTTCCCTGTGTTGGCCAGGCTGGTCTTGAACTCCTGACCTCAGGTGGTTTGCCCGCTTCGGCCTTCCAAAGTGTTGGGATTAAGAGCCTGAGTCACCGTGCCCAGCCACTTTCACCCTTTAAAAATCTTTACAGTAGAAATTATTTCCTTGTTTCAGAAAGGACAGTGTCTCAGATACATGACTTCTTCCGATCACAATGTTTTCCAGGTAATTATGGTGCTGCCTGAAAAAAAAAAATTCTCATGAATTTCTCTCTCTCCACCTGCTACCCATTGGCCTCCTGATGTGAGCATATAAAGAGTTTGGAATGCTACTTTATTAATTGCTTTAATTCTAATACTTCTCAAATCCTTTAATGGGCTTTTAAATATTGTGTATCTCCATGTGTGGAAAGAGGGAGAAGTGTCACGAGTTATATGAAAGAGATAGAATCCCATTCTGTTGGTTGCCGATTCACTCTACTTACTGTTTCTTTTGCCGTGCAGAAGCTGTGGAGTTTGATTAGGTCCCATTTGTCTATTTTGGCTTTTGTTGCCATTGCTTTTGGCGTTTTAGTCATGAAGTCCTTGCCTACGCCTAAGTCCTGAATGGTTTTGCCTAGATTTTCTTCTAGGGTTTTTATGGTGCTGGGTCTGATGTTTAAGTCTTTAATCCATCTGGAGTTAATTTTGGTGTAAGGTGTCAGGAAAGGGTCCTTTTTCTGCTTTCTGCACATGGCTAGCCAGTTTTCCCAACACCACAGAATGGGAAAAAATTTTTGCAGTCTACCCATCTGACAAGGGGCTGATATCCAGAATTTACAAAGAACTAAAACAGATCTACAAGAAAAAAAACAAACAAGCCCATTCAAAAATGGGCGAAGCATATGAACAGATACTTTACAAAAGAAGATATACAGGAGGCCAACAAACATATGAAAAAATGCTCATCATCACTGGTCATTAGAGAAATGCAAATCAAAACCACATTGAGATGCCATCTCACACCAGTTAGAATGGAGATCATTAAAAAATCTGGAAACAACAGATGCTGGAGAGGATGTGCAGAAATAAGAACACTTTTACACTGTTGGTGGGAATGTAAATTAATTCAACCATTGTGGAAGACAGTGTGGCGATTCCTCAATGACCTAAAAATAGAAATCCCATTTGACCCAGCAATCCCATTACTGGGTATATATCCAAAGGATTATAAATCATTCTACTATAAGGACACATGCACACGAATGTTCATTGCAGCACTGTTTACAATAGCAAAGACCTGGAACCAACCCAAATGCCCAACGATGATAGACTGGATAGGGAAAATGTGGTACATATACACCATGGAATATTACACAGCCATCAAAAACGATGAGTTCACGTCCTTTGTAGGGACATGGATGAACCTGGAAACCATCATTCTCAGCAAACTGACACAAGAGCAGAAAATCAAAGACTGCATGTTCTCACTCATAGGCGGGTGTTGAACAATGAGAACACATGGACACAGGGAGGGGAGCACTACACACTGGGGTCCGTTGGGGGGAAATGGGGGAAGGGCGGGGGGGTGGGGAGGTGGGAAGAGATAGCATGGGGAGAAATGACAGATACAGGCGAGGGGAAGGAAGGCAGAAAACCACACTGCCATGTGTGTACCTATGCAACAATCTTGCATGTTCTTCACATGTACCCCAAAACCTAAAATGCAATAAAAAAAATAAAAAAGAAATTAACTACAAAAAAAAAAAAAAAGAATCTTCGTTTCATGGAACCTTTAGTGACATCTTGCGTAATACCAGGATCTCGTGGAGCACAGTTTTAGAAAAAAGAAAGAGAGATTTTCCCTTGTGTGCTTTGAGGGAATGTAAGATTGTGAAGAAAGAGGAGGCGCAGCGGAACTGGGAGGCTGCACCAGAGTGTCCGGCAGAGGAATGGAGTGTGGCCAGAAAGTCAAACGGGACATTTTTGCACAAGTGCTTCGAAATTTACAGTTTCCTCATCAAAATCTTTTTACATAGTGGTCGCTAACCTCTTTAAATATGAGAGTCCCTCTTTCACAAAAAATTTTTGAGTTTCCCCTTATGATTAAGTAGTTATCTTTTTCTATGTTTTTATTGTGATACTGTATCATGATGAAAAACTACTGTGACACGCAGCAAGGAAATGTCACTGCATACTTCCTAAGCTGGCTGAAATCTACAACAGGAACACCACCAGTCACTGCTGAGCATGTGGAGCAGCAAGGAATCACATTCCTTGTTGGTGGGAATGCAAAATGGTTCGGCCACTTGGAAAGACAGTTTGGCAGTTTCTTTAAAAATGAAACATACTCTTATCATAGGATTCAGCAACTGCACTCTTTGATAGTTACCCAGATGTGTTAAAAACTTAGGTCCACATGAAAACCTTCACATGATGCTTACCGCAGCTTTATTCATAATTGCTCAAACTCAGAAGCAAGCAAGATGCTCCCCAGCAGGTGAACGTATGAACAAACTGTGCCACGTTGGACAACGGACTAGGATCCATCGGTAAAAGGAACCTGACTGTCAAGGACGACAAAACACAGAGGATCCTTAAATAAACCTCACTTAGGGAGATCAGCCAATCTGAAAAGGCTACATACTGTGTCATTGCAACTAAATGATCTTCTGAAAAAGGCAGAAAGATGGTCAGTGAGTGCCAGGAACTGTAGAAGGGCAGGCTGAGTAGATAGAACACAAGATTTTTAGGGCAATGAACATTTCTGGATAGTACTAAAATGGTGGATGCGTATCTTTATACATTTGCCAAAACCTGTAGAATATACAACACCAAGAATGGACCTTAATATATGCCACAGACACTTTAGGTAAGAATGATGTGTCTATGCAGGTTCATGGATCTAACAAGTGTTCTGCTCTGATTCAGGATGTTGATAGTGGGGGAGGCTGTGCGTGTGTGGAGGCAGAGGGTCTATATGAACTCTCTTCACTTGCTCTAAAACGGCTCTAAAAATAAAGTCTATTACATTTTAAATCATTGAAAATGCACTTACCCTCTGAATCAGCAGTCACATTATTGAACTTTTACCTGAGAGAAAGAAAATCTTTTGTACACACACAAAAAAGATACACACACACACACACACTACTGTGACATTAACAATCCATTTGAGTTAATTTGTAGTCTTATTCATCAGAACAGTAGCTTGTGATTACTTTGCGAATAGTGCTTGGTGCAATTGTAGTTTGGGGGCACTCTTAGGCGGCGGTGCTAGGAACTAGCAGATTGAGACCGGTGTCTTATGGTTAAATGGCCTACTTTCAAGCACTGGAGATTCTACTACCAAAGTCTCTGTCTTGCATAGATCAGTTTCATGCTATATAAACCTTTGGAGTTGCTGTACACATCTGCTGCTTGCATATTGATATTTTCAGCCAAAATCTTTAATGTGGGAGAATGATCATTGAAACTCAGCATAGACATCAGCCCCAAGCACATATTAAACACCATCCCTGGACACCCGATTTTTAAAGCTGAGGGTGTGAAATCTGGACTGAGGCTTTTCCTTCTACACTAAGTTATATGTATGTGATACACAACAGTGAAACACTAGATCTGGAAAGTTCTTCTTAATGACCCAACACATTTTTTGAAATGTTTTATTGAGATGTCAGCTGAATTTATACTTTTATTCATATTCAGACTTATATCTGCTTAATCACATGGCAAGCAGTTAATGTATGCACATGCATTGATCACTTCCCTTATCATTTTTATAACACAAGTACCCTTTTCTGAATACCTGCTATGTGCGAGGAAGTTGTGTTGGTGGTTTACATATATTCTTAACAATCTCGCAATAACCCTGAAAGACAGCTGTTGTACCATTTTACAGAGGTTAAGAAATATGATGATAATGGCAGAGTTCATAAGTAGCAGAACCAAAATGTGCTTTAAACCCAAGCAGATCCAATATTTAAGTTAAGGTGGTGATGACCACGTTAAGATTAATTTTCATAGTTTTAGATAAGGGCTGTTCTTTTCGCAAATGCTTGTTTACCATTATACCTAGTGGATAAGAGCCCAGGCTCCAGCCCAAACTATCAGAGTTAAAATCTTCTTTACAGAATTTGTGTGCCATATGATCACGGGCAAGATATCGACTTCTTTGTGTTTCTATTTCCCCATTTTAAAATGGAGATTGTAATATACTCACAGAAATGTAAGAGCCAAATGAATTAATATATGTAAAGATGTTTCGATGTTTAGAACAGTTCGTGGCACGTTGTAAGCACCTAATCTGTATTAGCTATTATTATTGTTAAAGATTTTTTTAAAATTTAGGTGGCATTACCGCAACATTTTTATTGTAGAGTGTTTATGAGTTTTCTGTGCCATTGGCCGCTGCTTGAAATTCTCGATTACTCATTATTTTCCATTCTGTGTGAAATTCCCTGGAACTGGCAGGTCCCTGCCCTTAACTGGTTTGATTGGGTTCATCCTCGAACACCTCTAATCAGCACCTTCAGATTGCTGTCCAGTCACCATCTGTCTGATTGCAGAAATCGCACACATTTAGAAGATGCTTGAAATGAAGGCTGTGGAGCCAAAAATTTATATTTTTGAAAATGTTATGGAGTACAAGCTACATAGCATCCCTTTATTGCAAAAATATGAGATTATTCTTATTTGCTTATTTATAATATGGATGCCTGGGATAATTTAGTGTCAAGGTTGATAAGAACTCAAGGTATTACAAAGTAGATTTAGAAGTGTATTTGTGAGTCCTATTATTCTATAAGAAAAATGCTTTAAAACCTCATGGTTACTCTATGTGAGGCTATGTACAGTGATTTGGAATTACATTAGTTGTAGAAACATCAGCTTTGTCGATATGAGATACTTTCCTTCCAAGAGGAAGACTGAACACAGCATACGAGCAGTTAATTAGAATGAGCTGCCTGTCCATGACGTGCCCTGATGCTCATTCACTAGAACTGATACGATTATATTCAGCATCTCACATGCAAATGTAGGTACTCATTTGTGGCAAAGTCTAGTACACAAACCCTTTCCTTCACTGATCTTTTAAGATCAAAATGTAAATTTCTAAAACTATGTTTTCAAACCATGACTGTATTCTGGGTTGGAGTTTTTCTTTGATCTTAAACTCACCTTTTCGTTTCTCTAACAGTGACGTGAGAACATAAGCAATGGTTGAGCTCCGACTCTATGGAGGGGGAATCAATTATACCCAGTCTAGGTTTAATACGACTGAAGTAAGACAAGTATATGAGGTATGTTTTATTTTATGTCAGGCCATTAGTAGCAATATGTATGAGAGAAATTAGGATATTGCAAGTTACAAACCAGAATACTGTTTTACAGTTAAATTATACTTTATTTTAAAGAATAGAAACATACAAGTAATTTGGAGAAGATAGTTCACTGAATAGATTCCAGATACTTAGGTAAACAGTGGCCATAAACTGGCCTTAGCGTTTTCATCTCCGTTGTATGGTGCAAAACGAATATGCCGTTAAGAGGAGGGTTTAATGGGGAAAACAATATGAAAAAAGATAATTCTTAAGCAGAAGAACAATCCACAAAACTTACCCAGTGAGGACCATCAGGAGAGGCAGGCGAATCCCTCTGAGCTCCCCGCCCCCTGAGGTGGGGCTCACGTGAGAAAAGGAAGGTGCATCTCATTAAAAATTGTAATTTCGAACATGCTGTAAATATTTCATTTCCCACTCAAGAATGTAGTCCTTCAGCAGCCTGACACAGAGACAGAGAAAGGAAGCAAGGTTTTTTCCTCCTTTTTCTTAAGTTACTTAAGAGTCTGCTGTAGCTCTAAAGCGTTTTTATTCTTACAAAGAAAGAAAATGATGGCAAGTGTGTTTTAAAATATAATAGATGCTTCTTCAAAGAAATGAACATAATACAGTTGAGGATAGTATCACTACAAAATGAAAACTTTAACTATTGCATTTGAAACTAACATAGGGCCGGGCGCGGTGGCTCAAGCCTGTGATCCCAGCACTTTGGGAGGCCAAGGCGGGTGGATCACGAGGTCAAGAGATCGAGACCATCCTGGTCAACATGGTGAAACCCCGTCTCTACTAAAAATACAAAAAATTAGCTGGGCATGGTGGCGCGTGCCTGTAATCCCAGCTACTCAGGAGGCTGAGGCAGGAGAATTGCCTGAACCCAGGAGGCGGAGGTTGTGGTGAGCCGAGATCGCACCATTGCACTCCAGCCTGGGTAACAAGAGCGAAACTCTGTCTCAAAAAAAAGAAAGAAAGAAAGAAAGAAAAGAAAGTAACATAGTCCGATGAGCATGGCTGGAGAATGTTAATTTAAATAAATATTCTCTTAGTGCCTACAGCATTTGTGGAAACTTTTGAATTTAGTAATTGACTAATTTAGATAGAGCGTATTTCTATTCCATTGAACTGTAAGTTGGATAAACATGAAATGAAGATGTGTGAGGAAATGGAATGGTGGTTTTACTTCGGACTTAGTAGATGAAAGTCATCAGTAATAAATGCGTCTTATAACAACAAAAAATTGTGAGACAACTGGTATAAAATATTGTGTAATAAATTCAGGAAATGATGGTTTGTCTTTCTGAAGATAGTTGATTGCTCTATCTGGTCATTAATGCTCATTTTAAGGTTGTTCAGCAAATGAGTGAATTCACAAAAGACTGAAGGGCCCTGAAAAGAGCAATCAGTGGATTTATCCACTTTTCCTCAATTTCTCTAGAGCAGGCGTCCCCAAACTACGGCCCACATGTGGCCCCCTGAGGCCATTTATCCAGCCCCCCGCCGCACTTCAGGAAGGAGCACCTCTTTCATTGGTGGTCAGTGAGAGGAGCACAGTATGTGGCGGCCCTCCAATGGTCTGAGGGACAGTGGACTGGCCCCCTGTGTAAAAAGTTTGGGGACACCTGCTCTAGGGTATCTGTAGTCTTGTCAATTAGGCCTGCAAAGGAAAGAAACACACGTGTGGTCCAATGGAAGGAGTTATAAGTCACTAATGTTGCAAAAAGCACATTCCAAGCTTTGTCAATGCCATATAAGTTAGTAATTATACTACAGTGCAATTAGTATATGTATTTTTTAAAAGTCCAAAATAATGAATGAACTCTCTGGCATCAGGCTGCAAAACTCTTCGTTATCTTTTTCCACGAGATAAACATGGAAATTGAAAACCTAAGTGTTCAGAAACTTCTGTAGTAATTTAGCAGGCTAATTTTGTTTATTGATTCTAATTATTAAATGTTGGTGGCTGTATTTTGTGCGTCTTGTTTTTCAAAAATGTCATTTTTATAGTAACTCAGGTTTTTTGTTTGTTTAACAAAGTATTGATTCTGGAACAAATTGGGAGAAAAAACCTGGCAATTCACCATAGATAGCCAAGAAACCAAAGTCTGGATTCCAGCTAAGTGGGAGCAGACTCCATAGAGGACAGCCGCAAACTACAGCCCCTGAGCAAGCCCCGGTCCACCCCTAAAGAGTCCGTCTTTACAGGTGAATGTCTGTGGCTGATTTGACAACAGGGAACACTCACTTTGAACCCCAATGAAGCAAGATGTTATCACCTTTCCCTTCAAGAAAAGTTTTGTTCTTCTCATTAGTAAATTTGAATTATGACAAAATCATAGTTAGTTTTTTCATATTCTAAATTTTGACAATACAAATCGTGGGTTTTTTTCTCCTTGTTATATATGTACGTACTATCCTCAACTGTTCCTCATGCCCCACAAAGCCCTAAATATTTACTTTCTAGCCTTTATGGAAAGAAACTGTCAACTTCTAGGATAGAAAAAATACTTTCCAACTCTTAACAGCTCTTACAAGTACAAAAACGTGTATTTCCCAAGCTTACACAACAAACATTTTAGGTATATACATAGTAATATCATTCAAATGTTTACAGATACTATTCTAAGATAATCCAAATTAAAGTTTTCTAAAATCATAGCTTTATAATTAGATATTTTACTCATGTGTTTATGCACACTTTTTTTTTTTTGAGACAGAGTTTTGTTCTTGTTGCCCAGGCTGGAGGGCAATGGCACGATCTCGGCTCACTGCAACCTCCGCCTCTCAGGTTCAAGCAATTCTCCTGTCTCAGCCTCTCAAGTAGTTGGAATTACAGGTGCATGCCACCACGCCTTGCTAATTTTTGTGTTTTTAGTAGAGTGGGGGTTTCATCATATTGGTCAGGCTGATCTCGAACTCTGACCTCAGGTGATCCACCTGTTTTGGCCTCCCAGCGTGCTGGGATTGCAGGCGTGAGCCACCGTGCCTGGCCTATGCACACATTTTTATCACAAAATAATATCATTGTTCCTGGGCATCCATGGTGGACTGGTTCCAGGACAGCTGGAGGCACCAAATCCTGGGATGCTGAAGTCCCTGATAGAGAAAATGATGTAATGTTTGCATTTAACCCATGCACTTCCTCCTTATACTTTAAATCACCTCTAGGTTACTAATAATACCTAATACTATGTAAATGCTGTGTAAATAGTTGTTTACTGTGTCATTTAGAAAATGACAAGGAAAAACGTCTGCACATGTTCAGGACAGATGCAATATTTTTCCCTCTGAATATTCTCCATCCACAATTGGTTGAATCTATGGATGTGGAGCCCACAGACACAGAGGCCTGACTGCACATGCAAATTGTCTTTTAAAAAATAGAGAATATAAAATAAAAGTGAATAGAGATTCCCTCAATCCCTTTTGAAAGCAAATCCAACTCTCCAGAGAGACCTTCTAGTAATTTCTCTTTGAAATTCTGCTGGTGTTCCCTACCATAATTGTAAATAATGTACTGCTCCAGTTTATCAGCTCTAGGTACTCATTGTTGATTCTCTTCCATGTAAGAGGAGAGATTTAGCTTATCTGACAGTCCCTCTTCTTAAATTAAGGAAAGCTATTTTAGTTATCTTGTTCATATTACAGTACCTTTAAATAATGTACATAAATGGTTTTTTTTTTTTTTTTTTTTTTTTTTTTTGGCCCTTATCAGAGCTCAAGTGCTGTGCTGGGATTTTTTTGACAATTTTAAACATCACTTGAAGCATCAATTTGAGGGGCCTGTTCTCTACACAAAACATCCATAGTTCTTTTTCTTATCTTATGTAAACTCTGCCTTTACATAGGCAAGACTGATAACATTTGCATTCAGATCCATAAACTTTTACATCTTTTTGTGTCTTTAAGCCATCTTACCATTTAAAAATGAATATGTCACCTTCACTTTTTCTGCATATCTCTGATACAGTAATTGCTTCAAGGATATGGTTGCAACTGAAGTTAATCCAGTGAGACTCAATCCCAGGACTTACGTTTTGATTATTGGAGAAGAGAAGCTTTTCAGTTGTCACAGATCTGGACTTCCAAAACCTGTATTAGATATTTATTGGGCCATCTGGATCCAGCTTCCATTTCTCTTACTGTTTGTTTCATATTATCTTTTTGCCTTTTTATTTTGTATTTGTTGAAATTTCCTGTGCTGCTTTTTAATTTATTTTTATTTTTCCAGCTGACTAGTGTGGAATTCAGCTTCATGGGTAGTTACCCGACAACCTTATTTTAATTTCCAAGAACTGTTTCTTAGTCTCTGATGACTCCTTCCTCATTGCAACCTCTATTTTATGGTAATGTGTGTTCTCACATCACTTAAGAAATTAGAATTGTTTACGGTTCTTCATTTCTCACTTCACTGTTTTGTTTCTAGCAGACTCCGTGGTTCTCACTGCAATGTTGTTTCTCCTTCGTAAGCTTAGCGTTCCACAAACGTCCAGTGTCCTTAGAGTTGGATAGTGAGGGTCTCTCCCAGGATTCTGCTCCGGATCATGGAGCACCATAGATAGCTCAGGTTCAAGGTTTGCAGTGCTGGAGTAGAGGCCATGTGGGGAAAGGGAAGGGAAGATGACCCTTTACACAAAGAGAAGGTTCTTTTGGAGCATCCACAAGTCAGAGGGGCATTGCTGAGACAGTGGGAGCAAAGAATTTTCTCCCTCTGATGTCACCTAGACCATGGGTCCCCAACCTTTTCGGCATCAGAGACCAGTTTCATGAAAGACAATTTTTCCATGAATGGGACGAGGGATGATTTCAGGATGAAAGTATTTCACCTCAGATCATCAGGCGTTAGATTCTCATACGGAACATACAACCTAGGTCCCTCGGATGCACAGTTCACAGGAGGGCTCACGCTCCTGTGAGAATCTAATACCGCAGCCGATCTGACAGGAGGCTGCATTTAGGTGGGAATGCACCGCTGTGCACCGCTCACCTGCTGTGTGTACCGGTCCACCACCCAGGGAGTTGAGGACCCCTGACCTAGAAAAGGGCCTTCATTTGGATGCATTTCAAATGGGGGAAGATGTGGGAGAAGACGTGGGTGTCTATGCTTCATGTTCATCTTTCAATGGGCCAAGCTGTAGTGAGAGCCAGGCTGAGCTTCTAGATAGACTGTCTGCTCTCAACAGAATGACATGTTCAGGCACAACGGAACAACTGGGCTGCACAGAGCGTCTTCATGTACTCACAGCACAGGGGCATTGATTACTTTAGATAGGCTGCTCCACACTATGGGGAGGCTTGATTTACTCATCCTATAATGCAGAATGACACTTCTCAATACAAAAGAAAACCAGACCACTCCAGTATACTTCAGAAGCCTTGGAGTCCTGCGGTCACACTGCCCTGGCCATCTTGCTGGGGAGGAGGCCAGACTGAGGTCATTAGCATCCCTCCGCGGACCAGCTTTCATAGACTTTTTACTTACCAAATACTTTGAAACATTTCCCTAACTTTCAACTTGGTGGGGATTTCCCATGCTCATCCCAGCCAAAGTATATTTATGCATTCAGAGACCATGGCAAGTCATGTCAATTTGGAAATACCAGCAGTGACAGATGAAAGGTCAGTAAGTTCCAAAGATTCCAAAGTTCCAACAGCTTAATGGTTCCAAAGATTTATATGCAGCTATACTTAATTTTCTGGAAATTAATCTAACAATTTGTACTGGCATGCATTGTTAACATTTGTCATTATTTTGACCCCAGTAAAGCATTCAGCAGCAATTTTATATACCTCATTCTCGGTCTGCAGTCAGCCAAACCTACCTCAGCAGAATGCTGATTCTTTCCAAAACCTGTTTTAGTCATGGACGTAATGGTCCTACCAAATACTGTATGAAGAAGAATAAAATGGTTAATTGTATTACCAATGAAATATGTAAATAAATACACAAATGCATTAATATAGTACTAATGACAATGTTTAAAATGTTAGATGAAAAATAATGGCTATGAAGGCCTTCACAACTGGCCTGATGAAGGTCCTAAGATCATTCTTACAGGCTGGAGAGCAAGAATCTGTAATAAAGATGACTAGCTTTTATAAATAAAATATTATCCATCCCAATGTACTCAGTTAAAACACTTTTTATTAAAACCAACACTAAAAAGGAATAATACCTTTAAAACAATACCTGCGCTATCTAAAATGAAGTTGAAGAGAAGCTAAATAGGCCATTCATTGCATTTACTGTTCTCCTTCTTACCCCATGTTTTAAAAGATAAGATTTTTAGTTGAAGTCTCAAATAGTTACAGTATAAACACTATGCATAAGGAAATGACCCTTGGTTTGAAAACACACGGACAGGCTGGGCGCCGTGTCTCACGCCTATAATCCCAGCACTTTGGGAGGCCAAGGTGGGTGGATCACCTGAGGTCAGGAGCTTGAGACCAGCCCGGTCAACATGGTGAAACCCCAGCTCTCCTAAAAATAAAAAATTACCTGAGTGTGGTCACATGCACCTGTAGTCCCAGCTATGAAGGAGGCTGAGGCATGGGAACTCAGGAGGCGGAGGTTGCAGTGAGCCAAGATCATTCCACTGCACTACAGCCTGGGTGACAGAATGAGACTCTGTCTCAAAAAAATAAAAAAGAAAAAGAGAAAGAAAATGCATAGATAAATGTGCAGCTCACCAAAAACGTATTTTGTGCTTCTAACTTAGTATGTGACATCTGACACACTCATGATACTCATTTCTCGTTTTCTTTCACATCTCTGGCAGCTGTTCAGATTCCAAAACATCCTGTATTTTATCATTTGTATGATGTCTTAAGATCTCTATAATCACTTAAAATTTTTCTTGTAAAACCAGTTATTTTTGTGCACTATTTATGACAGTAATTAGACCAAACAACATACTATGGCTTATTATTTTAAATTATGCATGTATGTTGTCTTCTGCGATTGAGTGACTTACTTTCATGACATTAAAATTGTTATATCTAAGTTTGAAAGGAAAGGGAATGCTCTAATGATTATTTTCATATTTTTCTGACAGACTGTCAAATCATCAGGAGCCAGCATGATGACTATAAGTATACAGCAGTTGAGTATCATATGAAAGCTTTCATTTTAAACATGTAATTTGTTTGGTTATATTTTGAAATTTATCTAGACCATAAAATAAAAAATAAAATCAAGACAATTTCCTGCATTTATGAGACTCTTTAAATTAAATGAATATATTTATTTTGTAATATACAATCAAATAAAATTTAGAAATAATATATTCATGATGTGGTATGATCTCAAATTCCATGAGAATTATGTGATAATATTATAGAAATTATATCTTCTTCAATGAGCATTTAAAATCAATGAATATTTTCATTTATTTTGTATTTTTGCTTGGTTCTTAAAAGATCGTTTAGGTATTATGCTTACTTGTTTATTTATTTTCAACTTTTATCTTAGATCTGGGGTGTTATATATGCATGGCTGTTACATGTGTATATTGTGTGATGCTGAGGTTTGACGTGTGGATGATTCCATCACTCACGTGTTGAACCTCGTATCTAAAAGTTAGTTTTTCAGCCCTTCCCTCTCCCTTCCCGTCTATTAGTCCCCATTATCTATTGTTACCGTCTTTATTTCCATGAGTATTCAATGTTTAGCTTTCACTTATAAATGAGAACATTTCTAAGTGAAATGTATTTGGTTTTCTTTTCCTGCATTAATTCGCTTAGGATAATGCCTCCAGCTGCAGCCATGCTGCTGCAAAAGACACAGTTCCATTCCCTTTCATGGCTGTGTCGTATTCCATGGTGTATATGTGCCGCATTTTCTTTATTAAATCCACTGTTGATTGGCACCTACATTGATTCCATCTCTTTGCTATAAATAGTGACTCAATCAACATGCAATGTGGCTTTCTGGTAGAATAATTTATTTTCCTTTGGGTATATACCTAGTTAATGATAGTTCTAGGTAGAATAGTAGATCTGCTTTAAATTCTTTGAGAACTCTCCAAATTGCTTTTCACAGTAACTGAACTAGGTTAAATTCCCACCAACCATTTATAGATATTCCCCTTTCTCTGCACCTTGCCCAGAATCCAGTTTTTTTTTTTAAACTTTTTTTTTAAAGAATACTTTAAGTTCTGGGATACATGTGCAGAACGTGCAGGTTTGTTACATAGGTATACATGTGCCATGGTGGTTTGCTGCACCCATCAACCTGCTATCTACATTAGCTATTTCTCCTAATGCTCTCCCTCCCCTAGGCTCCCACCCCATTTCAGGCTCATGATTTGGCTCTCCATGTGTTATTGGTGTATAGAAATGCTTGTGATTTCTACACATTGATTTTGTATCCTGAGACTTTGCTGAAGTTGCTTATCAGCTTTAGGAGATTTTGGGCTGAGACGATGGGGTTTTCTAAATATACAATTATGTCATCTGCAAACAGAGACAATTTGACTTCCTCTCTTCCTATTCGAATACCATTTCTTTCTTTCTCTTACCTGTCTGCCCTGGCCAGAACTTCCAATACTGTGTTGAATAGGAGTGCTGAGAGAGGGCACTCTCTTTGTCTGGGTGTCAGCAACGGAGCTTGTAGAACAGCAAAGATTGCTGCCTGTTTTTCCCTCTGGTAGCTTTGTCCCAGAAGGGCACCTGCCAGATGCCACCTGGAGCTCTCCCGTAGAAGGGGTCTGTTGATTCCTGCTGTGAGGTGTCTCCCAGTCAGGAGGCATGGGGAGGACATGGACCTACTTGAGGAGGCAGTCTGTACCTTAGTCAAGCTCGAGCACTGTGCTGGGAGATCTGCTGTTCTCTTCAGAGCTGGCAGCCAAGAATGTTTAAATCTGCTGAAGCTGCACCCATAGCCACCCCTTTCCCCAGGTACACTGTCCCAGGGAGATGGGAATTTTATCTATAAGCCCCTGACTGGGTTTGCTGCATCCTTTCAGAGATGCCCTGCCAGAGAGGTGTAGTCTTGAGATGTTTTTACCTTTTTAACTGTTGTGACTGTTGTAAGATGGTGTCTCACTGTGGTTCTGATTTGTATTTCTCTGATGATTGGTGATGCTGAGCATTTTTTCACGTTTGTTGGTCACTTGTATGTCTTCTTTGAGAAGTATCCATTCATGTCATTTGCCTACTTTTTAATTGGGTGGTTTTTTTACTTGTCGAATTAAGTGATGGACTTTTAAAAAACATTTGGTAGTACATCTGTCTTCAAAGAAAGAAAACTATTAATTAGATCTCATTTAATTTGAAACTAAGGAGATGTCCAGTGATATTTCTTACATATTTTTACCTTGCAGATCAGTATTTCAATTATGTTTTTAGAGTCTAAGTTGTGACTTTCTATAACATTTGTGAACAAAACAAGATGTTTTCAAATGGTCATGTATACATACAGTTTATTTTCATACCATGAAGAAAAATATAGTAGGATAAGTTGGAATGAAAATACTATAAATTACCAACTTATTTGTTCACAGGTCACTTATTATTAATATAGTCGGGCCTTATAAGGAATGAAGCTTTCAGTCAATCAACATGCAGAAGACCTTGTACTAATGAAGACTTGCATGGGAAATTAGACATGCTTACCAGATTAAGAGACTGCATCACATAGTAGGGAAAAAGTTTGTTGAAGATCAAACAACACATTGCTGAAAGAGCTAGCTTTTCAAAAGCAGACTCTAATTTTCCATATTTAGAGGCTATGTCACTCTGCTCCTGTATATTTGCAGGTAGGCCTACAAGTAGGCAGACAACAGAAGCTCACCCTGACCAACGTAAGCAAATAATAATAAAGTGAAAGCATTGGCAAGGTGAAGGAAGCAAGGTGAATCCTGAAAACTCAGGCTCCAAAGCAGGCAGGAACCAAAGGTGTGGCAAACTCAGCCAGATGAAGCCATTTGAAAATTGTGGTTACAATGGTTCTGTAGGATGCTTGATACTCTTGCCGACGAATGCAAGACTCCAGGGATACTCCTGAGATTTGTAAAAAATTAGCTTTATTGCTGTCTAATTTACACAGACTAACATACACAATTTTAATGTATAGTTTGATAACTTTTGATAAGCATGTGCACCTCTGTAACTACCATCAGGGTAAAGACACAAAACGTTTTCTTCCCTCGGAATATTCCCTGTAGAATCCCCAGTTTCCCACTCCTGGCAACTACTGATCTAGTTCTATCACTTCAGATTAACTTTGCCTGTTTAGAATGCCTTATGAATAGAAAGATACACTATTGTAGTCCTTGTGTTTAGCAATTTTCACTTAGCATTACATTTGGAGATTGATCCATGTTGTTGAGTATATTGGTTGGTTGTTCTTTGGTGCTGGATAGTATTCAATCATATAAATATTGCATAATTTGTTTATACATCCATCAGTTGATGGACATTTGGATTGGTTTCCATTTTCAGGCTATTAAGAATAATGCTGCTGTCAACATTCTTGTACAGGCCTTTGTATGGACATATATCTTTTTTCTCTGAGGTAACTATGTAAAAGTTGAATTGCTGTGCAATGTTGTAAGTGTGTGTTTAACTTTATAGGAAACTAACAAGCAGTTTTTGGGCATTTCAATTTCACTTGTGGTGTATGACAACTCCAGGTACTCCACATTCTCACCAATATTTCATATTGTGACAGTTTTTAACTTTATCCTTTCTAGTGAGTAAGTAGTATGGTGTTTTGTTATAATTTGCATTTTACTGGTAACATGATAGTGAGCGTATTTTCATGTGTTTATTGATCTTTATCTTCTCTTTTGTTACATCAATTTTAAGACCTTTGACAATTTTGTAGTTGAGTTGTTTATTTCACTATTGAGTTGTAAAAATTTTCTTTATATTATGGACATTAGTACTTTGTCTGATACATATTGGCAGATATTTTTCAGTCTGGCTGGATTTTTCATTTTCTTCATGGTATTTTTTTGAAGAGCAGAATTAATTTAAAGTCTATTTCATCATTTAAAAAGTGTTTCATGCTTTTAAAGTATTCTCTAAGAAATCTGCCTATATCAAGGTCAAAAACATTTTTCCTCTATGTTTCCTTTTTAAAGCTTTCTTGTTTTGGCATTTACATTGAATTCTATGATCCATTTTAAGTTAATTACTGTGTTAGTGTAAGGAAGTACGCTACTTTGTTTAGGGTTCATTTTTGTTGATATGCATACAGATGTCTGACTTCTCCATCACTGTTTTTTGAAAATAGTCTATTTTTCTCTTATTAAATTAGTTTGGAGCTTTTATTAAAAAAATCAATTGCCCATATGTGTGGGTACACTTTGGACTCTGGTATATTTAATTGATCCTATGCAACACTAACCCTCTTGTTTACTGTAGCCCTATGATAAATTTTGAAGTGAAGTAGATTAAATCTTCCAATTTTTATTTCTTTTTTTTTTCAGAATTGCTGAATTTTCTAGGTCATTTGATTTCATATAACATTTAGAATCAACTTGCCAATTTTTTAAAAGTCAGTTGAAATTTTGATTGAAATGGCATTGAACGTATAGATTTTTGGAGAACAGACGTTATGTCAGTATTGAATCTCGCCAGTCTGTTGCCCTGCAGACTGTAGCCCATTCAGCAGTCTTAGATTCTGATCTTTTCATCCCATTGAGACCATCGTTCTCTGCTTGGACTTCAACTCCTTGTGTTTGGGTTAGGAAATCGTTCTAGACTGAGAGTGGGGTGGCCATGTGTCTCATCTCCTAGAGGTCCCTTTTCTCAGAGACAACATAGAGCATGTGATCCTGTTGTCCAGTGCCAGAAAACCATTTCTCCACATATGCTTTTAGAGTTTAGTTTTAGAGTCGCTTACAGAGAGGTACTCCAGCATGGCTGGAGGCAGAAATGCACTTCCTGGATCTTGGGTCGTACTGCCCTTCTTCTCAGGAGATTTCCAAAGATTGTTGCCATTACTAATACCGTATTAACTGTTCTTTCATCTTTAAACTTTGGATTCTGCATCTAAAAAATGTGGAAAATAAAGTCTCTATTATATAAGGTTGTTGTAAGATTTAAATAAGACCATTTAGAACCGGCGTCCCCAAACTACGGCCCGCGGGCCGCATGCGGCCCCCTGAGGCCATTTATCCGGCCCCCGCCGCACTTCAGGAAGGGGCACCTCTTTCATTGGTGGTCAGTGAGAGGAGCACAGCATGTGGCGGCCCTCCAACGGTTTTGAGGGACAGTGAACTGGCCCCCCGTGTAAAAACTTTGGGGACGCCTGATTTAGAACATAGTGTGCAACATAATCAGAAGTATATGTGTATTAACTATCTGATTATATTTAAATCACCACATTCGTGTTCAAACGTGTAAAATAGAAACATGCACTGGCAGAGCCTATTGGATGTGCTCTGCTGATTCCCTTGATACCGAGGAGTGCCTAGTCCTTTCAACCCCGTAATTAGAGATTCTTTCAAAACAAGAAAGGTTTGAGACAGATACCAGAAAACGTAAATGCCCTTTAGTACATTGAAGAAGGGGTTTGCAAATAGAATCATAGAAAGGTGAAAACAATGAAGATCCCTTTGAAGACTCTATTCAGCATTGTTTATCACTGCACCATAAGAAAATCATAAAACATATACCCTAGGTAGTAAATGGAAAACAAACAAATGCTCAAAGCCATTTTCCCAAAATCTACCAACCTAGTTTTTACATGCGTCTTGAATTCCTTTATATATTACCTCTGAAAAGAATAAAAATATGTTTGTATTATTTTCTGAGATAGAGATCTTTTATTATTTTATATGTAAATACATTTATTTATATGTAAATACATTTCTATATATTTAAATATATACATATTTATATATTTAAATATATATTTTTAAAAATATCTATATATTTAATAAATTATTTAAATTATATATTTTAATAAATATATTTAAATAAATTATATATTAATAAATTATATATAAATATAAATATATTTATATATTTAAATATATATTTTAAAATATATAGAAATAATACCGGAAGAATTGTGTGGATTCAGAAATGTCATGCCATGTTATTCCTCTACTTTTGTTCTCCAGTTATGCACTGGTGTCTGAGGGCAAGGCTTGAGTGAGAAGAAAAGGAAGCAATGAAGAAGAGGGTAATGAACTTAGTTTTAAAGGTATCAGACCCTTTGACTGTAAGCATTATTGACACATTTACCATTCTCTCTCACCTTAAGGTAGGCCACTTGTGCCGGGTCTTCTTAGCAATGGACTTTCCCCTGAGTTTACAGGGCTGGCAGCAAAACCCAGGATGAATCTCGTTGAATGACCTCCCACTGGTGGATTTGTCACATGGGATTGCCGGGGATCTCTTCCTCTTGCGTCTTATTAACGAAGCCCCCGTTGCATGATGTCCTTTGTCCATGAAACACCTGTACTTCACGGAAACTGACTGCCGCCTCAGCCCTCCCCTCCACCACTGGAAACATAAAACAGTTTTGGCCAATGCAAATTGTAGCGACATTTTCTGTGGACTTTTCCAATAGAAGTTGGATTGTCCTTTCAAGAAGCATACTGAAAGAAACAATCTTGCTTTCTATTGAGTGTAATTATGGAGGCATGGCTGTCCTGCTAATAGCTGGCCTCCATCTTGTTACCAGAAACACAGCTTTAGATGAAAGCTAAAGCCAGTTTTGGATTGAAGCAATACTGTAGAAGACAGAGATGGAAGAAATCTGTCTTCAGTAATATTGTGCCACTTGATCAAGTCTTTGCAGACATCTTCTAAGCCAGTGATATGTCTTCGTTATTTAAGACAGTTTGAGTTTTATTTATCATTATGTGCAACAGATTCCTGAACAATGCGCTCACGTGGGATGACAGCTTTTATTCACTTTCTGTTTGAAAACATTTATCAACAGGTAATTCCTATTTCCTTTTTCCCATTATTTTGAAGAAAAAAAACCCTGTAATTTCAAACCATAGCTCATTGCCTATTCAAGTTCAATATCAGCCATTTTCTCACCAGATATTGTAATCTCAGTTCTTTCAAAGAGGTCCCAAGTCTATTACTAAATTTTAATTTAATTTTCCCTTGTTTTTGATATTTTTATATCAAAAAAATTCAACAATTGAATATTTTTTGTTAACACTGGTCATTTCTTCTCTCCCCATCTCATTCTTCATGGACCTTCTATTACATTCTCCTCTGTTAGCAATGTTTTAATCTAAAATATCGAATACCTAAGAAGGAACCAGATAGGTTACTAAGCATACCGTTTATCTTAACAGAATGAGGGACTTGAGGACCAGTGAAAATAAATGTATATAATGGAGGTGGTTAATATTCAAAGATAAGAATGTAAGAGCCTCTGTTAAATAGAAAATAAAAGCAACCACGTTATAGCTATTGCTGTCTACATTACAGCTGGTATAGCTACTCATGAAATAAGATGTCTTCATTTACAAATGGATTCTAATTTCCCAAGCCTTCTGCAGTCACTTTTTAATTCTTAGTTTCTTAGTATCTAAAATTTAAGTGTATTATTGGAATATAAAATTTAATCTGTGTGTTTTTGTTAGAAATATATCATGAGAAGTTTTAATAGAAGAATGGAACTGAAAATTTTGACCAAAGACAAAGGGAAAAACTGTGAGAAATTCACATGAAACGATTACTAGTAGTGACTTTCCTAATGCAATGGTCTGTGGGTTCACTGGGGTCCATGAGTGTCTTCCAAGTTCTGGGAACTGATCACTTACTAATGTCATAATAGCCTATCCTTATAACTCTATTGTGAGTACTTAATTTGTGATATTTAGTAAAAAACAGTTTAACATTATATTTCATTGAAGGTAATTTTATTCTTCATCAAAGCTATCTCCATTATTCACATAATTCAGAGTTTTTCTTTATTCATTGGGCTCAGGTATAGGTAGAAGATGTGATCTGTAATTTGGTAGCTCCAATAAAATATAACTTGAGTGAGAAAAAGGTGAAAGTCCTCTGCTGTAGAGGCAGCTGATGCCCGCCTAAGTAAGCAGTCGCTGGAAAGAAACCAGGCTGACGCTGCAGCACGCTGTGTGTCTGTGTGTTTGCGTGTGTGGACTTTGTGTAACAAGCCAGAGAAAGGGGCCATTTTATAAATGCATAAGAAAAGCTAAAATACCTTAGGAAACAAAAGAAAATGTTTGCTTTTTATGTGTCTATATCTTACAACTTTATCTCATCAGTAGAGATTCACGGGAAAATATTAAATGATGGAATGTATTCACAAAGTTTTAAGCTAGACTTCATGTATAGCATCGGACATTTGTGTGATAATAACACAGAGTCTTTATTACAAATGGAAAAAAAGCTGAAACTTAATGGAAAAATGCACAGAATACTTTTCCAGTCATACGGATGGATTTGTGTTAAGCAGTTTCTCCGTGCTTGGTCCCTAAGCACTACATTGTATGCATTTTAGAGCAGATGGTCAAAATGGAAGAAGGCTCGAAGAACCAACAGAACTGCCTTGAGGAGTGGAAATACATGACATGTGTGGGCCTCTCACTCGCAGTGCTCCGTCGGATGCAGCTTCAGAGGGATGTCAGTGTAATGAGACACTCCCTAGCCAAAAACGCCTCTTCCAGAATGCCATGGCTTTTGTGCCCTCACTGTTCTCCTCGCTTCCTTCAGTTTCTATATTCTGCAATTAAAATAAAAAGGGCAGCCATTACAGATAGGAATTTATTTTAATAATAATAAAGAACGTTAGTATAAAATCTTATAATGCATCATGGGCTCGCAGATAATGAAAAGAACAGTACTTTTCCAATCAAGTTAAAATACTTTATTAGGGATGGGAACAACACTCACTGGGCTAGGTGGGGAGGTGTAGGGGAGGGGAGGGGAGGGACAGCAGGAGCGGGGCAGATGGAGAGGGATAATACCAGAAGAAATGCTTGAAGTAGGCGATGGGGGAGGGGGGAGATGTGACGTTCATGTTCTTATGCAACAACCCTGCAGGATGCAGGATGTGCACATGTACCCCAAAGTGCAAGTACAATAAAAAAAAAAAGACATGCTTAGGATAGGATGCCCTTTTCTGCCCACGTTTATGCACCCAATCATAATTGACTTTCTATTTATTGCTAGTAGTAGAACTTTATGCATACTTGTAAGGGTTCTTTTTTTTTTTAGCTCTGTTGCTTTTATTATTCTTGCTTTTTTTAAATTGCATTTTAGGTTTTGGGGTACATGTGAAGAACATGCAAGATTGTTGCATAGGTACACACATGGCAGTGTGGTTTTCTGCCTTCCGTCCCCTCGCCTGTATCTGTCCTTTCTCCCCATGCTATCTCTTCCCACCTCCCCACCCCCCGTCCCTCCCCCATTTCCCCCCAACGGACCCCAGTGTGTAGTGCTCCCCTCCCTGTGTCCATGTGTTCTCATTGTTCAACACCCACCTATAAATCATTCTACTATAAGGACACATGCACACGAATGTTCATTGCAGCACTGTTCACGATGGCAAAGACCTGGAACCAACTCAAATGCCCAACGATGATAGACTGGATAGGGAAAATGTGGTACATATACACCATGGAATATTATGCAGCCATCAGAAACGATGAGTTCACGTCCTTTGTAGGGACATGGATGAACCTGGAAACCATCATTTTCAGCAAACTGACACAAGAGCGGAAAATCAAACACCGAATGTAAGGGTTCTTAATGCTGATGAGGATTTGCAAAAGAATGCATCCTGTTTGAAAGGGCCAGAAGAATTGACCTCAGGACATAGACTGAGAAATGTTTCACAAAACCAAACAGAAGCCCAAAAAGTGAGTGAAGTGTGGAGCCTGAGTAATTTAAAAAATGGGAAGAAAAGTGAGGCGATCAGAGGGAAGGGTTGATGACAAGTGCCTATTCACAGAAACAAATCACAATCAATCATTAGGCACCTGTGTGATTATAAAATGAGGAGGTAAATATTCCTGGAAGGCTTGTGGAGATATCCGCTTACTTCATAATCACACCATGCTTTTAAATCTGCTAACATTTGTCATGTGCTGATCCCCATAGCAACAAATATCCCATTAGGTAAAATTTGGAAATACAGAAGGCATACGTGATTATTTTCTCAAGGGCAAGAATGGTGTCATTCACAATTGAATCTTCAGTTCCCAACACAGTGTGTGGCACACAGGCGTACATCAATACATATTTAATGAACAAATATATTAATAAAAAGAAATTTTAATACAATTGAAATTATATTGACATTTAAAATTAATATCTAGACATTATCTCAATTTTGATTTTTTTCTGAATTTTAGCTGATGAATTCCACAATTGATTTATCTTCCTTTGAAGCTACTTATTAAATATAGGCATAACATTAAGTAGTTTCACAGAAAACATAATTATTTTTAATAATTATCAAGCTGTATCCTTTCTTCTAACACTGAATATTGTAGCAGAAAGGGCTGGACTTTGCATTTACATCTCTGGGCATGAATTTCAGATCAACTCCTTACTTTGTCTAGTTGGGCATGTTATCTAACTTGTCTGAGTCTTGAAATGGATATAAAAATAACCTAAAATTAATATTGTTCAATTGAATGAGATAGTGTGTGAAGTGATATATAAACATCAGTTCATTTCTTCTTCCCTTCTGAATTTTGAGGCGATTGACTGGTAGGCAGGAATAGGCCTCATAATATTCTAAACAGGAATTTGTTTCAATTCTGTTGGAAATCAGAATATTTCTCTACTCCTCCTCTGAGTAAAGGAGAACAAAAAATATGTTCTTTACTCAGTTCATCTCCATTGGTCAAAATGCTATTACTGTGTTTTTTATTTTCTTTTTAGAATTCCAGTGCCTACTAATTTGCTGAAAGTTCTGTATCTAATTGAATAGTTTTTCGAGTTTATATTCCTGTACAGAGGTATTTCAACAGTTTCCTGGAAGTAAAAAGAAAAAGTTTTAAAAACTGAATTTTATAATTTTTCCTTGTCGTTACCTATTTGTCTCTCAGTGCTCAACTCATTGTCACAAAGAAGGCTCCATCTCTCCCTCCAAAACTTCTTTTTTCCTGGACTCTTTGAGTTCTTATTCAGTATGCATTCTATCCTTTGCAGGAATAATTTTATTTCATTAACAAACATTTATTAAAGGACAATAATGAGTCAGAATACAAATATACATAAATTTGACAAAGGAGACACAAATATAACTATAATACAATGAGATATTTACAATGAATATGCGTTTATTCTAGCTACATTTTTATAATTTAAACATCTTTACTACATTTACAGAATATTGGGAAAAATCTTTGCTATATACAATCTTCCCATTATATTTGGTAATGAGAAAACCCCAGAAACTAAATTTCAATGTTTTGAACAATACTACGTAGAAGGAATCTAACATTTTAATGATTAACATTCTTCTGAATGAGATTTGTGCGCAGTTTAGTAGTTATATAGAATTGAAATCCAAATTTTCACACATAGTCTTAGAACAAAATCTTGCCGGGGTCAAAACTAAAATGCTCAATAGCACATCAGCTGATTATAAACCATATGTTACTCTTTTCAGATGTCATTAGTTTGCTGCTTATCCTCTCTGTTCATATAAAATAAAATTTCCAGTTCAAAATGGAACCAGCATCTTTCCCCATGGACTGTATTATAGCAGAGCCCTTCTGATTAGTCCTAAGAACTTTGAAAAACACTCAAAATTCTATCAGTGACTTAGATGTCCACCTCCTCCCCATTTCAGTCTGGATTTCAATAAAGAGAAGTACAATACATTTAATGTACATTGTAAAGTTGGTCTTGTGTGTTATCATTTCTTTATACCTGTGCTTTTAGTGAACACAAAATGTCTCTCTCCTGTGCATTACCTTCAATCTCATAATGAACATACTGTAACTATTAGGGGATATTGACGGTGAAGAATCCAGTAATTCTTTGGTCATGCCCGTCTGAGATGCATTTTGTGGAAGGATAAGTACAATACTGATTTTCAGAAGGAGATTTTTTTATTTTATTTCATTTTGTACTGGCATATTTTGTTATGTTTGAATTGCTTTAATGCACTAGCAATCAACCCCGGGCAGAGTTTGTGAAATGTCTACCATGCTGGTTACCCTGTTACAGTTGGCTGAGAGAGAAAGCAAGCTTCTGCGTTTTGAAACATGGCCACAGAAGTATTTAACAGGTGGGAACTCACTATGGTACAGGGAGTCTTCGACTGCCTTGCAAAGCGGTGCACTGGTGAAATCTTACCAGCATTATCATCTGCCATAAGAAATTAAACTTGTCTCTTCCTGTGGTAACTGGAAGAGAAATGATCGAAACGTGGAACACCTAATTGCATCTCTTGCTCAGGAAGGGTCTGAGCCAGAAACTCAGGTAGGGAAATTCCACACTAGGCTCTCATTTTGTCATTGGCAATGCATTCCACTTTTGGCAGTAAATCCTGGACAGCAAGTGGAATCCCGAGAGGAGATAGCCAGGCTTCCTTCTACACCTCACAAGGGCCTTCCAGATGTTTGCTTTTGCCATTCAGATTGAATGGCTAAACACCTATCATACCTACATGTTCTAAAGTAAAATACAAAATGGATTTTGGTGCTCCCAGTAACTTAAACCATCTGCTCCATTGAGCCCATCTACTAGTGCGGGTAATAGAGAATTGACTGAGCTTCTATTCCATGCAGGAGCAACCGAATCAGACTCTTCCTCTGCAAGAGTGACTGTTGGAACTATGAATGTGTTCAAAACCCACCCTGAGTTCTTACTGAAAGTAGGTAGAAAATAAATAACTCCTTGAGGTATTTAATGGCTGGGGAAAGGGAAATTAAATACTATAATCATTTGAAGTGAAAATTATTTTAAGAAACCATCTGTGGGATACTCAAACTCTAAAAGCCAGAGGCTTGCATTATTAAGCAAACATATGGTGAAATTTTTTAAACAACTGCAGTCCAGCCACCACACAAAACCTTACCTCCTAAATATTTATGAAACATTTTTGAAGGGGGCATGATAGATATAATCTACACACACACACACACACACACACACACACATGAATGTGCACACACACACACGTTCTTAAAAGATACTCTTCCCTAGAAAACACCAATAACAGCATATGCTGGAAAGGCCATCTTTTTAGATGGGGCTGTAAACCAAGCTTCCATCCACCAGTAGGGCAGAGCAATCCCATACTTCTTGGGGACATTTTGGCTGTGTGATAAGAAAAAGACAATGCTCTATCAACACATGTAGTTTTAGTTGAAGACTCCCTTCTAAAAAAAAAAAAAAAAGAAAAAAGAAGGGCAGAATAAAATAAAAAATAATTACAGCTTCAGTTTATCACTCCCTCTCTTTCTCTGTATGTCTGTCTGTGTGTGTTTCAACAAACTAAGAGTGTCTCCAGCAGCTATATTAAAACTACTGCAGGCTGGGCACAGTGGCTCACGCCTGTAATCCCTGCACTTTGGGAGGCTGAAGTGGGCAGATCATGAGGTCAGGAGATCAAGACCATCCTGATTAACATGGTAAGACCCCCCCTTTCTAGTGAAAATACAAAAACTTAGCCGGACATAGTGGCGTGCACCTGTAGTCAGAGCTGCTCGGGAGGCTGAGGCCTAAGAATCGCTTGAACCTGGGAGGTGGAGGTTGCAGTGAGCCGAGATCGTGCCACTGCACTCCAGCCTGGGTGAGACTCCTCCTCCTCGAAAAAAAGAAAAAAATACTAGTGCAAAGACTAAGACATAGAGGTGGTATGAGCATTTCTTCCACATCTCTAGATTCATGTTTAAAAGACAGGCTAACTAGGTGTTAAATTAAAGATGTTGTGGGGAAAACATCTCTAAGAGTTTTATTTCCAGAATCTGATAGCAGCAAAGGTGTTTAGAGGCCGTCGGCCTTACTCCTTGTTTTACAGGTGGAAACGCTGCAGCACTTAGAGAACTGTTTGAGTTGCCTGACATTACACAGTGAGACAGGAGAGGGGTCCAGCCTGGAACGTAAGATGCAGCTCAGATACAGAATTATTTGTAGGAAAATATAAAATATTGGGAAGACAAATTACTTGATCACAAACCTATTTATTTTGTGGAATTGTTTAACATGTTTCTTGATAATGATTTGTCTTGCTGTCTTGAGTCTCCTAATCAATTTTTGCTCATATAAATTTGTTTTATAGAGCTTGACATTCTGCTGTATTGCCAGTTTGTTAAGCTCCTATGTGATGAGGAATGCTATATTCGCTGATTCAATAAACCTCTAAACAGGCAGTGCAGGATGTTGTCAGTACAAGCACCCTGGAATGTGATATCCAAAGGTCAGGGCTGCATTTTATTCATAAGTGTATCCTAGCCACTAGCCGCTTTGGCTACTTAAATTTAGATTAATGACAATTAAGTAGTTAAAATTCATTTTCTCAGTTGCGCTAGCTGCATTTAAAGTGCTGAACAGCTTGAAATGACTCAAGAGCTCAAGTGGGGCTCCTGCAAACCATATTGGATGGATGGACAGTGCAGGTGTGGATGCCACCAACATCACAGAAGTTTCTGTGGGACGGTGCAGGTGTGGATGCCACCAACATCACAGAAGGTTCTGTGGGACAGTGCAGGTGTGGATGCCACCAACATCACAGAAGGTTCTGTGGGACAGTGTTGGTACCGAGTAATAAAATAGAAACCAATTTAGGAAGAGATAGAGGAAGAAAGGTGACAGATAGATGATCGATTAGAGAGACAGGCAGACAGGCAGACAGATAGACAGGCAGGCAGACAGGCAGGCAGACAGACAGACAGGTGGACACATAGGCAGGCAGACAGACAGACAGACAGACAGACAGATAGATAGATGATATATACAGATGATAGAAAAAGGAAGGTAGGAAAGAAGGAGAGGAGGGAGGGAGGGAGAAAGGTGGTAAGGAAAGAAGAGAGGAAGTGAAGAAGAAAGACTTTTGACAAAGAGTAGAGGAAGGGAGATAACTGGCTGATCTTCTGAGTGTTTTCAGATGTGTTCTGCTGCTGGGAAACTGTACAAGTTGGCTCCACAGCACTTTTCTAAGCCTTATAAACTGAGTCTAACCCACAGTGCACAGGGCAGAGGAGCCGTGACTGATTACAGGAAGCACCTCACCTCAACTAAAGCAGCATACCCACCATGAAATCCGTGCCGTGAAGCAGAGGCCAAAATAGTGGCTTTCAAATTCTTCAGGCCAAAAGGAGACAAGAACAGCAGTAATAATAATTTGGGATATGGTGCCTCTGACATTTGTATCAGCGGTACAGGGATATGAAAATGAATAAAACTGTCTGTATACCTGTGCTTTAAACCCATATTTATAACTTTTCCTTGAAGGTTGTATGCTGCATGTTCACTGCTCTCATTTTTCTGTCATTTCCTACTTGCTTTAAGATTGTATGATCATATTATCCCTAGAATTAATGTTACCATCTCACAAGCCATTTAGCAGAGCCAGTACGCCTGTGTTATTGGCCATTAAATATCACCAATGAAGATTATGATCCCTGTCTAATGGCTGCATGCAGGAATTAAAAAAAAATTCTTAGAAATATATCAAATGGAATGTAAGAAGTGAACCTCTCAGGTTGCATAGAAGTCCCCAGAGCTGAATGTTTCTCCAAAGAGTTATCTCGGTGGCTTCTTATCAGCGCAGGTGGAAGTGGCATGTGGGGGCGCATGGCAGCCTGCTCGCTGGGAACGCTTCTGGATCTGGAGTGAGACTTGTGTCCTCGCAGGTTCCCATGGCAGCGGAACAGCGTTTCCCGTCGTGAAGGATCACGCTTGACCCAGAGGCCCTAACACGTAAAACTGCTTCATTAAATATTCTACTAAATCTATATAGACTTTTCACTTCGATCTTATAAATTTTTGTGATTCAGAACATAAACCATTCAAATGGGAAGGCATCACGCCTTTTCTTTTTCCTGAAGGCATAGTAACCAGAAAACATAACCCACTTCAGATGAACGTTGACGTTTGGATACATCAGTATATTGAGATATTTTAAAAAGTCAACAATATGACGCACAAGGCAAATCATACCAATATTTGTTGAATATCATCCAGCCTCAAGATCCATTCTCCTTCACAGCGAAGGCTGCTCTTGGTCCAAGGTGAGCTTCCAACTGATCTCTTCTGTAAATAGACAAAACATGTTTTAATTTCCATCACATATGTTCTTTTCTGTACGGCTTGCATGTTGGAATATTTTATCCAATTATTCAATTAACACTATACCAGCAATCTGCTAATTCTGGAGATGTGGCAGTGGATAAAAAAGTTACAGTTTTTGATTTTATGGAGCTTGGACTTTAATGGTGGACAAAAAGATTAAACACATTCTTACATAAATGTGTATTTCCTCAAAATTATAGTGAATTATTTATACGTGCATCTACACGTGTGTGTATGCAGAAACAGGAAATTACTGGCTTCACTGAAAATATGTATGTGAAACTTACTAGGCGGGGTGGTCAGAGAAGGCCTCTCAAGGAAGGAGTTTTTTTTTTTAGATATTTTATTTTTATTTTTAATTACACTTTAAGTTCTGGGGTACATGTGCAGAACGTGCAGGCTTGTTACATAGGTATACACGTGCCATGGTGGTTTGCTGCATCCATCAGCCCGTCATCTACATTAGGTATTTCTCCTAATGCTGTTCCTCCACTATCCTCCCACCCCCTGTTATCCCTCCTGTAGCCCTCCTCCCATCCCTACAGGCCCTGGTGAGTGATGCTCCTCTTCCCTGTGTCCATGTGTTCTAGTTGTTCAAAGCCCATTTATTTGCCAGAACATGTGGTGTTTGGTTTTCTGTTCTTGTGTCAGTTTGCTGAGAATGATGGTTTCCAGCTTCATCCATGTTCCAGCAAAGGACAGGAACTCATCCTTTATTATGGCTACATAGTATTCCACGGTGTATGGAAGCGGCTTTTAGGCTGAGTGGTGCTTCCATGTGAAAAGGCTGGGAAGGCCATTCCAAGAAAAGACTAAGGCCAGTGGGAAAGAGATTCCATGGTGCTCTGCAAACAGAAAGCCACCTGCCTGGAATGTGTTGGAAGGAATGTGCTGGAACACGAAGCTAGGAAAGGAACAGAGGCTGGCAAAGGTGACAGAGGAGGGGCTGGAAAGGAGCGAGCAGGGAAGGCCGCTGTGGAGCATGAAAGAAGTCTTCTGCGAGGTTCAGGAACGCGAGGCCAAGGCCCAGCGGGAGAGAGACGGCAGGCGGCCGGGACAGGCGCCTCTCGGTGGGGAGTGTGTGGCTGTGGTCAGCCTGACTGAAATGGGCTGGGAGGATTCGAGAAGGAGAGGGACAAAGAGGATACGTAGTGCTTTTGAAAACTTTGGCTTGAAAAGCAGAGATTAAACAACAGTTGCAGGTCGAATTATGTTTTTATTAAGGATGGCAAAAACTAAATTAGATTTACCTGCTGATGGAAAAAACCCAGTAGAGAGGGAAAGAAGTGAAGACAGGAAAACAGACTAGGGCAGAGGGCCAGCCATGGTGTAAGGAGGCTACAGGCGGGGTTCAGTCCGGAATGGTTTGTTTCTCCTCAAAATTGTACCTATTCATTTGGAGAAATATCCGATTCCGTGCGATCTTAAAGAAATCCTCCTTGCCTTCCTCTTCTAACATGCCGTTTGGAGTTAAAATTGCTTACTGTGCATTGTTCTGAAACTATTCACAGCAACTTTATTAATGATCGCTTAGATTAACTTAGCATTCCCCTACTGTTAACAAATTGCTGGGCCATATCATTGCTTTTATAATCCCACATTTTTGATTTAATTGGTCAGTTTCAAAGGTTAGACATCTATTCTTAGTCAGTGCCTTGTTTTAGGACTAAAAGAACTTAGGCAGCAGAGCGACCCTCTTGATCTGCTGAGTACGGACGGAGGAGCAGGAAGGGTGGAGACGGGAGCCTCAGGGAAGATGGCAGCTCAGCCCGATTTCCAGTAGTGCAGCAGGGTCAGGAGCTGTGAGCTGTAAAGCTAAGCGGTCCTCTAGCCCTCTGGGACAGAGTTAACAACAGGACACTTGGTGAGCCACAGAAAAGCCTGGGAAATAGTGTCCTGGAGCTCCGGGTGATAACTGAGAGCTTAGCAAAGAGATTTCCAGAGCTCTGAAAGTAAAGATGGCATCTGACCCTTGGCATGATCCGTGGTGATCTTCTAGAAACATGAGGGGGTCACAGACCTTTCTAACCTGTTAGCAGAAGGGTGTTCATCTTTGAATCTGGGAGGAAAAAAAAAGAAGAAGACGTGGAGGAGGAGGAAGAAAGGATAAAAAAAGAGCAGAAGAAGAGGGAGGAGGAGAGGGGAGAGGAGAAAACAAATCATCCTTAGGGACAATATTGTAAAACTTGATTGAAAAATTAAGTAAGACACAAATATATGGAAAGATAAAATGTGTCTTGGAAAGACTCTGGAGAACATTCTGGAAGTACAGGTTGAACTTAGAGAGATCCTGTGACCCAACAATTCTATTCCTGGGTATTTAGGCCAGAGAAACACTGAGACTCCTATATGCAGAGAGACACCGTCACTGTCATCAGCACTGCTGTCCTGACAGCTAGCCCTCACTAAGTGCTGACCGTATACCTGCATTCTAAACATGCTATATGAATTATCTCATTTATTAGGTTTCACCACGTAAAAATGCTAATATGTGCCCATTTTTTGGACTCTGAAAATTACAATTGCATATGCTTCAAGCTAATACTCTTCTCAATAGTCCTATGTGGTAGATACTATTTTTATCTCAATTTTAAAATGGGAAAGTGAGGCACAGGAGGTTAAATCACCTGCCAAGGCTGCTGAGCTACGTGGCACCACCACGCGTCAGACGCACGCAGTCTGCGTGGGAGTCGCCTTCGAAACTGCTTGCTCTGCTGCCTCAATCTCATAGCTACAGACCTCAAGAGAGCAAAAGGATGAAAACAGAATAAATGTCCATTAACAGAGGAATTGACTAATACCTTGATGTACATTCACGCAAGAGAATGTGACAAACAGCAAGTTCAAGAAACTGGACTGACTCATATTAATCCACATTAGGGGAGAAAAGAGATTCCAGGAAAACACATATAGCAGTGGCGATTTGTGTTGTGGTCAGGAACATACAAAACAGTGCTACGTACGGTTTAGCGCCAAGGATGTGTGTGACACACGTGAAAAGGTCTGTGAGAACGACAAACCCCCAAGGAAGATGCTGGGTAAAGGGGGTGCAGGAGGCAGCTGGGGAAGGGCCAGGGGGAATATCAGCTGTTTCGGTGATGGGTGATTTTTAGGAAAGTCACGGGCACATGGATAATTGTTATCTCCTTATTAAGGCAATTCTACAGCGAGGGAGAGGAAAAGGAAAACATACCCACAGGAAAGAACTTTCAGTGAATGATACGAGGAATGATGACATTAATACGCACACTCGTGGAGTGGGGAAAGCCAGAAAAGGGTGACATTAAAACTTTAAAAGATGTAAACAGAAGTGATCCCTTTTATGAAACATTGATTTATATTTGCATATTTTCAGAACAGCAACAGACACCAAGATCTTAACACTGGCTGCCTCAGCATGATGAGATTTTGAAATGATTTATGTTTTTTTCTCAGGTCTTTATGCAGCCTTCCAGTGTTTCACAGTGCAGTTACATGTCGTCAGGAAAACGCACAGCACTCTAGACACATGAACAGTGAAAGACAGCAGGGCTCAGGGAACCCGAGTGTGGACTAGATCTTGAAGGATGGAAATGCAGGGTTTTCTCCCTCCACCAAAATCATGCATCAGGTTCAAATTCCAAGTCTGGAGGATCAGTCTAATGAATTATATGGCAAGACCCCTGGAAAAGGTTGGGCTGGGAAGCCATCTTATTCCAGGATCTGCTTATATCTTTGGCTTGCATGGAAGTCGTTGTGCTTAACTGGACAGTTTTTAACCAGGCAAGTTTGGGAGCTGGGAGAAAGGAAGAATTCTCAGTTCTAAGCTGGGAATAGACGTTAGGAGATAAATAACATGGGAGATGGATTATAGGAGGATGCATGGGGCGGTGGGGGGAGATGGTTCAAAGTGGGGATGGAATTCAGGAGGAGAGCAGGAGGCTCTGTCCCGCGTGGGAAGAGATCTGTTTCACACACGCCCCTTGGGCTTGCAGTGAGCCTTGTATTGCCCCAGACCTGGCTGGAAAATGGCAGTGGTCTTTTTCACAAAGAACAGAGGTGCACACAGAAGCAGAACGTGCCATAGTCCAGCCGATGCAGTGCGGGAGATCCTGGAGAGGGGCATTCTCCCCATCTCTGTCTGGACTCCAGAGATTCTTTGTCCTGACAGGGATGAGATTTCATTGGCATCCAGGGTCAGCATCTTGGCAGGACCTGCGACCTGCTCCACAAGGGCAGATGGAGGCCATGTGCCCCAGATGGCTTCCCAGGAGCCAGCACGGAGGCAGCTGGCGCATAAGCCAGGCCCAGAGTCTCCCGCTGACAGACCAGGTTGGGAGCTGTTGCCTCCAGAACTCCAAAAAATTACTGGAAGACGTGGGGAAGCTAGTTTCTGATAACAGGGAAGGTCGGTCATTTGTTCACTACAAGTGAATCTCATTTTGTGACACCATGGTAGAAAGTGAGAGTGTGTGCGGTCCTGATTTTGTTAAATGTTTGTCTATTGTATTGTAAAAATATTAGCAGTGCTTTTTAGTGTTGTGGAGGGTGTTTTAAGAAGTTAGTAGACATTTCTACTTTGGGTTAGTGTTTTAAAGTTGTGGAGTGAGTGAGAGAGCAGTATAGTATGAAGAAGAGTGAGAGCAAGATTGAGGGAAAGGCAGCCAGAAACACAGCAAAGGAACACGGAGGGTAATAAAGAGCTTTGGGAGACACAGACGTGGCAGCCATGGGGAAGCGGGATGGAGGCTTAGCAAAGCTCTTCAATCTGTCTTTAGAGGTGTAAACAATTCTTAATAGTGAAAATACAGAGCTGAAACTTTAGCTCCAAAAGGAGCCTTCACTTGCATAAATTCCAGAAAGCTCATTATACTGATTAGGAAACATGTCTAGAGAGTCCCTAACGGAAAAGTATCAGAGGGAACAGATTTCTGTTGAATGTCATGTGTTAAGGCTTAATATATGTATTGTTAGTATTTTCAGAATTGAGTTTTCAGCAAATTAGTAGCAAATGAATCATCCATAATTATCCACATTGGATTAAAGGAGACTGTTTTCCTACTTAAAAGGTAGGCTGGGGTCAATTTCATGGCAGTGTTATTTATGTAGATGCATAAAGACATCTGGTGGTCTGAAATTTCCATTTTCATTTCTATTCCTTTTATGTTTTCACAAGTTTGTACAAGTTGAAGAGGAATGTTGGTTTCCTGCTAAATCCATTAGAAACTGATATAAGGGCGAGAAGAAAGGATGTAATAGAAAACGTAAGGTATTAGAATTTAAAAGAATGTGGAATAACAGACCAGACTACAGAAAACGTGGGTGAAAAGATGTATTCTCATCTTCAGAATGGAAAAGCTAAACCACAAAAAGTGGAATCATATATATATGTGCTGTGCTATTTAAGAATGTATGCCTCTGATGTGGTTACGAAATGCTGTCTTATCGTAGTTTTAATTTGCATTTCTCTGATTACTAGTAAGATTGGATATTTTTCATATCTCATGAACCAAGTTTGCTGCTTATTTTGAGAAATTTCTATTTATAGCTTTTTTATTTATTATTATTATTATTTTTTATTGCATTTTAGGTTTTGGGGTACATGTGAAGAACATGCAAGTTTGTTGCATAGGTACACACATGGCAGTGTGATTTGCTGCCTTCCTTCCCCTCAGCTGTATGTGTCATTTCTCCCCATGCTATCTCTCTGCACCTCCCCACCCCCCAGTCCCTCCCCCATTTTCCCCCAACGGACCCCAGTGTGTGATGCTCCCCTCCCCGTGTCCATGTGTTCTCATTGTTCAACACCTGCCTATGAGTGAGAACATGCGGTGTTTGATTTTCTGTTCTTGTGTCAGTTTGCTGAGAATGATGGTTTCCAGGTTCATCCATATCCCTACAAAGGACACGAACTCATCGTTTTTGATGGCTGCATAGTATTCCATGGTGTATATGTGCCACATTTTCCCTGTCCAGTCTATCATCGATGGGCATTTGGGTTGGTTCCAGGTCTTTGCTATTGTAAACAGTTCTGCAATGAACATTTGTGTGCATGTGTCCTTGTAGTAGTATAATCCTTTGGCTATATGCCCAGTAATGGGATTGCTGGGTCAAATGGGATTTCTATTTTTAGGTCATTGAGGAATCGCCACACTGTCTTCCACAATGGTTGAACTAATTTACACTCCCAACAGTGTAAAAGTGTTCCTATTTCTCCACATCCTCTCCAGCATCTGTTGTCTCCAGATATTTTAATGATCCCCATTCTAACTGGTGTGAGATGATATCTCAATGTAGTTTTGATTTGCATTTCTCTAATGACCAATGATAATGAGCATTTTTTCATGTTTGTTGGCCTCCTGTATGTCTTCTTTTGTAAAGTGTCTGTTCATATCCTTTGCCCACTTTTGAATGGGCTTGTTTGTTTTTTTCTTGTAGATCTGTTTTAGTTCTTTGTAAATTCTGGATATCAGCCCCTTGTCAGATGGGTAGACTGCTAAAATTTTTTCCCATTCTGTTGGTTGCCGATTCACTCTAATGACTGTTTCTTTTGCCGTGCAGAAGCTGTGGAGTTTGATTAGGTCCCATTTGTCTATTTTGGCTTTTGTTGCCAAAGCTTTTGCCAATTATCACATCGTTTATCATTTTAAAAATTCATTTGTGGCCGGGCGCAGTGGCTTAAGCCTGTAATCCCAGCACTTTGGGAGGCCGAGGCGGGTGGATCACGAGGTCGAGAGATCGAGACCATCCTGGTCAACATGGTGAAACCCTGTCTCTACTAAAGGTGCAAAAAATTAGCTGGGCATGGTGGCGTGTGCCTGTAATCCCAGCTACTTAGGAGGCTGAGGCAGGAGAATTGCCCGAGCCCAGGAGGCGGAGGTTGCGGTGAGCCGAGATCGCGCCATTGTACTCCAGCCTGGGTAACAAGAGCGAAACTCCGTCTCAAAAAAAAAAAAAAAAAAAAAAAAATCATTTGTAAGAGTTTCCATGTGCTTTCTTGGTTCTGTGTTGTGCAAACACATTCTTCCCACTGGAGGTTTGTCCAGTCACTTTTTAATAGTGTCTTGTGATGATCAGAAGCTCTGTATTTAAATGAAGTAGAATTATCCATCTTTTTCATGGTTAGTTCTTTTATGTCTTTTAAAGAAGTCTTACCCTGAGGTAGTTAAGATATTTCTGATACTGTCTTTTGAAAGATTGTAGTTTTGCCTTAAAGATTTAAGTCTGAACTCTACCTTAAAGCTATGCAGTTATGCTTCCCTTAATGATGGCAAGGATGCAGTCTGAGAAACTCAGCAGGGGTACGTTCTGAGAAGTGCATCATGAGGCACAATCACTGTGCAAGTATCGCAGAGTGTACTTACACAAACCTGGGTGGCCTAGCCTCTACACAGTTGCACTGTGTCGTCCAGCGTATTGCTGCTAGGCTACAAACCTGTACAGCAGGTTATTGCACTCAATACTGTAAGCAACTGTCACATAATTGTGTAGATTTGTGTATCAAATGTAACGAAATGTAGAAAAGGTAATGCACTGTGTGACTGTGTTCTGACAGCTGCCCCATCACCAGGCCACAGGGATATTTTAGCTTGCTGATTACCTTATGGGACCACCGTTGTATATGCAGTCCACTGTCGATCAAAATATCATGTGGGTGCATGTGACCAACCTGTACAGGCTGTGAAGTAGGAATTCAGTTTCCGGAATTTTGCAACCGTAAGTAAATGTATCAGTACCACTCATAAACAGCTCTTCCTTTCACCGCAGAGCTTCGATCCCTGCTTTTGCAGTTAATACATTTCCATCTATGTGAGTTTATTTCTCGCATTTCTATTCTGTTTCTTGGGCCTATTTGCCTATTTCTGACAACTCTTGCTCTATCTTAATTACTTTGGATTTAGCATGAGGTTTGATATATCCAATGGCGAACCTCCACTGGATATATCAAATCTTGGCCCTTTACTCTTCCATGTAAATTTGAAGTCAGCTTGTCTAATTATATAGAAAAACTCTTAGGAGCTTTTTAGTAGAATTGCACTGAATCTAAATAAAACTGTGGACAATGGACATTTTTATGATATTGAATCCTTAAAGTCTGATTGTAGTCTCTGATAGGAAAGTCATTATTTTCTTAGGCCAATAAGCATGACATTTTTAAAATTTTAAAAGTAATTGATATCAGAATCAGCACTTAATAAACCAGGACAGAATTAATATTTATAAAAATCTGAAGTTCTTATCTAATACTGGAGGCTAAGGGGTAACTCACAAAACTGAGATACTTTCATAAAGCATGTATTACCCGAAACACTTTTTCTTTGCAAAATATACTGAATTATGAGAGCAGTCAACCAGCTTTTGGTGTTTTAAGGAACTTAATTCATCTGCTTTGATATTCAAATAAGGCAAAAGCTATCTCTACAGGTTACTAAGAAGTTTAATGTCTTTTGAGATTAGTTAAAATTCTTGTGTGGAATTTTTCTTAAAAAAAAAAACAACACTTTTTTTCCACCAAAAAAATCCATTTAGAGTGACAGTCTCATCGAAATATTTTTATTTATGTGTTTCTGATTGTACGTATTCTTCTCACAATAAAATTAACAAGCAACTGACCTAAAAGGGCTTGGAAACTACAGAGGACTTTTTTCTTGGAAGGTGGGATTCCACGTTCATTTGTAAAACCAGTCCAAAGTTCTTCTTATTGCTCATATGGTGGTATAAATGGAGCTTCCAATTCCCTCCCCATGGATAGAGAGAAAGCCTTGCAGCTGGGGTGAGGTTCCCCAGCCACAGCATCTGCTGACTGGGCTTCTGCATTTGGTAGTGAGGAGACACGTGTGCAGGGATGTGAGCAGCTTGGCCACGTGGGCTGCGTGGGAGCTGGCGCTGCTCACGCCAGTGCAGGAGATGAAGCAAATCACCTCTTCTCACACGCTGAGCCAAAGTTCTGGCTGTCTTACAGTGTTGCAGGGCAGGAAATAAAAGTCAATCCACAGCGCACATACTTCAGAGTTGAAGGAGAAAAGGTTCAGGAGGGGTTTGGGTTTATTTTGAAGGAAAAGTACTGTTACCTGTTAGCGGAATGGAGCATCATAAAAGGCTCTGACCCTCAGTAAGGAGGAGAAACGAAGTGAAAAGGGTGAAACAAGACAGATGTGTGTTCCCTAAAACCACCTGCTCAGGCACCCACATCTTAAACCAGGCTAAGCCTTCATTCCTTGTGCCCACCTGAAACTGATGGTCACGTTCACACTGGGGGCCTGACGGTACTTGGTTGTATGAGTGTCCTTTCTTCTCATGGCTACTTGTGTGGCAGACATCCCTTTCAGTTTGTGCCATAATTATTTGCTGTGTGTCTGTCTTCTCTGGTAAACTGACCGCTTTCTGAGGGTGCGATTCTTGCTGAATATCTCCTTGTTTTCCCCTGCACACGAAGCCTGGCTGGACCTGGTGAGGACTCACGGTTGGAAGTCACACTAGTCTCAAGGGCTTTCCTGCACAGACGGCTCCATGCAAGTCTGGAATCTCCTGCGACCTAATGCATACTAGGAATGCTGAGGTTAAAGCAAACAAAGATGTGGTTCAAAACCACACCATGATTCCCCAAAACAGGGTAGTCTTGAGCACCCAGCCCTCAGATTTATCCTCTCACTTCATGTACATGAAACTTACGGAGATTCTACAGACAAAAACAAATAACAATAAAACAAAGCAGATGAAATTGAGATTTATTCACACACACAAATATCTTTGTGGTGGAGGGAGTGTGAGACATTTTTGTCTGTCACATAGAACACCAAGAGGCTTCAATACATTTTGGGCCTCGAAGGACACAACACATTTAGGACACTGTTGCCTTGCTGAGTGGGTTAAACCAGCCACCAGGGGTACCACCATGGCCTGAGTCGGTAGTTTAAGAGTGTTGGGGGATCCCTGTGCTTGGCTTGAGTGTCAGACTCATCACCGCTTTGAGACGCCAGCTGAACTTGTGACACACTTTGCGTTTTCCTGCACAGAAATTGCCTTGGCCATCAGGAGAAGCATCTGTTTACTCATGAGCTCCGCTGACACACTTGTACTTACAAGCGTGGGACATTTTGAAGAGGACGGAGACCTCAGGTTTAGAGACCCCACAACGATAAAAGGAGACAAAGAGAACTCCTTTACCTGTGATTAGTAGATGCACAAAGAATTCGTTGACTGACAGCCAAGCTTCACAATTGTTTCTACGGGGAACCAATTCAAAATCATTGAAATCCATGGAGGCGTGGAAGAAATGGAGAGAATACTACTTTTCACAGCATTATTTTTCTATCTCTTTGATTGCCCAAATCAATGTTGGACTTGGATTGGCAGACTTGTGTGTTCCTCCTGGCCCCATGGCTGCAATTCGTCCAACGCACGAGAGCCTTGGGTTGTACTTCCGTGTGGGCCCACCAAACCCGCCTGTACTCACCCTCCCCTTGGATGTTTGCACCGGTGATCTGCTGCCTTTCACTTTAGAAAAAAGAGAGGAAAAACTCCTAACCGTTCAAGCATGTCTCTGACCCACAGCCCTCTGTCTAATTTTTTTTAAATGACAATCAGCAGACTGTGCTCCTGACGCTGAGGCCACCGTATCACTTACTCTAATTAAGGGCTTAGGCCTTTCCTGTGCTACACTTCAACAATTCGGATTAGAAAACAACCAGCCCAGGAGATTCATAACGCATATTTAAACATGCCTCTTAATAGGGCTTTGCATTTCCCCTCTCTGGACACTGTAAAATTCAATCGGACAGAACCAGTTGTAAACTTTATATTCAGGGCATTGCTTCCCTCAATCTATTTCAGGACCTCACCTAATTTGCCTGTTTTTCTTATTTCCTTCATTGAACAGAAAGAGTAGCCAACTTCTTTGTAGCCCAGAAAATATCGATGACGCTTTTTGAAGGTTAAATGATAGCCATAGAGAATGACAAATTATAGGCAGGTGTATATGATGTGACAAAGCAGACTGTTTTGAAGAATGCGTTTGGCTTTAACAGCCTATAAATTGCTAAGCAGAAAATATCATTTGGGGCTTGGAAGGAAAAAAACTACACGTGAATCTGCTATTGTTTCTTAGGAACATATTTTAAATCCAAGACACAAAAACAACATATGGCAGCATTATCAGCATTTTAGAAACATGCACTTTTTCAAAGACTAAAGTTTATATATATATTTTTAAAAGATAATGAAGTAGCTCTTAGACCCATTAAGAAACCTTTTTCAGATGGTCTATAACTTCAGAAATGCTTTACAACGTCAAAATTCTCTGCAGAAGTTTGGTATTTGAAAACTGCAGATTGGAAAGGCATAGCAAACATCTCGATGGTCAAATTTATGAAAAGTAAAATTTCTGGGGTAACATTATAGCAGAAATCCTGCAACAGATGTTTTTAATCCCTGTCCTCTTTAAACACACCTCCTTCTAAAATAGGAAAGATACATTTTGATTGAAGAAATTATTTTGTAAGGCAGGTGTTTATCTTTTCCACAAGGCAGGTATTATGAAAACGAACAACAGAAATATTCACGAGCTCAGTCTTGCACTGAGCTAAACCTGTCATTTGGGCTCAGAAATCAGTAGCTACTCAACATTACAATCTCGTTGTTATCATTGTTCGTTTTCTCCTCATTTATTGCCTAGCTCTAAAAAAAGCTGAAATACTTTGAGTCCAGAAACTTTTCCCTGCTCTTTTTAATTTAATTTTATTTTTTTATTCTACTTTAAGTTCTGAGGCACATGTGCAGAACGTGCAAGTTTGTTACACAGGTGCACACGTGCCATGGTGGTTTGCTGCACTCATCAACCCATCATCTACATTAGGTATTTCTCCTAATGCTGTCCCTCCCCTATCCCCTAAACCCCTGCTATTCCCGCCCCAGTCCCCCACCCCTAACATGCCCTGGTGTGTGATGTTCCCCTCCCTCTGTCCATGTGTTCCATTGTTCAACACTCACTTATGAGTAAGAACATGTCGTGTTTGGTTTTGTGTTCTTGTGTCAGTTTGCTGAAAATGATGGTTTCCAGCTTCATCCATGTCCCTGCAAAGGACATGAACTCATCCTTTCTTAGGGCTGCATAGTATTCCATGGTGTATATGTGCTACATTTTCTTTATCCAGTCTGTCATTGATGGGCATTTGGGTTGGTTCCAAGTCTTTGCTATTGTGAACAGTGCTGCACTAAACATATGTGTGCATGTCTTTATAATAGAATAATTTATAATTCTTTGGGTATATACCCAGTAATGGGATTGCTGGGTCAAATGGAATTTCTATTTCTAGGTCTTTGAGGAATCGCCACACTGTCTTCCACAATGGTTGAACTAATTTACATTCCCAGCAACAGTGTAAAAGCATTCCTGTTTCTCCACATCCTCTCCAGCATCTGTTGTCTCCTGATTTTTTAATGATCGCCATTCTAACTGGTATCTCAATGTGGTTTTGATTTGCATTTCTCTAATGACCAGTAATGATGAGCATTTTTTCATATGTTTGTTGGCTGCATAAATGTCTTCTTTTGAAAAGTGTCCGTTCATATGCTTTGCCCACTTTTTGATGGGGTTGTTTTTTTCTTGTAAATCTAAGTTCTCCATAGATTCTGGGTATTAGCCCTTTGTCTGATGGGTAATTTGCAATTATTTTTCCCATTCTGTTGGTTGCCAGTGCACTCTGTTGATAGTTTCTTTTGCTATGCAGAAGGTCTTAAGTTTAATTAGATCTCTCTTGTCTATTTTGGAGTTCATGTCCTTTGTAGGGACATGGATGAAACTGGAAACCATCATTCTCAGCAAACAGACACAAGAACAGACAACCAAACACCGCATGTTCTCACTCATAATTGGGTGTTGAATAATGAGAACACATGGACACAGGGAGGGGAACGTCACACACTGGGGCCTGGGGTGGGGAACTAGGAGAGGAATAGCAGGGGGTGCAGAGATTGGGGAGGGATAGCATTAGGAGAAACAACTCACAATCCCAATGGCAGCTCTAAGGACGATGGTGTTAAGTCACGAGGAGCTGCCCCTACGATCCAGTCACCGCCCCCTGCCCCCCAGACTCACCTCCAGCACTGGGAACCACAATTGAACATGAGATTCAGGTGGGATCACAGACCCGAACCTTGTCAATTTCTATCCAGGCTTTGCCCCGGAATCCATAGTATCCTACTCCGTTCTTCCTCCACATACAATTCGTCTCCATTTCTGTCTGTTTCAATCCTGCCTGGAGCCCTGAGTCAGAGATTCCCACTGGCTTTGCCGCTGTTTGGATTACCATCACAGCCGTCTAAGTGCGAGTTGCTCCTCTTTTCTGATTTATCTTCCACACTACTGACAGGCTATTCTTCCTGAAAAAGGGTCAGCCTTTCCAAGCCTGCTTTGAAGCCTTCGTTGGCTTTCCATTGCCGGTAAGGCGGTGGTCAGGCTGCCCACTGGGGCAGGGGAAATGCAGTCCACATGCTCAGTGGCAGCCCTTGCCTTCTCTTCGCTAAATTGAAAATCTGTCCACGCCAGCCCCTACTGGTTCCTAAGACCCAGTTCTCTCCTCCTCTTCCCCATTCCACTGCAGCCTCTTCCATGCCACGTAAATGTCTGTATGTGCTCAAGGCCCGACCAGATGTTACCTTTTCTCTTGAACCTGTTTCCAATTCTTTCAAAGGCACATTTTGTGATATTTCCCACTGTGGCATCACACTTTTCCTGTATGTCTAGTCTAGCAGCTGTAATATGAGTCCTACATGGTGAGTCACTGATGATCTTACTCTCAATTGCCATTCCTTTGAAGGCGATGGCCTAGTTTATTTTCTCTGTGTTGATAAAAACGTAACAAGTCATAATACACTATTAGTACTTAAGATGTATTTGTTGGCTGGGCGTGGTGGCTCACGCCTGTAATTCCAGCACTTTGGGAGGCTGAGGTGGGCAGATCATGAGGTCAACAGATCGAGATCATCCTGGCCAACATGGTGAAACCCTATCTTTACTAAAAATACAAAAATTATCTGGGCATAATGGCGTGTGCCTGTGGTTTCAGCATTTGGGGGGCTGAGGCAGGAGAATCACTTGAACCTGGGAGGCGGAGTTTGTAGTGAGCCAAGATCCCCCTACTGACTCCAGCCTGGCAACAGGGTGAAATTGAGTCTCAGAAAAAAAAGATGTATTTGTTTATGAAGGTAAAGACGTTTTTCATAAATTTCGCCCGTGAGAACTCCGTGCTTATTTTCTACTTTCCACTGGAAAACATGTATGCACTTTAATTTTTATTTTGCATAAATTCTGCTTCTCTTTAGTTTTTTACTCTTTGTGTTTCTCAAACTTAAGTATTTTCGGAGTCCCAAGATAACCCTAAGAATTCTTCTGATTCCAGTTGGGGAAATATAACATAAATTAATTTTGATATTCATGTTGATCAGTTGGAACTACAGTGATAAAATACAGTAATAATATTGCAGATACTGAAATTACATTTACTGAGAGTTCACATGCCAGGTAATGTTCTATTTATTTCACATGCATTAAATCATTTAGACTGCAAAATAACCCTAAGAATTAGGTACTATTTCTCTCTTTTTTTTTTCTTTCTTATTTTTCTTTTTCTTTTCTTTTCTTTTTTTTTTTTTTGAGACCGAGTCTTGCTCTGTGGCCCAGGCTGGAGTACAATGGCACGATCTTGGCTCACTGCAGGCTCCGCTTCCTGGGTTCAAGTGATTCTCCTGTCTTAGCCTCCCGAGTAGCTGGGCCTACAAGCATACACCACCCTGCCTGGCTCAATTTTGTATTTTTAGTAAATACACGGTTTCATCATATTGGCCAGCCTGGTCTCGAACTCCTGACCTCAGGTAAACCGCCCACTTTGGCCTCCCAAAGTGCTGGGATTACAGACGGAGGTGGAGGAACTGCCACGTGACACATCTATTCATCTTACCATTATGTTCATCCGATCTTTCCAATAAAGGCTTTAGTCACAAAGAGGACTGACAGCAAGGGCAGCTTGATGCAGAAAAAACACATCTTTATGGTCAGAAGTAAATTTGGAACATACACCCTACTAGATGTAAGTATTTTGAGTCAGTTTTACCCAAATAAGCATTTATTCAATGAACATATATTAAGCTTAAACTTAAAGACACTGGGCTAGGGTGCACAAATAGGCAGATGTCATGTAACCAATCACTGTGAAATATACGTGGAAACATCTTCTGTGTGGAAAGCAATCTGTCTCTAAAGAGCAGGACTCTATTTAGAAGACTTTCTGAGGAACCATGTACCTTCCCAGACTTCTAGTTTATTCTTTCTAGCCCCACAGAAGAATTTACCCAGGCAATACCATTTTCACTTCAAAATAGGACCATTCTAGTCTTTGTACCTGAAAACCAAGACTCTATTTATTGCCCTCTTCTTCCTAGGACTGACCAGAGGAGACTGCATTGTGTCTAAATAGGACAGTGATTTGTCCACTCAGAAAATTTTGTTGAGCACCTACTCTCTGCCAGACACTGCCAGGTGCTGGTTAGACAGCGGCGAACGAGACAAAAACGTTCTAATTCCCATTCTCCTTGAGTTTACTGCCTAGTGTGTGCTTTGGTGGGCTACAGCGAAATGGAAACACATCTGTTATCAACCACAGAAGCCGTTTATTCAAATTTCCAGCAGTAAGGTGGCACACCTCCAGTGATTGATCGTGCTGGATTCTCCCTTGCTGTGCATGTTCCTGCAAAGTCTCATTAGGACCTTTACGCTAAAAATATCTGACGGAGCTAAATTTTGGAAAAGGAAAGTATGATTTGAGGAATTGATTTTTAGCGGCTGAGTGGCTCAGGAAGTCAGGAGTGCCCTGCGGAGCTTTATGCCTCGGGTCCTCTCATTTGAAAGCAGCAGAGGTTGGAACAGCTCTTAGTTATTAACACCTAATGGCTGCTTTGTGACTTCTCAAGTGTGTTGGACTCCTCCTCCCAGGTCCCAGGGAATGGAAAGATACTTATTTGAATTTAATTAACTCAGAGGAGATTGGGCCCAAAGGATGATGATTGCATATACCAGGGACTGAATGTTCCTGCCTTTCCCCTCAAACTTTATGATGGATTTGTTGGACTAATAATTGCCAGGAGTGTGTGAAAAAGAAGTCTCCCCCAGAAGTAAAGCCAATGTCACCACGGCTCCCCCTGTGCCTCAGTTATGTCCCTACCTCTGTCTGTAAGTGCCTTTGCTGCAATACTCCTTTTGCAGAAAACCACTTCGTGGACCAGGTAAAATCTCCATCAAAAACACAGAGAAGAGAAGAGCAGCAAAGGAAGCTTCCAATCATTGCTTTGCCCTTTGAGGTAGACTGCCAGTCTGTCTTTCATTCCTAACTATGTGCATAGAGATCATTACTGTGTTAACTTAAATGACCTTTCACCTTGCTGAGAGTCTTCTATAACCTCCACCCAAATTCCTGTGGAGACTGTAGACATGCTACGTGCAGGAAACGTGATTTTGTAGATGAAATCATGCGCAAAGCCATTTGTGTACGTGGTCATTCATTCTCACATATGTGTTGTGGACCTGCTGTGTGTGCAGCACTGTCAGGCCCTGCAGGGTCAGTCTGAGCCAGACAGGTATAACTGTGGCCTCACGCAGCTTACAAGCATTTTGCTTCTCACTTGCCTAACCAGGGCATGTGTTAGGCACTGTATGAGGGATCACAGAAGATTCCAAAATAAATAGGAAGCATTTTTTTTTTTTGAGACTGAGTCTTGCTCTGTCACCAGGCTGGCGTACAGTAGCACGATATCGGCTCACTGCAACCTCCGCCTCCCAGGTTCAAATGATTCTTCTGCTTCAACCTCCCGAGTAGCTGGGACTACAGGTGTGTGCCACCACGTACCACACCCAGCTAATTTTTATTTTTAGTAGATACGGGGTTTCACTATGTTGGTCAGGATGGTCTCAATCTCTTGACCTCGTGATCCAAAGTGATCCTGCCTTGGTCCCAAAGTGCTGGGATTACAGGCATGAGCCACTGTGCCCAGCCAATAAGAAATATTTCTAAGGAAAGAGTGTAGGGCATCTGAACTCGGACAATGGCAGTGGAGCCATAAGAGAGAGGCAGAGTCTTTAAAGACCATTTGGAAGTAGAATCAATAGCATATGGTTTGGAGGAGAACCAGGTGGAGGACAGCTTTAGGGAAGGAAGCAGTGGTGACAGGAGGGAGGGGGCAGCCCTGCCCTGCGCTTGAGACACTTGGAATTGAAGGTGACTACCGTCCATGCACTTTTAAGGTCAAATGAGAGACTACGAGCCTTTCTAATGTCAAGAAAGAACAGGACTGTAGCCATCCCCGCTAGACACATATGCCAGATGCCGTTAATTACTCCTTCTAGCTCTTCTCAAAGGATTTTTGGTGGTTTAAAAAGCCACATGGAAAGAATAAGGTAGAAATGAGGACATAAGGGCTATGGTGAACATATTCTGCTTGTAAAATCTCTCTCTAGGCTGGGCACAGTGGCTCATGCCTGTAATCCCAGCACTTTGGGAAGCTGAGGTGGGTGGACCACCTGAGGTCAGGAGTTGAGACCAGCCTGGCCAACATGGCAAAACCCCGTTTCTGCTAAAAATAACAAAAATTAGCTGGTGTGGTGGTACGCTCCTGCAATCCCAGCTACTTGAGAGGCTGAGTCAGGAGAATCCCTTGAACCTGGGATGTGGAGGTTACAGTGAGCCGAGATCGCACCACTGCACTCCAGCCTGGAAGACAGAGCAAGCCTGGAAGACACCTCAAAAAAAAAAAAAAAAGAAAAAGAAAACTACTCCCAGATATAAAAGCTAGTAGTTCCTGCTGCTTATATATCTACAGATTTCTATTTCTAGATCTGATTCTATATAAAGGCCGATGTTTGATTTTTCGACATTTCTGTGAGCTAATTTAGAACTTTTCAAAACAATTTTTTTTTCCTTAAACTTACCAGAGTGGATTTTCTTTGTTTTCAACCAAGGAACTCTCACCTTATTTTAAAAGGTTCCTGGAAGTGAGAGATTGCAAATCACAGATACTCAGTCGTGTCACCAGTTGAGCTGAGGTGACAGGAGCTACCCTGACAACCCTCTCCCTGGATGGACAGTTAGGAATCCCTGTGATAAACCCAGCAAAGTGAATGGCTTGCTTCCATGTTTTTTGCCTTGGGAATTAGTTCACTGTATTGGTGTGTTTTCATGCTGCTGATAAAGACGTATCTGAGACTGGGCAATTTACAAAAGAAAGAGGTTTAATGGGCTTACACTTCCGCAGGGCTGGGGAAGCCTCATAATCGTGGCAGAAGGCAAGGAGGAGCAAGTCCCGTCTTACATGGATGGCAGCAGGCAAAGAGAGAGCTTGTGAAGGAAGGCCCCCATTTTTAAAGCTGTCGGATCTCATGAGACTTACTCTCAGAACAGCATGGAAAGACCACCCCCCATGATCCAGTCACCTCCCACTGGGTTCCTCCCACCACACATGGGAACTGTGGGAGTTGCAGTGTGGGGACACAGTCAAACCGTATCATTCCACCTCTTACCCCTCCCAAATCTCATGTTCTTACATTTCAAAACCAATCATGCCCCCACAACAGTGCCCCAAAGTCCTAACTCATTTCAGCATTAACTCAAAAATCCACAGTCTAAAGTCTCATCTGAGATAGGCAAGTCTCTTCCACCTATGAGCTTGTAAAATCAAAAGCAAGTTAGTTACTTCCTAGATACAATGCGGGTACAGGCCTTGGGTAAGTACAGCCATTTCAAACGGGAGGAATTGGCCAAAACAAAGGGGCCGCAGGCTGTATTCAAGTCTGAAAGCCAGCAAGGCAGCCAAATCTGAAAGGTCCAAAATGATCTCCTTTGACTCCATGTCTCCCATCCAGGTCATGGTGCTGCAGGAGGTGGGTCCCATGGTCTTGGGCGGCTCCACCGCTGTGGCTCTGCAGGGTACAGGCCCCCACCTGGCTGCTTTCACGGGCCGTCATTGAGTGTCGGTGGCTTTCCCAGGTGCACAGTGCAAGCTGTCAGTGGATCTGTCATTCTGGGGGCTGGAGGACGGTGGCCCTCTTCTCACAGCTCCACTAGGCAGTGCCCCAGGAGGGACTCTGTGTGGGAAGTCAGGAAAGACGGGCTGGCTAACCACGGAGCTCACTCTGCCAGAGGCCTGCAAGTCCAGCTTGCTGTGAAACCTTAACCATTCAATTCAGCTGTTTGCCTCTGCCTCCTTTTCAAAAAAGAGAGGAGAATTTTACCTTATTTTGTCTTATAATTGTCTTTTTTATTTCCACTACTGCATATTATGTGTATTGGGCGGTGATTAAATGTTATTTGAATATATTTAAATACTTCCTTCAACCATAGGTATCTCCATCAGTAGAAGCTACTCTGGACTTGAGCATCAGTTCCCATCATTAAAAGATCCTGAACCTAAATCCGAGGCAGTGATTGGACAGTCATTGGACAGTCTTACAATTTTCTTATTTGGGGAGGAAGTGAGTGAATTTTAGATTTTAACTAATGTGTAAATTAAATGCGGTTAGGGCATTTTTGAAATCGTTATATTGGCAGAGGAGAATTGGCTTGCATGTTGGAATGAGGTGAGCGCACTATTGTGAACAACTGTTGTTTCTGCCTATTTTTTTCACTCACTTTAAGCTAAGAATTGCTTTAACAACAAGCAAGTCCTGGACGCAGTGGCTTACAGCAGTAGAGGCTTGTATCCTACCCACAATATGTGTCCATATGTGTTGGACCCAGGTGGAAGAAGCTGCCCTTACCTGGGAGGTTGCAATGGGCTGGGGGAGCACAGAGAAGCACGTTCGGGTTCTTCCGACTTCCTCTAGAAGTGATGCTCACTTCCGCTCACATGCCATCTGTCAGAGCAGCTCACAGGTCAATGCTGACAGCCGTGGGCTGGGGTGGATATGTCCTGCAAGAGAAGGCATCCTGGGAAGAACTCTGGACACCCTTCCTTTTCTGTGAATAGCTACCTACTTTTCTTTGTGACAATGATGCTTGCCATCTCTAAGCCAATAGACATCTGACAGAGCTGACCCAGCTCCACGCGGCGTGAGAGCCCGGGTTAGCTCACCTGAGCGTTCCGTTTCTCTGGCCAAAGCAAGTCTAATAAAATCCGATTCCTGGAAGAGGAAATCTGTTATCTGTTGGAGTGCCTAAGAAGATGGCCTGTAATCCTGGAGCTACAAGGAAGAATCTAGGTGAAGAAAGAGGTGGCTAAAAGTGAACTCATCATAGAAGCAAACATGACTGAGAGGCTGAGCAGGTGAGCTGAAGTCTGAAGGCTGATGTGACCGCTGCGGTCCCTGTACCCACCGATGCCAGCAGGAGACGGTCTAAACCTGCAGTTCCTAAACATCTAAGTCAACACTTCTTTTTTCTTGAGCTAGCGAATATAGGTTTCTATTACTTGCAACTAAAGAGTTCTCACTTATAAAAGAAGGAAAGTTATTGTAAATGTTTAAACTTAAACTGTGCCCTATGTAGATGGCTCTGTACACTTTGCTTTAGGCAGGTCACTCCTTTCGTTACAAGCTTCATAGACAGCAACTCAGAGAAACCCTGAATTAGTATACTGTACTATTGTTATGCTGTATCTACAGTGTGAGAAATTGCCTAACATATGTCAAATATGATCAAAAATTGGTGATTTCATATGGTCCAACTCAATGCAATCCACAATATTGCATAATAAAAACAAACGACTTGTTCAGCAATTAAAGCATTTCTGAGAGTAAATTTCTGCTGTAAGACACCTATAAAGCCAGGTACAAAGTGTAGCACAGGCCAGCAATATCAGCGGCACTGAGAATTTGCTATAAATGCAGAATCCCAGGCCCCATCCAGACCAATTAAATCAGAATGCGCATTTTAACAAGATCCCTAGATGATTTTTTTTTTCACATTAAAATTTAAGAAGTACCCACAGGCCAGGCATGGTGGCTCACGCCTGTAATCCCAGCACTTTGGGGGGCCAAAATGGGTGGATCACACAAGGTCATGAGTTCGAGACCAGCCTGACTAACATGGTAAAACCCTGTCTCCACTAAAAATACAAAAATTAGCCAGGTATAGTGACAGACGCCTGTTATACCAGCTACTCAGGAGGCTGAGGCAGGAGAATTGCTTGAACCTGGGAGCTGGAGTTTGCAGTGAGCTGAGATTGCGGCATTGAACTACAGCCTGGGAGACATAGTGAGACTCCATCTCAAAAAAAAAAGAAAAGAAAAAAAGAGGTACCCAGAAAGAAGACTATGTGATATGGTAAATATCACCAAGAACACCCCTATAAAAATGCATTAAAACAAATACAGGATTGCATAACAGTTCTCATGCTAACTTAATGGCATAATGTCAAGTCATTCTAATGGGTGAAAAATTCCTAAGGTAAATCTTTGGAAGCAGTTGAGATTATATGCTCCAGCAATAGAATACTGTTGCTATTTTCCCAAAGACCAGAGCAACTGATAAAAATCAAGTAGCTAGTAACCCCCCTGTTCTCCCCAATACATTATGCAATAAGGAGATTCAGAAACTTCATTTGAGTAAAATGTGGGGTCCCCTGACAGCATGGCCCACTCTCCTGTCCAATGTGGGCAGCAGTGGAGTCCACCTGGTCATGGCGGTCCACTTGCATTTAAATCCTTGTGCTGTGACTCCCAGGGCAGCGGTGGAAGTGCTGGTTCACCATCATGACAACCCAACCTGGAGAGCGTGGGTCTGCGGAAGCCTGGGACGTGGGGACCGACTCAGCCTTCATGCTTCCTCTGCCCAGGCTGCCCCATTTCTCCACCTCGTGTTTGCCCTTCCTCTTGCTTTGTTTTTCCTCTGCCACCCAAAATAAGAATTTTTACCTGTCAGGTTGAAGAATAGAGTCTGGGCATAGGACACAGCCAGGTTCCCATTATATTCAAACTCATTTTTCAGTGGGTTACAGTCTGCTCTTATTCCAATGTGGGAAAGACTGTTTCACTGAGGAGAAAACTAGTAAGAGGGGGCTGTACTTTTTTTTTTTTTAATGCTGAGTTCCCAGTGCTTGGGTGCACTGTCGTCAGTGACCTGTCAGTGTATCCGATTACACACTGCCAGCGTTCTGCCTCCCCATTAATCAGAGGGTGGATTGCGTGGCTAATCCATGGAGGAGGGTGTTTGTGAGCAAAGCTGACCTGACATCATAGGAAGTTCTCAGGAATCAGCCACCAAATAGAGGTATAAAGCATCTGGTGAAAATCATTATAAAAATAATTAGATTTTTAAAATCTCTCTGCTTCAGCTCCTCAGATGAATTTGCAGCTGGGGAGATCTTTAAACACAGAATTAAGCTCCTGATTAGTGAAGGTAACATTTGGGTATATTTTATCCAGCATAAGTAAACATTCTGAGTTCTTTAATTTGAAACCAGAAAAAAAAATTATATTTATTTATTTTTTTTCCTTTGGCTGCTGCTTCTGTCTTTTGTTAGAGAATTAACTTCAGTAGCCCCATGACTGGAAGAGAAGATGGTACTAGAAAGCCTTATTTTTCTGCATCAGAATGTATTTCTCTATGTTACTGGCATGAAATAACAGAATGAAACTTGATGGTGCTGCTCAGTTTTCCTCACCGTTAACATGAATAAGTATTCTGGGCATTTGCTTAGACTTTTCCATCGACACAACTCACAATCAAAAGGACCAAGGGTCAGGAGCTAGATAAGCCCTCTCCTATTGCCTCTTCATTCCTGGGTGCTAAGCCGGAATGAAAGCACCCAGAGCAAATGCAGATGAGCAGGGAGCTCAAGATGGACAAGATTTGGAGTGATGCTAGCTAAATATCCTTAAAACGCATAACAAACTACTTGGTCTTTGCTTATATTTTGAGCAAGTTTTTTCTGTATGATTAGTTGTAGCCAACATTTCTTCCAAATAACTGTAAATTCCAGAATGCAGGGGTGTGTCTAAGACACCTTCATACATGTTCTTCACTAAATTAATATAGCCATTTTGATAAAGTCATTTGAAGAATCAGGGTACCATGGCAGTAAAAGACGAAAAAACAGCATTGAAAGAGAAATATGTGAGAAACACCTTAGAGTTTGTTGAAATATAAATACGGTGAGCTTAGAAATCAAATATGAACCAACTTTACTATCATTCTGTCTTCTTTTTTCCTTTCTTCGAGTTTTGTTCTTTCTTCCTTCTTTCTTCTAGATCATACTGATAAAGTAGTCTAAAAAAAAACTTGTAACCTACAAATATTAATGTTCTGGTACATGTCCTAGTATTTAAGTAGTGATTATTTTGATGGGACTAACATGTGAAAAGAAATAAACATACATTATTGAGTATTCAGAAAAATGCGTATGTTCATTTTCTATTAAAAATGCTATTTAAAATAATAATAATAATAAAAGATGCCCTGTTAGTCTTTATTTTGCTGAGTGCTTACTGTGGCCCACACCTCTGTTACTCATGTGTTTTTCATTGCCTCTGTTAAGTTTTGGCATCCTTTAGGCATGTTAAAAGTAAAATGTAGGCTTGGTATGGTGGCTCATGACTGTAATCCCAGCACTTTGGGAGGCCAAGGTGGGTGGATCGCCTTAGGTCAGGAGTTTGACTAGCCTGGCCAACATGCTGAAACCCTGTTTCTACCAAAAATCCAACAAGTTAGCTGGGGGTGGTGGCAGGTGCCTGTAACCCCAGCTACTCGGGAGGCTGAGGCAGGAGAATCACTTGAACTCAGGAGTTGGAGGTTGCAGTGAGCCGAGATCGCGCCACAGCACTCCAGCCTGGGCGGGAGAGCCAGACTCCATCTCAAAATAGAAAAAAAAAGTAAAACAGCACACAATAACATTTGAAGAATTTATCTGAGCAAACAGAAATTCATGAATCAGGAAGCTCCAAACCACAACTGGGTCAGGAACCCCACAAGAGGAAAGGAAGGATGAGCGTGGAATAAAGGAAAAAAAATTAATGGGTTACAGTTACACAGTTTTCCTTATGTGGTCGATTTTATTGGAAAGTCCCTACTTCTATAATTATAAGTTAGTTGGCTGCTTCAGATTGGTTGGGCTTAAATTCTGTTTTTCTTTAATATAGGCATTTACAAGAAATAGCTCAAATTAAGTTTCACTTCTGTTTGCCAATCAAGCAAGGTTAGGCTCACTGGCTGTGTCTGGTCGTTTCATGTTAATTTGCCTTCATAGGCATGACTTTTCTTTTGAGGGAAGAGGCTCTTGGAGGAAAAGTCCCACTGAAGGTGTAACCAGGACATGCTGTGTGATTTTCCAGATAGAGAAAGGGAGAGAGAGGTCTCAGTGCAGAAGATTAAGGAAGCAGAAACAATGACATTCTAAACGGAAAAGCAGAGATTTGAGTCTTCGGTGATGCCAAAGCCTTGTGTCTCCGCCAAGAACCTCTTCACTTCTTTTTTCTTTTCTTTTCCTTCTTTTTCTTTCTTTCTTTCCTTCCTTTCTTCTTTCTTTCTTTCCTTCCTTCTTTCTCTCTCTCTTTTTTTTTTTTTTTTTTTACGGAGTCTTGCTCTGTCTCCAGGCTGGAGTGCAGTGGCGCAATCTCCACTCACTGCAACCTCCGCCTCCCGGGTTCAAGTGATTCTCCTGCCTCAGACTCCCGAGTGGCTGGGACCACAGGCACGCACCACCACACCCAGCTAACTTTTGTATTTTTAGCAGAGATGGGGTTTCAGCATGTTGGCCAGGTTGTCTCGATCTCTTGATCTCGTGATCCTCCCACCTCGGCCTCCCAAAGTGCTGGGATTACAGGTGCGAGCCACCGCGCCTGGCCGAAACTCTTCATTTCTTGAACGCAAAGTGTTGTGCATATTCGCCTTTACTTATTCAATGCTAACATAGCACCTGGTAATTTCTCAGTGAAACCTCTGAATTTTACTTTTTAAACGTGTTCTTACTATGCGCTCTGCTCCTTTTAAAACCGACTTCCGATGCATTAGGTCATTGCCTTCTGTGGACACCTGGGATAATCTCCAGAGTCATTTTTCTGCCTTGTATCGTTACTTTCAGTCTATGCACTGTATGAATCATTCCTGCTTCCTTCCGTATTTCCTCAGATTACCATCCAAGCTCCACAACTGACCCATGAAGTTACTTAGTGTCGCCTGAACAGCCAATGCAAATTCTATGCTGATACTTATCCATGACATTGTCACTTTCCCTCTGCTGAAATGACCTTGTATACACGAAAAAACGTCTGACTTATTCTTTGAGACTCATTTCAAGGTTTCCTCTACGGCGCTGTTTGGAATCTGCCCAGAACCGGAAGCTCTGTTCTTTTTGCTAGTGTTGGGTCTTGTGTAAATACGGTTACAGCGGATGTTACAGTGTCATAAGGATCAGACTTATGTCTGTTTCCCCTACTAATCTGGAAGTTTCTGGAGGCAAGGACATCGTACTTGGCATTGTATCCTTGGAGCACACGCACTTGAGCTCAATAAATGTTATTAAATGAATCTTTTGTACGAATCAGTGGATAATCTATTCGTTAGCAACAAGACACTCACACATGCCAAAAATACACTGTTCTCTAATTAGAGGTTATAATTGGTGACAAAGACGCTTCAGACAGTGCATGAATTCACAGAACCCGAGTCTGTTGGCATGCTGAGGACGGCAGTGTGACATCAAGTGACTCGGGACATTTCGAGCAGGGTGACATATTAGCCTCTTACACCACCTAGAAATGCACACGGTTTACAACCACATTGGCTAAAATCAACATCAAAACCCCAAGCGGGAATACTGCTCAGTGGAATGGTATGGTTAGGTCAAAAGTAAACAGAGTTCACAAGAAAAAACATCTAAAAATAATGGCCTGAAAAGTGATGACTCTTCTCTCTACGATGTAATGGTTTCTGAAGGAATTGCTTGCCTGAATAATCTTATAATGAGCTCATCACAGTTAGGGAGAACATTAGGTCCCTTAATTCTAGCATCCCACCTAAGGCAGGACTTCTGGGGAGATGCCAGTCCAGATTCTACTTGAACGCTTCCAGAAATGAGGGTCTCATCACTGCAGAGGGAAGCATCTCCTTATTTTGGAGGAAGCTCATTTAATTTTGGATTGTTCATGCTGAGATGAAATCTGCCTTCAATCCATTGACCCTGGTTGTTTTCTCAGAGCTACATAGAACACATCAACTTGTTTTTCTGTGTGACAACCTGTCACGTATTTGAAGACAGCTATCATTTCTGCCAAAAGCTTATTTTCCATTAGACTAGAAACACTTCATTTCATGCAGTAATTTCTTAGGTGATGTTTGTTTAAAGCCTTCAGCTCTCTCTGGCCATATTCCAAAAGACACACTTCAGTATGGTAAGGAAACGGACCCAACACTGCGAGTGTACCTGAGCATGGCAGGCGTGTCTCACCTTGTGTGTGCAACCTACTTCATTATCAAAATCAAATATTGTACCATATTCAATGAATAAATGGATTGAAAATATTATTAGCTAGGAATTGTTCTTGGATAGAAAGGTAAGACAGTCTTTGCTTCGAGAAACCTACAACCTAGCAAAATAAAAAATACTCTTTCAATAAATGTTGCTATTGTCTAAGCACTACAGTTGAGGCATAGCAAGATATGATTATCAAGTAGTTGACATATTAGGTTATTGCACAATGGGAGATCTCTGCTTCTTTCAGACCACTTGATATTAATTAAGGCCTTCCAGACTGTGCCATTTAAAAATCTAAACGCAGCACCCTCTCCCGTCTTTCCTAATTTCATGATGTTGATTTTGCTGTAATTCCAGCAGAGCAAGGTCTTTTAAATCTTTGTTCTGTCATCAAGTATGTTCGTTTTCCTTTCTAAGCTTCATGTCACCTCTGACAGCAGCAGGGAAGCTGGCTGCACCGTTCAGGAGCCGTAGCCTGTGTTCAGCTTTCCCAGCAGAAATATGTGTTGGGGAATTTGGCTAATGGGAAGTGGTAAGGCATATATTTAGAAAAGACAGTTTATTTTGCCCCTGACAAATATAGATACTTGGAATTCTATCCACCGTGACTCACAGAAAGTGCAGAGGGTTCTCAGTCCCTAAGGGCTGTGTGGTTGTATGTTGGCATACGGTGAAGCCAGGGCCTGAGAAAGAGACAGAAACACAGCAACGGCTGATGGTTTGGGCCAGTTTCTGACACCAAATGCCAGACTGCAAGTTGAAACGTCCCCTTATCTCCAGCCCTGCAAGGTCGCTTATAATGTTCTTAAAATAATTTTTTTATTGCATTTTAGGTTGTGGGGTACATGTGAAGAACATGCAAGATTGTTGCATAGGTACACACATGGCAGTGTGGTTTGCTGCCTTCCTCCCCTTCACCTATATCTGGCATTTCTCCCCATGCTCTCTCTCCCCACCTCCCCACCTCCCACTGTCCCTCCCCTATTTGCCCTGACAGACCCCAGTGTGTGATGCTCCTCTCCCTGTGTCCACGTTTTCTCATTGTTCAACACCTGCCTATGAGTGAGAACATGCAGTATCTGATTTCCTGCTCTTGTGTCAGTTTGCTGAGAATGATGGCTTCCAGGTTCATCCATGTCGCTATAAAGGACATGAACTCATCGTTTTTGATGGCTGCATAATATTCCATGGTGCATTAAGCTTCCTTTTCATTGTCTCTGCTTGAACTGCATGTAGCTGTTAAGGAGGCCTTCCTGGCCGCCCTGTGGAGCAGCACCAGCCCTGCCTCTGTACCGGCTCTGCCATTGCCCAGCCCTTTTGCCCATGGCTCTTAACACCGTGAGACTCACTACAGAGTTCCTCCTCGGAGAGTCTTCGACTCCCCTCATCCCTACATCCACATGCACCAGAATGTGAGCTCTGCAAAAGCATGGGCTTGGCTTTGTTGACTGTGAACAGGGCCTGGCACAAACACGTGTTCTATCGGCCTGTGCTCTGGAAATGTTTGTTGAATACATGAATGAATCTGAAGCAATATGATTGTAAATTATCTATGTACTTAGCTGGTAGAAGATTAAAAAAAATAATGACAATGGAAACCAGTGCCAATGTCATGTTTATTTGATCCTTCCTAGAAAGATAAGATTAATTACACAAAGAATTTTGAGCTTCTCTAAATGAAAGAGCTTTCTGTGTAGTTTCAGTGTGTGCTGGTGTTCTTTAGCATGCAGAGAAAAGAGTTTATGAAATAGTAATCATAGCTACCCATTACCAAATACTGAGTAATGGGGTAATGGCTTAACATACATTTTCTCATTAAGCATAGATTTTATTGTACGTCTTGTTTATACAACAGAGGGAGCTCGGAGGGCATCAGCCATTTGCCCATGGCCCACAGCTCAAAGGGCCAGAGTCTAACTCCTCTCACCTTGCAACGCTTACTAACAAGCAACAAGCAAAGAAACACATGCATCTTCGTTTTATGAAACATGCCAGAATGATCACCACCCTGGCTGGGGAACTTTATATCCAGCTGATGGGAGTCCTGTAGAGTGTAACCACATAATCGTGATGGCTTTGCTTAGAAAAGTGACCTCCGAAGTGACACCTCGGTATTTTCTACTCCTCGTATGGCTTGCAAATTGAATTTGCCAAGAAAATCAGGTAAAGCGATGTTTTTGAAGCGGTCAGCATTCTTTACATCTGAAAGAAGTTAGGTGTCTCTCTATCACATTCATCGCTCCCTCAACGTAGATTTTACAATCCAAATGAGAGAGCCGTATCAAGAAAAGCGTGCACTTCTCTCCTGCTGACAATTTTGTTAGGTAAGACAAATGACAAAGCTTGCTCTTCAGACCCTGTCTGAATTCTAAAACTCTTGCAGAAGCAATTCTTACCCAAGAGTTCATGGGAGGAAGTAAAGGGATTGCCCATAAACCAGACACATTTGGGAAGGGACAGAAAGCAGAAAAGTGCAGCCACAAGGGCCTTGTGCAGAGATGCTCTTAGGGCTTCACACGTGCCAGGTCGCCGATTGTAGGTGAGTTTGTGTGGCTGAGCTTCGGGGCACACTGGGGACCTTCCGGGCCCTGCGTCCCCAGGGCATGCCCTGATTATTGACCCCACGCTCATACACGTGACTGAAACATGTGTGGTCTGCACCCACACTAGGGTCATGTCTCTCCCGTGTGGGAAGCTCTCCTTCCCTGCTCCAGCCTCACGTGTCGCCTTTCAGCACCACTTACATTTAGAAATAAAATGCATGAGGAGAGAGCGGGAAACAGGTAACACTCAGCAGAGACCACTCGCAGGTGCAGGTCCTGAAACACTGTCTGCAGCTTTCGCCCCGGAGGGCTCCTTCCTATCAGTGTTTCTGTGAAGGGTGCGTCGGCTCTCAGGGCAGTTATGGTGTCTTTCATCTCGTTCTGCAGACATAAAGCATCTGATTGAGGAAGTCTTAGGACTCCTCCCAAAAGGCATCTCAGGTTCTAATCTTAGTTATGACAAAGCCTATGATCTAGGCTACTATCCAACAAGGGTCGCAGTCAGGGTTTAATGCACGGAAGAGTTTGCAACAAAAGATGTTGAGCTTACGTGTAGAAAATAAACCACCACCAAGGACTTTACAGAGCTTCGTCCTCAGATCTCAAACCAGCTTGAGGCATCACAGTAAAGAAAACGGTGGTGACCATCACAAGCCACCAGTTTCTCCTTGTCCAAGCACAGGGTGTAGAGAGAGGGGTGCAGAGGTCCTACTTCCTAAAGGGCATTGCCATCCTGAAGGCTGAGTAGTGCCACAATCTTGCCTCAGGTCTCCATAGCCTGGAGGACCGGGCAGAACTGTCCCAGAGGCTGGACAGCTTCAATTCCCTCTGTCTTCTTAGCACAGGTCCCAATGCTTCTTATGCCATATACCTTAAAAACGTTGGCTGGACGTGGTGGTTCAGGCCTGTAATCCCAGCAATTTGGGAGGCTGAGGTGGGAGGATCACAAGGTTGGGAGTTCGAGTTTCTCCCATGCAAGGTCAGTGAGAGAACACATAGTCACAGACCCGTTTCTCCAAACACGGTTTTCTTCCCTTCACTCCTGGATTAATAACGATAATAATACATTTAGTGAACAGACCACTCAAACATCATAACTTTAAACCTCTTCGTTTATGCACAAAATAAAAACATTATGAAGTAGCTGTTACGTGTGAGACGTTGCATGAACTTCTAGGACAGCAACAAATGTAAAACCAACACAGTTCCTTCTCTTTCAAAAGCCTTAGTTTGTGTGTGTGTGTGTGTGTGTGTGTGTGTGTGTGTGTGTGTGTGGGTGGAGGGCTGGGGGAACTGGGGAGAGGCAGTCGTAGAAACCAGGATGCCAGAGTGGTCTCTTATGCAGCCATGCCATGGCTCTCCTCTACCTGTGATGCGCAAACACGACACGGCTCCTCTCTACCTGTGATGTGCAGGCATGCCACGGCTTTCCTCTACCCATGATGTGCAGCCAGGCCACGGCTCTTCTCTACCTGCGATGTGCAGCCAGGCCACGGCTCTTCTCTACCCGTGATACACAGCAATGCCACGGCTCTTCTCTATCTGTGATATGCAGCCAGGCCACGGCTCTTCTCTACCTGTGATACGCAGCCACGCCACGCTCTTCTCTACCTGTGAAAGTCCTCCCTGCACGCTCAGGTGCCTCTGTGGCAAGGCAGGCTCTCTGCCTGGCGAGCAGGATCATCCGGAGTCCTCTGGCCCCACTGCCTCCCCCACTCCCAGTCCCCCTTCTCCTGCCCTGCATCTAACACATCAGTGGGCTGCCCAAACTTTCTCGGCGTTTCACAATCTTTTTCATCTCTGTTCCCCTTTCACCTAGAACGCCCTCCCGTCTTATCTCGACTACCTATGTGTTTTTTAAAGACTCAACTGCAATCTCCTTCTAGAAGCTTTTTCTGAATTTCTTACATAGTCCTGAGCACTCATTCTTCAAAGCTCCCGCTGAACTGTTACTTCTATGAGGGTTTGAAAGAAACTCATTGCAAGTGATTGTCTTCATATTAGACTGTGTGCCCCTTGAAGCTGGACAGCTTCAATTCCCTCTGTCTTCTTAGCACAGGTCCCAATGCTTCTTTTCCCATATGCCTTAAAAATGTTGGTTGGACAAGCCTGTAATCCCAGCACTTTGGGAGGCTGAGGTGGGAGGATCACAAGGTCGAGAGTTTGAGACCAGCCTGGCCAACATGGTGAAACCCCGTCTCTACTAAAAATACAAAAATTAGCCGGGTGTGGTGGCACGTGCCTGTAGTCCCAGCTACTCCGGAGGCTGAGGCAGGAGAATTGCTTGAACCCGGGATGCGGAGGCTGCGGTGACCCGTTTGTGCCACTGCACTCCAGCCTGGGTGACGGTGTGAGAGTCTGTCTCAAAAAAAAAAAAAAAAAAAAAAAAAAAAAAAAGTTAAGTAGATTACCAAATGAAAGAAAAAAAGATGATACAAAATATTTAACAAAACACAGAAAGGAACACTAAATGGAATTGAAGTGCAAGGCAGGTGTTCAATGTTGGAAGAAAGGTGAGTTTATCGTGTGTCGGCTGAAGCCGGAGTTGGAGAAGTGGATCCGAGGAGAGCCTTCAGGAAGGGGTTGGATCCAAGAGGAGAGGAAACGTTGTTCAGAATGAAGCCTTAACTTGAAGAAAAGCAGAGAGGTCTGAAACAACTGAATAAAGCCCTACGAAATAGACAAAAAAGCAGTGTAAGATTATTTACGGAGAGTTAAGACCACCATGAAAGGACTGTGATCTTTATTTAGAAAGCCACGGGGAGCCATTGACAGTTCCTGAGAGAAAAAATTTCACAGTATAATGCTTGTTTTAGGAAGACCATTATTGCAGTTGTGAAGGGTGGTTTAAAAGTCAGTGTTTTAGAAAGCCAGAGAAGAAAGTATTTCAGAAAGAATGCCGCCACTGGGAAATTGGATGAGAACTGAGAACAGGTCTCTTGGCGGCGTAGGTAAGGTGGGAGGGTGGAGGAAAGGAATGAAAATATGACCAGGGGTGAGTAGAAGAGAACAAAGGGACTGAGATGACGAGCAACGGGGGAGGATTAGCCTTGGAAATTAGTGTCAATTTCTCCTCCAGGAGAAGAAAGAGGAGAAAGAGGAAGAGACCGTGGTTGAAGATTTGAGGCTCTCAGAGAAGAACTTACATTCGTCATTCATTTAGGATGTTTTGATACTTTCTTTTAATGGAAGACAAGGTCTTGTGATGATTGAAAGAAAAGCGACGGATGTGGTTTGGGTTTGGACTGAGTGGAAAAGCTCCGGAACAACAGTGCCAGGGACAGTAAGAGACAGAGACAGCCAGAGCGCAGTGAAGAACGGCCCGGGCCACTGTGGTTGGGCCCGAAATAACACAGCACGGGCTTTCGGTTTGCTTTTGTGGAGACAGCCACCAAGGTTCCAGTTATCTGCTGCTGACTAGCAAACCACCCCAAGTTCGACGGTTTAGCCCAGTAACCACTTTATTACGTTCCTGGTCTGATGGTCAGAGTCCACGGCAGGGCATGCCCGGGTGACCTTCTGCTCCGTGTGACGATAGGGGTCTCCAGCTCACGGAGACCTCTCCGTGGACTCTCTGTTCAAACACCTAGGCTTTCAACAGCATGGCTCAGGGACAGAGAACAGCCAGGCCTGCAGTCCTGGCACCAAAAACCAGCTCCAAACGTTGGTCAAAGTGAATGGAGAACCCACCACACTCTCGCTGGAAGCGGTGTGACAGTATTCTTTCTAGCTCTCACTGTTTTTTCATAGGGTTAATCACGTTCTATATGATTATTTTCTATCCTCCCCCACTGGAATGGAAGTTCTGTAGATCGAGGAGTTTTCTGTTTTGACTTTTCTCAAATGTTTGATCTGTAGTAGACACAATAAATAACTGTCACGTGAAGGACGGAGAAGGTAGAGGGAGGAACGGAGAATACGGGCCGAAGTTGCCTGCAGCTGTGGCCTTCCAGGAAGATGGAGAAGCATGATGGGTCAGCGGGTGGCGGTTCCCTCTGTTATACAATGGTTCCAGCGTTTACCTGCCAGCAACAGTGTTTCAGTGGTGCTGTGGCTCAGGATACAGCTCTCACCTCCACGGAGCAAACATGCCATCTTCCTTAGGACATGAGCTATCAGTGCTAGGGAACATATTTATGTTTCTTCCAATGGCAAGCCCTCCTTCAGTAAAAATCATTGCATCTGACCACTAACTAATCACACAGTCTGAAAGTGTCTTCTGTTACATTTCACAGAGGAACTTAGGGATATGAACCCCCCTGAAATTGTACTGGGAAATGAGTCATCTTACTGCTGTTTGTATGAGTTCTATCAGAATCTACAAAGAAGGTTTGACCCAAACATATTAATACTCTCAGAATGAACTCTATGTTGACTTTGCTTTTTAAATAGAAAAGTTAAGCTTTTCAAATACAATGAAGGAAAAAAAGTAATCTGAAATGGGGGGGAAAAAGCACTTACAACATTAACTAAGGTCACATATGTAGCAAGAAAATTGATGAAATAATCTTTAAAGATTTCCCAGGAGCTGTTAAGTTTGGTTTGCTGGTGGCATGTAAGCCCACAGAGTTTACAGGTAAAGTGATCACAGACAAAGAGAAACCATACCATCATGTAAAAGTAACTTAAAAAATGTATTTTTGGAGACTTAGACTATACAAAAAGTATATTTCTCAATTAGTCAGTGCTTAAAAGCCTCTGGTGATTACAATGTGATATTTCTTTAAAAAGATCTTAAGTATCTCCTAACTATGGAACTTGAACTAAAATGATCACTCCATTATTTGAAGGTACTTTTAGACACCTTTCTTTCCTCCTCTTCTATTAAATTGCTTACAAAAAGTCAGATTTAAAAAAAAGCTTATCGTTGCCACACATAACAACATAATAGGGATATAAATGGTCAATTATTTTCAGAATCAAATAGTTTATAAACTGAGGAGGCCACATCAGAGAGATTACATCTAGAAACAGAACCTACAGATAAGATAATATGGATGAAAATACTGCTAGAATATTAAAATGCAGACTTTTAAGAGTTGTATTGTTTGCCTGTTTCCTTATTTATTTCACTTTTTTATTTGTTTCTAATTTGACGGATCACATTGTAGCTATTTCTTGTTTACGGCTTCATGTTGAATGGTTAGGTCTAGCTAATTAACAACTCCGTTATCTCCCACGGTTTTTTGGTGCTGAATACATTAACACGTACTCTCTACATTTATCAGGAATACAATGAATTGTCATGGATGATCATAACCTTGCTGTACACTAGGTCTTTTGAGTTCATTCTTCCTAACTGTAATTATGAATCCTTTGACCACCCTGTCCCATCCTCCCATTTTCTTACTTTTCAGCATAACTACCCAAAATATATCTACTAGAACTTTTTTCCATGATCTGAAGTTTAGGCAGTTGAAAAAGCTAATCTCTTTTGATGACTACATAATATTCCATGGTGTATATGTACCACATTTTCCCTGTCCAGTCTATCATTGAGGGGTATTTGGGTTGGTTCCAGGTCTTTGCTACTGTGAACAGTGCTGCAATGAACATTTGTGTGCATGTGTCCTTTTAATAGAATAATGTATAATCCTTTGGATATATACCCAGTAATGGGATTGCTGGGTCCAATGGAATTTCTATTTCTAGGTCCTTAAGGAATCAAAAACGATGAGTTTGTGTCCTTTGTAGGGACATGGATGAACCTGGAAACCATCATTCTCAGCAAACTGACACAAGAGCAGAAAATCAAACACCGCATGTTCTCACTCATAGGCGGGTGTTGAACAATGAGAACATATGGACACAGGGAGGGGAGCATCACACACTGGGCCTGTTGGGGGAAAATGGGGGAGGGACAGTGAGGGGTGGGGAGGTGGGGAGAGATAGCATGGGGAGAAATGCCAGATACAGGTGATGGGGAGGAAGGCAGCAAATCACACTGCCACGTGTGTACCTATGCAACAATCTTGCATGTTCTTCACATGTACCGCAAAACCTAAAATGCAATAAAAAAATGTGGGTACTGCATTTAAGAAAAAAAAAAAGAAAAAGAAAAAGCTAAATCTCAGTGCTGGCTAACCACCCCTACCCGGCCCCCAGTGCTTGCATTTATGTCAGATGAGCTGCCGTGACCCAGGTTACTCTTGACTTCCTCCTAACCGTATGGACTTGGAACCGTCCCTCAGCTTGAATGTCACTTCCGGCACCTCTGGGTCCTGTTCCCCAGGTGAAAAATGGACAAACACTGTGCGAACAGGAATGTGAAATAAACACACCTGCACACTCTCTGCTCTGACTCATTCTGTTTCCAATCTGTAGCTCAAATCCCATTTATCTGCACCCTTACTTGAACGTCTACCACCTTCATTGAGATCTTTATGATCTTTCTCCAAGATAATGAAAAACAGCAATCCGTGATCTCATCTGCCTGGTGAGACGACTACGTTATTTTTTATTTCAAATGCTGCCGAGGAACAGAACTTTGTAAAACAGTTCCTTTTTTCTTCAAGTACCGGTAGTGGCTTCTCACTACTGAATGGAGGAACACCAGGCCTCTTCCATCTGTGATTCCAGCGCGTAAGTGACGTGAACAGTTAGGCAAGAGTTAAAAAGACGGACTAGAAGCTGGAACAAAGGCGTTTGGGTAGGTTTATTTTAGTTGTTGTTATTTATTTTGGCCAGTTTGGGGTCCAGGAACCAGGAGTTGGCTAAGTCCAAATATAGCATTAGCAACGCCGAGTGACCGTGGGTCTGACACACAGCAGGGATGCTAAGGAGTGTGTTGTACTTTCCGGCTCACAGGAGCCTGGGTCCTGTGCAGGTTGCTCTGATCCAAATTGTGTGCGCTGTGTGTGCAAGAGACACTTACGGTGAAGCAGCCTCCTGGTCTTAGCTGTGATGTGTATTGGAGTAAGAATTGCAGGAAATGGGTTATAAAGTCTTTAGGCAATCTATTTTATCAGTCACCTACATACACTTTCTCACCTAACTGGGACAGGCTCTTTCCTTGGCCCCCAAATTTTCAAGCTTACTGTCTGAGTCTAATTTGTTATTATAAAGGAATCCCTGAGGCTGGATAATTTATAAAGGAGGGTTTATGGCTGGGCGTGGTGGCTCGTGCCTGTAATCCCAGTGCTTTGGGAGGCCGAGGTCAGGAGATAGAGACCATCTTGACCCACGTGGTGAAACCCCATCTCTACTAAAATACAAAAGGTTAGCCAGGTGTGGTGGTGCACGCCTGTAATCCCAGTGGCTCAGGAGGCTGAGGCTTGAACCTGGGAGGCAGAGGTTGCAGTGAGCCAAGATTGCTCACTGCCCTCTAGCCTGGGTGACAGAGCACAGCACTGACACTGCCTGGCTCCTGGTGAGACCACGGTGGAAGGAGAAGGTGAAGGGGACCCAGCCTGCAGGAACCACGTGGTGAGAGAGGACACGTGGCCTGGGCAGACACAGGCGCCACATTTGAACAACCAGCTGTTGTCGGAACTGTGGACACCGATACAAAGGAGTGTGTTGTGCTTCCTGGCTCTGTGAGGTGAGAACTCACCGCCAAGGGAGGCCGTCCATCTATTCATCAGGGGTCGGCCCCCGGGACCCAGACTCCTCTCATTAGGCCCTGCCTCCAACATCAGGACCAGATTTCCACGTAGGGCCTGGAGAGGCAAACATCCACATGATCGCAGCTGCCTTCTAATCTCCGCTTCTGCTGATGCATCTCCCTTTGTTTGAGATGTTCCTTCACATTTTCTCTGCCTAATCGTATCTTTTATTCTACCTCGTGTTTAATTTTCAATGCTAGTGAGATGGCATTGAGTTCCACTTCCATTTCACCTGTGAAGCCATCTTCAAATGGCTTATGTCATTCTGGCTTATCTCTTCCTGGACCCCCAGCATCACGGTGAATCACAGCCACACTGCGTGTGCTTACTGTCATCCATGGAGAGTGGTGGACGTGTCTTTCACCAGTTTTCTGTCTTACATGCCGCCTAGCATAGTGCTGAGAACAATAAATAACCTTTGGAGGACTCTCTTAATCCAAGTTCAGTAGTTCCAGAAAATTATTAAGCTTTTGAAAATATAAAAATGTTTTTTAAAGGAATAGGGAGAAATATGACAATCATGAAAGCACCAAATGCCAGACCTAAAAGTGATAGCATCTATTCCAACCTCCACATTTGATGAAAGAGGAAAATTACACGCAGAATAATTAGGTAATTGGTACAAGCTAAGCAGTAAACTAGACACAGACACAAGGCTGTCGAGATTCCAGCCCCAGCCTAATGCTCCTTGCTAAAGTGGACTAGAGTATACACAGAGCCATCAAAGAATGCAAAATTGAATGAACGTATTTCAACCATGCTTGTCATTTGAGTTTATCTTCAAGCATGCCCTCTTTTAAGCTGAAAGATGAATTGTCTAAATATAACCACGGCTGACATTGCTAGTTGGCTATCCAATATACCTTCTCTTTTCTTCTTTTGTTCTCTCTCTTTCTTTCTCTAGTGTCTCTCTCTCTCTCTCTCTCTACACACACACACACACACACACACACACACACACACACACACAGAGAGAGAGAGAGAGAGAGAGAGAGGCAGAAACAGAGATAGAAAGAAAGGAATAACTATGTTTCCAGTTAAGATCTAAAACCTCCTACCCCTCCTTGTGTTAATTGGCAATTTGGTATATTTCTTCTCACTAATAGAGTATAATTAAAAGTTAGCTAGAAAGTGGTTATTTTTCCAAATGAAAAAGAAAAAACACTTATGTGAATAAGATGTTGGGCTTTTGGGCTTTTCCCCCTTTCCCTTCTTTGTGGTTGGAATGCAGACACGACATTGGATATGCAGCAGCCGTCTTGGCATCATGAGGATGAAAGTCACAAGCAAGGATAGGCCTGGGGAGATGGAAGGAGCTCAGGTACTTGACAACATTCTTGAAGAGCAACTCTGTCCTGGGATAACTCCACATTTTTAAGAGAGAATTACCAATCGCTTATTTATGTAATCCAATAATTTTTAAGTCTTCTGTTACTTGTGTTTGACTCGTCACTTTTGCAGTGACTTTGGTGCCACAGAACTTTTCAATATGTAAGAGCAAAACATTTTTAGATGGTTTAAATATTCTAGGCACCTTTCTATACCCTTTAAATATATTATCTCATTTTATCATCATACCTGCATAAGGACTTCATTGACATCCTCATTTATACAGATAAAGAAGTTGAAGTGAATGATGTTGCTTATGGTCACGTAGTAAGGAGCAGACGTTCTTATCATGCTAATGGCCACTTTCCGCTCATCCATCACACGATTTATGCGAAGCAGAGCTCTGTCAGTCCGTGTATTATTTCATAGTTTAAGATATGTGACTAACAACCCTGTTTTCTTCTCCAGAAATGAAATTCCAAAACTACGGTAAAAACACATAACCCGTACGATCTGCATATCATCCAGACAAAGGGTAAGTTAAAGTTGTGCAATTTTGCAGCTGTGAATTTAGTAGTTTCAAAGAGAATCAATTATAGAACGGATTCTATTTTTCGCGCTGGCTCTTGAACTTGGCCTTAAGCCGTTATGGTAATTATCCAGGTATAGCTGCCTTAAACTTAAAAATAAGTAATATTTGGCAGCTTTTCAACACTTTAGCACAAGCTTTGTTTAAATAGAAAGGCCTTCTAGAGTTGCTTTTCTCCTGCAAAACATCATTTAAGTTCTGTTCCAAATGCTATACGCTTTAAGTCTTTCAGGTAATTCATGGTTTCTTATCCTTTATTCTCTAGAGATTATTTTCTTTTTTGCTACCCCAGAAAACGAAGGTGAGCATAAAAGAAAACCTAGATATTCTTGGATATAAGTGTTAAATATATATGATAATTAAACCAAGTACTTCCATACTGACATTATTTAAATTATTAGTATTAGAACAACTTTTTAAAAAATGATTACAAATCTAATTGTGTCTGTTCAACTGAGTGAAGTGGTATGTTGAGGTCAACTCTAAAGACACCTCAAGGTAAAAAGATATCTCTCGCTTCCTCACCAATACTACGTAGTTAAGAAAATATGCTTTTCTGGTTTCAATGTTATGTATGCTTGTGAACAATAAAGCGAAGAAACTTTGCCATGGATAGATAAATAATAGCCTTACATTCTTTTATTCAGTGTTCAGTGTTTTAGATGAGAGTCAAAATAAAAAAGTCCAAATGTGTAGTTTCAGACGAAATCTTCTGTAACATTGTTTAAAGATTTTGAACCAAATCTAACACCAATAAGACTCACTGGTGATGAGCTGGTTTTTAATGGGCTGTGAGAATCTCCACTGGGTTCTCTTCAGAAGGCACTCTGCCACCTTCACTGAATTTTTATATATTTTCCATAATAAAAGTCAATGTGGCTCTGTTTTACGGAGGTGCCCTGACTTCCAGTTGGGATTAATTTAGAGGTAATTTCTGCAGGGGGTGACATCGTCAGTCTCCAAGAACCCTCATCACTACAGCAATTCGTTGTTTTCTGCTAGCTGTGAGACCTGGGTGAGTGTGAGCACTGATTTTACACGTCACCTTGACTGGGTTAAAGGATGCCCATGTAGCTGGTGAAGCATTATTTCTGGGTGTGTGTGTGAGGCTGTTTCTAGAAGGGGTAGCATGTGAAATCAGTGGACTCGGTAAAGAAGACCACCTTCAGCAATGTGGGCGAGCACCCCCAATCCACCGAGGGCTCTGAGGGACCCAAAGGGCAGAGCAAGGGCGAATGCACTCGGGCCCTGGAGCTGGGATGCCCACCGTCAGAGACCCAGCTTCTTGGGCTGTCAGCCCCGGACTGATTTGTACCCCAACTTCGCCGATTCTCCAGTTTTCAGGCAGCACAATATCTCAGCCTCCATAATCATGCAAACTAATTCCCATAATCAATCCTCTCCTATCTATCTCTCTATCTCTCTATCTATCATCTATCTCCTGTTGACTGTTTCTCTAGAGAGTTCTGACTAATGCAATGAATTCATTAACGGCCCTGTGGAGAGACAAAATTTACAAACAAAAAATAAGCAAACAAAGAAAAGGAAAATGAGAAACAGGCTGTACCCACAGGTTAAACAGAGTGGCACAAACGATAAGTGTCCTCTGACGTCAGTGGGAGAGAAAGCTCACTGACATGGTTTGGATGTCTGACCCCCCCAAAGCTCATGTTGAAATTTCATCCCCGGCGCTGGGAGGCCAGACTGGAGGATCCCTCATGGCTTGGCGCTGTCCTGGATAATGAATGCGTTCTCAAGCGATCCAGTTGCTAAAAAGCGTGTGGCACCTGGCCCCTTCAGGTCCTCCTCCCGCCCCTGCTCTCGCCGTGTGAAATGATGCTCCTCCTTCGCCTTCGACCGTGACTGGAAGCTTCATGAGGCCTCCCAAAAAGCAGATGCTAGTATCACGCTCCTTGTCCTGTCTGCAGAACTGTGGATCTATTGCACTTCCTTTCCTCATAGATTACCCAGTGTCAGGTACTTCTTTATAACAATATAAAAACAGTCGAATGCAGACATACCCACGTACCCTGGACACCGTACGTGCTGCCCTTTGAGTTCAGTCACTGATTCATTTAATACTGGGTGACTGCTGTATGCCAATCACAACGGCAGACTCAGAATATAAAGATGAGTACAATACAAGCTGTGACCTCAAGGACTTTGTGATCTGTATCCGAGGAGAAACAGCTCATGATTAGCTGTGATGTTCTGTGATACAGGCTATATGCCCAGCTTCTGCGGGTTACAGAGGAGGGAATTTCTAGTGCCCTGGCAATTTGGGAAAGAAAGTGCTGAGAATAAAAGAAACGTGATTAATTAATTAAAGAAATATTTATCGACTGTCTACTCTGTGTGAGTTATTGTATAGTTTCCACGAAATATGGTAAAAGAAAAACAAAATACAAAGTTTTGAGGAATTAAAAAGGAAAGAATAATTTGTCCTTAAGACAGAGGGCTTTAGATGAAGCCTCCAGAGAGAGAAAGCTACCAAGTAGAATGCGTTTTCTGAAAACAGAGGAGTTAAAGGACAGTAGAATAACAAGCACAGCAATGTGAAGGAACGTCGGTGTGGGGACCAGGGGACTCCGCGTGGGGACCAGAGGGGCTCAAGTGGAGACCAGAGGGGCTCGAGTGGGGACCAGAGGGACTTGCAGGGGGATCAGAGGGGCTCTGTGTGGGGACCAGAGGGGTTTGAGTGGGGGCCAGAGGGCTCTGCTGTGCTGAGACAAAGAGGGGCAGGTGTGAAGTTGGAGGGAAGCAAGGGAGGCAGGAGACAAGGCTGGAGAATTAAACAGGGCAGGCCATGCTAATGAGAGGGCCAGAAGTCAGCCACCAAGGGATTGATAAGAAATCCATGAAAACGAACGATGTCTTCAAGGAAGAAAGTATATATTCAAATAGAAGAGCTAAGAGTAGAGAAAGACGAATCCACTTCTTCTCACATTTACTTAGGAAAGCCAGGAAGAATCGTCTTCATTAAGTGCTCATTTTGCTGGTCTTCACCTATGACACAAAGATTACGGATGTGCCATTAGCAGACGCCAGGTTTCATGGTCTTCCCAGCAGCAGAGATGAATTCTCATGAAATGTCAAAGCTATCTTGTCACCATCTTTTCAAGAAGGCTGGGAGCTATTAAAAGTTGTAGTCTGGGGCTTAGACACAGACAAGATTCTGAAGTAGGCAAAGTTGTTTCTCAGCTACCACTTAATTTCCTAATGAGACAAGAAAGAGAAAGAGAGAGAGAGAGAGAGAGAGAGAGAGAGAGAGAGAGATTGAGAAGACAGCACAAACAAGTGCTTTTCCTTTGGATTTGAGCTCTCCATATATATCTCAAGAAAAATGTCACCTATTTCTAATTACAGTAATTATACCTCCACAAAATTTGATTGGCAAGAAATATCAGCATCCCACTTCCTCACAATCTCTCTTCCCAGCCTCCTGAAATCTCCTTCCTTTGCAGTAAGAATTTGTGGCTTGCCAGCTCTCAGTGAATCCTGCATCTTGAGAGCCTTGAGTTTTGTTCTTGGCATTGGAATGGCAAAATATGTTCTACGACTTCTAATTGTAAGAGCAAGAAGACTCTTGTCAGGGCATTCTAAATACAAGGCAATTATGTGTGAACAGTAATTTCTGAGGACACAAATGCACAAGTGTGAGCCAATGTCTCTCTTCTGAGAAGTGCATCGAGGGAAACACAGAACATGGAAAGGGGCTGCTAAAATAACAGCAAGCAAAGCCCTGTAAAATAGCTACTTGGATTTCTTTAGACTGGCTGGCTGCTTAGGAGGTGACCTGGGGCAGTTTCAGAAGCAAAGAAAAAGGGATTTAAGTCAAAAGTTGGTGAAGGGGAGAGGAAAAGGGAAAAAGGTTCTGTATGTCTCAGGCTGACTTGTGAAGATGTTCAGAGACCAAGGGCTGCTTGTACATGTTTGTGTTTAATTTTAATATATAGGAGTAATTGCTCACAATACCACATGTAACATTTTAATTTAATTTTTATTTTTCATGGATTTTTGAAACAGAATACTATTTTCACCACATTAACAAATGTGACAATCTGTCACTTCTAGGAATGGGTAGAATAATATTTTGAGCCATATTCATCCTTAAATAAATTTATTAAAAAGCTCTTGATATTCTTTAGATGCTCATGTCAGGTACAACCGATTTTAATTTGCCTTTTTGAAGTCTTCTCAGAACACTTATTAAATAAGGCAGGGGCTGCAAAAATTCATACATCCAGAATTTTCTGCCTGACAAATGCCTTGAAGAAGACTTAAGTATTGTGTGATTCTCGAAAACATTTACTCCCAGATGATTGCTATTTGTTGACATTTGGAAAGAAAAGTATATGCATCTGATTCAAATTTAGAACAATGTTGAAATCTTCAAGTGTCCCATACATAAAGTCAGAAATGTACAGTCAGTAGAAAAAAGAAAAAATAAGGCAGTTTAAAATGCAATGCTGATCATTTTAAAGGAAAAAAAAAAGCATATCCCATTTAATATAAATGAAAATATCTGTGCTGTGTAGATAGTGCTGATTATTTCATTATCCGGTCAGTAGTAGAAAGAGAATCATGATGAGAAATGTATGGGAGAATTACAGTTTTTCAGCACATTTTTAGTTTTATTTCATCTTAGCAAACAATAGTAAATGAGAAGTTGTGCTGCTGATGCCGAAGTTTTCAGAAGTGGATTTGTTGTAAATGGCGCCGTGCTGTGGATGCTCCACGGCGCACCCATGGCCTCCTCCAATCCCACCGCCGCTGCCCTCGTTTGCCTCCTGTTATTTCCCGAGGGCACCGCCAGCTCCTCACTGCTGCCGAGGGCACACCTTCCTGAGTCACCGAGAGTTAGCTGGATTTCCCATTGCCTCCTTTCTCCACTGCCAGTGGGTTGTGGGTTGAATTATATCTGCCCGAGGAGATGTGGAAGTCCTAACTTCTAGAACCTATGAATTTGACCTTGTCTGGAAGTAGGACCTGCCTGAGTCCCTTCATGCAAAATAGAAAAACAAACAGAACTGGATCATATGACAAACGGAAATGGATTGCTCACAGTGTGGGAGACTGCTAAGTCCAAAATCAAGGTTCCCTCTCTGGTGGGGGCCATTCCTCATAGACGGCACCTTCTATGTGTGCCCACATGGCACAGGAGGGAACAAGTGCCCTCAGGCCTCCTTTATGAGGCACTGATTCAATTCTCGAGGGAGGAGTCCTCATGACCTCCCAAAGGTCTGACCTCTTACTACCATCACCTGGAGAGCTAGGTTTCGCATATGTATTGGGAGGAGCATAAACATTCAGACCACAGCAGGGTCTTTGTAGATGGTCAGCGGAGATGAGGTTATAAGGGTGGGCACAGTCATCCAATGTGACTTAATGAAACATGTCCTTTGTAAACGGGAAAACCTGGACACAGCCGCAGAGACACACGCGGAGAGGGCAGCCTGTGAAGACCGCAGCTACGCGGCCTCTGGAGCTTCAGGCAGCCGGACGACAGGCCCGAACGGGGGTCCCGGCATCCTTCAGAGGGAGCACACCCTGCCCCACCTTGACCTTGGACCTGTGGCCCCCAGAACTGTGACAGTGCACTTCTGTGTTTCAGTCACTCTGTTGGTAGCACCTTGTTACAGCAGTCCTATCGAACGAACACACAGTCCCCCATTCATTCTGTTTTGCGGCCGGAGTTGACGTTCTAAAGCTCTGTGTGATTTTACCACTTCCGCAGTGAGAAGCCTCTGACGGCTCTCCGTCACCTTCATGCCTGGGGTCAGGTTAGGCACTTGTAGCTGCTCATAATTGTTTGCTGAAAAAATGATAAACAACCCTGTTAACTACCCACCATGTTAAGACAAAGAACCTCATTACGGTCTGGCCCCAGTCTACTTTTCCAGATTCTTCTTTTGTCCCCTTCTCTCACGTGTATCATACCTTACGCCCGCACCTGGCTCCCAGCCACACTTTTGAAACACCGAGTGCATGCATTTAACTGAGATATTTTCAGGCCCTGTGACATTCATTTTGCACTGGCTGCTCCTCCAAATTTCAGCTGGTCAGGACACTACCCATCTTCTGACGCCTGGCACACCACCCTCAGGCACTTTTGTGAGTTGTTTTAGGCCATGTATAGTCTTCTTTGAAATTTAAATATCTGGGAACTAATTTTACATCTACAATTAAATGATTCATTATTCGAGAGCTAGGACTGCGTTGCATTTGGATGAACACCTCACGTCGCATGAGTGAAAGTAATCCCCAGAACAGACACGCAGCACGCGTTTTAAATTAAACAAGATGACTTGAAAATGAATGAGACCCGTTCAAATGTGATTCTTGAGGGATCTTTGCCAATTTTACGGGAATAAGGAGCTGTGACAACAGAATCGGAAGCTGGAGAGCCAGGGCCAGAGTTTATGGGCGCCCCAGGGAGCTGGAAGCCGCAAGGCAAGGCCTTCTCCGCAGAGCCCCCAGATCCATCACACCGTGATCTCAGTGTGTAAAACGCACCTCGAATTGTCACCTCCAGAGCCACAGCGAGGTTAACTTGTGTGGCTTCGACTCTCCAGGTTGTGGTGATTTTTGTTGCAGCAGCAATTGAGAACTAATACAGAATGGAAAGTATTACTGCTGAAGACACCAGCACTTTCCAAAATGTTTTCTGGGAATTGAAAATCTTGTGAAATGCTACAGGACAAATTTGTAGTTAAATTCTTTTGGCAAATGTCGCATATCCTTCTTAAAGAATCAAGATTCAAATCACCTTATTAGGCTCCCAGTAGGTTGAAAGCATCTGTTTAGCTGAGCACTTAGCAAAAGTACTCAGCCATGTGATCACCTTCACTACCACCATGTGCCCACACACACACACACACACACACACACACACACACTCCCTCATACATACATCACCTATTAACATCCCGCAAAAACACATTTGGGAAATTCTTTTTTTTTTTTTTTTTTTGAGACAGAGTCTCACTCTGTCACCCAGCTGGAGTGCGGTGGCACAATCTTGGCTTACTGCAGTCTCTGCCCCCCAGGTGCAAGTGATTCTCTGGCCTCAGCCTCCCAAGTAGCTGGGATTACAGGTGCACACCACCACATCCAGCTAATTTTCTTTTGTATTTTTAGTAGAGACTGTGTTTCACCATGTTGGCCAGGATGGTCTCAATCTCCTGACCTCATGATCTGTCCACCTCCGCCTCCCAAAGTGCTGGGATTACAGGTGTGAGCCACCGCACCCCACCAGGAAAGTCTAATGTAAGCTAGTTAGATCATTGTAGAGTGTTGCTCACTGCTGTTTTGTCACAGAGAGATATTCCCTTAGGATACCCTCACATAACAAAATCCAAAATAGAAATTTCTAGTTTTCAAATTTGAGCTTATCTGGATTCATGTCTCATTCATTGTGAACACACCTACCAACGGGTAATAAGAAGCATGTGACATTCTGAATAATAAAATGATTTTAATTCAAAATCTCAGGGCTTTAGATATTAAAGAATTTTAGGTAGTCAAGTGTTAAATTGCTGCATTCTAGTGACAGCATCAAGAATTCCTACTTTGCTTTAGTGACGTAGATAAGGAGCTTCTCAGATGCTCACAAAGTGATTTTCTCCACACCATCCTTTCGATTCTACAGTATGTAGTACCCATGGATGGATGGAGATGAGCTGGGAGGAGACATGTCCCAAGCGAAAGAAATTGAATGCTCTAGCATTTGTATGTAGTTTCATAAGACTCTCTGGCCACTTGTAATAGATACCCCAGTTTTTGCAAAGCTGAGTGCTCTGATTCTAAATCATCAGAAACAACAAGGCAAAAATTATCTGGAGCATCTAACGAGGTTGTTATCCCACTTTCCTTCAGCCGGAGATGTATTATCTGATATCCATATTCCTATACTGTAAGATCATTGATTAGTTCATCTGCGGTATTAATCAGTATGTAATGCTACAGTGGTGAGGTTAACAACAACAACAAAAGCCACTCTCTTGCCCTCATAAATCTTCTACTCCAGAGGAGTCCAGGGGCAGAGAAGCCACAGAATAAACTGCTGCTGGCCATTTAATTACCAGCTGTCATTCAAGGATGAGCTTATCTCTCGGGCTCATGTCACAAACAGAAGATCAAAACCAAGCAGTTTCTGGCAAAGACAGTTTATGAGTCTAGACAACCTTGCTTGTTTTGGAAAACAGGGGAGCCCTTCAGACTTCATATTATAAAATATATCAGGTTTGCACACATATTTTCAGAACTTGGTTTTGAAACAGTTATTCAAAATGCATTCATGAAAGAAACACACATAATGAAACACACAGTAAAATTATGGGCATTCGCCAGAAAGCAAAATGCAGTATATTGATTCTAATGACCTGGGCTGAGACTCGGGTTTGGAGAGTGAGGCATTCAGCTTGAGTGGAAAATTTAAGGAGTCACCAAAAAACATCAGTAATTAAGACAAATAATGTTGTATTGCCTGCTGTATCTTAAAAATAAGACTGAGGTCAGAAAGCTATGATAAATCACAATGTCAATCATCATCACAGATACTGCCTTTAGTCTTGGGCTTTGGCACGGCTCAGCGCAGCGCTGGGGACCAGGTTGCAGTCCTGCAGCAGGCCAGGGATGCTGGCTGAGATCACCCACATGCTGTCTTTCCCCTTTTCCAACGTGTTCTGTGCCCTGAGAGGCTGACCTTTAAGGACTTTCTCCCTTTCTCTCCGACATCTCGATTAGGCATAGCCAATGGGAAATTTAGGCAGATTGTCAGAGGACACAAGAATAATGAGATTGGAATATTTATTTCCAGAATTCTTTCCTACTAAGCAATGGGCCAGAGGTGGGGCTCTGCCAGCAGCCACAGATCCTCTTCGGCCTCCCTCTCCCACAGCTGTGACCCTCTGAGTTCAGGAGTGGTGATGGCTTTCTGCTGCTACCAGGAGGCTTGTATCCCTCCTGGGTTCCCACAGCTCTGCCCGTACCTCTGTAAATCCACTTTCCATTCAACTCTCCAAAATCCTGCCTGCACAGCCCAGATATTCCCTGATGGGACCCAACAGCCTTGGGGCAAGCCGGGTCTCATGTGACGCCCGAACGCAGACCCTGACCAGGGCGGTTTCTTCTGCACTCGTAGTTAAGAGCTTTGTTTGATGAGGCCCTGTTCCAAAGGCAATGCTGAGTTTTGTCCCAGTCACTTTGCCTTCAGAAGACATGCTGCTGTCCAAATATGGCAAATTGTTTGATTCCCCTATGGTGAGCAAGTTTTAATGTTCGTTAAGACTAGAAAAAATATTTGCATAATTAATTACACCAAAAAACTTTGGCAATTATTTAATGAATCTGCTCAATGCATTTATTTCAAAATTCAGCCATCCTATCAATATTTCAATATGCCCCTCAACTGAGGGAAATATTTATAAAATGGCTGAACTGTGAAATAAATAAATAAATCAAATAAATCAAATAAATAAATAAATAAATAATATCTTGTGGATTCATTATACTAGTTCCCAATATTTCTAGGCTAATTTGAATAAAAATTGTTTAAAAAAAAAATTTCTGGTCGGTTGTGATGGCTCATGACTGTATTCCCAGCACTTTGAGAGGCTGCAGTGAAAGGATTGCTTGAGCCCAGGAGTTCAACACCCACCTGGGCAACTTACTGAGACCGCCCCCACCCCCAGCTCTACAAAAAATACGGAAAGTAGCCAGGTGTGGTGGCATGCGCTTTTAATTGCAGCTAGTCAGGAAGTGAGGTGGAAGGGTCCACCACCTGAGCCGGGACTTTGAGACTGCAGTGAGCCATTGCTGTGCCACTGTGCTCAGCCTGGATGACAGAGCAAGACTTTGTTTCAAACAAAACAAAACAAAATCCCTGGCTGGTTGAGGTAATTAGATGTGTGATGTGCCTCTAATGTGGACTCTAAGCTGACATCAAAGGAATGATTCCTATGAGTGCAACCTGTTCATCTTGGAAACGACGCATTTTTCTCATTAATACAAACAAAAATAATACTCACAAGTTTGTGTATTCTCATATAATTTGCCTAATAGTCCAATTCTTTCTCATGAGGATCATAAAATTTGGTTAGCGTGATTTCCTCATATACCAGTAACAATTCAGGCTGGATTACATTAATCTTTCTTGTTTTCTAAATTTAGTGAATGCTGCTTATTTTAACTTTTTATTTTTAAATATGCATTTATAATTACAGTTCTTCTTTGTCATTAGGAAATACACTACAGTTTGTTCTAAAAGACTGGAACTACGACAGAGAGCAGTACAAGGCAGATACCTGGATATATTTTTAAAAAGCATTAATTTTCACCTCAGTATTCGAGAGAATTGACAGGAATAATGATCTTCACTTATTCTTTATGATAAAAGTTAGTTAACAAATACAAAGTTGCTTGTTTCAAGGCAGAACATATTAGACCAACAATGTAATTTCTACTTTTAATATGCTGATTTGTCTTATGAATTGATACAAAATTCTTTGAGATCTTCAGAAGGACAATGCTATATAAATGGAAATTAATAAAGAATCTGTGATATTTTGGTTATGAAATATATTATGTTCCACTTAATTGCATTCAATCACATTTCTAATCTCATCTCACTCAGGTCATAATGTGTTTGGTTCACATTGGGTAGTGGGGATATGAGGGAAACCTAACTTATTAAAATATTCTCTATATTCTTTATCTCTTTTAACTATAAATTTCGGAGCTTCATGAAAGACACTAATACTGACACTAATTTTAATGTAAGATGCAAACACCTTTTATGAGATCAAACGTTTTGGAGCAACCTTTTATTGACTCACATTAATATTATTGTGAGAATTTTGCAAACTTACAATATAAATTCACACTAAATTGGAGCACTGAGCCTTCAAAAGCATTCAGACAACTCAAATTCTAAATCCTTCTAAAATAAAATAAGAGAAGGCATAGGCAAAAATGGAATCGATTAAATTTTTCCCGTTGCGATAGATCAGTCAGGATGTGATGAAATCAATCCAATTCTGGAAGCCACAGAAGCATTGCGCTAAAAGCAAACATCTTTCTGTGTGTTCATGAGCTTTCGTTTCACAGACTAAAGGAGTTTAATTAAATGTGAATTGAGACTCCCATCCACAAAATCAAACCCATGTGATGATAGATCTAAGTAGCTATCCTGCTCTAGGACTACACATTTAATCCATCTGTACTTTTCCGCTGCCAGAAAATGCGTAAATACATCTCTGCCCTTAACATCTACTTAATGCTTTATTTTTTGACTGCAATAGCAAATCAGATGAGGGAAAACATAACCAAATGTGTCACGGGTGAGAGGCCTCCGTCTCTTCTGGGCCCCCCTCACCCTGTGCTGAAAGGTTCGTGAACACAATGTACACGTGTTCACACTCACCGAGGTCTGTGCGAGTATAGGTCTCTCATGGCTGTTACTTCACTGGCCATCTATTTTCAGTGTAAATTAAGATGCCTACTGAAATGGATCGAAGAGAAAATTCGTAAGATCAATTTCACAGGCCAAAGGACAGCAAACTAATAATATGGATCTTCAAACAGTGGTGAACATAAAAGAGCCAGGATGTCAGGCAATGTACCACAAAAGGGCACATTTGGGGTGACCTCAAGTCTAGCTGTGCATGCTGTCTTGTTACTGTATCACGTTTCATATTGTTCCTAGTGGTTTTCGGGTTCCGCTGCAATTCTAAATTGTGCAGATTATGGAAAGCTCTCTACGATGTGCCTTCATTTAAAAAGTGCCTTAGCATAACAAGTGTGACAATTCATCACCTCAGTGTCGCGCCCTCACTTCAATCGCCACACATGGAGGCCCGTGGCAGGCACTCTGATGTGCCACCGGAGGCAATGGCAAGGTGCCTGGGGAGGGTGGCCAGGGTGCACTGCCTTGTTTTGCTTTGTGATCCCCTCTGATCTCATTCACAGTAACAGACATTTAATGAAATTGCCTATAAGGTACAGAATCCTCTGGAGAAATAGGAACACTTTTACACTGTTGCTGGGAGTGTAAGTTAGTTCAACCATTGTGGAAGACAGTGTGGTGATTCCTCAAGGACCTAGAAATAGAAATTCCATTTGACCCAGCAATCCCATTACTGGGTATATATCCAAAGGATTATAAATCGTTCCACTATAAGGACACATGCACACGAATGTTCGTTGCAGCACAGTTTACAATAGCAAAGACCTGGAACCAACCCAAATGCCCATTGATGATAGACTGGATAAAGAAAATGTGGCACATATACACCATGGAATATTATGCAGCCATCAAAAATGATGAGTTCATGTCCTTTGCAGGGACATGGATTAACCTGGAAACCATCATTCTCAGCAAACTGACACAAGAACAGAAAAATCCAACACTGCATGTTCTCACTCATAAGTGGGTATTGAACAATGAGAACACATGGACACAGGGAGGGGAGCATCACACACTGGGGTCCGTTGGGGGGAATGGGGGAAGGACGGGGGGTGGGGAGGTGGGGAGAGATAGCCTGGGGAGAAATGACACATATAGCTGAGGGGAAGGAAGGCAGCAAATCACACTGCCATGTGTGTACCTATGCCACAATCTTACATGTTCTTCACATGTACCCCCAAACCTAAAATGCAATAAAAAAAAATAAGGCACAGATTCGTGACCATATGCATGAACTTTGGAGTCATACGCCTCCGGATTTGAAACCAGACTGAACTATTTGCTCCCTTAATAGCTGGGTGAGTGACTGAACACCACAAAGTTTGATGTTTCTCACCTGTAAATGGAAAGTAGTGGGAATGGTCCCTCCCCGCGAGCTCCTGCGAGGATTACATTAAGTAGTGTATGCAGATGGCCTAGCAAATCATCTAGTGCTGTAGAGACGGTAGCTGTTTTCAGTAAGGAGCTGCAAAGTTTGTTTCTGCATTTCTGCTTTGCTTCCAGTCAGGACTCCACACCGTCCACGGACTCTCCTGCTTTACCATCTGCACCTCACAGTCTAAGAATAGAGAGCACAAAACACTCCCTGTCCTTTTCTGGCTTCAGCTCCCGTCAGCCCCTCATCCACTTCATCAACCAGCCCCACTGATCTTTCCCCAGCCCACAACACTGACCTCTTCTGAATCCACATCTTTGCATGTGCTGCTCTGTCCCCTGTATGAGGACACTGTGTGGCTAGGGTAATATTTAGGTGTCACCTCTTCTTCAGGCTGAGATTCTTCACTCTCTGCATTGCAGTCGGCCCCTGTAGCATGGATCTTTCATTGTAATTATGACCTGGTTACCTCTTCCACCAGATGACACTGAACGGAGATCAACAAGCATCTCTGAAGTTTTGATCTTTTAATTTTCTTGTTCTTATCCTGACACTCTGAAAATCATATCACAGGACGTCAATAAATGATTGTCGAATGAAAGTCTGGGAACCCATGAGATGGGAAATGGTCATATTATTTCAGCAAATGCAACGTATTTTCATGCATTATACACACACAGGCAGTCCCTGCCCTCTAGATGCTTAATGTCTTAGAGGAAACAAGAGCAGGTCAATAAACGTCGCAATATAACATGTAGTAAAAAAGCCTGTATGAGAACCCATGGGAGGATCCCCCAGGAGAGGATCATTTATTTCAATATAAAGAAGTTTAAAAGGCATTCTGAAAGAGTTGAAACTTGTGCTTCAAAAGAATGTCTCTAAAGCATTATCAATATTCTTTATTTTCAAATTTCAAGTATAGCAAATTTAAAACATAGGATCAGCAAGGATATCTATGAACTTCTAATGTTAATAAGCAACTTATAGAGATTATTAGTCTAATGTACCAATTTCAAATAATTCATATTAATAACATATTCTTAGCACTAAAACTAAATTGACCATAACTGTAACTCTGATAATTCAGAAAGCACTTTGGAATGTTGGAGTGATTCAAAGTCAGTGTGAAATTATCTCCTAATACATAAAGAAAATGATTATTGGAATATTCTATTGTTCGAATTATCTACAATTAAGCATTTACTGAAACAGCTAGAATTTTGCCACCTGTGCATAGAAGGACTGTGCAGTTGGTATTCAAAAGACCATTTGTAGTTATAAATAACATAATTTAAAATGTTACTCTTATTCCCTTTCTCTTCTCCAGATTTCAGACCATAATTTTAGAGAACTTGAAGCATAGCCATGAGGAATTTCTGCAAAATTAGAGAGATAATCATTTCGTTAAATTTTGTCAGATTACTTTAAATTTTTAGTCGGTTGACACAGAATTAATAGATGGAAAGATTTCAGATGTAGCACTAAGGTGGTGGATAAACTGAAATGGAGTATTGTAATTCAGTCTTTGTGTGTGTAACTCTTGCTGGATGAGGTATTCCAACTATTTTATACTGAAATGTCATTCATCTATGGGGAAAACTTAATTCCGAAATTATTTTTTTTCCTTTAGCACTTTTTTCTTGTCTACTAGTTCCATTCAACAAATTTTCACAGTTCATCTTCTCTTGGAACTCATTTTTTCCTAAAAATTTTGGAGCAGATTACACAGAGAGTAGTTTATCCCAAATAAAATTCTGAGTCTACACTCTCTTTGCTAATATCTGTAACAATATTTAGGGTCAACAAGTAAGCCATGAAACATTAAGTTGAAACAACATTTACAATGTCTTTTATATTTTTGATGTTTGTATTATGCATTACACAGATCTTATATTTGTGTACATGTATTAGTCATATATGTATAGAATATATGGGTTAGTTAGTCACCAAGATGAAAGTGAGGTACCTGAAAAATAAACTAAGGACATTCCAGATCACTATACATAAACTCGCTTCTTTCAACTTGCCTTTTGTAGACCTGGCATTGCTGTCTTTCTGTTCTACAATAAATGTGGACACCCTCAGAAGCATATTCCAGGATTCTTCAGGAATGGAGATTTTATATATGTGATTACACAGCAGGTAAAAATATTCGATGTCACACAAAATGGATTTATTTCCTTGCATTTATGTCAACTCTTCCAAGAAAAACAACAGCCAGAACCAAGCATGAACACAAACAAGCAGAGGGCACCTGCTTCTGCCGCTGTGTTCTGGGCACTCCTGGCAGACGGCTGGGCATCTGCAGTTCTCCGATTATAGGCACGAGCTTCCAAAAGCAGCTGGGGACAAAAATAAGTCCTCATTCCGAGTGACACAAAAAGCGCTCTTCTAAAAACATTCATTTTACAATACATAGTAGCCTGGCTAAAATAGGATCGCTCCTTTTATACTCCTCTCATTCTCATGAAAACAAAGACAATAATTGAAAAATACACAGGAACACGCTTTGATTCGCATTTCTTATATTAATTTGCTTCGGGAGAAGTGAGGTGAAAACAAGTCCTCTTTTTCTTGTCTATATGTTTTGTTTATACCTGATAAGGTAAAATACTAAGTTTTGTATCTTTTAATGTAGGTAATATGTTCACATGGTTTGAAAATCAAAACAGCAGATAAAAGATATATATGGAAAATAACCACATTTGTGAGTTTCTTCATATGCATTTGTGTTTATATATGCAGGTATAAATATATGTTATTTTTCTACTTTCTTAGCAAAAGGTTGCATACTGCACAGCTAATTCTATACCTTCATGCATGATACCTGTTTCTTCATTAATTACTTGGAGGGTTAGGAAGATACAAGCTTTAAGTTTCATGCCTTTCTTTTAAAATAAAAGTTCTTAAATGAAATGATAATATTAGGCCAAAGGTGAAAAGAGAAGTTAAATCCCCTGCTCTAAGATCTTCAGTGAATGTAGTAGCCACAAATCAGAAGAAGATAGTTTCATGTTCATATTGCAAAATACTCTTCATTATTTGCATAAAAGGTAAGCACTCACTGATAGAAGTGTATCAGTATAGTAACTGCCATCTCTAAATGCAAAGATCATTCAAATATTGGCCACAAAATTAATTATCTAGAGATTTATTGATATTATACTCTGCCTAACAGTATTATATCATTCATAGTGACTTACGTTAACACTTTCTCCTTCCTTTTAAATTAATAAGCTGCTTCCCTTCTATGTCTATTGTCTACAAACAGGGCAATATTGAAGGTGTTGGGATTTGCGAAGAGATTTAGTCTACTACAGCAATAAATACTCCTTTTTGGTATTTCTAAGGCTATTATATGTTACTTCCTTTGTATTCTTTTGGATTCTCTGAACTACAAGTTCTCGCTGTAAAGTGAATAAATTAAAACCAAGGATATCCACATAATTCTAGGAGACACCTGACAGTATCCATTCACAGCGAGAGAAGTATGAATGAGAAAAGGACCTTGTGGAATGATGCTTATTTTGCAGATGGTTTGAGTGTGCAGAGAAGTTAACCAAAGTTGCCCACACTTGTGCAGCTGAGCCACGGCTTGACTTCAGGACAGACTGGTCTTGGTCCTAGCAGACACTATCCCATGAATAAGTGAACCCGTGTGTGTGACTGTGCTATGCATAGAATTATATGAGGAAAAGAATAGGTTGACATTTTGTAATGACATTAAAAATAAACAGAACTTGTCAAACTTAGCAGAAAAGTAACTTTAAGGCAAGATTACCATTACATTTTTAAGGCATTTAGAAGGTGAAGTTTCAAGTAGCTGGCGATTGTTCCTGTAACGGCAGCGTTATATCTTAGCCTGTTCCCAGGATTAAGGTCAGATCCCCTGTGTTTTGTGGGTGGATTCAGAGTAGGCAGAGTCCTAAGGAAGAGCTGAGCAGGCCAGGTGGCCTTCCTGGCCTTTGGGTCTGAAAAGTGAAAGGCTACTTGGTCGCTGTCCTGGAAGAAATAGATTCCAGAGAAAGAATATGTCAAGGTTTGGAAAGATGGCTTCATTCAATCAACAATTATTAAGCACCTACTATGTGCCCTGAAACTGTTTTATCTTTTGGGGAAGGCATTTGTTCTAACTTCTTGTGGGTGAAGACACAATTTTTATAGTATGCTAGAAGGTGATAAGTACTGTAAGAAAAAAGATAAGGTGCAGATAAGGATGTAATTTACAATAGATGGTTTGAGAAGATGTTTGGGGTTGAATTATTTCTCCTCTAAATTTATATGTTGAAATCATAACCCACAGCACCGCAGATGGAGAAAAGATCTTGACAGAAGTCATGAAATTAGAATGTGGTCCTTAGAATGGGCCTTAATCCAGTGTGACTGGTGTCCTTCGAAATAGAGGAAATTCAGACACAAAAGGGAAGACAGTGTGAAGGTAGAGGACACACCCCAAGTGGGTGTGAAGACAGCCACACACACGACCAGGAGAGGCTGGGACCAGGCCTCACAAGGAGCCGCACTTGATGACACCTTGATTTTGGACCTCCAGTCTCCAGGTATCTCGATAGCTGAAGCCACCTGCTTTGGGGTAATTTGTGATGGCAGCAACCCTAGCCAACTCACACGAGCTTTGCAGTGAAGACAGCATCTGAGAGCAAAGACAGCCTGGGTTACAGAGCTACTTGGGAGCGGAGAGCAGTGTCAGCATGAAGGACTCAGGCCGATGTGTGCTCAGGGTCCTGTGCGTGCTCAGGGTCCTCTGCAGGGTGGTGTGGCTGTAGGCGAGGGCTTAGGGAGAAGCCGCTGCAGAAGATGCGAGTAGACAGAGGAGGGTTGTCGGGAGCCACAGATCCAGTGAGGCCTTGCGTGCCATGGTTAGGGTCTTAGCTTTTACTCTGAGTCAGGCAGGAAGCTCCTGGAGGGTTTGGGCAGGGGACGGATGTGACTTTTACTCAACAAGATCCTTTTGTTTCTGTGTTGAAAAACAACTCTATGGGAACTGGGACAAACAGAAATAAGGGAGGCCATTTGCAATCCATTGTGACACTCCAGGTTGCAGATGATGACAGCTTGCATCGGGTTAGCGAGTGTCCCATAAAAGGGGTCGTCTCTGCAAAGAGATCACAAAGACAGAAGGAGCAGAGGAGCCAAGAACAAGGCAGAGAAATCGAATTTGTTGACAGAGGTGATTTATAGGAAAACCTAGGAACAACGGCGTGGTCTTGGGCGGCAGCCAGGCAGGTGGATTCCCACACTGTTACCCCCAGACCCAGGGATCATATTCCACAGAGAGAGAGTGTATGTCCTCTATACGGACTGCTAAGTGCAGCCTCCCGAACAGGCAAGAAGGCCTTGTGCGTTTCAGCCTATAATTTGTGTAATACATCATGGTTGGCATGTTTCTTCATGAGGGACAGTAAGCAGAGCAGGAATCAGGAAGGCATTCATGGGACTGGGGCTGATGAGAAGTCAGTGTGGCAGGTTAGCATCAAGGTGGGGTCACTTACGTCTCCACAGAGAGTCTGAGAAACCGGTGTATTGGAGAAATGTTTTAAAGCTGCAAAAGGTAAGATTGTGTAATGGTTTTGAGGTGAGCTATGAGGAGAAGGGTGAAGTCAGGAAAAGCTCTAATATGTTTTGGCCTGAGACATTAGAAGGCTGGAATTATTATCCGCAGAATTGAGGATCATTGAGGGAAAATCAGGTGCAGAACGAAAATTAGGAGTTGCGTTTCATTTACAATTGCCATAATAGTGCTATGTAAGAGAGCATTCCGAAACTGAGTGACTGCAAAATAAGGCATGGATTCTCTTTCTTGACTGAACTGGCTTGGTATTGGCTGAGCGGGGCTGAGCTCACTGTCATAACTCTAAGCTGCTGGTTAGGTCCCAGTTACTCCAACGTCTCTTTCACCATCTTTGGACCAGCAGGGTAGCTGGGGAATGGCTTCATGGAACGTACAACCACTATAGGAATTTGGAGGACAGGGGCGTTCCGTGTTTCTTAAGGCCTCGGCTCAGAACGGGCACTTCCCTTCACATTTCATCAGCTAACCAAAGTCATGTGCTCAAGCCCCAAATCAAGGGGCTGTCACTGCAAAGTCCCAGGACTAAGGGCAAGGGTGTCTGGAGTTCATGGGAGCAGTGTGGGCAGAAGATAGGAATTGTGGTGTCATCAGCATAGAAACGACGTTAAATGCTAAGGGAGTAGATAAGATTATCAAATGAGTGAGGGTGACAGACAAGAGGTTCACGGTCTGATGGTCTTGGAACTCAAAATTTACATGGTCAGGACAGTGAGGACAATCTCGTTATATCATTATGTCAAGTGGGGGAAAGCCACTGACGACGTAAACACTGCATGAAAGACAAGTGCTGTAAGAGCTGCTGGGTTCAGCAACGTGAGGGCCCCTGAAGCTTTGCTGGACTAGCAAGAGAAAAGCCTGACTGAAGCTGATTTAAGAAAGAATCAAAACTTGGTAGTCAGTACAAACACGTGCAAGGAATGTTACTACATGGACACAGAAGAAATCACAGGATAGATCAAAGGTGAGGTGGGCTGGGAGAGATTTTTGGGAAGGAATAAAAACATGTTTGTATATAATGGGAATGATCCAATAAAGAGGGGAAAGCCGATGACATTGGGGAGACCATCAAGTGAGAAGAGACTTGTTGGAGCAGTGACGGGGGGTGGGCGGGTGGACGGAATCTCGTGACCTGGCAGGGGATGGAATCTTGTTACCTTGGGGGTGACGGAATCGCATGCTCAACTTGAGGGCTTGACTCTAGGAGTACAACGAGTTTATTTAAAACTGGGGGCAGCTCATCCCCCGTAGAACACTTGGCAACATCTAAAGACATATTCTGGTTGTCACAAGTGGTGGTGTGACTGAAATGTGGTGGACAGAGGGCAGAGAGGCTGCCGGGCACCCTGCAGTATGGGGTACAGCTTCCCCACAGTGAGGGTGACCCTCAGAGCATGGGCAGCACTGAGGCTGAGAGGCCTGGTGCACGGCAGTGAAAGGAGAGAGGGGCTGTAGGCCTGTGGTCAGTGGGAGGAGACATGGCGGTGGAAACTTAGGAATCCTTCTTCTTGTTGTATGATGGCTCATTTTACACATCAACTTGGCTGGGCTACACCGCCCGGCTCTTTGGTCAAACGCTAGGGGCTGCTACGAATTTTTTAGATGTGATTAACATTTAAATCAATAGATGGAGTAAGATAGACACTTCTTTGTCATGTGGTGAGCCTCATCCAATCAGTTGAAGGCCATAGGGGCAAAAATGAGGTTTCTCAAAGGAGAAGCAGTACTGCCTTAAGACAGCAGCATAGAAATCTTGCCCGAGTTCCAGCCTGCACACTGGGTCCTTGAGACTGCGGTATCAACTCTTGCTTTAATTCTGTCTCTGTCTATCTATCTATCTATCTATCTATCTATCTATCTATCTATCTATCTATCTATGTATGTATTTATCTATGTATCTATCTATGTATCTATGTATGTATCTATGTATCTATCTATGTATCTACGTATCTATCTATGTATCTATGTATCTATCTATGTATCTATGTATCTATGTATCTATCTATGTATCTATGTATCTATGTATCTATCTACGTATCTATCTATCTATGTATCTATCTATCTATGTATCTATCTATGTATCTACATATCTATCTACGTATCTACACGTATCTACGTATCTATCTACGTATCTATGTATCTATCTATCTATGTATATGTTTATCTGTCTAACCATCCATCCTTCCACACACACATATATTTGATTCTGCTCCTCTGGAGAATCCTGATTCAGGCATCTTGCTGCCATATTTTTCACAGAAGTAGACTGCGAAGTCCTCAGACAACAGTGAGCAGCATGAGAATGCACTGCAGGTCTGGGGAGAAGAGTGAAAGGGGAAGGGAAGGGAAGCTACTTGCCTGGCTGCACTCAGGGCCGACTGGAAGTTGATGGTCATGCACCCTAAATGATTCCTCAGCAAGAACGTATGTTTGTTTTTGTGTTTTTTGAGACAGAGTCTCCCTCTATCCCTCATGCTAGAGTGCAGGGGTGAGATCTCAGCTCACTGAAACCTCCACCTCCTGGCTTCAAGTGATTCTCCTGCCTCAGCCTCCCAAGTAGCTGGGAGTACCGGCGTACGCCACCATGCCTGGCTAATTTTTGTATTTCTAGTAGCGATGTGGTTTCACCATGTTGTCCAGGCTGATCTCAAACTCCTGAGCTCAAGTGATCTGCCCACCTTGGCCTCCCAAAGTGCTGGGATTACAGGCATGAGCAACCACACCAGGCCAAAGGAAGATGGTTTTAGTGTGGACCCATTGGCCTTGGGGGGATGGGTCGAGATTGTTTACCTTTACCTATGCTAGGGTGGGGTGAGAGGAAAGATAGATAAGGTCTGTTTGGATTTTCCTAGGGCAGCAGCGTGAAAAAGAAGGAAGGAGTTGAAAGTAAGGATGAGAGAGTGATTATAAAAGATCGATCACGTAATTTCAGCTGGGTAATGAGAACAGTTAGAAGAGGGAATTAGAAAACGAAAAGGCGAGTTCTTTGTTTCGAGGGCGTGGGAGGATGGTATTTTAGATGAAGCGTGTTAGAACAGTCAGTGGTGGTATGCAACGCTGAAATTTCAATTATGAAGAGTTTGTTCTTATAAGTAATGCCAGCCTGGGCTATGAAGATGGAAGGGAGGTGCTAAGCTGGGGAGAAGAACAAGTGTGCTTGAGAGGAGGCCAAAGAACCAAGTGGTCTGTTTCAGGAAGGTTATCTTTGTGGATATTGAAATCACCAAGAATAACGAATGTATCGTTTTAGAAAGAAGGTCATTAAGCCAATAACTAAAATCTCCTGGAGGGGAGAAGAGTGAGCCAAAGGTCAGTGGATGCCTACACCTCGGAGCGGTAGCAGGTCGTCTGACGGTATGTGATTCCAAACCAGGCGGTTTCACGGAGGACATTGTGTAAACCATCCAGAAACGAAGAGGAGGAGCCGGAGTCCTCACCGTTGGAAGTATGACGTTTGAACGGAGACACAGCTAGAGTCATGCTTCAATAGAATCATAGTGTAAACAAACTTTTCTGCCAGCTCCATTTAGGAAAGTCTCAAAAGAAAAAAAAAAAGAGATTAAAATGGGCCTAGTTTGGGCACATTTCTGGCCAATTATTGTGTCCAGGAAAGTCAGGGCCTAAAATTGACAATATTCACTAGCACCGTATTTCTCATGAAAAGGTTATACACTAAAGCCATAAAAATATAGGAAAAGCAGTAAAACTAAAGCAGGCCGAAGTAACAGGGCACAAGGAAATACTTTAAATAATAGTCTGTAGTACTATAATGAATGTAAAAATATCAGCAAATTGGTTAACACTACAGCAATATGTTGCTTGAGAGTTTACAAAGAAGAAAGAAAAAGAAATGAGCCAATGTACCAAGAGTATTAAAAATACTGAATCTAAAGACTATAAGTCCTGAAGATGCTTAGAATTTCATCTGTTATTCTTCTTTTGGCATTCACACATTCTGCTAGATTTTCTTACTTTTAAATTGCCAGAACTCATTGCTGAAGACGTATTCTGAAAGGTGGCTCTTTTTATATTATGGAAGTAGTAAGTTAAGAAGTGTTTTCGTATAGTAGGCAGTTTTTGACTGGTTCCAAATCTACATTACTTAAGTGAAGTGCAGTTGAAAAGTATTGATCAGTGGTTTGTTTTTTTTAAAAAGTTGGTTGGTCAGATTAGGCTACTGTTACCTTCTCAAAAGAACTGGGGCTCTCATTCCACTGTATAACTATTCAACTTCCCAGTTCATTTGAATAGGCACATTTAGCTCTTAATAATCAGCTTCTGGATAGAAAAGGGGCAGATTGTAAAAGATGGAAAATTAAAGTGAATATTTATAATATAATTTACAATTCAAACTCCTAGAGTGAAACAGGACCAAGAAGAGAAAGAAGAAAAGTTAACAAAAGATGTCAGCTCCTTGACCTAGAACAGAAATCTCCGTATTCACCAAAAGTAAGGAATTATACCACGGGAATCTTTTGATATATTTGTAAATACTTCTTCACCAAAGGTCTTACACTGGAGTCTAGTCTTGTCTAATTGAACTAGCCAGTTAACTCATAGCAAGCCTCTGATCATCTCTGAGTCTTGCTGAGTAAACTTTGTAAACTGACATAAAACATTAATTATTGCTCTTATTTTGAAACTCTAAGATTGGTTAAATCTGTATACATATATGCATATATATATATATATATATATATATGTATATATTTGTATATAACTTTTGTATGGACTTACATTCTCATTTCTTTAGGGTAGATACCTGGGATTGAAATGCTGGGTCACGTGGTAACTCTATGCCCAGCATTTTGAAGAACTGCCAACGTGTTTGCACAGTGGGCCATTTTGTATTCTCAATAAGGAATGAGAATTCCAATTTCCACACATTCTTGTCAACATTTGTTACTGTATTTGATCTGAGCTGGGGATAACTTTAAAATTCTTATTTAGAGTCTATATATGCTTATTCATTGTGTGGCCTTGGACTATGTGGGCGGCCTCTCTGAATTTGTTTTTTTCACTTCTACCTTTATAGGCTTTTCTTGAGGATTACATACGATTATATATAGTTTCTGCCACACATAGCAACTTAAAACTAGAAAATTATCAATAGACTTGTTCTCTATCTAGTTTGACATTCTTTGGGGCTTTAAATGTTATCACACCTTGTGAAGATTCTTAATGATCTGAGTTTTCCATTCTTCGCTGTTAGGCCTCTAGCCACGGGAGGAGAGACACCATACACGTTCTTACTGTTGAGCTCGGTATCCTTATCCCTATATTGTGGGCACTACATGTAACAGGGAGTGTAAACTTACAGGGACAAATTGTGACTCACATATAGAAATGAGTCATCAGCTGGGTGCGGTGGCTCATGCCTGTGATCTCAGCACTTTGGGAGGCTGAGGCGGGCAAATCATGAGGTCAGGAGATCGAGACCATCCTGGCTAACACAGTGAAACCCCATCTTTACTAAAAACACAAAAAATTAGCCAGGCTTGGTGGCATGCACCTGTATTCCCAGCTACTCAGAAGGCTGAGGCAGGAGAATCACTTGAACTTGGGAAGTGGAGGTTGCAGTGAGCCAAGATCACGGCACTGTACTCCAGCCTGGACAACAGAGTGAGGCTCCGTCCCCTCCCCCCCCAAAAAAATTAGTCTCATTAAGGACTTCTCTAAAAAATGTGCTATGAAAATGGGAGGTTACCCTTCTGTATCAGTGAATCACTAATTTTGAAGGGACATGCTCTTGGAGTATCAGTGAGAGGTTTTTCCACGTAGATCAGGATTCCTGTCAACTGTGTGAGAGACCATCTTTAACTAGGTCTCCCATCAATTCTGGTAGAAAAATGTGGAAGGCCCTAATGACCCCATAGTGCATTCCTTCAGAATTAAATGATGTTGCTTGAAGCCCAGAGATCAGGTTGGTGACTGACTGTCAGGTTCATGTTTGCATATTTAAGTAAGTAGTGATCACTTTAAAATAAACATAAGTTTTACTACATAAAATTTAAGCATTATATTCTGATGTAATGTAAATAAATTTAAATCATTGTATTTTCAAACTTTAAGGTAATTTTTAGTGAATTTTCTGGGTAACTTTTTTAGCAGTTTTATTGGTGCGTAATTGACATGCCATAAAATCAAGCTCTTGAAGTTCACAGTCCAGTGGTTTTTAGTATATTGGTAGAGTTGTGCAGCATGACTGCAATCCACATTTGGAAAACTTTCATTAACCCAATAATAAATCCTATAATCATTAGCATTCACTTCATAGTTCTTCTTCCCAACAGTCTTCAGCCCCAGATACCAGGTCTAATGTGCTTACTGTCTTTATAAACTTGCCTATTCTGAATATTCTGAATACTTTATATAAATATGTGGCTTTTGTGACTGGCTTCTTTCACTCAGTGTAATGTTTTCAAGGTTCATCCATGTTGTAGCATGTATCAGTATTTTTATTCTTTTTATTTTCATTTATTTGATTCAAATAACGATCTATCGTACGAGCATACCACATTTATTTATCCATTCTTCAGTTTCAGGACATTTGTGCTGTTTTTGCTTTTCACTATTTTGGATAACACTGCTACGAACATTCATGTACAGACTTTTGCATGGACATATGTATTCATTTCTCTTGGATATATAGCTGGGATTGAAATGCTAGGTCCTATGGTAACACTGGGTTTAACATTGTGAGGAAGTGCCAAAATGTTTCTAGAGCAGGTGCGCCATTTAATATTCCCAGCAAGGAATGGGAGGTGGAGTTTCTCCACACCCTTGCTAACACGTGTTGCTGTCTGTTTCTTTGGTTATAACCATCCTAGTGAGTGTGGATTGGCATCTCATTGTGTTTCTGAGTTGCCTTTTTCAAATGGCTAATGATGTTGAGTATCTTTTTATGTGTTAAATGGCCATTTGTGTATCTACTTTGTAGAAATACCTGCTCAGATTCTACACTCATTTTTTAATTGGATTATTTGTCTTCTTATTCTTGAGTTGTAAGATTTCTTTACATAGTGTGGGTAAATACAAGTCCATTGTCAGATATATGAATTTTCAACTATTTTTTTTCTCATTCTCTGTATTGTCTTTTTATTTTCTTGATGGTATCAAGAAATGTTTACATTTTTAAATTTTAATGTAGTCTAATTTATATTTATTACTGTTGTTGCTTGTACTTTGGGGATGCTCTCATATATAGGGCTATGGTATATTTTGAGTTAATCTTTATAAACAGTAAGAGCAACGGGGGTCCAAATTTATTTTTAATTTTATTTCTTTGAGATGGAGTTTTGCTCTTGTTGCCCAGGCTGGAGTGCAATGGTGCAATCTCGGCTCATCACAACCTCCTCCTCCCGGGTTAAAGTGATTCTCCTGCCTCAGCCTCCCAAGAAGCTGGGATTACAGGCCTGTGCCACCATGCCTGGCTAATTTTGTACTTTTAGTGGAGACAGGGTTTCTCCATGTTGCTCAGGCTGGTCTTGGACTCCCGACGTGCCTTGGCCTCCCAAAGTACTGGGATTACAGGTATCAGCCACCGTGCCGGGCCGAATTTATTCTTTTGTGTTTATTCAGTTGTCCCAGAGCCATTTGTTGAACACTGTTTTTTCCCCATTGACTGATTTGGGGCACTGTTGTCAGAGTCAGTGAACTGTGAGTGTATGAGTTTATCTGTGCGCTCACAGCTCGGTTCCGCTGATCTGCAGGTTCATCCTGCCAGAGCCACACAACCTGCCTTACAGTCTGGGTCTCTTACAACTTAGCTCAGCTGCTCTTGCAAAAGCGTCGGAATCCTCTTGCTAAATTGCTGCAGTCCTTCCTCCCAGAGGGGCCCCCCAGTCTTGCCTCAGCTGCCTCTATCACTCAGGTTGTATCAGGGAATGATAACTCCCCCAAAGCAGTGTGTGACCAGTGAACGGCAGCTCTCAGCTCAAGGGCAAATGACTCAGCTTTGTGAACTGATCACCTGGAGCAGAGAGGTCCTTGCAAAGAACTTACATCATCTGGGTATTGTGCTTGGGGCTCCTGATATACGGGAACACCTTTTCAGGGTTCTTGCTGTTTTGTTCGTGAGGTTTTCTGTGCCTACTCTTCCTGAGCTCGAAACACTGTTCTCACAGGTTTTGCGTTTCATCAGTGCTTATGATGGGGAGCACATTCAATGTGCAACAAATAATTTTACTCAGCCTTGCCACCAGTTAATAAATGCATTTGTAAAAAGAAAACAGCCCCTGGGAGGAGCTGGCACCCTAAAGGAGCTATAACAAGCTGCAGATGAATATACACCAACTGACCTGAATACATGCTGATTTCTGCCAGCTTTGTTTGCAGGCAAAATGCTCTAAGCCTGCCCTTCCAGCTCTTACGACTGTGATGGATATCTGTAAGGAGAATGGAGCCCTATTAATCATATTTTCTATTTTCTCTATTTTATCATGCTTTGAACATATTTGGAGTCTTGTGGACAGGGGGCGGGGCACTGCCAATTAGTTAATTTCCTAGAGATGGCTAACGTTTCCTGAGCGCACACCTTTGGTACGAAAGCCGACAAATTCCAAGTGCATACCCACATCGCTTGCCTTCATCAGGCTCCTGCAGTACAGGGCATCCTCCTCCTGCCCTAAATCACCCCAGGGCAGGGTGCCAGATAACTAGGGATGACCCTTATGTCCCAGAGTCTGATGACATTATTCACACTATCAATCCTGCCCCCGCTCGGCTCTTCTGCCCTGTCTTCATCATCTGCTCTCTCAATAGCGCGGTGCTGGCTCTGGTCCACACGTTCCCAAACGATCCTTTCTTCTTTTTTTGAGATGGACCCTAGTTCTGTCACCCAGGCTGGAGTGTGGTGGCGCGATCTCGATTCACTGCAACCTCTGCCTCCCAGGTTCAAGCGATTCTCCTGCCTCAGGCTCCTGGGTAGCTGGGATGACAGGTGCCTGCCAGCACGCCTGGCTAATTTTTGTTATTTTTAGTAGAGACGGGGTTTCCCTGTGTTGGCCAGGTTGCTGTCAAACTGCTGACCTCAGGTGATCCACCTGCCTCGGGCTCCCAAAGTGCTGGGATTACAGGCATGAGCTACCGCTCCTGGCCCAAATTATATTTTCAATGGCAGTTGACTCCTGGTCTATTGGGGTTACCATATCTGATTTAAAAAAAAAATCCTGGACACATTGTAAAATAGGAAACGAAGATGCGAAGCACTTTCTATGTTACCTGTCTCGTGGAGGGATGAGCACACCAGCTGAGGAACACTCTGCCTTCTAGACAAGCTGAACCACCCTGCCATGTCGGGTAGTCATAGCATGTTGCATTGAAATCATAAGTTTGTTGCCCCACGAGTGTGGCAAGTCAATACATAGATATACCCAGTTGTAGCAGAGAAAGAGATTTAATTGTAGGGCTGCCAAATGAGGAGACGAGAGGAAACCTCAAAATTTGTCTCCCTGAGTGGTTTGGTGCTAGGAATTTTAAGGGTTTTGGAGCGGGCTGCAGTGCAGAGATCATTGCTTGGTTGAATTGTGCAGCATGAAGTTATGGGAACAGGAGATGAAGAAACCATATTCTCATGCTCACTCAGGTCTTCTGAGGTCTTTGAGCGGGGTGACCTCTATTGTTCTGGTGGAAGTCAGGATCTGCTTGAGCAATTCTTAACACAAGCTTTATGATTCAAATGTCAGAGATCCTGTTTTAAGCAAAAGCCCTGGGATTCTAAGGACAGAAATCCTACCTACAGGAACGGTGGGAATGCAAGTGGCCAGTACCCAGTGCAACGGGACTTTCGGTTACAACGAAATGGGTCAAAGACAGCCTGATTAATGCTTAATTATAACTACATTTCTGTCCATAATTCTTGATAACCTTGTGAGGATGATTTCAGAATCACATAAAAAGTTGATTGTAGTTTTTTGGATATTACTTGTCAGAGTACAAAAGTTACCAAATAGAGATCTCAAATTATTAGTAGATTCATTAAGCTCCTTAGCAATGCATACTGTGAGTTAGCACAAGTCTATTCAACAAGTCACCCCTCAGAACTCCTGGATCTGAACCTGGTAAACAAGCACAATGAAATTATTACTTATGAAAACGACGAAGGGCCGGTGGAGCAAAGCTTGTTATGTCTTTATAGGAACAGCACTCCGTGGCTTACAAAGACTTTTTAGCACTATCCTTTCGTGTATGGCAAAACATGTGCAGAGAGCTAGAGCTTAAAAGGCAGAAAAATGTGTCAAAGCGTGATAGAGACAGAAGATGTCAAAATTTGTGCATGTATGTATTCAGCAACAGAATGGAGTGGTTAGTTTTTCATAATGGCCCTGAAAATTATGATGTAAAACCAAGCCACATTTCATTGCACTGATTGGGAGAAGTTGAAGGGGAAAGCACTTGATGAGCAGCTGAAAGCCAGGGTTCAAGAGACTGCCGTGAATACCCAAGGTGTAACAAGGTGTGAGATCGCAAGAAGATTCTGTAAACGTCTCCACTTAAAACAGAAACTAGCAGACATCCTGAGATGTCACTATTGAAACAAAGAAATGTGAGATGGAATTAATTATCTTCTGAAAAACTGAGTCTTTTATTGGAAAACATTCTCACCAAGAAAACTCCAGATATAGATAGATCAACTGTAAATTTTTCTAAATTTTTAAGAAAGAAATAATCTCAGCCTTATAGAAACTCTCCCAAAGAATAGAAAAAGAGAAAATTCTCCCAAACCTCTATTATGAGGCCGACATCACTTGATATCCAACCTTAAGAAGAACATGATAAGTAAAGAAAATTATAGCCCAATATCTCTCTTAAAAATAGATACAAAATTCTTAGACAAAGCATAAATAATTTAATATAGTGATATATAAAATGAGTAATACTAATAATACATTACAGCTTAGTGAAATTTCTATTGAAAATACAAAAGTGGTTTAACACTTCAATATCAATAAATATAACATGTGACACTAACATAAATAATAACGTCGTATATTCATATTATAGATGTTAAAACAGTATTTATCAAATTCAGCACTCATTTGTGATTTAAAAAACAAAACAAAACTCTTAACTATAAGTCAAAGTAAACTTCTTGATTCTCACCTTTCTTTATTTCCCATCATCGATCCATCACAAAGTCTTGCTAGTTTTATCTTCATAATATGTTTCAAGTATCTCTGCCCTCCTCCGTCCCACTGCCACTCCCATCATCATGCAGACCCCACCGTTACGTCCATCTACTATAGCCACAGCTCCTCAACTGGTCTCCTAGATTCAGTCCATGGTCCTTTAGACAATCACAATGATTTCCATAGAATGTATTTTACTTTCAAAACTTTTTGGAAATCTTCCCATTTCCCTGAGGAGGAACTTGGGCAAGTTTGATCTGTTCCCTGTCTACATATCCAGTTCATCTGCAGATACTCCATCCATTTTTCTTTAAGCTGTAGCCACATTGACTTCTTCAGACACACAGATCTCTAAACATGACCAAGAGTTTCACAGATGACCTACCCTCTGTCTTCGACATGGTTAGACCAAGAATCTGTAATGTCCCCCTACCCCTTGCATCTGCGAACTCTTAAAACCATACTTTGCTATCTTGACTTCACATGGTAAAACTTCTTGTGCTACAAAATAGTTCAAAGCATAATCTCCAAAAGGATTCCTGCAACAAACTCAGTAATTTATTTTTCTTAATTTATAAAACTAATATATACTAAACACATAAAATTAGAAAAGATTAAAAAATCCTTAATTCAGCTTTCTAATAAAGTATTATTAACATTGTTGAATAGAGTTTTACACATTTTTTAATGTAATTTAATTTTAAATATCTTTCCAGGTTATTATGGCCATTTTAATGAGTCCATATTATTCAATTGCATGCCTATATCATAAGTAATTATTTCCTTTCTGATGAAAAATTAGCATTTGATTCTTTTCTATATAAATAATATTTTGATGAACACTGTTTTCTAAAATGCATTTTCTGAATTTAGAGTTATTTCCTTAAATTTTTCTACTTACATAATTATTAGATCAAAAAATGTGCGCAATTTTGGAATAATTACTACATAATGCCCAATTATTATATAAAGGGTAATGCCACAGCCTGCTTCTCAAGAAGAATATGATCATGCTCATTTATTTTTAGCTCTTTCTAATAATGGATTTTCTTAATTTTTAAAATATTTTCTAATTGGACAACAGAAACTATGCCTCAATTTAAAGAATAACTTCTATTGACTTCATTACAAGTATTTTTTTTTTTTTTTAGATGGAGTCTTGCTCTGTTGCCAGGCTGGAGTGCAGTAGTGTGATCTCAGCTCAATGCAACCTCTGCCTCCCAGGGTTAAGCGATTCTCCAGCCTCAGCCTCTCTAGTAGCTTGAACTTACAGGTGCACCCCACCATGCCCAGCTAATTTTTGTATTTGTAGTAGAGATGGGATTTCACCATGTTGGCCAGGAGGGATTCGATCTCTTGATCTCGTGATCCACTTGCCTTTGGCCTCCCAAAGTGCTGGGATTACAGGCGTGAGTCACTGTGCCCCGCCTATTACAAGTATTTTCATAAAGGTTTGTGGTGGGGTTGCATTTCTTACATGTATTTTATTTATTTTGCTTTACGGGAAAATTGTCTTTAGTTGACAAATATTCAGTTTGCTTAAAGTTATCAGCAGCTAAGTCATCAGTCCAAATGTATAAACTAATAAACAATGAGTAGACTCCTTTAAGAAGAAAAGAACAAAGTTTTAGTTTTCCATGAAAGCTACTTGAAATGACATTTGAAACATTCATTGAGTAGCACATGGAAATTAATAATTTCTTAATTTTTGTCCTTTGCTAACCCCTGCAAAGCACTATGTTAGACCTAGTTAAAAATCACAAAGTTACTAAGGCATGATATCTGCTCTGTTTTGGGGAAAGGCTGCTGATAAAATTGTTAATTAGCAATTTATCAAGATATCCATGTCACTGTGTATTGTAAAATGCCCATGGGCCAAATGTAAATTATTCATCAATTAATACAGGAAAAGCAAAAGCTAGATCAGCAAGTTGAAGGTCATATCTACCCAATCAAATAAAATGCTAATCAACCCATAATTATTAAAGATGAATATAAATATAAATAAACATTTCTAATCAAAAATATACATTAAAATGTACGTTTCTTAGCTTAATCAAACTTACATATTAAATGTGTGAAACTGTTAAATGTTAGTCTTGATTTGTTTTTGATAAATCTAAATTTTATCTGGTAAAGCCTTCATGATACAGTATAAATGAAAAGGATTTAAGTTAATTGTAAATAATACAAAAGGAAAATCAAGAAAAGAAGGGTCATTGTTCTGCACCTCTAATTTTATGAACTCTCTAAAGTTTGTTCAACTTGTATCATTTCTTGTTTTAAAAAATAAGATCAACTTTTATTTTAGATTCAAAGGTACATGTGCAGATTTGTTACATGGTATATTGCATGATGCTGAAGTTTGGGATATGAATAATCCCATCGCCCAGATAGTGAGGATAGTGCCCAGTCATTACTTTTTCAACCCTTTTCATCATCTTCTTCCTTTTATTAGTCCCCAGTGTCAATGAATACCCAATGTTTCATTCCCACTTCTAAGTAAGAACATGTGGTATTTGGTTTTCTAACATTTCTAAATATGATTTCAACATTTAAAAAATTCATGTTAGCCCATACAGAGTTCCGTGGATAGTGTTTGGGAATCCTCACAGAATTCATGTTCCATCGATAATAAACAGAACAAAGACGTAGCTCTGATTGGTAAAGGTTATATCTGGATAACAATACAGCTGATCTGTCATTCTTGGTTAGTTATTTTTCATTTCCATTCAGCATTAGTTTTATTCCTACATGCTAACAAAACAACGTGTGCAATAGCTAAAGTTTAGATTTTCTACTTCTAAAAACTGTATTACCAAGTATGTCAGAACATTTCAAGTTCGTAAATATCAATTGGGCCCTATGCTGTTTCTAGCATGATACTGGGTGCTAGTGAAATTGCCTTTGCAAAGATTATGACAGTGAGAAAAATCTAATATGGCTGACTGCATCTTGCCTCTAGCCTAATAAGCTGGTTGTCTTTGCTCATTCCTAGGTGTAGGCCAAGCTAACCATGAGAAGAATTCAGTTAATGGTAACTTAAAAGCAAGGATAACAACAGATCCTGCCTAAAACCAACCCCATCCTTGCTCAAGAACCAGAAACTCATGAAAGGGCGTAAGGTTAAGATCATGAGAAGGGCCTGAATTCTTCTAAAATGTAGCAGAATTATAGTTTCTCTAATCCCTTGCTGCACAGGAATCATGTGGCCAGAGGTTGGATTTGTGGCTTCCCCAATGGTTCCCACAGATAACATCACTATTGTAGAACCTAAGATTGGTCTTTGGAGATATTTTTCAGATTTTTGCATTCTGGCAACTGACAGACCAAAGCTGGACCTGCAACTCATGACGAGTGGTCCTGTGGCCCCACCCAAAGTTGTACCAGTGCATAAGGACCGTTTTCCACACCCTATGATGTCATCCCAACCAATCAGCCACACCCGTTCCCCAGCCTCCTGCACACCAAATAATCCACAGAAACCCTGGCCTCTGAACTCTTGGGGAGACGGATGCGACTGATAACTCTAGTTCTCTTGTATGGCCAGCCTTGTGTCATATAAACTTTTCTTTCACTGCAATGTCACCATGTCAGTGAATTTGTTTTGTCTGCGCAACTAACAGAAAGAACTCGCTGGACTATCACACTAGCATTGTCATGACAATGACAACCCAGGGCCTTCCCTCAGCAACATTGCAGGAATGGAAAAGTTGACTCATGGAAGTGGGGATATTAGTTCACAAACATTCTGTGACTTAGCAGTTCCCCACCGAAACTGTCAACTCAGCTCTGCTCCGTGGAGCTGATCAAGATATCTAAAAGGGAACAGAAGAGAATCAGATGGCTCTAAATCAAGAACTAACAAACAATAATGTTTTATTTATTGAGTATTTTCATGTGATTTATCCAATAAGAAATTCCTTACATTATATGTATATATATATATATATATATATACACACACACACTTTCAATCGTTACAATACAAGAAGTTATTTTTGTGAAATCCACTTTACAGGTGAGGAGACTGGGGCTGAGAGGAGTCGGTGATTTCACCGAGATCCTACGAGTGGTGGGCAGCGAGGCTGAGCCAGCTCTCAGATCCCACAACCTGTGGCTCGCACGGCCACGCTGTTTGTATGGTGTTCACCAGGATGGTGTTCTTCAGGGCAAAGCCATTGTCTCCAGGACCACTTTACTCCTAGAACAAGACTCAACATTTTTTTGTAAATTGCTTCTTCATAAAGAGTAAAGAAATAACATGTCCCACTGCAGGAAACTTCCTGACATCCACTGCTAATCTGCAAAGCAGTGGGAATCTTTCCACTGCTTTGAACTCTGATTAATATTTTCGTTCTATTGCACGTCAACTTTGGCCTGATGCCCATCAGAGGAGGAGGGAAAGCCTTTGTGTTAATTTTTTAAAATAATAATTTCAATGGAGTGTGGAGTAAAATGATGAAAACAGTGAGAAAATGAAATATGCATTAACAATGTCAATGTAACACTTCTGCACGCAGCAGACACTTAATGTTCAGAGATTTCAATGACCTGCTGATTGTATTTCTAAGGGAACGAATCTATGATCCTGAGTATTTTTCAGAGTCTTAATGAGCAATCACAACAATAAAGCAATTTGCTTATTCCTCTTTAATTTATTTGAACTGAATAGACCTTATTCAGCAAACAGGAAATGTGCTCAGTCTTGTGGTCGCTAAGACACAGAGAAGGTTGTGAGCACTTTTGAGGAAAGGAAGGTTCCGTAGGGAAAAAAGCAGAGGAAATCCTGGGCTCTGAGGAGCCTACAGAGTCAGCAAGTCTGGTAACCGAGAAACACAGCAGGAAGGGGGCGTTGAGAGAAACCAGCCTTCCCTGAGAGGTGCTTGGCCTGGGACCATCCGGAGGGTCAGACGGGGAGACCACATGGCTTCTGAGGCCTCTTAAAATGTACAGAAGTTCTCTTTTCCAGCAGCACTGACCCATGCATTCATAATTGCTTTAAATAGATCAACCCCAAGAGAACAAGTTACAGGCAAGTCAGCAGAGCCTTGTGCCCCAGTGTACTTCCTCAGGTACCCACTCTCAGCCTGGTAGCTGCCCTCGGCAAGGCTGAGGCAGGCCCAGAGCCCACCGCCCGAATCCCTTCAATCCCCGCACCCTCATAACCGTCATCGGACCAAAGGGAAGGCTACGAAGGTGGAGAGGAAGACCTGGGTTTTGTTTCATGTTTGATCAAAGTGTAACAGCGATTCTATTTCAACATGCTATGTACCCTCTTTTTAAAGTTTTACACATTCGTGAATAATTATTGTAAAATGCTGCTTCTCATGGCTGTAAGACGAAAAATGCCAGACCTCACCCTCACCCACCAAAGGAGCTGCTTTGCTTTCCCATAGGCAGTACGTGTATCTGAAAAACCACTCTTTTTGCTTTTTGGTAAACAATGATAATATTTTCAGTTTTTAAAAATGTTTGCTATTTCAGTAAGTGCTATGGCTAATTTTTGTTGAAACCCACAAATGGATCTGTGAAAAAGGCAGTTCACTGACTATCTTCGGTGGTGAGGGGCCTCTGAGAGTTTCAATTGAGACAGTGGAAATTGCTTTGAAAACCGTAACGAATTATACAAAATTTGGGTACTATTTGGATGTTGTGATAGTGCAAAGAACAGCAACAGAAATATTTGCATTTTGGTCTTGTCTAATCAAGCGCACAGATGTTTTGTGGGGATGTGTTAAAAAGCAGGAGAACATGAACACCCACCCCTCACCCCACAAAGGAGAAAACATTAGAAGTCAGGTCGTATTTTCTTTCAGCACTAAGAGCACATCAAGCTCTTTCTTGCTTCGATGCCTTTCCAGGTGTCGTTTCTCTGCTTGGACTCCAAAGCTCAGTCTCTTTAGTTAGTTACCTTCTTCTTTAGTCGCAGCTCAGGCCTCACGTGAGAACGCGGGTTGGTGAGGATCTGGCGGAATCTGAGATGAAGGTTGCTTTCTTCATAAAGAGAGTAAAGAAATAGCATGTCCTCCTGCAAGAACCTTCCTGACATCCACTTCTAATCTGCAAAGCAGTGGGAATCTTTCCACTGCTTTGAACTCTGATTAATATTTTCGTTGTGAGTGTAACATACACTTTTGTCGCGAGTGTAACATAAAGGCAGGACATGTGGGAAACTTCACAGAATTTATAAAGCACTAACTCAAGACACAAGTGGCCATGAAAAGGCAACCCTTGTCTCCTTACTCGAATTCTCCTTCCCACCCTGGAATTTCTTAAGTGTTTGTGGTGAACTTGGTCGTCTCCAGCATTTGGGATGGGGGTTTGAGCCCACCTTCTGTACATTTCAGAGAGCTTGGGAAACCTCAGCTGATACCTGGAATACCCCAAGGAGAGCTGAAGGCTCTGTCAGGAGGTTACTTTACAGAGAGGGGGGGAAGAGAAGATGATTACTTTCATTTATGGTACAGTGCTGCACTCACAGAGATGCCTGGGTGCTATTTGGGTGATTCATTGGTTTCTCCTATCCGCCTACTTCTCTGGATCACAGATTCACAGGGTTTTATCACTGTAAGGTCTGCTGGACTCCTCACACAAGCAATCACCTCTTTTATTAGATGAAAGACAAATTTATAGACAAAAGGACAAATAGCATGGCTGGCTGTATCTTCTTACAGCCCTAGTAATCTTCCTGGCAAATTCGAATCTATAAAAACCCATTCCCAATGTACCAACAATATAGAATGGACAAGGTTACATCCCGTTTGCTACAGGGCTCACATCGGATACTGGTGGCATATATAATCCAGGAAAAGCGTGGGGACAGGCCGTTGTCCTCATGAGCTTTTGTTTTGGAAGAAATTGAGCTTGTGTCTGTAGAAATAAAGTGCCAGTCAATGAGGGCGTTTGGTAATTCCGTTCTCTCTTTGCTAATTTTTAAAGATGGTGTGTGCGTCACAAGGAACATACTGCTCCATCGATGCCTTGTTTTTTAAAATAATGTTAAGGAATGCAACCCATTTAAACTATAATATTTATCATAAAAACTTAAACAAGACAACTTTATAGAGAAAGTTATGTTTCGAAGCTTCTACTGAATAGTTCAGAAAAATGTGCTTTGCAAAATCTGTTGAACTGTCTGGTGGTTGTTGCGCCTGGTAGGATATTTCTTCCTCTGCTTGAGGGCAGTCAGAAAAGAGTGTGGGAAAAGTACTGGGTTTAAAACTTGAAGAGCGTGCTCTAGGATATTCAGTCATTAGTGAGATTCTTCAGCTGGCAAAGTGGAGAGGCACTAGCGATTTAACTCAAAACAGTTGCCGTAATTTAGGAAATTGCAACATTAAAAGAAAAATGAGCTAAGGGCTCCTAAGGGCTACAGATAGGGAGTGCCCATGATACTGACTGTAGCATTTGTTCCTTAAATCCCACAACTAGAGAGTCTCTGTCATTGGAGCAAAATTAACTTACACATACGTATAATAACAGCCTTCAACCGGAGTCCTGAGAAACACTCCTTATAACAAATAGAAGTACTGACCTTTGCAAATCATCCTCACAATAATCATTTTGTTCATGGGCTCTGAAGTCATACGAACTGGGCTTCAGTTCTAGTTCCACTCGTCAGTAATTGCGTGACTCAAGACACCTGTTAACTTTTCGAAGCTGTCATTTCTTCATCTATCATATGGGGATAACTACAGTATCGACTTCATCTGTAAGTGTGTGGGTAATAACAGTGCCTACTTCATAGAGTTGTTTTGAGATTTCAGACAAGAAATGTAAAGCATTCAGAACAGTATATGTTTAGCAAGGTCTCAGTAATACTAACTGTTATAATCTTTTCAATATCCTAAGTTTACAAATCAGCAAACTGAAGCTCAGAGAGCCTGAATGCTACAAATTATGCCATTAGGAAATAACAGGGCAGGGAATAAAACCCGGAGATGCTTGATACCAAAGCACACATTCTTTTCCACGTCACCATATTGTTGCCCTGTATACGGGTCAAAATAAAATTAGAACAACAATCAGGTCATTGTGCTGGTTAGGTACAGGAGCGAGGGGAAGGAGGGGATGGCTCTGGTGAGATCACTTCACTGGTGACTTAGGACACGTTTGTGGGAATGAGGTAAGAAAGTGAAATAGGAGTGGTCGCATTTGGAAAACCACTTAAAATTTCACCCTGTCTGGGGGTATGCAATATAGGATTGCAAGTAATTCTGTTAGTATTCTGCTTCTTAATTTGACTCTGTCATATAGTTAGCATTAGATTTTGTCTGATCAAGCTTCTGTCTTTTATTTATTTATTTATTTATTTATTTTGGTGAAAGAGTGATTTACTAGACAGAGAGAGAGAGAGAAGGAGAGAGAGAGAGAGAACGCAGCTCCCATGTTGTTGTGGGAGGGGACCCAGAGAGGGCATCCCCTGTCTTTTGTATTCTAAATGAATCCTTGCTACCTTATCCGTGAATAAATATTTATTTTATTTTCAAATATATAAACTATGGCAACTATTAAAAGAGTTAAAGAGATAAAGCAATATGAATCTTGCTCAGGAATGCCACATCCCAGTAGGAAGAGCAAGGTGTGCACATAAAACTTCCAATCCAAGCTAGAAGGGGTCATCTATCTTCTGAAGACACAGCTAGCATGCTGCTGCAATCCAAACATTACTTCTGGTTGGGGAATTAGGTAAGAATTAGAAAGAGATGAGGTTTGGATCGGGTCTAGAATTTGGATGTGCAGAAGTGGAGGAGAAGACAGATCCTGACCGAGCTGAAGGAACATGAAATACTTAGGTGAGCCACCGCAGCTTCGCAGGAGCATAGCGGACAGGAAAGAGCAGGTGGAAGATGGACAGCAATTTCCCAGCAGGTGAGTGCTCCCTGACTCGGGCTGTGGGGCCGGGCTGAGCGCTGGACTGTGGCTTGGAGCAACAGGCAGCCGTTGGGAGTTTTAAGCAGAGGAGGACCACCCCAGAGCTCTGTTTTTAGGAGGAAAATCTGAGAGCAGATGGTTTGGAAGGGGAAAAACAAAAGGGAGGTCAACCGATAAAGAATGGCCGTCATTCCTGTCGAAATCACTGAAGGGACAAATCTGCGTCTTCACTTGGTAGACTTGGGGGTGCCCTTGCTCACCTATTATTGTGCTTATTGAATGACTGAATAATGGATTGTTTGGAAAAATATGGGAAAGCGCTCTGCTGACCCATAATAAAATCCAGTAGACTCAAGCTGACAAGGATTAGAGTAATCGTGACAAAGATATAGTACTATAAAAAACAGGCTAAGGAGCAGGAATGTTTTCATCCACAAGACCAAAACTATAATTTAGTACATTAAAATATCCACGTTATTTGCAGACTGGTCCTGTTTCATGTTTTATTTTCATTTATTTCCACATATGCAATCAAAAGTGCAATTTATTTTTCATCCAAGCTTATGCTAGGAAGTGTGATACTCTGGTCAACAATGCTGGAATACATAGCCTCTAAAAATTTGCACAAAGTCTTACAAAGAAAGTTTCCTCCACTGTCCATTGTAAAACCCTGTGATGAGTCTTTTTACAAAATCTCTCCCTCGCTTCAGTTCAGTTTTCAGGGTGTGTACAGTGGGACTAGATTAAATAAAACAAAACTGGGTTAGTCATCTCAGCAATAATTAGCACAAGTCTTCACTGATGACTGTAAAGAATCTTTGTAGGCTGGGCGCCGGGGCTCACACCTGTAATCCCACCACTCTGGGAGGCTGAGGAAGGGGGATCATGAGGTCAAGAATTCGAGACCAGCCTGACTAACATGGTGAAACCCCATATCTTAAAAATACAAAAATTAGCTGAGCGTGGTGGCACATGCCTATAATCCCAGCTACTTGGGAGGCTGAGGCAGGGTTCATCGCTTGAACTCAGGAGGCGGAGGTTGCAGTGAGCTGAGATCGCGCCACTGCACCCCAGCCTGGGTGATGACAGAGCAAGACTTCATCTCAAAAAAAAAAAAAAATCCTTGTAAATATAAGGACTATATTTAACAGGTCTCTCCTTACATGGCTTTTCTGATATCATTAAGACAACTAATGACTAATACATGTTCCTTTCTACTTACTCTAGGAGTCTTGGCATATGACAACTTGCAAGCTTATATTCGAGCTTTATAAAATTAGCAACTCTTTATGTAACGGATTGCTATTGCATTTTCTTTTCTCTTCTTAGGTTTCTTAGTAGTTTCCATATCTTCTGTTACATGACTGACGATCTTGGAAAGAGGGGGAGATCTGTCCCCCCATACCTCCCTTAGAGCTGAAGAGACATTTCCTCTCTTAGAGAAATGCCTCACTCATTCCATTTTCCTTGCCCTTGTATCCCGAGCCACAGACCTTGAGCAAAAGAAACTGAAGACTATGAAAGTGGTTACTGGGGAGTGCCTTGAACAGCGAAGGTCTAGGAGTAGATGCTTCTGATGTTGAACAGCTTGCCAATCTTGCTTCTTCATGGCCATTGACACTCATGTGGAGACCTGGAAGGACTCCAGAGGAGGAGATAAAATGTTATGTCCTCTTCCCTGATTCAATCAAGTCTACTTGCTGACTTATTATTAGAGACAATAAATTGGAAAGTCATAAAAAATGACATTTACATATCTTTATATTTTATTATCTACTTATCTATTTAATTGTTAATTTTTTATAGGAGATCCATTTTTGAATATGGGTTCACAGACTGAGGATCCATGTTTATTTCACAAGCCACACTCATAATACATCTACAATTTTAGATTCTTATTTCTTCTTAACACTGCCCCGGCAATGTGGGCGCAGAACCCTGCAGGGCTTTCCTCCCGCGCGGGCGGGTCTGCTGTCCTGGCCTTGCCCACATACAATCAACAACATGTTTTAACAGTTTGTATAAAAAAGACTTCAAAAGAAGTTTTATCAGTTTTTGTGGAAACAACTCTTCTATTTTTACTCCTATTTCATCACTTTATTAAACAGCTAATTAAAGCATATAATCATAATAATATGTGAAATTGGAATCAACAATCTTAGGAAAAAATACACATAGCACTTAATATGCATAGACCCCAACTTGTGGGGGTAAAATTACACATTGGTTTGGACTAGAGGTGACCAGCTACAGGGTCTCAGCGCGCTGGGGCAGCTGTGTTGAACAGAAGAAATGAAGGTTGTCACATAATTGTTGAGTCAATTAACTGGAGGTTAAGGAAGCTTTTTCTTTCCCAAGCAGTGTGTTTTTACTGAATCGCTAAGACAGTAACTAATTTCAAGTTCATATAATATATATGAGATCTGTTGATCCTGTGCAGTTCCCAAAAATAAAGTTTCTTTTGCCTTTGAATAATTAAGACATTTCGATTATTGTAGCTAAGGGCTGATAATTATCATTATTGGGTACTGTGTTAAGTGTTTTATTTAAACCTTTTAATAACCCTTTGAGTTTGGTGCTGTTACTATCAGCATGAGCAGATGTGGGCGCTGAGGTTAGAAACTGCAAAGTAACGTAACATGGGGTCTCACAGGTAATAGGCAGGCACCGTGAATCGAAATTTAGTTCTCTCTGATTCTCGAGTCGTAGCTGTTCCTCACAATGGTATTTTTCACCATGGTTTTATTGTTTGTTTGTTTGTTTTTAAAAGAACCTGAGGTTTGTGGTCCACGTAAGGGATTTTGTAGGTAGCTCAACCCTGTTTGCCCTGTCATTCTTCTGTTCTAAAGAATCTTGAATTTCTTTCTGGAGCTAGCACTCATTTCTAAGTTTCAATCATCAATGCCTTTATAACTGAATACTTTAGCATCACAGTTTTTTTTTTCTCTTTTGAGATGGGGTCCTGCTGTGTCACCAGGCTGGAGTGCCATGGTATGATAACGGCTCGCTGCAACGTCTGCTTCCCGGGTTCAAGCAACTCTCCTGCCTCAGCCTCCCTGATAGCTGAGATTACAGGTATGACCCCGCATGCCTGGTTAATTTTTACATTTTTTAGTAGAGATGGGGTTTCACCATGTTGGCCAGGATGGTCTTGATTTCCTGACCTCGTGATCCACCCACCTCGGCCCCCCAAAGTGCTGAGATTACAGGCGTGAGCCACCGCGCCCAGCCTCATCACGCTTATCTGTTAAGGGTCTGAGGTTTCTTAAATTACAAGAACCATATCATAGAAAATCCTCCAGTCTGATATGGCTTTGATGTGTGTCCACTCCAAATGTTGAAATAGGATCTCCAAAGTTGGAGGTGAGGCCTGGTGGAAGGAGTTTGGGACATGAGTGCAGATTCCTCACGAATGGCTTGGTGCCCCCAAAGTGATGAGCTCACCTGAGGTCTGGTTGTTAGAGTCTGGGACCTCCCTCTTCTCACTCTTGCCCCTCTCACTGTGTGACACACCTGCTCCCCATTTGCCCTCCACCATGATTCTAGGCTTCCTGAACCCTCACCAGAAGCAGATGCGGGAGCCACGCTGGTACAGCCTGCAGAGCCGTGAGTCAAGGAAACGTCTTATAAATTGCCCAGCCTCAGGTTTTCCTTTATAGCAATCCAAAATGGATGACCACACAATCTTTACAGAAGTCATGCACGCTGTGATGCCTTTTGGATCCCTGAGGAGTCTCAGCCTCATCCAGGAACAGCCTGTCCACAGCACAGTCGTCAGAGTAACTCTACTGAAGCTTCAGTTAAATCACACTGTTTTCCAGAAAGGTTGGACTAATTGACATTCCCATTAGCAGTGTGTGAGTTCCCTTTTCTCTGCATCCACCCCAGCGTCTGCTACTCTATGTCTTTTTGGTAATAGCCATTCTGACTGGTGTGAGATGCTATCTCATTGTGGTTTCAATGTGCATTTCTCTGTCGATTAGTGACGTGGAATATTTTTACATACGCCTGTGGGCCATTCGTATGCCTTATTTGAAAAGTGGCTGCTCATGTCCTTTGTCCACTTTGAGGTCATCTGACTTCTCTGCTCAGGCTGTCCACAGGCTTCCAGCCTCACGTGCCCCTGCCCCAGGACGTCTGCATTTGCTGCTGCCTTACTTGAAATTCACTTTTCCCACTATGCCCTAGCTACAGTCAGTTTTTGGGTTCTAATGTTATCTTTTCATTGATTTCTTTTTTAAAAAAATTTATTTATTTTATTGCATTTTAGGTTTGGGGGAACATGTGAAGAACATGCAAGATTGTTGCACAGGTACACACATGGCAGTGTGGTTTGCTGCCTTCCTCCCCATCACCTATATCTGGCATTTCTCCCCATGCTATCTCTCCCCACCTCCCCAACCCCCACTGTCCCTCCCCTACTTCCCCCCAACAGACCCCAAGTGTGTGCTGCACTGCAACCTCCCCAGATTTTCTGCCCCCCTTCCTACTTACTATACCATATATTTCTCCATAGTACTTACCAGCTCCTGATAGTATGAACATTTCACTCATTTATGGTGTGCTGAGTGAAACAGGTGCTCTGCGCCAAAGATGAATCCTCAGGGTCCAGGTCTGTGCCCAGCACAGACTGACCCTCTACCTTTTGTTGGATGAATGATTAAAAGAAGGAATGAGGACTTCAATTCAAATGTTATAAAATCATGATATATGCGAGTAGGAAAGCCAACATATTTAAGAGCGTTTGTGAGAGGAGTCAGTTTGAGGATCAGTCATTTAGACCTAAAATTTAAGATAGAAAAATAAAATCATGGCAAAGTTTTTTTTTTTTTTTTTTTTTTTTAGATGGAGTCTCACTCTGTTGCCAGACTGGAGTGCAGTGGTGCAATCTCGGCTCACTGCAACCTCCACCTTCTTGGTTCAAGTGATTCTCTTCCCTCAGCCTCCCGAGTAGCTGGGACTACAGGCACATGCCACCATACCCAGCTAATTTCTTGTATTTTAGTAGAGATAGGGTTTCACCGTGTTGGCCAGGATGGTCTTGATCCCTTGACCTCATGATCTACCAGCCTTATGTCCCAAAGTGCTGGGATTATAGGTGTGAGCCACTGTGCCTAGTGGGAAAGCTTTAAAAATGTCTTTTTTTTTTTTAATTTAGTGTTAGAATAAAGACAAGTGTATCTGAATGCATATATATATACACAAAAATTATTTATGTATAATTTTACACATACATATATGCACACACAGATATACATCTTTGTATTAGAATCTTAGGAAGTAGATTCTCGGGGTTTTTTCAATAAAACCCACCACAGTACTCTGTCTTTGTAGTAGTTTTATAACCTACCAAGGCAACTCTATCTAAGTCTGTTATAATTAAGGAACACAGAATAGTTCGAAATGGACTCTATCAAGTAGTTCTTCAACTGAAATCTTGACTAGGAGGGAATTACATCAACTCTTTTTTTTTTTTTTTTTTTTTTTTTTTGAGACAGAGTCTTGCTCTATCACCCAGGCTCGAGTGCAGCGGTGAGATCTCAGCTCACTGCAACCTCTGCCTCCTGGGCCTCCTGAGCAGCCAGGATTACAGGTACCACCACCACGTCTGGCTAATTTTTAATTTTTTTTTTTTTTTTTTTTTATAGAGACGGGGTTTTGCCATCTTGGCCAGATGGGTCTTGAGCTCCTGATCTTGTGATCCACCCACTTTGACCTCCCAAAATGCTGGGACCACAGGCGTGAGCCACTGAGCCTGGACAACTGGTTCTTAAAATCTTGAGAGGCTTATGAGTTCAGGTTGATTAAATCACACAGCTGAAAGAAACTTTTTCAAATCATGATCTCTGCATAAGTTTCCATGAAAAGGGCAGAGACAAACAAGTAATCACCAAAGTCTGAACTTGGCCCAGGACAGTGTCACATGTTGGCTAGGTTAGGAGACATGGAAATCGTACACCGATTGTGGCTATTTAGAAGAAATATTCTGCTTTTCTGTTATATTTTTTGTCATAATAGCTCTTACTCATTTGGCAGAACAGAAACATGAAGTATACTTTTAAGGTCACAATTAAGGGGAGGAATTTTCACTCAGAACAATCCAACTGTTTTCACATCTGTAATATTAATAAAAGGGTTTGAAGCAGACAATCTGTGTGGTTCCTTTCCGAACAGGATGCTAACAGATCTCAGAATTCACAATTGGTCTAATGTCATAGATTTTCTTCTGAGGCCTATATTATGACCTCTTATTCTAGACGTACTATAGTCCTGCTCATAATTCTCTGTGAATCTCATGTTCAGATTTGAGTTGTCTCTGGAGAACCAGAGAAAATAACAATTTCTATTTAATCCAGTATAAAAAGGAGACTGTAGGTCACTCAGGTTTTCACTTGGCGGTAATAAGAAATAGGGTATACTGAGTTGTGCCTATTTCTATTAGTTTGTGTCAGCTTCTAAAATTTTATGAGCAATCATTAAAGACAAAGTCTCAAAAATGGGTCAACAAGTGTTTTCTTGAAACATGTTACAGATTTTTAAAACTTTTAAATGAGCGTGACTGCCTCACTGGGTTTGTTTCTGTTCCTGGAGTTAGTCTTACGTAAGGCTGCTAGGACGCCCTTGGAGGGAAGCTGGATTGCTTTCTGCCGCTCACCGTTTTGACTAGGAGACAATCTTCATTAGCCACCCTGAACCAATGAAGTCTCGAGCTACCATTTCCCACGTCTGTGTCCAGCTTCTTACCAAGCAGATACATAGAAGACCTAGAATTTTAACCAAGCTTTAACTCGCGTTATCTTCTGTAAATCTCAGTTCTACAGAGTTGAGTTGGAGACTGGAAACATTAACACTCCTCTTTCTAGATCTCTTTTCTACCAGCATCATGAAAATCACAGAGCCGTGAAGTGGGGGTGTTCAGGTCTTCCCTGGGTATTTGCAGCTCCTCTCTTTTCTCCTTCACCCCATTGCCTTTTCCTATCCAGTTCTTTTTTCTCTGAAATTCCAGCCTTCCCCCTCTGCCAGTTGCATTATTGCATTTCTTAGGGTTCACTAAGTCACAACTATACCTTTATATTTTGTCAAATGTTGCACTGACTGTAAATGCAAATCATCCTACCTCTAGTTAAAGGGGTTATGGTTTCATTTCTGGATGTGGAAGGGACAAAAATGAACACTGGATTTCTCCTCCAATCACTACTTGGAATTAATTCAAAGTTACTCTGCTAAGTCCTATTCGTCACATTCTTAAAGACTCTGCTAAAGACCCACCTTGTCCAAAAAGCATTTCCACCCATCTCTCTCAAATTACTTTAGATTCCATTCACATTTTTCATATTACTTAGATATTTGCTCATGTGTTCTGGTATTTTTACATACAAATATTGTATTTCTGCATACATAAGTTTAAATCAAGGAAGAGACTTTCTTCTCTCAGGTAGAAATTTACATGTAGAATCACAGAGTGCCAGATCTGTCATTCACTTTAGAGATCACGCAGTTCAACGTCCTCATTGCAGCGATGAGTAAATGGAATCATTTCACAGCCTCCATTAACATATAACACAACGTACAGAGTAAATATGCCACAGGCGCTTGCTGAATAAATGGGGTTCAGCTGCTCATTTAACTGCTCTCATTACCTTTACATGCTTGGCAGCATTTATTAAGTGCCCACCTCTGTGTGAAACACTGCTAGATGCTAAGCAAATGGAATGGAAGTGAGGCAATCACAGTACGAGGCAGATAACTCAGAAGCAGACAACTCTGTTAAAGCCATGAGCATAGTGGAGGGGTGGGAGGGGACGGAGCGGCCGCTGTGGCGTCCCAGCTGTGAAGTGGCTGCTAAAGAGGAAATTTCTAGTGGGTGGAATGCAGGTGTCGAGGAATCTGCCAGTCCTCCGCAAATCAGTAAAATACCAATTTAATTCAAAGGGCAGGAGTTTAGAATAACAGTCCCGAAGGAACCAGAATGACTTGTTATTAATTGGTTAAGTACAGGATCAATTCTCTTGAGAGAATCTAAATTATATTTACATTCCTATTTGGTTCTATTCTTTCCTATAACATGATTCTTCCAAGAGAATTCTTCCAGTTGTTGAATCATTAACACAAATTCATGGTTGCTAGAGAAAATATCTTTATTGGTTATGTGCCTCATGTCGGAAGCATTTAATTTTAATATTAGATTGTGCAAAACTAATTTTGGCTTTTGCCCTTTACTCTCAAAGGCAAAAAGCCCAATTCCTTTTGCACTAACATATTTAATTTAAAAATAAAGTCAGTTGGTCTTTGGACTAGGAGGGAAAATGACCGAAGCCATGCTCGGTAGATGGGAATGACTGATGTCGTTCTTCCCCAAGAGAGGTAAGTTTTAAAGTTTGAAAATGCAAAGAAAGGCCAAATTGTGGTAGAAGGTGATTTCCGACAACAAGCAATGAGTGGAAATAGCTGAGATGTCTAAGTCGGGAATAAGTGGCCAAGTAAACGTGATGTCCAGCAATGAGACAGGTGGAGTATCTGGGACACAAAGCTAACGCTGTGTGCTCAGAGGAGGTATAATGGTAAAAATCTAAGTGTATTACTGGGTACAAAAATCGAAAGAATAAATTAGATATAGTGTTTGATAGAACAACAGGGTGACTCAGTCAATAATCATTTAATTCTACATTTAAAAGTAACGAAAACAGTGTAACTGGATTGTCTGTAACACAAAGGTTAAATACCTGCGGTGATGGGTACACTGTTTTGTGATTATCAAACACTGAATGCCTGTATCAAAATATCTCATATACCCCATAAATGTATATACCTACTCTGTACCCGGAACCGAAATGCAGGTTCAGTACTGTGCCACTTGCAAAGTCCAGTTAAAAAGAGTGCGGTCTGGTAAAAGAAAGTGGCTTTTTAAAATTCCAAAGCTGCCTTAGGGGAAGAAACTCCTCAGGTAACTTCCTACCACAGGCTCCTATGGTAAGGGTGTTGCTTTGCTTTTGGAGCAGACAGTGGGCCGTTTTAAATTATGACCCATAATTTAATTTAATTGTGGGTCATATTATGGCCCAATTAACTTTATTTTTAAATTAAATATAGGTTAGTGAAAGGTAATTGCATTTTTTTGCCATTGAAGGGAAATGCTCACAACTGCAATTACTTTTGCACCAATCTAATGTTTAAATTAAATGCTTTCAACATGAGAGACATAACCAATAAAGATGTTTTCTCTGACAACCATGAATACCTGTTAAAGATTCAACAACGGGAAGAACTGTCTTGGAAGAATCATGCTACAGCAAAGAGCAGAGCTAATTAGGAACGTACATCTAATTTAGAAGACGTTCTCTCAGGAGACCTGAGCTGTGGAGGTGGAAGGGAGCAGGTAAGAGCTCTGCATCCTTACTTTAGTGCCTTATCTGCCGGGCAATCGAGCTGGCTTCTTCATGGGCAGAAACAGGTTGTACAGGTGGTGGAAAACTCCAGCAGGCATACATTGCGTTGTCAGTTAGCTGTAACCTCCCGAGGCAACCTCCTGATGGGTGAGGGTTCGGCTCTGGAGATGAACTTGCCCTGTAAGAAGCACCTGGTCCAGTAAAAGGCTATAATTGCATTTCTTTTTTTTTATTGCATTTTAGGTTTTGGGGTACATGTGAAGAACATGCAAGATTGTTGCATAGGTACACACATGGCAGTGTGATTTGCTGCCTTCCTCCCCATCACCTATATCTGGCGTTTCTGCCCATGCTATCTCTCCCCGGCTCCCCACCCCCTCGCCCCTCCCCCATTTTCCCCCAACAGACCCCAGTGTGTAGTGCTCCCCTCCCTGTGTCCAACTTCAGCATCCACAGTATAATTGCATTTCTAAAGAGCTAAGTCAGAAGTGAGGAAGAGGGGAGAAAAAAGAAGAGAGAGAAAAATAATAATTAAGCTATCTCTTAGAAAAATGGGGATACTCAGTTACATACCTACAAAAATTAACAATTAAAAAAATTTAAGTGTAATACGCATTTACAAAAATTCACTCTATAAAGGTATTTAGAAGAAAGTGAAAGTTTTTCTCCCATTTCATTTGAACTCCCCAAGAAACAACATTCGCTGTCAGAATCTTTCGATTCTTTTTCAAAAATTCCCATGAGTATCTTCATTTCTACTTCCTTTCAATTTGTCTTTCTACCCATCTATCCATCCACCCTTCTTTATTTTAATCTCTCTATAACTATAGATATTAATCTATTAACCTTCATGTGTCTCAAGCTATGAGCATAGAGTTTTAACACAAGGGCAGTTATTACACACTTCATTTTGAAACCTTTCTTTTTGTTTTAGAAATTAGCAACATATATGTTCATTTTTCCAAATAATCAACTGTATTCTCTCTTACTTTTTTCCAACTGCAAAATATTACATCACATAAGTGCACACCATTTTTAATTTAATTACTTTCTTACGAATAGACACAAGTTATTTCAAGGTTTGTTACAAGTGACGTCCCTGGCATTCATCTCTGTGATAGATTCAGAGCATTTTAAAGGCTCCTCATGGGAGTATTGAGGGAAGGTTTCAACAAGGGCATGGAGTGAGGGGAGAAGTGAGTAAACATGGTTTAACCAGATGGAACATTGCATGCAATCAGAGTCAGAGCCACACTGCATAGTCATGTACACATAGGAAACTCCTTACCATATGCAAATCATTTTTAGTTAAAGCCAAGAAAGTTCGTGAAATTTTCCGTATTTAAAATCCACTTAACACTGATTATATAATTCAAGTCATCATTCTGGATATTATTAGTTATTATGCTTAAATTTGAATGAGAGGGATTTATATAGACTAGAAGTAGCATTTTTGTCTTGGCAGGATTTTTTTTTTTTTTAACCAGAGTCAGCAATGAGAATGTTTGGGAACTGAGCTGTGTACTAAATCATTCTCTACTTAGCTGTCAGAGCTTCTGAAACCACCAATGATTCTCTTCCTCAAGGCTTGTGATTCCTGCAGACTTTAAGTCAGGACATTAATTCCAGTTTGGAAAAGCTAATTTACGATACCTTCATGGTTTATTTACAGTCCACTCCAAACCTGTGAGTCAGGATAAAGCTCCTGATCTTTCTCCTAGGAATGGTATAAAGACAATGGCATGAAGACAATGTTGTAATGTTTGTAAAGAATCTTCATATTACAAATGTTTAGTAGCGAATTTCAAAGAGTTTATTTATGCACAAAATGATGAGTTTCCAAATGGGGAGAGAAAATCAATTTTTCATTTTAGATCGTTAAGGTAAGGCTTAAACATCCCTCGCCCTGTGAGTGTGGTGCCCACAATAGGCACACGGGTTAGAGGCAGGTGTCTCTCCATGCCCAGGGGTGTGTAACTGGCCTCTTTGTGCTGCCTAGAAAAGGGAAGTGTCTGAGCAGGGGAAAAGACCCCAGAAGATATGAAGGAGCCATTTGGAAAAGCACTGGAGAGAGAGCTGTGGGTTGGGGCCGGCATTGCTCTGTTTTTCAGGACAGTGGGTAGATCCAGGCCAATGCTTCTCAATCTCTCATTTGCACATGAGTCGCCTGTGGTCTTATGAAACTACGGATCCTGATTCACATTTCTAACACACTGCCAGGTGATGCCTGCCACACTTTAAGTAGCAGGGCAGCCTGAGTATTCACGGGAAGATTAGTCATGAGAACGGGCGGCACAGCTCTGGTGGAAACCGTGGATTCACAGTGAGGGTGGGCAATTTCATCAGGAGCTGGTGGTGCTCGGGCCTGGCTTCCAGGGATTGCAAGTTCTCAGTATTTATTGAATACTCAGCAATTTCTGTTACTGTTGGAATGTGAATTTCAGATGCCAAAAAACATTTTTGGCAAACAGTGTGGGAAAATGAACGAAGAATGAGCATTCAGTTCTCAGAACGTTATTTTGGTCTAGAGTTATGATGCCAATTTATAACCTCATGAGGATGGATGAGAAGTGAATTGGAGGGACCCAGGAGGAAAAGGGGCAAGACAATGGAGAGAACTGAAAGAAAGTGACCCCCAAAAGTCTGTAACATTTTGTTCAATCATAACAGAAATGTTAGCAGCTCTTCATAAAAATTAATAACTTGTTAACAAACGGGTTCATTACATCTGCATGAACAAGCCAATTTTTTCAGATTAAAAAATAATTCATGTTCATTCTCTCAAGTGTGATGCCAAAGTACTCATTTAATGCAATCTTTCATTCTAAAAAGGTTTTCACCTCATTTTGGCGAAGTCGTATACTTTTTCAGTTTAGAGTGTTTCAAATAATGGAGAACACAGAAACCATGTCATGAGGAGCTACAGTTCTTCTGTATTCTGCCATGCCTGCTGCTGGTGTGACAGCTAAAAATGTAATGCAAGCTGTGTCTAAATAGCCATCAACTCCTGGTATTTTATAATTGTTGAGAAAGCATATTTCTTTTTCATTACCTCAATAATGCTCAAGGAATTTCAAAACGATTGGGTTGTTTGAAGATGAAAGAAACATATTGACATCAAAATGTTCTATTTCAAAACTTTATGTTTAATATTTCTTTTTATCTCTGTGTATTTTGCAATTAACTTTCATGTTTTGACTAAAGAATGGAGTGTCCCTCTGTCGGACCCCTGCTGTTGTCAGGCATGGCTACGCTTGGTGCTTTCCATACATAATTGCATTTGAAAAACTAGATTTCATGAAACTTGGGCCAAAGTGTTGAGAGATGTAAACATCAGATAATTTGGCCTTAAGTCAGGACCACTTTCTTCTTCCATTCTGCCCCATCTCTCAATATGTTCACTATTCTCAGCTTCTTCTGGTAGCATAATTAAAATGTCGTACACCATTTCCAAGCACATTTAGCTCCTTTGAGAAGTTAAAATATTGAAGCTGGGAAATGTACCAGAAACATGTTTAATTTTCTCCCTGTTTTTGAACCAGAAAGGAAGCAGTCAGCCAACAGCATTTATTGGGCTTTTACTGGGTGCTGCGAGTAGATTATATGCACAAGTATTGTAAAACTCTGGGACATGTATGCAGTTTGGAAAAGATGCTCTACTAATGATGCCACAAAGGAAAGTGTCCTTTTGATGTCAGTGAAAATTCAGATAGGATGACAAGTGAGAAGCTGACCCAGAGTTAACAGCTAATACAAAATTTAAATAGTCCCTAAAACTCAATAATAAAAAATTTAAAAAGTAAAAAAGTAAAATTAAAATGGCAATTAAAATAAAAAAAAAACTGCTCTATATACCAGGTAATCTAAAACAAGGAAGAAATAAAAACATACTAGCAATGCGAAACCATGCAAATGTTTGCTAAGCGTTCTATGTATTCATCTATTTATCTTTCCATCTATTAATTTTCTTTGATTCAAAATCAGAATTTAAATAGAATGCTAATTTTCTCCTAACCTGATAACTGTTTCATGGTTTACCTCAATAAGATGACAGTACAATCATCAGGAAGGTACGCTAATCATCAGTGCCAGAAGGACGACAGAACAAGACTGAGGCTGTGCCATGTACCCTAGTGCTGGTGTTTGTTTGAGGGTCATCATATTAAACCTGGCTTGATAAAAAAAAGACAATGTTTGCTTTCTTCTTCTGCATTACTCAGATGAAATTTTCCAGTTATATTTGACTTATAGTTTTATACAGTTAAAATCAATAAGTAAAAATCAACTAATAGGCAATATTTTTACATTTTAAAACCACATTTTAAAAGGTGGTTGTACTAAACCAAGCCAAACCATGCTAGAAAATGCAGAGCGATGGTATAATACTCTATCCAAATTCTACGTAGCTTTTATGATGGGCTTATTGGCTTTTTGACAGATTGGCTTATTACACTTCTGAAATCATATCGTTGGAACATTAGAGAGCCAATATTGTAAGCCATTGTCTTCCAGCTTTGCAGTCTATGGCTATTTCTAAATTTGTCACCACATTAACATTTCAGATGTTGCCGGGCGCAGTGGCTCAAGCCTGTAATCCCAGCACTTTGGGAGGCCGAGGCGGGTGGATCACGAGGTCAAGAGATCGAGACCATCCTGGTCAACATGGTGAAACCCCGTCTCTACTAAAAATACAAAAAAATTAGCTGGGCGTGGTGGTGCCTACCTGTAATCCCAGCTACTCAGGAGGCTGAGGCAGGAGAATTACCTGAACCCAGGAGGCGGAGGTTGCAGTGAGCCGAGATCGCGCCATTGCACTCCAGCCTGGGTAGCAAGAGCGAAACTCCGTCTCAAAAAATAAAAGAAACAACAACAAAAAAAAACCATTTGCTGAGGCAGGAGAATTGCCTGAACCCAGGAGGTGGAGGTTGCAGTGAGCCGAGATCGCGCCATTGCACTCCAGCCTGGGTAACAAGAGCGTAACTCCGTCTCAAAAAATAAAAGAAACCAAAAAAAAAAAAAAAAAAAAAAACCATTTCAGATGTTATTATTAGCACATGATTATCACAATAGCAATAATAAATGGAGTTTATGATGGTAGAGTCAACTATTAAAATGCTTTTCTACATTTTCATATTAATACATACAAAGTAGCATTAACAATTACTTTGTTTAAAGAAGTGATGTCAGCATAGTCCATACAATAAATCAGAAACATCACTTTCTTTCTCTGAAGTGGTGTGTACTCATCACAGACAATGTTCATTGCTAACATAACTGAAAAAGACATTGTTACAGCAAAAGAACTTGGATAATTTCAAACTCTGCTATATTTGTTCGATAAGTTTGTCTTTACTTCCTTAAAGCAAAATATACAAGCACTTAGAATTTTTGAGGACTAGCTAACTATTCCTTTTGTTTTTATTTACCCCAAATTTTTGAATTTGTAATATAGTATCTATCAACGAAATGTAATTTGAAGGTATCTTTCTTAACTGAATATCTGACTGGAGGCAATCTACCAGGGTCTTGCTTTACTATTCATCTAATTTCTCTTTCTGTCTCTGTCTGTGTTCTTATATTTTCTCTTTATGACTACGTGTTGAATGAAGATTTCCCTTTTCCCCATTTGAGATGAGCAAGAATTAACAGTTACAAGAAAATTCTGTTTTATTTATTTACCTGCTTTGTCAAGAAATGAGAGAAGATTCCAAGGTAGATCAACATTTTTTTTTTCCTTTTAAACATGATGAACAAAAGCCATTTTGATTTGTTATTTTCTTTCAAAGGACAGGTGACATTTCCCGCAACAGTGACTTTAGTTCATAATCCCCTTTTGGCAAGGCAAAGAAAATTACCATTGGAAAGAGTTTCACAGTCAGACGCGCCGCTAGGATGAAATGCTGTAGAGCATTCACTTCAGCCAAAGCAGCACAATCCTCCCATTGCCAATTTTTCTTTTATATTTTGAAGTTGGCCTCTCAGCACAGATTTGATTCACACCATTTAAAAATAAAGCTGGCATCTGCAAAGCAGAAAATTCAGGCTGTGTTGTCACAGGATCAGTATTTCCATTTTTATGCTTAGAGACAACCTAAACTTCAAAAATAAAAAGCCACAGTTCCGAATTCTACGGCAATGGAAGACCAATTTTATTTTAAATATACACATTTGTTATATTTACCAAAGAAAACAAATTACTACATTTATTACATGGCACATCAAACATTTTTGAGTGATTCAATTGCATGAGAAATAGACATCTGTGTGAAGATGTGATATTCTATGGCAACCACTGATTTTGAGAACATAGCTTAAATAAGAGTTTGGATTCAATATCAATATGCCATTTTGTTCTTAATTTATTATAATGATTTCATCATTCTCTGCTCAAAGTCAACTAAGCAAATGTTGTTATTTTCCTGGCATCTGCGTGTGGCTTGACCCTGAAATGACCCTTGACAATCTCACTGTTCTGCTCATGCTTCTTGCACACACAAGCCTCCCTGCTCATCAAGAGCTGGGACTTACGTCCTCTCCTTTGAATCTAGGCTGGGCCTGTGACTGCTATGACCAAGGTGAAGCAGAGGAATTGCTGTTCGGGGATTTTGGAACCCAGGCTTCAGAATGTGGCAGCTTCTTCTTCCCTCATCTCAGAGCCTTTGGCCAGTAAGAAATCCAAACGTGTGTGTGTGTGCATGTGTCTGTGTGCATGTGTGCATGTGTGTGCATGTGTGTGTGTGCATGTGTGCGTGCATGTGTGCTTGCATGTATGTGTATGTGTGTGCACACGTGTGTGCATGTGTGCGTGCATGTGTGTGTGCACACGTGCATGTGTGCGTGTGTGTGCATGTGTGTGCATGCATGTGTGTGCATGTGCATGTGTGTGTGTGCATGTGTGCGCATGTGTGCATGTATGTGTGCGTGCGCGTGCGTGTGTGTGGGGTTCTGGAGGATAAGACACCACATAAAGAGCAAGGCCACAATTGTCACAGCCAAGAGGAGACCAAAGAGACATGACAACTAAATGTGACCTGGTATCCAGGATGAGATCTTGGAACAAAAAAGGACATCGTGTAAAAGCTAAAAAAAAAAAAATAATAATAATAATAAATTAAAAAACCTGAAAAATCTCTGGACTTTAGTTACTAACAACGTATCACTATGGGCATATTAATTGTAACATGTGTGCAACACTGATAGAGGGTGTTAGTAAGAGGAAAAACTGGGTGTGGGGTTTGTGTGAACTCTCTGTAGTATCGCCCAAGTTTTCTGTATATCAATAACTGTTCTTAAAAAATAAAGCTTATTTAAAACAAGAACACAGAGTGAAGCCCCTGGGAGGAGCAGGAAGGAGTTAGATCTGCAGCCCAGCAGCTTCAGCCCAGTCTGACGGCACCGGCATGAGAAGGTACACTTGTGAGCAGCAGAAGAGGCACTCAGCTGAGCCCTGCCAAGAGCTGAAGACAGCTGTTCAAACCTCTCCATCCTGGAGTTGTTGTGCTGTAGCGGATAAACATGCTACTTTAATTTGGTTATATCTACAACATAGATCTATTTTATGATATTTAAATTTAACAAATAAATCTCTGAGAATTTCATTCTATTGAGAGAAGTAGAGATGTCTGGAAAAGAGGCTGCTTTCTGGGAAAGATGATAGTTTAGTTTGAAATATGAACATGTAGGTTCTGGGGGCAAAACTTAGGGTTCATTTGTTTGGCTTACGTCCAACTAGCAGTGTGTACTAGGCAAAGTTATCTCTCTTCTTATTACATAGGAGTTGTTTCTTCTCTATCAAATGTCTTACTGTGTTTATATTATAGAGTTATGTTGATGACTGAAAGAGATCACGCATGTAGGCTGATAACATGATTTCAAACATGAGACTTACTGCTTCAAAGTTACCTCTGAGCTGATGTGCTCATCACGTGACACTCCTGAGCTTTGTCCCTTCACCCCACCCGTGAGGCCGCCCAGGAGAGGCCTTTTCTTCCAATGTGCACTTAACTGCAGATGTAGGTCTAGTCCTTTTAGATGATGTCTGAGCAAACATCTACCCTTTCAGTTATTGGGTAATTAGCATATGCCAAGATTTTTGACTACTATCCAAGATGGATATATTTACAGTCTTTTGTCCTACAAGGAAATCTGTGCTTTGCACCAAGTTACCTGTCCAGACTCAATAGGAAGCAAGTGGTAGAGCAGTCCAAGGTCAGGTTGCCTGAATCCCAAATCCATGTACTCACACACGCCATTTCTTTTTTTAAAAAAAATTGTCTTTAGATTCTGGGGTACATGTTCAGATCATGCAAGATTGTTACACAGGTACATTCATGGCAAGGTGATTTGCTGCCACCATTCCCCATCACCTATACCTGACATTTCTCCCCACTTTATCCCTCCCCACCCTCTGTCCCACTGTTCCTCCCCTAGCTCACCACAACAGACCCTGGTGTGTGATGCTCCCCTTTCTGTGTCCACATGTTCTCATTGTTCAATTCCAGCCTATGAGTGAGAACATGTGGTGTTTGATTTTCCGTTCTTGTGTCAGTTTGCTGAGAATGATGGTTTCCGGGTTCATCCATGTCCCTACAAAGGACACAAATTCATCATTTTTTCATGACTGCATAGTATTCCATGGTGTATATGTGCCACATTTTCTTTGTCCAGTCTATCATTGATCGGCATTTGGGTTGGTTCCAGGTCTTTGCTATTGTAAACAGTGCCATGATGAACATGGGTGTGCATGTATCTTTATAATAGAACGATTTATAGTCCTTTGGGTATATACCCAGTAATGGGATTGCTGGGTCATATGGTGTTTCTGCTTCTAGATCCTTGAGGAATCGCCATTTCTTATGTCTTCTGTCGAATATGACTTATTAATTGGTTAAATCCTGTTCTACAATGCTCTATTTTACCTTGGCTTTATCTTGGGTTATGCTGAAGGAGGTGCTTCCTGTCTTTAGGACACAAGCTTAGCACGTCACAAGCTGTCATTTTACTCATATGAAACCAACTAGCTATTAACCAGTCTGATTTAGGCCAGAATTTGTTACTATTGTTTTTTGCTGTGAAACTCCATCAGAAAGGAAGAGATGAAGATACATACAGGTGCTTAAATTGGGAAGGTCTGGTAGAATACTCAAGTAGAGGGAGGAAATATTTTTATACTTAAAAAAATGAAAAACTCTGTATAGCTAGATACAGGTCAAGGAAAAACTCAGTTTTGCCATGATTGAGTTGAAGAATAGAATTAGATTATGACAAAGGGAAACAGATGATAATGACAGAGACATGAAAAGAAAAAAAAAAAAAAACCCAAGATAGGAGAAATGCAATATGGTCCGCTAATATTGGCAATGTTCTTAGGAATTCAGCCAGAGGAGAGAGCCAATGTCACATAAGTAACCTCTGATTATAATCTCTTGAGGGTAAATAAGGAAGGAACAGGAGCATTTCTACACAAGTATTTCACAAAATAACATGCTTTAAAAAGCCTTAAAGTTGATTATCCGAACAAATACCCAGGTGCCTAAGCCCACTGGGTAGGAGCTGTACTTCCTGAGTATGGGACATGCTTTCCCTCCTGTATGTGGCATTTCCACTTCATCTTCACTGCTCAGTAATTGCTGCAGGAACAGCAATCGATGAGAAACAAGGAGACCAGGATAAGAGAAAACAATTCCTTATACAGGGGAATAGCCTAGTATAAAAGCTTTATAATGATATATGATAAAAGGAAGAGTTATATTACTCCCTTCTAATTAGATATGTAACAGTGAATTTGCAGTTTCTTAAAGCAAGAGGCACATTTGGATTTATGTGGCTGTTATTTACATACTTGTTTTATTTACTTTCCCAGATATATAAAAGGTTCAAGTTTGTGGTAGAGAGGATAGCGCCTTTCCCAAAGAGGTTATGCCCCAGTTCCTGGGACCCGTGAATGTGTTATGTCACAGCAAAAGGGACTTTGCAGATGTCCCTTTGCATATGGGTACGGACCTTCAGATGGGGAGAGGATCCTGGATTATCACAGGTGATCCACTGTAATCACATGAATTCTTAACAGCTAAGAACATTTACTCGTGGGTCAGGGAGATTTGACATGAGAGAGACTCTATTTATCATGGCTGATATTGAAGATAGAGAAAGAAACCAGAAACCTATAAATCTGGCAGCCTCAAGAAGTTAATAATGGCCCAGAGTTTACAGGCAACAAGAAGACAGGAACCTGAATCCTGCAACTGCAGATAAATTAATCCTGCCAACAATCTCAGTGAGCAAGGAAACAGATTCTCTCTGAGAGACTCCTGAAAGGACTTCCGCCACACAGACCTTGATGTTAGCCTCATGAGAACAGCAACAGACTTTTGAGATACAAAACTGTAAGATAATTAGTGTTGTTCTAAGCCCCTACATTTGTGGTAATTTGTTTCAGCAGGAATAGAAAATTGATACAAGGATAATGACGACATTTTGTCCATCCTACAGTTTTATGGAGGATAGCACAGTGCCTCATGTGTGTATAATAATGATCATTGCTAAAATTTATTGATCATTTATTCAATTGTTCTAAAAACAAACACAGAGGGGGGTATCATTATTATCATCCCCATTTTACAGAAAAGGAATCTAGGCTTAAACGGAACTGACAGTGACCCTCAGGAACTTCCATTTCCCATTCAGATTTTCAGAGCTATAGAAATAATGTGTGTGTGTGTCTATTACAGTGAGCCTAATTTAAACAGCCTTCACATAATAGTGAAGCTAAACCCCTACATCTTTGTTAACAATGTAGACATCAATGGTAAGTATGGGGTAGAAATGTTTTCCATCAAGGTTGAATTTAAGCAATAATTGATACAATTTATTTTAAAAGCTAAAAGCATTGACATGATTACTTGAGACCAAGCTTCATGAATCAATCAAATTTTGTAATTTTGTTCAAAAGCATCTTTTTGTTACCAAAACATTCCCAATTCAATTAACATTTTGCTTTAAACCTAAAACAATATTCAATAGAAGAATCGTACTTTAATAAGCTCATAACCATTAGTTATTGTGCTTCAAATCTCCCCATATTAAAAAAAATATTGTTTAAATAAACCATATGTGTGCAGGTTTAATTACTTAGAAGAGAGGCTGCCAGATCTCTTAGAGATGTTATCTGTATGTCTACTAAAGATATGTCTTATAGATGTTAACTATATAGCTATTGAATTGTATTTGTTACCTTCCTATTCTTTTGAAGATACTTAGAATAGGAAGGTAACAAATACAGTTTAATTCAGTGACTAGCTCTAATTTTCTTGTATGAAACAGTAGAATTAGGTAAAGCAACAGAAGCATTGTGTTTCTTGTGATAATGATTATGAAAAGGCTATCAGTCTCTATCTAAGAGTTTACACTAATTTTCACATTGACTTCCCCACCAAATAGTGTAGGCATCTTTAGCTATCTTTCATGTATGGAAACCCAGGCTTTCAAGGTTGGGTATCTTGTACAAAGGCACAGATGAAACCCAATAGCTAAATATGAAAGTGTCTAGAATTAGCAAGCTTCTATGTTTGTATATTTCAACTTTTCATGGTTCCTCTCAATTCTAAAAATTCTATCTTGAAATTGTTTCAGGTCTCCACCAGGGCCAAAAAATTAACCCAAACAGTAAGTATATAAATAATACTGTTTGTTATATGGGAATCAGTGGCATTGCTACGATAAGTAAATTTGCCCTTGAAAACGTTTCCACTGCTTTTGCTTTTAGCTGAATTCTACCTGTACTAAAAAACACCTAATACTTTATTTCCAATACTTCCAAATTAAGATAATAATAAATGTATATGCTCAGATGAAATCAGGGCTATGTTTGTGTGAATATATGTGTATACATATATGAAGTATATGTGTGAATAATACTTATGAAAGATAGATGAAAACATGTATATCTGAAATAGAAATATCTCTGGCCACTATGTAAGTATGTGTGTATGTGTGTGTGTACATATATCTATCATAGCTATATATTTCACATATGCACATATATATGAAAGACATAGATGTTTGAGTTTCAAAAGTTAAATTCTTAGTCAATGTACATTTTTAAGTTTTATTTTATTTCACCTTTATGATACAGCCACTGAAATAATAGGGAGGAAAATAAATATATATGTATATAGTTGCCCCAAAATGTTTTTCCTGAGAAAATTGTTTAATATTTTTATTGCCTTAGAATCCAGGATCTCCACTGATCAACAATGTAATGTTTATTGCATTAATTATGTTTATTCATATTTTCATTAAGTTATATAATTATTGCTTCCAAAGGTTTCTTTCTGTAAAACAGATTTTTGTAGAGTTTTAGTGTGCCATTTCAGCATGAATAGCCACATGGGAACCAATGCATATTTATTAAAACTGCTTTCAACTCTACCTATCAATTCCATGATTTGACTTGTGGAAATAACCATTATCTTTAACACAAATGTAAATCTGTATTTGAAGACAACGGACATAATTTTAGTTGTAAATGATTAAGATTTTGAAGCCTCTTTATACTGCTGTCTGTAAAAAACTAAAATCATATTTAAGTAAAATTTTAATAGCTACAACATGTAGATAATCCTATAATTTGTATAGCTATAAAAATTATTTTGGAAGTTTTAATAAAATAAATGCAGCCAGTTATATTTAATAACTTAGGTATTTAAAGTAGAGTAAAAATATTTTACCCAACATTTTAACACCTATAAATTATAAATGACAAGATTTCTATGCATTTATAGTGCAGTAAAAAAAAAAACCCAGTGTTTATTATTTATTCAATTATTCCAAAAATCACTATTGACCGCTAAATCTAGTTTATTGGATATACATACAAAGTAAGAAAGCGTAGTGAGACAGGCTGGCAAGATGGCTAAATAGAAACAACTCCAGCCTGCAGCTCTCAGCAAGATCAGCAGAGAAGGTGGGTGATTTCTGCATTTCCAACTGAGATATCCGGCTCATCTCATTGGTACTGGTTAGACAGTCAGTGGAGCCCTCAAAGGGTGGGGCGTCCCCTCTCCTGGGAATCCCAAGAGGTTGGGGAACTCCCTCCCCTAGCCACTGGAAGCCCCAAGGGACTGTGCTGTGAGTAATGGAGCATTTTGCCCAGATAGTATGTTTTACTCTGTCTTTGCAACCCACAGACCAGGAGATTACTTTGGGTGCCTTCATCACCATGGGCCTGGGTTTCACACACACAACTGGGCAGCCATTTGGGCAGATGCAGAGCTAGCTGCAGGAGTTTTTTCTCATACCCCAGTGGTTCCTGGAATGCCAGCGAGACAAAACTATTCACCCTCCTGGAAAGGGAGCTGGAGACAGTGATCCAAGTGGTCTAGCTCAGCAGCTCCCATCCCTATGGAGCTCAACTAGCTAAGATCCACTGGCTTGAAATTCTTGCTGACAGCACAGCAGTGTGAAGTCAATCTGGGACACTAAAGCCTGGTGGGGAGGGGTGTCCTCTGTTACTGAGGCTTGAGGAGGTGGTTCTCCTCTCACAGTGTAAACAAAGCCACTGGGAAGTTCAAACTGTGTGGAGCCCACCGCAGCTAGGGAAAGCTGCTGTAGCCACACGGCCTCTCTAGATTCCTCCTCTCTGGGCAGGGCATCTCTGAAAGAAAGGCAGCCGCCCCAGTCAGGGTCTTACAGATAAAACTCTCATCTCCCTGGGACAGAGCACCTGGGGAGGGGGTGGTTGGGGGTGCAGCTTCAGAAGACTTAAATGTTCCAGCCTGCTGGCTCTGAAGAGAGCAGTGGATCTCCCAGCACAGCTCTTGAGCTCTGCTAAGGGACAGACTGCCTCCTCAAGTGGGTCTCCAACCCCTGTGCCTTCTGTCTGGAAGACATGTCCCAGCAGGGGTCAACAGACACCTCATACAGCAGAGCTCCAGCTGGCATCTGGCAAGTGTCCCTCTGGGACAAATCTTTCAGAGGAAGGAAGAGGCAACAATCTTTGCTGGAGAGGATCTGGAGAAATAATACTTTTATACTGTTGGTGGGAGTTTATATTAGTTCAACCATCATGGAAGACAGTGTGGAGATTCCTCAAGGATCTAGAAGCAGAAACACCATATGACCCAGCAATCCCATTACTGGGTATATACCCAAAGGATTATAAACCATTCTGCTATAAAGACACATGCACACATATATTTATTGTAGCACTGTTCACAATTGCAAAGACTTGGAACTAACCCAAATGCCCATCAATGATAGACTGGATAAAGAAAATGTGCCACATAAATATACACCATGGAATACTATGCAGCCACAAGAAAGGATGAGTTCATGTCCTTTGCAGGGATGTGGATGAAGCTGGAAACCATCATTCTCAGCACACTGACACAGAAACAGAAAACCAAACACCACATGTTCTCACTCATAAGTGGGAGTTGAACAATGAGAACACATGGACACAGGGAGGGGAACATCACACACCAAAGCCTGTCAGTAAGTGGGCTCTAAGGGAGGGAGAGCATTAGGAGAAATACCTAACGTAGATGACAGCCTGATAGAAGCAGCCAACCACCATGGCACATGTACACCTACGTAGCAAACCTGCAGGTTCTGCACATGTATCCCAGAACTTAAAGTATACTTAAAAAAAATGTTAGGGAAAAAGAAAACTCAGTCTTTGGCAGCATTCTGTTGGTGAGATGGATTTCATTAGAGGTTTGCCATGTGCCTGAGAGCTCCGTTATTGGACTCCCTGCTCCAGCTCACAGTGATCTGTCCCATTGTATTAGTTTCCCAGGGGTGCCCTAACACGTCCACATGAAGTCGGCGTAACAAATGGACGTTTATCATCTCACTATTCAGCAGGCCAGAAGTCTGAATTTCAGTGGTTAGCAGAGTTGATTCCCTCTGAAAGTTCTGTTCCTGCCTCTCTCCCAGGCTTTGGCATTGTCAGCAATGCACTGGCTGATTGAGACGTCACTGCAGTCTCCACCTCCAACCTCATTCACTTCTGTGTCACTTTCCTACTCTCTTTTTATTTCAAGACTGATAATTGGATTTCAGGCTTATTCTAAATCCAGGGTGAGGTGATCCTGAGATCCTTAGGCTAACCACATCGGTAAAGATCCTTCTTCCAAATAATGCCATCTTCACAGGTTCTGGGGGTTAGAACTTGGACATATCATTTTGAGGGGCGCTATTCAACCCGCGGAACCCGCCTTTCAAATTGCATGGCTCTTTATTCGGCACTGTCCAGCAATCACACTGACCACCGTTTCCTTGTGTCCCCTGCTGTAAGGAAGAAATGGAGCTAGTGGATAAAGGCATCTAGACTTCGGAGTCACACTGGTTTGCTGAAATCCTGCCTAGCTGATTAGCAGTGTAACATTAGATGAGTTACTTAAGTCATTCTGCCTTGGGTGGTTATCCGTAACAACTGGATATGAGAATAGAACCTACCCCATGGCATGTCGGTATTAAGAAGTTAATATATATACTCACATCTACATGAGTGTTGCCAATTACCATTAGGAAACCATTCTCAGGAGGTGTTTTCTTTAGTAGGTGCTGTCACTTTGAAGGGTGGACTTACAGGAACGGCCAGTGGGATTGCTAGTTCCGCAGAGTTGGGTTTAGCTGGGAGAGATCACTTCAGGATCTTAGGTTGCTAAATTGACAAAATGGCAGGATGGCTTACGTATGGAGCAGGCTCAGGGAAAGAAGGCTTCTTATGTCACTTCGGCCCCTCAGTAGAACCTTCCTGCCTCTGGGGGCTGCAGAGCATGAGGATACAGTCATGGAAAAGGATGGGGAAGCAATTGTTTAAGTGTGTTGAGTCTGAAGTTACAGCAGACATGTTATGCCAGTAACTTGAAATGCGAATGAATGCTTGGGAGTGAAGATTTGTTAGTTATTCACAGAGAAGTCAAAGTGGGGACCAAGGGAGAAAGCTTAGAAAAATAATCTCAGAGAACAACAAAGACCAGAAAACATCCAGTTCAGGAGGACAGAAGAGGAAGAGTTGGCACTAAGAAAAACAAAACAGGAGTTTAAGTACAAAAGTGAAAAGACAGAAATATACAGTCTCTTAGAAAGTATGGGCCAGAATTTCATGAAGACCACAACTGTGGAAGGCTTTAGCAAAGCCAAGGGCACTTCCAGGAACAATGGCCTTTTCTTGGTTTGTAATCAGAAAATCATGACTGGATTTCAGATGAGCAGTACTTGTAGCCTTCTGGGAAATCCACTCAGATTGCAAAAGGTTACTCACTGTATATGTTAAGGAATGGGAGCCAATCACTACTCAAAATGTTTGGCAGTAAAAGAAATATAGAAAGAAAGGCTGGTAGCAGAGTTATTCTAGAAGGATTTTTCAGTGTATTTGAAAATGGTGAAGATGGAGCTAACAGTGTAATTGTGCAAGCAATATGGGTCTAGTTTTCATGAAGGCCCAGAGGATGCAGAAGGAAAGGCCCGGGGACCTCAGGACCAGGAATGATTTGAAGGAGCCACTGAGGGCAATACCCAAGGGGTCAGTCACAGACAGCACATATTTCTATGACCCAGTGAAGACGTGTGCCTACACTTGACATTGCTTCAGCTGATCCTTCTCGAGCACCCACTATGAGGCAGCCTCTGAACAATAGACACAAAGCAATAACGCAGGCCCAGAATCCTCACAGAGCTCACGTTCCTGCTTTCCTGTGGGTCTAGATACAAGTTCCAGGATGACAAAATTGCATGTCGCATCTTGTAGCATTGTTTAGAAACCAAAGAAAGTCAAAGGTGTGCCACCTGGAGTCGAAGAGTGAATTCAGCAGGTTAATAATCCTGAGTTGTTAATCCAGAGTTCTGGCTGGAGCAGGGTTTAATCAGCCTCTGCACTGTTGTTATTGTGGACTGGTTAACTCTTTGCTGGGCTGTGCTGGGCGTCATAGGCTGGTTAGCAGTGTTCCTACCATTAGATATTGGTCAACAGTACTCGACCCTCCCACAAAAGTTGTGAGAACCAAAAATGTCTCCACCCATTGCCAATGTCCCCTGGAAGGCAGAACTGCCCCAGGTGAGTTGCACTGAGCTCACGGGGCATCCACAGGCATATCTAAAAGATGTCAAGCTGTGAAGCTGTGGAAGGAGGAAGAAGGTTGAGTGATGTGGAAGTAGAGAGGAATCAAGGCAAGAGAGGCCACAGTGACAGTGGCTGGCAGATTCTCTATGAATGAGAAGTCAGGAGGGTTGAAATGATAGGGGTGTTTTCAGTGGTACCAGACAGAACTTGAAATCGGAAGACCTGGGTTGAACTGAAATTCTGTGCATGACTGAATAATGCATTTATGTGCTAAGCTTCCACAGCTTCCTCTGTAAAATGAGGGTAATATTATGGGGTTCTTTTTTAGAGTTAAAGATTGCATGTTAAATTATTTTATACAGTGCAAAGTGCTCTACAAAAAATACTTTTAAGGGTATAATAGCAAAGAGCTTTAGCTATTTCACATGACTGCTTTAGAACATACGCAACACTTCCAAGATGAATAGTTTATCAAACTTCAACTTTTTAGGTTTGGTCATCTGTTTCTGAAAACCTTCTAACGCCTTCAACACTTTCTGTATAATCGTAATGGAAGACAGAGTTCAGACAAAATCAGGCTACAAGGTTTGCATAGTGGCCTAGAATTATGTGCTCTTTTTGTGTCCTGTGAATTTAGAAATAGGACATTTCTGGTTTACTTTAATGTGTTTAAATATGTGTAAAGTACTGCTATATTTGGGCCTGAAAATCCTGTGTTTTTACCACCCTGTAGTCTACATGGACTAAAAATATAATACTTTTTCAGAAAGGTTTCAATGCCTAGATTCTGCCTCAGTTTTACAGCCAACTTACAAACTCCAGATAACATAGGTTTATGATGGAAATGCTGACAGGCTTTTAGATCTACCAGTTACAACGTTCTGGCACTGACTCACAGGAAGCAACACTTAAAGGTTATTTATTCTGTTCTTTCGAAAACAAAGACTCCGAGAAGGAGAGTTTGGGTAAATTCACAGCATTGAAAACAATATGCATTGATGTTTAAATTAGTTTAATACAGTACTCTCTTGGTCTTAATTCTGGGTGGATGTCAGACCGTCTCTACTTTTAAATAAGTCACCATCTGCGAATGAGTGTGAAAAATGCTTAGGAATACTCTTTGTAAAATGCGCATGAACTATTGTAACAGTTCCTGTGAACTGAGTCTGCCTGCAACACCAGCATGTATTCTTTCCCAATGGCCCACGGGAGTCATGACGGTCTGATTGCTCCAAGAGGTTTTTTTTTTTTTTTTTTTTTTTTTTGAGACAGAGGCGCAAAGCTAGAGTGCAGTGGCACAATCTCGGCTGACTGCAACCTCCACCTCCTGGGTTCAAGCAATTCTCCTGCCTCAGCCTCCCAAGCAGCTGAGACTACAGGCACACACCACCATGCCCAGCTAATTTTTGTATTTTTAGTAGAGACGTGGTTTCACCATGTTGGCCAGGATGGTCTCGATCTGTTGACCTCGTGATCCACCTGCCTCAGCCTCCCAAAGTGCTGGGATTACAGGCGTGAGCCACCGCACCCGGTCTCTGAGAGGTTCTTGTTTGCTTCTCGTGGTAGAGAACAGCTTCCTTCTGCCTTACACTGGCATTATGGCCCATACTTCTTCATGTATTATTACCCTGGACAGACCTCCACGTGTTAACAAAGCTGTCAGAATGGCAGAAAAACCCAAATTTAACTAATTTCATGAGCATATTAGAAAAATATTCAAATTACTCTCTTACTAAAGGTTTTTTTCATATGAAAACTAGCTATAGGAACACACTGAAGTTTAACAAATCACTTCAAGGAATTCTCAGTTTCACGCCATTACCATTAGGATGAGAATTTATTTGCCGTTTAAACTTCAGAACTGGCATCAGACTACAGTGGTTACCGATTTTAATGCTTTGGACCTTTGAGTGCGTGGCAGAAAAGAACATTAGAAGATAATAAATCAATACAGAATGCCTTATAATATTGTCTCCCAAACCACTTATTAAGATCTCTTTTATAAAAAAGACATAATTTCTATATACCCATAAATGACACTGTGGTCATTTTCCTATTTTGTCTTTCTTGCCTGTAAAGTAACACACTTATTTGTCCATGAAATGACAGCAAAATCTTTAATACTGTAAAGATTTTACTGAAAAAAAAAGTGCACATTTAGATAAACCAGAAACACTGAGCAACTTTTTCTCAGTTGATTTCATATTCCTGCCCTTTTAAAATGGTCACATGAAAGTGGAAAGATATTGCATATCCTTAGCGAGATATTTTTACCGTTCAGAAGACACAAACACAACTTCCATGTACTAAATCTTCTCTTATCAAACCAAATCTGCTATAGCCTCAATGTAGAGGCTTCTATTCCATTTTTTTTTGAAGTCTCTATGTTAGGATTTTAAAGCCCTGACTACAAAAGTCTTTTTATATGTGCTGTTCCTTTTTAAAATGTGCTGTCTTATTCTCAACACTGTCTAGATGGCATGCTATTTGTTTGCAGACCTTCTGGGCATTTTCTCCAGTGCCTTCCAAATTAGACCCCAGGAGACTTTTCTATCGAGTGCCTCTTCCATGACTGTTCCCTCTGCTTATTTCTAAAAACATATTAATATTGGATCATGCCAAAAGATTGAGTGCAAGCCATAATCAAGCCAATATAAAATGAAGACATTTTTTGAGGAAAAAAGATTCACTGCAATTTTTAAGATAGCTGTATATAAGACAGGGTTGGGGAAGCCACAAAGTGGGGAGAGAATTAGGATGTTATGATGACTTTGATTTTTACAAAAATTCTGTATTTTTTTTTTTCATTTTGAGTGCATAGCCCTGCAGTTGCTGAACTTACCTGGAAATGATGTGCTTTATTTAGTGAGTTTCAAGACTGTGTATGTGTGTGTTTGTGTGTATACACATATGCATCTACATACAAAAATAAAGAGAAATTTATCCCTACCACTTAAATTCCAACACTGTGCAACAGTTTAGATTCATCACTATTGTTAATACTAATCAAGTCACATTGTATGCTGCAACCTTTTTATGCACTGGGCTATTTCTAAAAATTTGACATTTGTGTAGTTTTCATTTTAAAAAACAATTCTAATCTAACTTCTTTTCAATACACGCTTTTGGTTAAAAACTGTAATGTCTTTCACCTGTGTATCTGTCCCTACTCTCCTGTGATTGAATTTATCGCTTCTTCCTGTTCTCTTTCTGTTAATTTATTCTATTTTTTTCAATTATTGTCTACATTCATATTCAAGCTACACTTAGGCTCCATTATTATTTCGTGAATAATTTAAAATTATTTTAGTAGGAAATGACAGAGATTCAGCTCAGACTTACTTATACGGAAAAGAGACTTCAATGACTTGTGCAAGTAAAACTTCCCGGGGCGAGTCTGTCTTGGGGCTACCTAGCCACAGACTGCAGGGGCAGGCTCTCCCTAGCAGGGAGGAGCAGTTTACCACCCTCGCTGTTTAGTCATTGGCACCGGATGGTAGCAAAAAGCACAACTCTATAGTTTTTACTTTTGCGAATTCTGTTTTTTTGATATGATCTTCTATTATTTATGTAAAATACTTACATGGATTTAAATACAGTTTAAAGCAAGATACAATCAGACAAGTGAAGCTTCCATCCTTCTGTATATCCTGATGCATATGTCTCTTGTTAGATGATCACTGTTTGATTTTTAAAATATGCAAGTGAATATATATGTATTTACTGTTTATATAATATGTACATAAGGTATGTGTATAGATATGTATATATACACACAGTAAATAAATATAAATATATATTCACACAATGCATGGTACTACATGACACCTTTCTGTGTAATGATAAATGTGATAATATGTGTAGTCACTATTTATACATATGTACACAAATGTATGTGTATAGATATTTACATATATATATATACAGTAAGTATATTCACACAATACATGGTACTACTTGAGACTTTCCTGTGCAATGATAATTTATATAAATTTTATTTCAATTATCCTTAATAATGAAATATTTAATTCAAAGGCAACTTTTCTTTTTTCAACGAAATATTTTATTATTGTTGAGGCTAGTTGAAAGAAAATTTATATAAATTATCATTGAAAAAATACCATTGAAAGAAAATTTCAACTAGCCTCAATAATAATAAAATATTTAATTGAAAAGCAACTTTGGCTGGGCATGGTGGCTCATGCCTACAATCCCAGCACTTTGGGAGGTCGAGGCAGGTAGATCACTTGAGTCCGGGAGTTCAAGACCAGCCTGGCCAACATGGTGAAACCACGTCTCTACTAAAAATACAAAAATTAGTTAGGCATGGTGGCACATGCCCATATTCCCAGCTACTCAGGAGGTTGAGATGGGAGAATCACTTGAGCCCAGGAGGCAGAGGTTGCAGTCAGCAGAGATTGTGCCACTGCACTCCAGCCTGGGCGACAGAGTAAGATCCTGTCTTTAAAAAAAAAGTAACTCTATTTTAAATATTATAGTAACACATATAAATGTATATATTTAGCTCCACATAACTCCATTTAGGTTCGTATTTGAATAACTTTTCTGTTGAACGGCTTTCTATATTAAGTTGTTTATTTTTTGTATGTTTTAAACAATTCTTTCCTACAACATTTCCAATCTAAATAGAATGTAAAACAATTTAGGGAAATGTCCCATTCCTCCTACAGGCAAAGATTTTCCCCATTAATCGTTGCTGATATCTTTGTTCAAGAAAAATTAAGGCATACTTTTCTTTTTCAAAATCAAAAACCTTGCTGAAGGGCATATTCAGTTATTTGACAACTTCTGACTAAGAATCATGATGAATTACGTTCTAAGAATCTTACGTGTCTAAGAATCATGACGAATTACGTTCAACTTCAACGTTCATTTTATCATATAAAATCATCTATGGTTCCCTGAGCGTTTTATCACCCCCACCCTAAATAGTCCTCTCCCACCAGTTAACTCATTTTTCAATACCTTACTAATGCTCTCCTCTTAATCAGCTCCTTTGATCTACTGTCTCACAGACAAAATCGAGGGCTTCTTCTTTATACTCTCAAAACATGGAGTGCAAATGCCCCTCTCAGCTGTCATTCTGTGTGATCAGTTTGCGGCTTGCCTCCTATGTGGTTGAAGTTCCCTTATGACAAGACTGCATTTTGCTTTCTCAATACTGTTAGCACTTAACACAGTGCCTGGCACATTAGGAAGTTGCTGTATGTTCAGAAAGTTAATTGTGTCCCATTTATTTTTATACTCTTATGTGCCCAACACAATGGCTAACTGCAGATGGAACATGAGGCATCTTTCTTGAACCACAAAGTTGACCCAATAAAAGGGACATTAGCATATATTTGGGTTCACTTAGCATTAACGCTTCTATATTTTTACTTAATGTTATATAAAGAAAACTTATCAAAATTGTTCAATTTTGGAAAATGGATATGGAACAGACTATGGGTTTAGAAATACAATAATGACAGCACATTATCCAGAGATAATGAGATTTTGTTTGTCTCATTTTTTCCTAGCCTGCAGTTGCAGTATTCTTTCTAGGCCTTTCTGTCATGCATTCTGAAGTGTTATCTCTCACTGAGTTGATTAGAGTACATAACCTTTCCTCTGATTATAACAATGAAATTTTTTTCTTGAAAAAAAAAACTCCACCCATAGTTAGATTATAGGAGGGTGACTGTGCTCTCAAATATTTAGAAAACAACACTGAGAAAATAAATTCAAATGATTTTTGGTAAACCAAATACTTCTGGGATTTGAACATTTAAAAATGTGACCTTCTTTAAATGACTTTAATAAGAATTTGTTATTCTTTTTTACTGCTTAAGTATTACATTATTCACTCTGAAATACCCTAATGAAGTTTCTAAAATTCTTGCATTCATTACTTGCACTTCAGAAAATAACATCTGGCCTGTAAACTATGAATAGGAAAAACATATTGTCAAGAGAAGAATGTGGACTTTTTCTATTTTAAAGTTAACTTGAACATGAATATGCTCTATGGGAAAGTAGAATGCTCCACAGACTAACTTTATGGTGGAGGCGAACCGTATGCTTCTCTGGAAGGACTGAGGCAAAGTCATGTGCCAGCATCCAGCAAAGACAGACCACATGTTCTGCCCCACGGAACCCTTATCTCATTTGGGCCTCTATTTACAAACTCTTCATAAATTTCCTGTTACAAATTACTCATCAAAATAAGTGATTTAATGTTGAGAAAAGTCAGACTAAATCTGATTTTTTTTAGACTTTATAGATCGTTAAAGAATAATATTAACTTTCTGCCTTGAATGAGGAGTTAATATTTGTTACAATCTTCTTTCTGAGAATGCTCCTAAGTTTCAGAGAGAATTTATTTGCAGGAATTTCCAAAAAGGGATGACATGTCGTCATAGTTATATTCACACGTATTTATAACACTACTGATGTAGAACAATATTGTTTCACTTACTACATGCAATATTTGCATATATGCTCTTTTGCTGAGGGAGGGTTAGGTTCAGATTTCATTGCTGTACCGTGGTGGATAGTTTCCATTTGCGCTTCCACAGCCACCCTTTCACCCTTCACCCAACTCCATCTGCTTTCTGCCCCGGAAAGTCCAGGTAACACAAACTAAATCAGTGGGCTCACCTCATCTCTGATTTCCTGTTCTGCATGGGCCAGGGAGTCATCACCAGGAAGTCATGGTGGCTGAGGAGGACAGTCCGTTCTTTATCCCTCCAGCTTTCTCCCTGCCAGGTGTCCTCCAGCCTACTTATCAGTCCAGGGGAGACCACAGCTCCTGACACAAGGATCTCTCCAGATTTTTGTAAAAACTCCTTTCAGCTTAGTCCTGGAAACAGTTTCCAGTGACTAGCCCTGGGATATTGCACCTCCCCTTCCGGTTTTTCTAAATCCTGTTTTCACTTTGTAAATAGTCATCTGTAAAACTCCCCTAAAAACACCCAATTGGAGTGAGCCATCTGTTTCCAGACAGGACCCTAACTGACATGTAAACCATTTTTGCATATTGTCCATAAATATTGATATAGAATCTTTTAATTCTTATGGAGATTTGTTAGTGTTCATAACTATGATATCTAAATAGACACCTAATAGCAAATTTGCAGACATCCCAAACACAAGTAAAAATGAGAAACAGCCACATAACATAGACTCTCTGTTCATAGGCTTGTAGTCCTTAACCTTCATTTAGAAGCAAAGGATCTCATTCAGAGTCACATTTCTTGTCTTTAGAACACAATTGTAATTAGCTTCTTTCCCTGTTTGCCCTCCCTAAGATATCTTATAAACTACAAATTGGAATGCAAATGCCTAAAAGCACACTAACAACAAAAGTAAGTGACAGATGACAGCTAAGCAGCAAGAAAGGTGATAGAAAAGATAAATAGAAGGCACAAGCTTTAAAACACACAGCTGTATAGAGCAAGGGAGAAAATAAACATGTTCGGACACCTTGAAAGACACTTGGAGCATCGTCACCCTCCAACTCCAGGGATAAACTCATGTCCATATCTCAGGCTGGATTTGCCTAGGAATGCAGGTATAAAATATATTAGAAAAATTCTCTCAATGATAATTGAATTTTGATCATTTTTAAACTCCAAGTGGCATTATTTAGTCATCTGGGGAAAGAGAAGAATTTACACTGGAATTTTTCACACACAGGCATATGTCATGTAAAGGGTGAACAGCATGAATTTGAATCTATCATCTTTCCATTTACCCTTCTATCTTCTAATCCTATTTATTCTCTCTATCCACTTCTCTTAATTTTTGATGATTTTAACATACCTGAAGGTGACATTTCTAAGTTTTGGTTACTGAATTTGACTTCCTCTTTTCCGATAATTTTGTATTCTTCCTGACCTCAGCCATGAACTAGACCTTGTCATTACTGGCATGTACTGGCCCACTATGATTTTGGTTTTATAAGTGAACCTTTCCTGACCATCACCTCCTCTTTCTAGCTCACTTAACCTATAAAAAGAACTTATCAAAGCTTACATTTTGCAGCCAGTCTTAGCAACCTCACCAATGAATATGTGCTCCCTTTTTTTTTTTTTTTTTTTCAGTGTGCTATGCTAGGTAAGGACCCTACTAAAGATATCCGTGTCCTGATTCCTGGACCTGCAAAGGTAACTTTATATGGCAAAAGAAAAAAAGAAGGACTTTGGAACTGTGATTAAATTAGCAATCTTGAGATGGAGAGATTATTCTGGATTTTTGGTGGAGCTCTAAGTGCAGTCATTTATATCCTTCTAAGAGAGAAGCAGAGGGAAAGCTGGCACCTGGATGAGAAGTCCCTGTGGTCAAGAGGGCAGAACTCAAAGTGAAGCAGCCACAAGCCAAGAAATACAGCAGTCACCAGAAGCTGGAAGAGGCAAGAAATGGATTTTCCCCTGGAGCCTTGGAGGGAGTGCAGCTCCGTCCACCCCAGCCCACAGCCCTCGTTACTGATTTTGACTTCTGGCCTCCAGAACAGTGAGAGAAGGAATTCCTGTTGTTTTAAGTCACTACATTAGTGACAGTTTGTTTCAACCATGGGAAATGAATCTACTCAGTTTTTAGTGTTTAAAATGGAAACACAACCTTGGTTAATTCCAACTCCTGCTTATTCCATCCTGGCGTTCATGCAGCTGAACATAGCAGGGTAAAAACAAGGATTGGTCAAGCTTTAAATTCACACCTGTTCAATTAATGACCAAAATTATCAAGTGGGTCCTGATGTTCCCAGCAATCCTGTAATATTTGCAAATCTATCCAGGCATCTCCATGACAGCGGTATATCTTCTCTTCCTCCCTCCTCCCCCTCCAATGCTGCCTCCCTGGTCTTCACTTTCATCTCATGATCTTGCTCCTTACTTCATCGAGAGAAGGCAAGGAACCAGAGGTTCTGCAAAGTCCTGTCATGCCATCTACCCACCAACTGTCTTCCTGTCTGAAACCCTAAATTATTTATGACCCTGTGTAAGCACAGCCCCTCCGTTTATGCAGGGCAGTCTATTGTCTGTCTTTGCTGAAATGATTCTCTCTCTGTCTTACACCATCAGTCTTCCCTTTTCTACTGAATGACTGCCTTTACCACTGTTACTTCATGAGTCTTTAAAAGTCTTTACCCCGCTTTCTTATTATCCCTTGCAGTAAAACCCTTCCAAAGGTTGCCTTTTTTCATAGTTTCAGATTCTCCTTTCCTTATTATCTCTTAATGCATTCAAATGTGGCTTTCAGTTCATCCATTCCCCTAAAACTGCTTTGTCAAAGATCACCAGTGATCTCGATATTGCTAAAACCAATAGTCAATGATCGGCTCTTATGTTTCTTGACCTAGCAGAAATGTTTGATGTAGTTATTTATGTCCCCCTTTCTCCCTCAGCATTTCCCCCGACTTGGCTGCTAGAATATTACCTTTCCTTTGGTTCCCTACAACCTCGCTCACTTCTCTTTCTGCTTCTTAGTGTTTGAATAGCCGGAGCCCAGTCCTTGATGGTCTACTCTTTACATGCTTTTATTCCTGTGAAAATCTCCAGCTAAGACTATCGTCCCGAACTCTGGTCATTATGTACCCAGCTACCCTTTGATAGCTCCGTTTGGATGACAAATACACATGGCAAACTAAATGTTGCCAAAAGCTGAACTCCTGATTTCCACCTCTTTCAAACCATCTGCTTGCAGCCTCCCCATCTCGATTGGTGAAATTCCATCTGTCTTCCTAAAACACTGGAATCCTGTTTGATTTCCCTCATTCTTTACTACCCCAGATACGTTATGTCAGGAAATCATTTTGACTTCACCTTCAGAATAAACCCACATCTGGATCCCCACTGCTTCCGGCTTCCTTTCTGCCTCTCTTCAGCTGCCATGGTGTCTGTCCTCTACCTCAATGACTGACAGGCTCCCTGCTTCTGTGCCTTTCCCTGTGAGGCCTATTCTTCTTATTTTATTTTATTTAAAAAAAAAAAACGTTTAATTGATTCACAGTTCAGCTTGGCTGAGGAGGCCTCAGAAAACTTACAATCATGGCAGAAAGAAAAGCAAACACGGCCACAGGAAGCAAAGGAATGAGAGTTGAGTGAATGGAAAACCCATTATAAAGCCCTCAGATCTCAGGAGAACTCACTCTCATGAGGACAGCATGGGGTAAACAACCCCATGATTCAATGATCTCCCATCAGTTCCCTCCTGTGACATGTAGGGATTCTAGGAACTACAATTCAAGATGAGATTTGGGTGAGGACACGGCCAAATCATATCATCATCTTAAATTTCTGTGATTCTCTCATTCTCCACATCCAAATCTATGAGCAAGTTATACTGACTTTATCTCTGAACACTGACCATGGGAGGAGAGTGAGGAGAAGCAACGTGAATAGAAAGATCATGCTGCCTCCTGCTGTGAATAATAAAATCTCTTGCTCTGACCCAGGAGTCTCATGTCTTCTGTCAGCATCCACACGACTAAGTCAGGCTATCTTGCTAGCTTGCAAGGAGGGTAAAATCTTAGGCCCTTTAGGGTTCATGAGCCTTGGCATTAGATGTTCTCTCTACCTGCAATGCTCCTCCTCTAGACACTGTCATGGCTGCTCCCTTCATGTCAGTCATGATTCAGCTCAACCCAATATCTCTGCTGAGAAGCTTTGCTTGACCACCCGATCTCCAATACCCCCCACCAAACCTCAGTCACTCCGAATCACTTCAGATGTCTATTTTCTTCAGGGCACTTATCATTATTTAATAAATTTTAAATTTTTTTATGAGCCAGAGCATTCCTTCTGAGTATCAGTCAGAGCATGTAACTCTGACCTCTTCTAATTTCACGTAGACAAAAATTCCCCAAACTGGACCACAAGCTTCGACCTGATGAAGCTCCTCTGTTATCCTCTGAGCAAATTTCTAACTGTTCTTCCAACTCAGGGGCCCTTTGCTGTTCCTCGAAGGTACCAGGAACTCTCAGCTCTGGGGCCCTGGCCCTGGCCCTGCCCGTCCCTCTGCTGGTCACTCTCCTGAATTATCTACTTGGCTAATTTCCTCACTGTTCTTAAGTGGTTTCACTTAAATCCTTCTCAATGAAGCATACACTGAGGACCTTATTTAAAATGGCACTACAGTGGAGCTCTTAATTCTCTTTAACTGTTGAACATGCTAAACAGTTGACTTACTTTTGTGCGTATAGTTGATTGTCTCCCTCTGAAACGTAAACTCCCTCAAAGGGCTTTGTTTTGCTCCCTGATACAGTCTAAGCACTTAACTTCCTGGCACATAGTAGGTGTTAAAATATTTAGTACACTGCTAGATTGAACTCAGAGTTTCCTCAGAGGTTTAAAATTTTTATCATAAAAGATTTAATGAGCGTAAATTAATATTATATTTTTAATAAGTCATGCCAATCTTTTAAGCTAATATTAAGAACTGTCATCTCTTCAAATATTTTAATTTCGAACAAAAGCACATTATTATTATCATAGGAAATTTTATTATGCTGGCCTAAAAATTCACTGGTTTTATAGCAGACTTTCTGTCTTAAACTTACACTGAAAGATGAACAAGCTGTCCTCTTCATCACAAACCACTCAAGATAATGTAAGATAGTTCATCTATACAGTTCATCAATGTGATGCCATATATACATGGTTTATACAAATAGCCTGTACTCCATAGTTTTAGAAAGTTAACGAAAGCAGAATTTTAAAACTAATGTTTATTGCCTGGCGCATTGGCTCACACCTGTAATCCCAGTACTTTGGGAGGCTGAGGCGGGTGGATCATGAGGTCAGGAGTTCGAGACCACCCTGAACAACATGGTGAAACCCGGTCTCTATTAACAATACAAAATTAGCCAAGTGTGGTGGTACAGGCCTGCAATCCCAGCTAAGTAGGGGGCTGAGGCAGGAGAATGGCTCGAACCTGGGAGGCTGAGGTTGCGGTCAGTCAAGATCATGCCACTCACTGCACTCCAGTCTGGGTGACAGAGACTCCATCTCAAAAAACAAAAACAAAAACAAAAACAAAAACAAAAACAAACAAACAAAAAAACCCCCCAAAAACAGAAAAACTCATGTATACTGAGTATCTAGCTTCTGCATTTAAGACACTGTGCAACCTAAATTCCACTATTAAAAACATTTTAGTGTTTTTTGTCACTGTGTGAAGTAATTTATGCGTGCTGCTTCAGTTAGTTTTCTCAACAGTTCTATTCAGTAGGTAAAAATTACACACATTTTATATGTTAGGAGACTGAGGTGAGAAGAACTAAAGTCATCTTTTCCAAGTGGCACTAACTGAAGATGCCAGAACGGCGAGCTAGATTTAGAATTCCATGACCTCAAAGCATGTGTAATACCCACTACAGATTTATGTGGGAGTCTAGGTTCAAATACCATTTTTAATTTAGGGACATTCCTTTCTGAAAATGCAAGTTCTCAAGAAACAGAAAGCAGCTCCATAATAACATGTATAGTAGCTATTTGGGATATCCATTATAGAAATCCATGCATTCTGAACATAACCTGTTCTCAGCTCTTGAGACACCTTAGGCTGCTCATCACTCAGAATTTTGGCTAATCTTTTATCATATGACATTATAAAGTAAAGAAGTAAAATAAATGTCCTTTATCAGTAGATCTGCAAAAAATCAACAATCACTGGTTGTTGATTCTTTCAAGAGAAATGCACACACACAAATGTGTTCTGAAAAGCATACACGCAAAACAAGGATTTCCCGAAGGAGAGAAAAATTCCTGTTATCCACAATGGATATGAGGTTGAAATAAAAATCAGTGAAAAATAAAAGGTCTGGCCAAATTCACAGGGTTAGTCCTGTCCCCAGGAATGAAAAGCTTAAGTGATAGGAACCTATAATTCACTCTAACAGTTGTGAAATATCACTGAAGAAGTTTCCAAACAAATATGCTTTGCGGTGGGTGAATCTTTATGGAAAGTATGAGAGGGATTCTTCCATTTTAACATACTTAGAGCAGCAAAATATGTAACATACCTAGAGCAGCAAAATATAAAAGCCTTTGAAGAACTACAGAATGACATTCTGTCTCTGTTCAAATGTACTTCCTGGACTTTATCTGCTGTTATTTAAATGTGAGTCATTCCTGATGTGTATTTACTCTGAAATTAACAGTGAAAGATTACATTTCAAAATAAAGGGAACATCTTTTTCCAAAGTATTGAAGGACGCTAAAAATCTATCTAGAATTATTCTTTAAAAAAATTTAGTGATTTTTAGCAATCACTGAAGGGATAAATTAAAATTGAACAGAATTAATAAGCTAAATAATCATGAAAGTAAGAAAAACAAGGTTATGTTTGGATATATATTTATATTTGAGGATTTATTTTTAGTAATTAAAATGTAAATGAAAATCTGGTGACCCATGAATTTACAAATGTTTGATTTCTGTTGGGAAAATTGTGTTCAAGTACTGGTATAATCCGTTTTTAAAACGGCTTTGTTGAGATATAGTTCACATGCCATAAAATACACCCATTGCAAGTGAGTTTGATGGCCCTTAGTGTATTCAGAGTTGTGCATCTATCACCACAATATGTTTTTATACAATGTCACCACCTCTAAAAAAATCCCTACAGCCAATAGCTATCACATCTAATCACCCCACCCTGGCAGCCCTAGGCAACCGCTAATCTACTTTCTGTCTATAAATTTGTTGATTCTGGGAATTGTGTATAAATGGAATGATGAATATTTGTGACTGACTTTTGACTTAGCATTGTGTTTTCAAGATTCATCCATGTTATAACACATCAATATTGCAGTCTTTTCTATTGCAAAATAGTATTTTGTTGTAGGAATATACTTCATTTTGTTTATTCATTAATCACTTAAAAGACCTTTGTGTTAGTCCTCCTTTTCGTTCTGCTGGATAATGCTACTATGAACATTAGTGTACAAGTTTTCGTGTGGACGTGTTTTTATTCCTTGGGTATATACCTAAAAGCGAGATTGCTGGCTCAGATAATAACTCTGTATTTAGCCATTTGAGGAAGAAGCGCCCAGTGTTTTTCTAAGATGATGCATCGTTTTACATTTCACCAGTGTTGTATGAGGGTTCCAATTTCTCTATCTTTGCCCACACTTAGATCTGTCTTCTTTATTATAACCATCCTAGTAGGCATGAATGACATTGTGACTTTGCCTTGCATTTCCCTTTTGGCTATTGATATTGAACAACTTTTCATATGCTTTCGGTTATCTGTGCACGTTTGGAGAAATTTCTATTCAGATTCTTTGTCCATATTTTAATTGGATTGCTTGCTCTTTCATTATTAAATTGCAAAATTTCTTTATATATGCTAGATACAAGTTGTGTGTGTGTGTATACAATTCTCTATTAAATTTGCAAATATTTTATCCCATTTTGTGAGCTGTACTTTTATTTTCTGGATGGCCTCAAAGCACAAAGTTTTTAATTTTGATGAAGTCCAATTTACCTATTTTTTCTTTTGCCATTTGTGCTTTGAGTAGACTTTGCCTAGCCAGGAGTTATGAAGGTTTACTTCTATGCTTTCTCTAAGACCTTGGCAGTTTTAGCTCTTACTTTTAGTTCTGTGGTGCATTTGGGGATCCATCTCATGTGTGGTATGAGGGAGGAGCCCAACCTCATTATTTTGCATGTGGATATCCAGGTAGTCAGTGCTATTTGTTAAAAAGACAATTGTTTCCCATGTAAATGGCCTTGAAACTTGATGGAAATCAGTCGACCATAAATGTGAGGGTTTATTTTTGAACTCTGATTTCTAGTCCATTGATCTGTCTGTCTATTCTTATGCCAGCACCACATGATCTTTGCTAGTGTGGTTTTATACTGTGTTTTGAAATCAGGATGTGTAGGTACTCCAATTTTATTTTTCTTTTTTGAAAATAGTTTTGGCTATTCTTTGTCCTGGCATTTTGTTGTGAATTTTAAGTAAAGCTTGTTAACTTAAAATATGTAGAACAATCTGGGAAATATGGTCATGATAACAGTATTACATCTTCCAATCTATGAACATGGGATGTCTTTCTTTAATTTCTTTCAATCGTGTTTTATAGTTTCAACATATAAATTTTGCACTTGTTTAATATTTTTAAGCATATTATTCTTCTGTATCCTATCATAAATGAAATTGCCTTCTTAATTTCCTTTCAAAATATTCATTGCTAGTGTGTGAAAATAAAGTTGATTCTTCTATATTGAAGTGTCTTTCCAAACTAGCTGAACTTATCAGTTTTAACGTTTTTTTTTTTCAGTGAATTCATTAGAATTTTCTATATGCAAGATCATGCCATCTACAAATGAAAATAATTTTACTTCTTCCTTCCCAATTTCAGCATTTTATGTTTCATTTTCTTGCCCAATTTCCCTGGCTGCAATCTCCAGTACAGTATTGAATTAATGGAGCAAGGATAGATGTCACCATCTTATTCCTCCTCTTAGGTGGAAACATTCAGACTTTTACCATTTTTTTGTTTTTAGCTACAGGATTTTGTATATGCTCTTTATCAGGTAGAGGAAGTTCCATTGTATTTCTAGTTTGTTGAGTGCTTTCATCATAAAGAAATTGGATTTTGTCAAAACATTTTCTGCATCTGTTGAGATAATTATGTGGGTTTTGGCCCTTATTTCCTTTGATATGGTGTATTATGTAAATTGATTTTCTAAGGTTAAACTGACCTTGCATTCCTGATATAAACCCCTCACATTTATGATATATAATCTTTTTATGGGTTGCTGGGTTTGGTTTCCTAGTATTTGGTTGAGGATTTTGCATATTTATTCATAAGAGATTCTGATGTGTCATTTCTTTCCTTTTTAAAAAGTCTTTTACTTTCAAGAGCAAATTTAGGTTCACAGGAAAATTGGGAAGATGGTACAGAGATTTCCCATATTTCCTCTGCTCCCACACATAGCCAGTCTCATTATCAGCATTCCCCAAAAGACTGGTATATTTTTTGCAATTGATAATCCTACACTGACACAGCATAAAACACTCAAAGTCTAGAGTTCACATTAGAGTTCACTCTTGGTTTTGTACATTCTATGGGTTTGGGCCAACGTATAATGACATGTATCCATCATTATCGTATCATACAAAGAGTTTTCATGGTCCTAAAAATTGTCTGTGCTGCAAAATTCATACCAACCCCCTCTCCCTGCAACTCCTAGCAACCACTGATCTTTTTTGCTATCTTTATAGTTTTGCCTTTTCCAGAATGTCATATACAGTTGACCCTTGAGCAACATGGATTTAAACTGCACAGATCTACTAATGTATGTATTTTTTTCAACCAAACACAGATGGAAAATACAATATTCATGAGATGTGAAATCTGTGTATATAGAGTTGACTTTATATACATGGGTTCTCTCCTGGAACCAATTGCCTGTAGGGCAAAAGGCAACCTATAGAGATAGTTAAAAAAAAAAAAAAAGTCCGTGGATGCCAGGGTTTAGGGTGGGATAAGGATGAATTTTGGGGCACAGACTGTAATTGAAATCATACAATCTTTTCAGATGGTGTCAGTTTTGGTAGTTTGTAGCTTTACAGAAATTTCTCCGTTTTGTGTAAGTTACCTAATTTGTTGGTGTTCCGTTGTCCAAAGTATTTCCTTATTATCCTTTTTGTTTTCCTGTAATGTCAGTGATAATATCCTCTCTTTTATCCCTGGTTTTGATAATTTGGCTATTTCTTATTTTTTTTCTTGTTGAGTTTAAAAGTATTTTTTTTTTCAATTTTGTGGATATTTTCAAAGCCAGCTTTTGATTGTGTGGATTTTCTGTTGTTTATCTATCACCATATCATTAATTCCCTCTCTGATCTTTATTAATTTTTAGTTTTGTCTGCTTTTCTGCCAATGTTTTACAGTAAAATTGAGATTCTTGATTAATGATCTGTTTTTTTTTTTAAAGGGTATTTATAACCATAAATTTCTTCTAAGCAAGATTTTATCTGTAGCTCATAAATTTTGGTGTGTTGTGCGTTTATTTTATGTTAATATTAATATTAATTTCCCTTGTGATTTTTTTCTTGACCTACTAGTTATTTAGAAACATACTAATTCCTGCATATTTATGGCTTCCTCTAATTTCTCTCTGTTTTTGATTTCTAATTTCCAAATTAGAGAAAAAAATCATGGTTGGAGAAAAAAGTAGCGTTTTTGTAGTTATCTGTTAGGTGTGATTGGTTTACAACGATGTTCAAGCATTCTATTTCCTGGTTGTTCTTCGGCATCGTTGTTAATTCATTTTTCAAAGTGACCCATTGATGTCTCCAGGTATTACTTTCAACTAACAAGGATTCTTTCCTTCACTAAACTTGAGTCACCCTCCTCTAGACCCTTTTCCCAGAGAGGCCTCACACTTAGTCTGCTGCCTTCCTCTAGCTTGCCAAGAACAGTTTTAATAAAGAATCCTGCTAAACAAGTTGAGCAAGAATCACTGTACCCCTAACCAAGTTCCTTTTAGTAGTTTTCCATCCACAGACCCTCCTCATGCTCCTGGTGGGTCTTCTTGACTTGTCTCTCCCAATATGCAACCTTCACTCTATGATTGGTCAGGAAGGTGGGCAATTAGGTCTCCAATATTCTGGGCCTGCCACACCTGGTATAGAGCCTTGGTCCTATAAATAAATGCTGGATGTCCTATAAATAAACCCTTAGCCAAACTTGCTTGAAATTTTACCTTTTACAATAGAGGGCTGAAAGTAGGGAGGGAAGGAGCTAAGAAATACGGGCTCCTGACTCTCCCAGGAAGATACCATATTTCTTCCTACAGAGTCTGAAGGTAGAGAAGAGGGAAGCCGAGTCTTTTTTAATCACATCTACCTAGAGTGGAGTTTCCATCATGCTAAGCTGGGACTGAGGAAGATCAGAGGAGGTTGTGGCTGCGGTGTCAGACTCTTGCTCTTCCTGCCAAGATGAGTAGACATTCTCGAATAAATGTTTCTTCATTTAGCTGGGCCTAGTTGCTCACACTTGTAATCCCAGTACTTTGGGAGGCCAAGGTAGGCAGATCATTTGAGGTCAAGAGTCTGAGACCAACCTGGCCAACATGGCAAAACCCCATCTCTACAAAAAAAAAAAAAAAAAAAAGAAAATTACAAAAATTAGCTGAGCGTGATGGCATGCACCTGTAATCCTAGCTATTCAAGAGGCTGAGGCACGAGAATCACTTGAACCTGGAAGGCAGAGGTTGCAGTGAGCCGAACTCGCACTACTGCCCTCCAGCTTGGGCTACAGAGTGAGACTCTGTCTCAAAAAAACAAAAAAGAAAAACAAACAAACAAACAAACAAAAAAAAAAAAACAAAAAAAGAGTTTCATTTGCTGTATATCTTTAGGACAATTTCCAAAAACTGTAAACCGTTGGTTTTCAAATACCACATGTTGTAGTGGGAACTAAACATTGAGTACACATGGCATAAAGATAGACAGCTACTGTAGAAACTGGGAACTACTGGGGAGAAGTTGGGGGCAAGGCTTGAAAAACTAACCACTGGGTACTATGCTCACCACCTGGGTGACTGGATCAATCATATCCCAAGCATCAGCATCACACGGTATACCCACACAGCACACGTGATGGTTACTACTGACTGTCAACTTGATTGGATTGAAGGATACGAAGTATTGATCCTGGGTGTGTCTGTGAGGGTGTTGCCAAAGGAGATGAACATTTGAGTCAGTGGACTGGGAAAGGCAGACCCCCCCCCCTTAGTAGAGTGGGCATCATCTATCTAATCAGCCACCAGCGAATATAAAGCAGGCAGAAAAAACGTGAAGGGATGAGACAGGCCCAGCCTCCCAGACTGCATGTTTCTCCCATGCTGGATGCTTCCTGCTCTCGAACATCAGACTCCAAGTTCTTCGGTTTTGGGACTCAGACCGGCTCTCCTTGCTTCTCAGCTTGTAGATGGCCTATTGTGGGACCTTGTGATCATGTGAATTGATACTTAATAAACTCGCCTTTACATACGGCTGTGTGTGTGTGTGTGTGTGTGTGTCCTATTAGCTCTGTCCTCTAAGAGAACCCTGACAAACATAGCACACCTGTACATGGACCTTCTGAATCTAACATAAAAGTTGAAATTATTTTTAAAAATAAAAAAATGTTTTTTTTAAAAGAAAATTTTCACCAATTATGGTAAGACTGGTGGATCTGTGAAGTTCTTCTTGCCAAAATTCTGGAATTGGATCTCCAATCTGATTTTTACACTGACTTATTTTTTATTTTTTATTTTTCTGAGATGGAGTTTCGGTCCTGTTGCCCATGCTGGAGTGCAATTGCATGATCTTGGCTCACTACAACCTCCACCTTCAGGATTCAAGTGATTCTCCTGCCTCAGCCTCATGAGTTGCTGGGCTTACAGGTGGGCACCACCATGCCTGGCTAATTTTGTATTTTTAGTAGAGACGAGGTTTCACCATGATGGTCAGGCTGGTCTTGAACTCCTGACCTCAAGTGATGCACCCACCTTGGCCTCCCAAACTGCTGGGCTTACAGGTGTGAGCTCCTACACCCGGCAAACACTGACTTTAAATAATGGTTGCCTTGACATCAAATTATGATTTACTGTAACTTCAGTATATAAATGTATTTCTTTAGGAATTATTACTTATATTAGGTTACTCAGACAATCTTTTGAGAGTATTTTATTTATCTCAATATGCATATTGATAGATAGCTAGATAGGAACTTTTTAAAGGAATAGGTACTCAATGAGAGAAAAATATGTATATTTTTAAATGGCTTCAATTCTTTTTTTTTTTTTTTTGAGTCAGAATCTCACTTTGCTGCCCAGGCTGGAGTGCAGTAGGTTGATCTTGACTCACTGCAAACTCCACCTTCCGAGTCCAAGTGATTCTCCTGCCTCAGCCTCCTGAGTAGCTGGGACTACAGGTGCATGCCACCATGCCTGGCTAACTTTTTGTATTTTTAGTAGAGACAAGGTTTTGTCGTGTTGACCAGGCTGGTCTGGACTCCTGACCTCAGGTGATCTGCCCACCTCAGCCTCCCAAAGTGCTGGAATTACAGGTGTGAGCCACCGCACCCAGCCCTAGTCTCAATTATTTATATTTCCCTACATTTAGGCCCTTTCACCGTGAACACTGATACGTCCTCCCCTCTGGCTTTGGGCTCTGCCTTGTGCTTTGCTGCAGCCAATGGAATATAAGCAAACGTGACACAAGTAAAACGTGTTTACTCAAATAGGCTGGCTTGCTCTTTCCTGTCTGCAGTCACCACAAGAACAGGCTGGGCTGGGCAGCTGGAGAATGAGACACAAAGAATAGAATGGAGTTGCCCAGTCATACTAGTTGGGACCATTCTATATCAGAGCAGTAAGCCAGCCCCTAGAAATAAGGAAACCCAGCAGAAATCAGCAGACCTCTGAGGCAATTTGTGGCTGCCTGCAGGGTGAACCACGGAGCTCAGCTGAGCAGAGCTTGTATCAGCTGAAGCCACAAACTAGTAAGCTTAGCTTTTTTTTTTATTGTTTGCCACTGAGGTTTTGTGGTTGTGTGTTACGGTCGAAAATCGTTATTGCAATAGGTAATTATTAGAAGAGTTTGCTATACATGCTATTATTTTGACAGAGGGAATAATGAATACGCGACAAATGTTTGAAAAGTAAAAACTTAGAATAAAAGTTTTATAATTATTAAAACATAAGCCATTAAAGATCCTTGTAAATTTCTATGTAAAATTATACAAATAATAATGGACTCACTTAAAAGTATACTTGAATCTTATTCACTACAGATTGATACATGAGAAAATTATTTTATTAAATTGCTCAATTTTATTATTTATACTTTTAAAATATAAATTTAAAATTTTATATGTTTAAAAATGTAATTTTTTGGAAAAATTGTTTATATTATTCTATTTGTAGTGTATGATATAGGATGCTCTAAACTAGTATTATAAATTGGTTCATTCTGTTTTATAAGCACAGTCTTCTTGGTTATCTAGTTCTGCTTCTGTTTTTTAATAGGAATGTTTCTTATTTGCCAAAGTTACATGATGGGTTCTGTTTTCTTTAATTCTTCGTTTTCATTATCCTTTTAGTCTCCTAAGTTCTTTCATGTCTGAGAATGTCTGACTTACTGCCTTTATGTCTGAACTGTAACGAGGCTGCCTGTAACAGTAAAAGAAGGTTACACATCCTTCACTCAGGGCATTAGCTATGGACTTAGAAGATTTTTCAGTATAAGCCAGTAAAAAAAAAAATCCCTGTCAGTTGCTTACATTTTGTGTCTGGGTTTCTGAAACAGTTTTTCTTTACTTTAATATTAAATTTAAAAAAATAGCTGTATGCATATCAATTTGTATATCAATTTTTCCTAGAAATCAATGTGATACCTTTTTTTGTTTGTTTTTCAGATTCACTCATTTCAAGGAAAACTGCTCAAATACATATTTGAAATTTTTTTAAGTTTGTGTGGTTATTGTCTTCACTTTGGGGCCACCAATTACACTTGCATTTCCACGCCTCTGCCTTTGCCTTAATGCTCCATATTAAACACTCTCTAATTGATTTAATGCCGTTCTGTTTTTATTTTGTATTCTCTAATCTATAAAATCCATTTTACTTGATAACTTAGCCTTATCTATGCCCATTTTGCTTTTCATCCAAATTTATTTACTAATAAAAATAGTTTTGTTCTTCCTTGCTTTATTATGATAGCTTTTCAGTATTCCCCTTAATTTCATTGGGAGTTTTACCTTTGAGATCTTATGTGATCGAACTTGCATTCTTATTATTTCCTTAAACTGTGACACGCTCTTGCAGGACGCTTGTCTCTTCCCTGGTTATTTACTCTTCCAGACAGGAGTATGTGTGTTTTGCACACTCCATTCTTTTCTATTCCCCTAAAAAACTGCTCGGTATGTTTGAAAAATTGTCAAATGGTTTTCCTTTTTCTCACCTTTCAAATACCAAAAATCATAGTCAAGATCAGTTTACCAAGGAGTGAAAGCCCCTGAAGCCATGCCTGGCATGCACACTGAGATGCTGATGGGGCAGATTGCTGGAGGCTGAGTGTGGACTGCAGGAGACTGAGGAACTCTGGAAACTCAGTCTCGGGGACACCCCTCTTGCCCCTGCCGCACTGGTGTGATTATACCTCCAAGAAAATGCTTTCTCCTCTCCCTTCCCAGTCTGGGTTCTCAGAGTAAAAAGGAAAGAAAAATCCTCTCATGTTTCTGACAGGGGGAGAAGAGAAGTATGTATTTTGAAACATGTCCAACACGTTCTCTATAACAAGACCTACTCCATAGGGAAAATCTTGACCACAGCCGTATCTGGCTTGTGAGAATGGCAATTAAGCAACTCCCGTGACTCTAGCCTTCCTGTCTCATCTAAAGGAAGGTTCGGTGAAAAGCTAAGAAACACATTTAAGGCAAATACCTTAAAATTTTACAATTGGCAGCTTGAGCCGGAATTTCTACTTGCATTTATACAGTGGGTGAACCTTACCGACACTCTTTCTTCTTCTGTGTTTGTCTTAGTTATCCTAGTTAGAGGTTTATGCATTTTATTGATCTTTTCAAAGATCAAGTTTTGGATTACTAATTTTCTCATCAAAGAAACTTTTCATCTTTATTAATTTTTCATTTCTAACAGGTTATTCTTGGTACTTTCATAGGGGTTCCGTCTCTCTGCTTACATTTCCCATCTGTTTTTTGTCTACATTTTTATTAGAACTCTTAACATGCTAGTAGTCATTGTTAATTTCCTGCCTGACAATTCCAAACTTAGTGTTATATCTGGGTCTAGTTCTTATATTTGCTTTGTCTTTTCAGTCTGTGTTTTTTCCTTCCTTTTTAACCTGTCATGTAATTTTTTTTGTGAAAAACAGGACATAATGTATTGGAAAATTGAAATTGAGGTAAGTAGACCTTCAGTGTGAAGGTGTATGTTGTTCTGCCTAGGAATTCTGCTATGCTTCATGTTTACTGTGTCTTCAGGTGCCAGAGGCTTGAAATACGTCTCGTGTTGTCATTTCTGTCTCTCCTCATGTCTTCGAGCCTCTCTGGACCCCACTTCTTCCCTATACTCCACTTCCCTCCTTGAGTGGAGTCGGCATCTCACCTCTCTCGGTTGTAGCCCACTGTTATGATGTGGAAGTCCTGCTGAGTTGCTGGTAAGATTCAGGACTGCAGCAGCATTCTGTACTTTATAATTGTATCTTAGTCTTTCAGTCACCTGTTCCCTGGTCTCTGACTTAAAAGCATGTCTTAGCTTTCCACCGAACCTTCCTTTAGATGAGACAGGAAGGCTAGAGTCACTGGAGTTGCTTAATCGCCATTCTCGAAAGCGAGATACGGCTGTGGTCAAGATTTTCCCTATGGAGTAGGTCTTGTTATAGAGAACGTGTTGGACATGTTTCAAAATACATACTTCTCTTCTCCCTGTGTCAGAAACATGAGAGGATTTTTCTTTCCTTTTTACTCTGAGAACCCAGACTGGGAAGGGAGAGGAGAAAGCGTTTTCTTGGAGATATAATCACACAACTGTGGCAGGGGCAGGAGGGGTGTCCCCGAGACTGAGTTTCCAGAGTTCCTCAGTCTCCTGCAGTCCACACTCAGCCTCCAGCAATCTGCCCCATCAGCATCTCAGTGTGCATGCCAGGCATGGCTTCAGGGGCTTTCACCTTAGAAAGGTAAAAAAAAAAAAAATAAAAACTGATCTGATTATGAATTTCTGAATTTGCCTGTCTTCTAGATTTGGTGGTGGAGTCTCACCATGCAGCCTCAATTTTATGATGGGTCAAAGAAGTCATTTTCTTTCAGCTTAGTCTACGTTTTATTGTCGTAAGAAGAGGAATAATGACTTCCAGGTTATTTACGTGTCTGCGGTGAAACTGGACACCCCAGCATCCTATCTCCTCATCTGGACCTGTTTGTCTTTCCTTCTGAGCCATAGAGTTCTGTACACTGAGGCTATGAACAGCGCAAGTAAGGAGAAAGCTAAACTGAGTGGATTTTTAGTGAACCTGTTTTTTCCTCTTAGACGTCTGAGATTTTGTTGAATGTTCCCTGCCATAAATGACTCTATTCCCCTGGTGATAATTCATCTTCAACTTGAATACTAACTTAGCGTAAAGTCTTGGGTGTTCCTTCTTAATTCTGCTCATATCCTCAGTACCACCCGTCAAGGAGTGGAGACTGGGTTAGGGGATGCCCAGAGGTAAGCCCCGATCTTCTACTTCTTTCCTTTCTTTATGTTTCAGTATTAGCAGAAGTCCTGTAATAGAATTACCATGCCATATTTCAATATTAATACCAATAAAAAGTAATACCAGTTTTCAGAAGCAGTGTAACAGCTCTCTGTTCAAATTCTCGGAGGAGAGAAATCGAATCTGTTTAGCTTGTTTGATAGCGATTCTATGCATGGGAGTGAAAAGTATAGCTGGAGTATAATAATTTAAAAAGTCATGTTAAGCGAGACTTTCTTATTAGGGGTTTTCCGTTCTGGGTTTGAATACAGAAGTGGCCATATTTACCGCTGTATGTGTATGAAGAACACGTAGTCAAAACTGTCTCCCACTATAGAGGCAAAATTACAGCAGAGAGCTGTTACGCTGCTTCTGAAAACTGGTATTACTTTTTATTGGTATTAATATTGAAATATGGCATGGTAATTCTATTACAGGACTTCTGCTAATACTGAAACATACAGCTACATTTCTGTATAAAATTTTACTTTCTATTAACTTTCCTGTGCTGTCTGATCATGTTTCTTTAAAAAAAGCAACTATGCATTTGTGGGAAAGCTAAAGCGAGGAATGTGTAAAAGTTTATTTGTCTTTGCTTAATATAATTTGAGGGAATTTAGTTTTCCTGGCAGTAGGTGCCTTTAACTTTAAAAAAGTATGAACTTGTTGACTATTTGTTTTCATAAGGAGACATGTTTTTTCAAAAAAACATTAAGATGACTTTTTAAAACTGAAAATTGTAACCATGATTTCATGCTTTTATGTTTTCTTTATATTACACCCAAAGTCAAAAGTCAGTAATGAATGCAAAATATTTATTAGGAATGAAGGTATAAATAAGACCGTAATGGAATACCGACAGGTTTTATATTGTTTTCATAAGCAATTCTAAGCTCCCTAAAGAAATATATATTCCCTTCAGCAGAAATGCACACCAAATGTGTTTTTGTAAATGTGTTATTTTCACAGAAAGAACATTCCAAGCTGCTTTTATGAACCAGAAATCTTTGCATCTTTGAGAATGAAAGTCAAAATTTGCCTAGTCGCTGGACAGTATGGGACGTATTAGCAAACGTGTACGATGAATTTTGGAGCATTTATGTCAACTAGATGCTAACTTTATGCTCCATATGAGAGACAAGTTATATTCTATGGCTTGCAGATTCAATGAATTGAAAATACAGATTTCTTTACATTTAAACATTTCGGTGGCTCATCCTTTTGTGGCCACCCTGAAGAAGTGTGAGACTCCCTGCACAAAATTTGAGTGGAGGTCAAGACTGTGATTTCACACCAACGCCAATAGAACAGGAAAGCTTTATTTCTTACATGGTGGGACCTTTTCGGGAGATCAGTGAGCAGTTCTCAAGCAGGTCCAAAAATGTCTTGAGACTGGAGTGTTGGTTCAAAGGTGGGGCTGCAGTGAGGGTTCCCTGGTGGGACAGAGCCTTCCTGTGAGTGCCAAAGGGGAGCCGCCCAGGCATTCTCATAAGCTTGCCCAGATGTGAGCAAAGAGGAGGGAGAGGTCAGGCTTAAAAGCCATCAGCCATCAAGTATCAAAAATTAAGTAAAGCTCTAATATGATCAGCCTCGGAATTGTCTCCACTGACAACTGTTGAGTTCCTTAGGAAGTGACAGTAGTTGGCAGGACAGAAAGCCTTCAGGCAGGCCAACCTGATGAACTGGGCAGAACGATCCATCCCATAATGTGCACACTGGGTCCACACTCCCACCGCCGTTAACTAGCCCTATCGCCAAGCCGCTTGCTCTGTGTAAGGTGCTGGTGGTCTTTTCTTTTTGGGGTGGGTGGTAGTAACGAAAGCACAGCGTCTCCTGGGCAGCAGGTGGGCCATTAACAGCTGCTCGTATTACATTTTGCTTGAGATTTTCTGAGACGTTAAATCCTGCAGCCCTATGGCAAATGTGGATGCCCTAGTGATAGAGCAAATAAAAATAAAATTTACTCTTTGCCAGAGCTGGACATGAGTTCATGTTAGACTCCTTCCCTCACGCAGAGGCTGGGAGGCAGGGTCTCCATCTTCAGGTGTTGGCTGGAACCGTGAATTCTTCTGGCAGCCTTGAGTTTGCTCAGGCGGGCACTTACAGGGGAGTGGGGTCACCTTGGGGTGCGGTCTTGAGTGTGGGACACTATGCTATGTTTGTTCAAGTCTTTACAGGCCAACGACGGCCGTGTGGAGAAGAGCGCTCGGTGGGGCTGGCTAGAGTTCAGTCAAGGAGAGAATCTCTGTCATCCTAAAGCAGAATATTAGAGAAATGGTTCTCTGGATTGCTGAACATGCCGAGATGCCTGGAGGTCGCTGTGCTCCTTCCCACGTACCTTGCCCTGTGCAACTCTTCTGTCTGGCCGTTCGTCTGTATCCTTCGTAATAAATAGGTAAATGTAAGTTAAATGTTTTCCTGAGTTCTAGGAGCTGTTCTCGCAAATGGTCCTGAGGAGAGGGTCCTGAAAACCCTGTGGGTAGCTGGGCAGTCATAAGCACAAGTCACAAGGTCTCCACCTGGGCCTTGCGATGGGCAGCTGAAGTGGGGGCATCTTACGGGACTGGGCTCTTCCCCTGCGGGTTCTGCACTGACTCCAGCCAGGGTCAGGATCAAGACAACTTGCAGGACACCCAGCTGGTGTCTGCTGGGGAATTAGTCGTTGGCTTGGAGAAATCCCCAACGCTTTGGTCACAGAGTGTTCTGTTGTGTTGACAGTGCAGGAAAGGAAAAGGTGCTGGTTTTTCTGATACGCACACACATTTTTCCCCTTTCTCTTCAATACTTTAGTGTTTATTTTAAAACAAGAATTTTTCTTTTTCTTAACCATAATACAAATGTCAAAATTGGGAAATCCACATTTATACAATAGTATTGTACACTAGATTTTATTCATATTTTGCCAACTGTTACAATGTCGTATATAGCAAATGCATTGAGTTATCATGCCTTTAAGGCTCCACTAATCCCGAAGAGTTCCACTGCGTTCCTTTGTCTTCCATGACACTGACATTTTTAAAGGGTACAGGCCAGTTATTTTGTAGACCATCTGTCAATTCAGATTTGTCAAGTACTTCCTCACCATTAGATTCAGGTATTCATTTTGCACAAAAAGCACTGCATAGGTAACACTGTGTCCTGAGGCTCCAGATCAGGAGGAAGGAGACGTTCATTTGTCTCACTACGGGTTAAATTAACTTTGATTATTTGGTTAAAATTGTTTAGACAGATTGTCTACTGTCACGTTATTTTTTTTCTGAGTGTACTTATTAAACTTACGAGAATATAAGCTTGCACATCCTCCCCTCCTCCAGTCCTCTAAGGCTTAACTCAGGTATTGCTTCCCCTGACTAAAATATTCTCCACTGTCTACCTACACTACCAACAACTTAGCTTCATTATCATGTTCATTATATTGAAAAGTAGCCATTCCTTTTTCTGTATCACTCAAGAGATTAGATTCTATATCACCTAATAGATCAGAAGTCTATCTCCTAATAGGTTAGGTTAAGGCTTTATCTTATTCCATTGTATATTCTAGAAAAACAGGAGAACCTCAATGGCTATTAATTCAATAATCTGATAAGTAAACAAATGAATTCCAAGAGGTGGAATGAAGAGGTATTATCTTCCCCATTTTATGAAGAAGAATCCTGATGATCAGTATAGTGTGATTGAATTATGAGGGCACATTCTTAGCTCGGCTATTTTGTTACCTAACAGTGAATATTATTGAGCTCATTTTATTTGGATCCGAGAGGCTCTTTTACTATTCCCTGGGAGTAGAGCAGGAAAAGGACTTCTTTGCATGAGGATTCACAGTCCTGGATGGATTAGAACATACTTCACGACTGCTGATAGTACATACTACATATGATACTAGCTAGTTTAACAACGGTGCCAGGAAACAGCCCACAACTCAGCATCTTCAAACACACTCAACACTCTTTCCTTGTATCTGGGGTCACCCGGGAGCCAGCTGACCAGCACTGAGTCAGGCTGGCTCCAAGCTTCAGATGAGATGCAGTTAGGCTTCACTTGTCTTACATTGTCCTTGGACCAGCAGGCCACCCAAGACCAGAAGAGTAGGGACAGCCCTGTGACATGCAGTAGATCCCAGGGCTGATGCTCAGAGCTGGCACTCTGTGATGAACTCTTCCGCCGGCCGTGTGCTGAGCCAATGACACAGCCATGCCCAGCTGCTCCAAGGCAGGCAGGTGTGCTCTGTCGCTAGTCAAATGGCAAAGGGTGAGCATAGAAGAGGGGTGAAGAACTGAGAAGAGTAACGGGAAAAAGATACAGTCTACCACGGGAAAACAAGTTTAAGTGTGGATATATGCAAACTCCAAACTGGGAACAGACAGCCAGATTGCAAATCACACACGAAATCTCTTGGACGTCTGTGTGCCTGGGTGTCGGCGCGTGTGCGTGCCCGGTGTGTGTCACTTTCCTTTGTTTTTTTCCTGGGCCTTAGCTGAGTCCATATTCTCATTTAAATACAAAGTCCTGCTTCCCTTGTGACCACATATGTGAGCAAGCTCAGGCATTTAAACACTTCGATTTTCACCATCCGCCCATCTTAATCAACACCACTGTTGTGAGAGTTACATGTCACACAAGAAAAAACTGTGAAAAGTTACAAGTGGTATACAACATCTTATTTGTATTACCACTGGTTTTTGTTTTTTTTTTTTTTTTTTCTGTTCGGGACAGGTATGAGTTACTCTCCAGATAGCATGATGAAGCATAAACACCTAGAACACTGCTATGTACTTTCTGAGTGGAGTCGAGATTTACATTAGCTTGTATTAGAAATAATTCAATTCTGTAATTTTTGTAATTCGAAGGAAAACACTAGAAAGTGTTCTGTCAGTCAGGTAGTTTTCTAGCAATTAAAAAGTAGAAAGTGAGAGACAGAAAATTTCAAAAACAAATCATCCCTCCCTATAATGCTAGCTTTCAATGAATATTATAGAACTGAATGGTTTTTGTTTGTTTGAGATGGAGTCTCACTCTGTCACCCAAGCTGGAGTGCAATGGCGTGATCTCAGCTCACTGCAAATTCCACCTCCTGAGTAGCTGGGATTACAGGTGCACACCAACACGCCCAGCTAATTTTTGTATTATTAGTAGAGACAGGCTTTCACCATGTTGTCCCGGCTGGTCTCAAACTCCTGACCTCATGATCCACCCACTTCAGCCTCCCAAAGTGTTGGGCTTACAAGCGTGAGCCACCGTGCCCGACCAGAACTGAATGTTTAATGTACATTTGCTGAGTGCTATCTGAAATACAAATTATATCTTCAAATACAATGCAATCAAGTAAAAAGCATAATAATTCAGGCAAAGTTCACTAAAAGAGTTTACTTGCATCATAAAGAGGAGATTCAAAAACATATTTTCCTCAGACATAGCCAACTCCTCTCATTATTTAAAGCCATCACTATGAAAGTCATGGTCTGCTTTTAAGTCTGTATGGGTGTTTTTGGCAACAGAAAACAACTGTTTAAGTCTTTCAATGAAAATGTGAAATTGCTGCTCTGTTTTGTCATCTAGTCATGACAAGTCTTTATATCAAAACAGCAGACACATCCAAATTATCATTTGCCAGATTTCTCCCATTTGGAAAGAAAAGAACATCTATTCTTGGTTTTAAAAGGAGAAAGTATATTGTTCAAACTCACAAACTCAGGAAAGTCTTTTGCTTTCCTTAGGTCTCATTCACCTCAATCTAAACATGTGCACATCCATAGCCTTCCAATTCTAGCTGTGTTTTCCATGGTGCCGGTATTCCGTTCTATTTACTCTCAGCCATCTTTTTCTCAGCCATTTTCCTTGCTGTCTTTCTCAGTGCAATGACCATGGAAAGAATAATCATTTCTTGGTCAGTGGTAGAACAAAGCGTGCCTAAAGATGTCATTCAGATATTCACAGACATAACTCTTGGAGGGACTCTCTTAGGTCCCTCTCATTCTCAGTCTAAAATGTACCATAAACATTGTAAACAATGTACCATAAACATATGCTCACGATGGCCTTGAAACGCTTTCCCAGATTTCATTTGGTAATCTGCATTTGGCAATAAACTTATCTCAAACAAATATGATAGCAAATATAATGCCCACAGTGTGTGAAGCATGCCAGCCCTTCCCTGTTACATCTCTAACGTGTTCCCATCTGAAAGTCAACATTAATACCGGTCACTTTAAGCGTATAGTATAGGTCTCCTCTGGAGCCAGATAAATCTCTGGGGAAAATGCGCAATGAATAAAAATAGTCTGGTTTTCATTTGGAGAGAATGAGATACATAGGCTTCTAGAACTACACTTCAGATCTCAGAAAGTTTGTTTCTTTCTTTTTAAGTCACACATCACTTGCAATATGTGTCTTTCTGGTGGCCGATTCTGCAGGAATAATGAGAATGTCATAAAGCTTTCTTTAAGAACGAAGTTTTGCATTCAGGCTTTATTCTCTATCTTCTTTCTCCCCTCTTATTCCCTACCCTTCTTCTCTTTGTCTTCTTTCCCTCCTTCCTTCCTTCCTTCCTTCCCTCCTTCCTTCCCTCCTTCCTTTCTTCCTTCCTTCCTTCCTTCCATTCTACCCTTCCCTCCTTCCCTCCCTCCTTTCTTCCTTCCTTCCTTCCTTCCCTCCTTCCTTCTTTGCTTCCTTCCATTCTCCCCTCCTTCCTCCCTTCCTTCTTGTCCTCTCTCCCTTCTTCCCACCCCAAATATAATTATGAGATCTGATTTTCCAAACAATAAATTTGTTTATATGCATTGGTGAACTTATATTTTCTTTTTAAGGGGATTTTCAATTTTGTTATCAGATAAGTGAGAGACAGGGAATGTTATGAGTTTATCTAAATCACTGTCCAGGTCAGCATTAAATTATTGTATTCGCTCTATTTGCATTGCCTTTTCTGCATATCTTCCTTTAAAACTGCGTGACAAAACCATGTGCCATGTACTGGATATTTCTGCCAGAGTAAATCTATATATAGTCGATTTCACTAGTCACAGTTTCTGATATAGTAATGTTTTAAAATGCAAAAACAGTAGACTGACTATCTCTTTTTGTTGAAAAAGCACACAACACAAAATTTACTCTCTTAACTGTTTTTAAGTATATAGTTGGTGGTGTTGAATATATTCACATTGTTGTGAAACAGATCTCCAGAACTTTCATCTAGTAAAGCTGATGCTCCATACCAGCTAAACGACTATTTACCTTTTCCTCCTCCCCCAGCCCCTGGTAACCTGCCCTCTACTTTCTGTTTCTATAAATTTGACTATTTTTGATATTTTACATAAGTGAAATTATACAGTTTTTGTCTCTTTGTGACTGGCTTATTTCACTTAGCATAATGTTCTCAAGTTACACTCATGTTGTAGCATGGGGCAGGATTTTCCATCATGTTAAGGCTGAGTAATATTCCCTTGTAAGTACACACCGCATTTTGTTGATCCATTCATTCATCAGTCAACATCCGGGTTGCTTCCACTTCTTGCCTATTGCGAATAATGCTGCTATTAACATAGGTGTGTGTAGACTGGCCCACTTACGCCAAGAACAGATCTCACAGGATAGGAACTTCAAATGTTAAGTCATCTGAATTAAATCTAGGGCATTATCTTCATTTTTCTAACACATAATAGAGTAAAATATGTGAGATTAAATGTCCCACCCTACAACTTGAAATGGAGAGTAACATACATATTAGATTAAAAATTTATAACTTAAAGTATCTTCTAAGTAGGCTTTATTTACATGCTGCAGGGCTGTTGTTGTAACTGGCAATGGAAATGCACCTGACTGAGGCACAGGTGAAGGGTAGCCAGTCCCTCTCTTCTCCACGGAGGCCAAAAGCTAACTTCTCTTTCCAGACTCAGGCCACTTCAAAATCTGCTTGTTCTAGTGGCTTCCTCACAGTGACTGTTACTTAATCACGGTGCTTGTCTGGTTGCAGAAGTGTCAAGCATGACTTTCGGAGCGAATGCGCTGCCGTGGCTCCTAAAGTCATTCATAAAAACTCTTTGCTAATTATGCTTGTAACCAGAGACTGAACTTAAGGAATTCACAGTAAAATCACCAAGTACCTAGGAAATGCGGGCCTGAAGGTCACTCGAAGGGACATTCCCAACGCTGGGGCACTGCCACGACGCGTGTTCACACACGGGTCACACTGCTTGCCACGTCGTGTCACAATGGTCTTGCTGTTGCTAGTTGCTCCTCTTAGATCACAAGATCCTTGGGAACAGATTCTGTGCTTAGTTCAAGCAGACGTCCCACATGCGATGTTACTGCTCTTTAGCCATAACAATAAGATAAAAAATTTGAATTGAATTTCTACACCACTGAAGTTTTTCAACGATGATGACCTCGAGCATGTCATTGTTGGATTATTTATTGATAGCGAAGCACCTGCAAGGAGCCTCTGATACACAAAATACTCAGAAAAATAGCAACAGATTCCATTGTGGATGAATTTGACTTTGTAAGACAATTTGACTTTGTGAGCAAATTCTAGATATTGATTAAGAGAAAATTGTACATCATTAGTAAAAACAAATGACCCTTGGGCCCTTCAAATACTATTTTGACCCTCATAAGTAACATGCATGCCTAATTGTAACAAATCATGTAGCTTATAAAGTGGCTTAGATACTATGAAAAAGTGATATTACCAAGAAGCGTTTCTTTTAATGTCTCATGATTAATATTCTGTATATTGAACTATAAATCATATAAATTAACCTATTAATTGAGAATTCTCATTGCTATGTGTGGTTAATAGAAAGAAAATAAAAGTTATTTCCTTGACCCTGCCTTTCGTAATAATCAGGAACTATTAGAATCTCATTTACTCTCCCAGGGCGGTATCGCTAGGGAGCCACATTTTGTGACAGGAGAAAATCCTGTCCTGACTGGGAAAGCTACAACGACTGTATCATAAATCAAGAAGCTCTAATGGGCTGGGGGAAGGAAGGCTGCTATGAGGAAACGAAATTAAACTGCTCTTTGAAGGTAGCTTGTGAAGGTAACTAAATCCGTTTATCCCTTCCATGAACTTCACTCGTGTGTGTTTGCTGAGGCTGGATCAGGAAACCAATTACAGATGCAGCTTACTTGCTATCACGGAGGACAGCCAACGTCCCAGGAACACTGCTCTGTTATCTCATTAATTGAAGAAACACAACTCAAACGGGAAGTGCGTTTACTTTTCAAGCAATTAAAAGTAAGGCCTAAAAAGATGTGGACTTGACATCAACCTGCCTGCCCTTCAGAAATAACTGAATGACCCCAAATTTCCATTTAGCGCTCAGATGCATGCATTCTCACTGGGAAGCTGTGAAGGGATTGGATTAAATATGTGACATAGGTGATTTGCTCTTCTAAGACACATAATTAAAAGAAACACTGTCCCCAAACAAATGTTTACATCCTCAGACCTAGGAACTTCAGCAGCTAAGGAAAGTACGAGCAGGCTAGCAAATGTTTTCTGAAGGTAGAAATGCAGATGTATGAGCACTTCCAGAACAAGCAGGTGAGGGAAAGGGGACCATTCCTGATTTCCAGTTAGCTGGGAGATGCTTTGCACCAGGTGCAATTTCAAGAGCGTTTAGGGCGACGAGAGTATTTGAATTGGTGGCTTTAGTGCACAGTATCTTTTATTATAGAAAAATAGAGAGAGACTAACATTTTAGATTATAGGCACAGAGATCCTCAGAAAACAAAAATTCAAAAATACTCCACCAAATTTTCTCAAAAAGTAAATTGTTCCCTGAAGCGCTGCAGTCGTAATTCACCTGGAGGGTCTGAAATGGTGAATGCGTTTCCCAAAGTACTTGAACTGCAAGTGAAAAGAAAACAGGATTACTTATACATCAAAGTAGCTTTGGTGTAAATGACCAAAAGTCAACTGCTTGGTAAATTACCAACAGCTAAAATACAGTGTTTGATTACAGTTCCTTTCACATTTTTTCCAGTGTCTGCCTTTGAACCCACTGTTTCCATTTAAAGGACCTTCTGGGTCAATTTACTAAAAAATGTCTAAAGGATGCCTCAAATGTAAAAATCTACCTTAATTTTCCCAAATCATTTGCAATGAAAGACTTACAAAAGCAAAGAACTAATATATTCAACCTGTTCCGACATACCATATATACAAGAATTCCAAAGAAAAATAAAATTCTGAGAACTTGTAAATGGAAAATTTGGGATGGGCATTTACTCTGTTGAAATCTTAACAGTGAGTATCTGTAACACCTTGTTCAAATACTTCAGCAAATTTAAAGTATCACCCTCATGCATTCGAAGTACATAGCACACAATTAGCAAGATTTAAACACAAATGTGTGATGATCAAAAAGCATGCACAGCATTCCTACAGGGTCGGTAAAGGAGGATTTTCAAGAATAAATCCCGGCAGGAGCCCCTTTGGCAGTATGACTCAACCTAGCTTGCAAGATTATGTTTTAGAATGTCACGACTTCACTGAGTGGGAATAAGAGCTACTTAAATAGTTCCTGACAATAACATAGTTTTAGTCAACCCCTGGGCATGATTCTTTCAATTCACTTAAGTATTTGAAAAAGATGTTAGATGTTCCCTGTTGGAGTTACACATAGAGTGAACGCCTATCCCAAATTGTCCATTTGCCGGTTCTCAGCATTGTATTGCTCATGACCTTGGAGTCATATAAAAATGAAGCAGGGTAGAGAGTGATGTAGGGATTTGCCTTATTTTCTATTGTTTAATCTTTCTTCCTTCTCTCTCTTTTTTTTTTTTTTTTTTTTTTTTTTTTTTTTTTTATTGCATTTTAGGTTTTGGGGTACATGTGATGAACATGCAAGATTGTTGCATAGGTACACACATGGCAGTGTGCTTTGCTGCCTTCCGTCCCCTCACCTGTATCTGTCATTTCTCCCCATGCTATCTCTTCCCACCTCCCCACCCCCCGCCCCTCCCCCATTTCCCCCCAACAGACCCCAGTGTGTAGTGCTCCCCTCCCTGTGTCCATGTGTTCTCATTGTTCAACACCCGCCTATGAGCGAGAATATACGGTGTTTGATTTTCTGCTCTTGTGTCAGTTTGCTGAGAATGATGGTTTCCAGGTTCATCCATGTCCCTATAAAGGACGTGAACTCATCGTTTTTGATGGCTGCATAATATTCCATGGTGTATATGTACCACATTTTCCCTATCCAGTCTATCATCGTTGGGCATTTGGGTTGGTTCCAGGTCTTTGCTATTGTAAACAGTGCTGCAATGAACATTCGTGTGCACGTGTCCTTGTAGTAGAATGATTTATAATCCTTTGGATATATACCCAGTAATGGGATTGCTGGGTCAAATGGGATTTCTATTTTTAAGTCCTTGAGGAATCGCCACACTGTCTTCCACAATGGTTGAATTAATTTACATTCCCACCAACAGTGTAAAAGTGTTCCTATTTCTCCACATCCTCTCCAGCATCTGTTGTTTCCCGATTTTTTAATGATCGCCATTCTTACTGCTGTGAGATGGTATCTCAATGTGGTTTTGATTTGCATTTCTCTGATGACCAGTGATGATGAGCATTTTTTCATATGTTTGTTGGCCTCCTGTATGTCTTCTTTTGTAAAGTATCTGTTCATATCCTTTGCCCATTTTTGAATGGGCTTGTTTGTTTTTTTCTTGTAGATCTGCTTTAGTTCTTTGTAAATTCTGGATATCAGCCCCTTGTCAGATGGGTAGACTGCAAAAATTTTTTCCCATTCTGTTGGTTGCCGATTCACTCTACTGACTGTTTCTTTTGCCGTGCAGAAGCTGTGGAGTTTGATTAGGTCCCATTTGTCTATTTTGGCTTTTGTTGCCATTGCTTTTGGCGTTTTGGTCATGAAGTCCTTGCCTACACCTATGTCCTGAATGGTTTTGCCTAGATTTTCTTCTAAGGTTTTTATGGTATTAGGTCTGATGTTTAAGTCTTTAATCCATCTGGAGTTAATTTTGGTGTAAGGTGTCAGGAAGGGGTCCTGTTTCTGCTTTCTGCACATGGCTAGCCAGTTTTCCCAACACCATTTATTAAACAGGGAGTCCTTTCCCCATTGCTTGTTTTTGTCAGGTTTGTCGAAGATCAGATGGTTGTGGGTATGTTGTATTTCCTGTGAGGCCTCTGTTCTGTTCCATTGGTCTATATCTCTGTTTTGGTACCAGTACCATGCTGTTTTGATTACTGTAGCCTTGTAGTATAGTTTGAAGTCCGGTAGTGTGATGCCTCCCACTTTGTTCTTTTTGCTTAGAATTGACTTGGCTATGCGGGCTCTCTTTTGGTTCCATATGAAGTTTAAGGTGTTTTTTTCCAGTTCTGTGAAGAAGGTCAATGGTAACTTGATGGGAATAGCATTGAATCTGTAAATTACTTTGGGCAGTATGGCCATTTTCACGATGTTGATTCTTCCTAACCATGAACATGGAATGTTTCTCCATCTGTTTGTATCCTCTCTTATTTCGTTGAGCAATGGCTTGTAGTTCTCCTTGAAGAGGTCCTTTACGTTCCTTGTTAGTTGTATTCCTAGGTACTTTATTCTCTTTGTAGCAATTGTGAATGGCAGTTCGTTCTTGATTTGGCTCTCTTGAAGTCTATTACTGGTGTATAGGAATGCTTGTGATTTTTGCACGTTGATTTTGTATCCTGAGACTTTGCTGAAGTTGTTTATCAGTTTCAGGAGATTTTGGGCTGAGATGATGGGGTCTTCCAGATATACAATCATGTCATCTGCAAATAGAGACAATTTGATTTCCTCCTTTCCAATTTGGATACCCTTTATTTCTTTTTCTTGCCTGATTGCTCTGGCTAGAACTTCCAGTACTATATTGAATAGGAGTGGTGAGAGAGGGCATCCTTGTCTAGTGCCAGATTTCAAAGGGAATGCTTCCAGTTTTTGCCCATTCAGTATGATATTGGCTGTTGGTTTGTCGTAAATAGCTTTTATTGTTTTGAGATACGTTCCGTCAATACCTAGTTTATTGAGGGTTTTTAGCATAAAGGGTTGTTGAATTTTGTCAAAAGCCTTCTCTGCATCAATCGAGATAATCATGTGGTTTTTGTCTTTGGTTCTGTTTATGTGGTGAATTACGTTTATGGACTTGCGTATGTTGAACCAGCCTTGCATCCCCGGGATGAATCCTACTTGATCATGGTGGATGAGCTTTTTGATATGCTGTTGCAATCGGTTTGCCAGTATTTTATTGAAGATTTTTGCATCTATGTTCATCATGGATATTGGCCTGAAATTTTCTTTTCTTGTTGAGTCTCTGCCGGGTTTTGGTATCAGGATGATGTTTGTCTCGTAAAATGATTTGGGAAGGATTCCCTCTTTTTGGATTGTCTGGAATAGTTTCAGAAGGAATGGTATCAGCTCCTCCTTGTATGTCTGGTAGAATTCAGCTGTGAACCCATCTGGACCTGGGCTTTTTTTGGGTGGTAGGCTCTTTATTGCTGCCTCAACTTCAGACCATGTTATTGGTCTATTCAGGGTTTCGGCTTCTTCCAGGTTTAGGCTTGGGAGGTTGCAGGTGTCCAGGAATTTATCCATTTCTTCCAGGTTTACTAGTTTATGTGCATAGAGTTGTTTGTAATAATCTCTGATGATGGTTTGGATTTCTGTGGAATCTGTGGTGATATCCCCTTTATCGTTTTTTATTGCATCAATTTGGTTATTCTCTCTTTTCTTTTTTATTAATCTGGCTAGTGGTCTGTCTATTTTGTTGATCTTTTCAAAAAACCAGCTCCTGGATTTATTGATTTTTTGAAGAGTTTTTTGTGTCTCTATTTCCTTCAGTTCTGCTCTGATCTTAGTTATTTCCTGTCTTCTGCTAGGTTTTGAGTTTTTTTGATCTTGCTCCTCTAGCTCTTTCAATTTTGATGATAGGGTGTCAATTTTAGATCTCTCCTTTCTTCTCATGTGGGCACTCATTGCTATATATTTTCCTCTAGAGACTGCTTTAAATGTGTCCCAGAGATTCTGGTATGTTGTGTCTTCGTTCTCATTGGTTTCGAAGAACATCTTTATTTCTGCCTTCATTTCATTGTTTATCCAGTCAACATTCAAGAGCAAGTTGTTCAGTTTCCATGAAGCTGTGCGGTTCTGAGTTAGTTTCTGCATTCTGAGTTCTAACTCGATTGCACTGTGGTCTGAGAGACTGTTTGTTATGATTTCTGTTCTTTTGCATTTGCTGAGGAGTGATTTATTGCCAATTATGTGGTCAATTTTAGAGTAGGTGTGATGTGGTGCTGAGAAGAATGTATATTCTGTGGATTTGGGGTGGAGAGTTCTGTAAATGTCTATTAGGTTTGCTCGTTCCAGGTCTGTGTTCAGGTCCTGGATATCCTTGTTGATTTTCTGTCTGGTTGATCTGTCTAATATTGACAATGGGGTGTTAAAGTCTCCCACTATTATTGTGTGGGAGTCTAAGTCTCTTTGTAAGTCATTAAGAACTTGCCTTATGTATCTGGGTGCTCCTGTATTGGGTGCATATATATTTAGGATCGTTAGCTCTTCTTGTTGCAGTGATCCTTTTACCATTATGTAATGACCTTCTTTGTCTCTTTTGATCTTTGTTGCTTTAAAGTCTATTTTATCAGAGATGAGAATTGCAACTCCTGCCTTTTTTTGCTCTCCATTTGCTTGGTAGATCTTCCTCCATCCCTTTATTTTGAGCCTTTGTGTATCCTTGCATGTAAGATGGGTTTCCTGGATACAGCACACTGATGGGTTTTGGCTTTTTATCCAATTTGCCAGTCTGTGTCTTTTGATTGGGGCATTTAGTCCATTGACATTTAGGGATAGTATTGTTATGTGTGAATTTGATGCTGTCATTTTGATGCTACCTGGCTGTTTTGTTGGTTAGTTGATGCAGATTCTTGATTGTGTTGCTGCTTTTTTACCATTTGGTGTGTTTTTGGAGTGGCTGGTACTGGTTGTTCCTTTATATGTGTAGAGCCTCTTTCAGGAGTTCTTGTAGAGCAGGTTTGGTGGTGATGAAATCTCTGAGTGCTTGCTTGTTCACAAAGGATTTTATTTTTCCTTCACTTATGAAGCTGAGTTTGGCTGGATAGGAGATTCTGGGTTGAAAGTTCTTTTCTTTAAGGATGTTGAATATTGGCCCCCAGTCTCTTCTGGCTTGTAGGGTTTCTGCTGAGAGATCTGCTGTGAGTCTAATGGGCTTCCCTTTGTGGGTAACCCGACCTTTCTCTCTGGCTGCCCTTAGCATTTTCTCTTTCATTTCAACCCTGGTGAATCTGACGATTATGTGCCTTGGGGTTGCTCTTCTTGAGGAATATCTCTGTGGTGTTCTCTGTATTTCCTGGATTTGAATATTGGTCTGCCTTGCTAGGTTGGGGAAGTTTTCCTGGATAATATCCTGAAGAGTATTTTCCAGCTTGGATTCATTCTCTTCATCACATTCAGGTACACCTATCAGACGTAGATTAGGTCTTTTCACATAGTCCCACATTTCTTGAAGATTTTGTTCATTCCTTTTTGCGCTTTTTTCTCTGTTCTTGCCTTCTCTTTTTATTTCATTGAGTTGGTCTTCGACCTCTGATATCCTTTCTTCTGCTTGGTCAATTCGGCTGTTGAAGCTTGTGCATGCTTCACGGAGCTCTCGTGTTGCGTTTTTCAGCTCCATCAATTCACTTATTCTCCTCTCTATGCTGTCCATTCTCGTCAGCAGTTCGTCCAATCTTTTTTCAAGGTTCCTATTTTCTTTGCGATGGGTTAGAACATGTTCTTTTAGCTCATTGTAGTTTCTTACTACCCATCTTCTGAAGTCTGATTCTGTCATTTCATCACCCTCCTTCTCCATCCGGTCTGGTTCCCTTGCTGGTGAGGAGTTGTGATCACTTTTAGGAGGAGAGGTGTTCTGGTTTCGGGAGTTTTCATCCTTTTTACGCTGGTTTCTACCCATTTTTGTGGGTTTATCCACCTGTTGTCTGTCTCTGTCCCAGGGAGTTGGAGCTTTATGAGTTTCCCTTGCACTACTGCCTTTTTTGATTTTTTGTTTTTTTTTCAGGTCGGACCCACCCAGCTAGCAGCACGCCTAGCCTCTGCCTGCCCGCAGGGGCTTTGCTGAGCTGCTGTGGGCTCCGCCCAGCTGCCCTGAGCTCTTCCCTGTAGTCCTTTTTATATGGGCGTAGTTAGAACTGTCTGGGCAATGGTGGCCCCGCCTCTGTTATGGCGGACTCTCTCTGTTGTGGCAGGTTGCCTCGGCAACGGCGGGTTGCCTCGGCAATGGCAGCCTGCCTCTGTAGCGGTGGAGAGTCTCAGTAATGGCGGAAGCCCCTCCCCCACGGAGCCGGACCGTCCCGGTTCAGCTGTGCTTGGTTTGAAGGGCTCAACCCAGAGGGCTTCCAATTACTGTTTTTGTTTTCGTTGTTGTTGGGGGTGGAGGGGTGGGACCAACCGAGCCTGATCACCTGGCTCCCTGACTCAGAGTCTTTTCTTTTAAGTTGAACGACCCCGCGTTCCGGTCGCTTGTTGAAAAGGCGCCGGGATCTCCCGTGCTGCGACTCACGGAGTCGGCTCGAACCGCGGCGCCGGCTCCTGGCGGATTTTTTGCCTAGGAATCTCCCGGCCTGGCTCGCTATTTCAGATGAATGGGCTATTCTGCCGTCTCAAGGCTCTGCTCGCCAGCTAAGAGGGCTCCCAGACCAGTGGCTTTTGTACGGAGAACCGCAGCAACAGGGAGTGGTCACAGCAGCCGCGCGGGCGGAATCAGCCCCGCGGGGGCCAAAACAGCCGCACCGGCTGGGACTGCGACGCTGGCGACCCCTCTACCTGGGTATCTCCTGGTCTGTGGGCAATAAGAGTTCGTCTGGAAATGCGGCGTCCACTCACCCTCTGCACTTTCACTGGGAGCTGAAGTCCTGAGCTGTTCTTAGGCGGCCATCTTGAAAGTCCTCTTCCTTCTCTCTCTTGCTTTATCTCAGAAAAATTTCATGGAAAATGAATCTTGGATCTTTTTCATTTAAGCGTGGTTTTAGGCCCACTTGGTAGAAAATACAGAAAATATTTCAACAAATCATGTACTGCATGCTTTTTATAATTAATATCTCAAGTTGCGTAAGAAAAAATGATTGAGAGGGAAATCAGGTGTCTAAATGTGGAACACAGGGATCCAGCTGAGTTTCTGGATTTGAATGCAAGCCAGGCACTGTGGCTCACGATGTCATTCCAGCACTTTGGGAGGCTGAGGTGGGTGAATCACCTAAAGTCATGAGTTCCCAGACCAGCCTGACCAAAATGCCAAAACCTGGTCTCTAATAAGAATACAAAAATCAGCTTTGCGCAGTGGCGGTATCATACCCAATGAGGTTTATCCAAGGCTCGATTATTGCTAATTGAAAACTTTTCCCAATACCCTGCTGTGACGACTTGAAATATAGTCAGCACTGACGATTTTTGACAGTCTCGACGGAGACTGAATTAAAAATAAATAAATAAATAAATACAAAAGTGAGCCATGCGTGGTGGCACGTGCCTGTAGTCTCAGCTACTTGGGAGGTGGAGGCAGGAGAATCGCTTGAACCCAGGAGGTGGAGGTTGCGGTGAGCCGAGATTGTGCTATTGCACTCCAGCCTGGGCAACAAAGTGAGAATTCTTCTTTAAAAAAAAAAAAAAAAGATTTGAATCCAGCATTGCGCAAGTCATAAGTCTCTGCACATCTCTATTCCTGAACCTGGAGGACCCAGGGGCCACATGCGAAGGGAGTTTCTGAGGTGAATCCTCCAGCTGGCAGGAAGAGGGCCTTCGTGGCACTCTGCCTATCTAACAGTAGCACCAAAACAAAAGTTTTTAATATTAAGTTTGCCAAAAAAAAGGGCAGTAGGTAATAATTTTTTTTCTGAAAATTGCCAGCTTGTAACTACATCATAATATGCTATTTCGTTAGTTTAATTATTCTAATATAGACATGCTTTTAAAATAATCCTCACATGTGTTTAAAATTTGTCCTTCAAATAAAAGTTTGTCTTTACCTCCTCTTGTTATTTATTTATTTATTTATTTATTTTTTATTGCATTTTAGGTTTTGGGGTACATGTGAAGAACATGCAATATTGTTGCATAGGTACACACATGGCAGTGTGATTTGCTGCCTTCCTCCCCTTCACCTATATCTGACATTTCTCCCCATGCTATCTCTTCCCACCTCCCCACCCCCGTCCGTCCCCCATTTCCCCCCAACAGACCCCAGTGTGTAGTGCTCCCCTCCCTGTGTCCATGTGTTGGACATGGATGAACCTGGAAACCATCATTCTCAGCAAACTGACACAAGAACAGAAAATCAGACACCGCATGTTCTCACTCACGGGTGGGTGTTTACCTCCTCTTGTAACAAAAAATGAACGCTTTTATCCCTAACAGAAAGGAATCATTACAAGCAGGCATGTACCTGAGTGGTGTTCAGATTCCACCCCCACTTATGTCTTTGTGAACATGTCCTAAAGAAACAGCAGTTGTGTTGGAGTGTGGCAGGATGGCATCAGAAAATAAGACACCAAGTGCCTAAAGTTTAAAGCTTCTTCATGGAACCTTTCCTACAGCTGCCAAGAAGAACCAGAAGCCATGCTGAGATCCGTACTTTTGAAACCTTCTAGGTATGCTGACATCACCACTGCCCCAGGGGACCATAGATTTCAACCAGAGCAGAAATCATTTTCACTACGTTGGAAATACACAGGTGTTAGTTCAAAATTGGGGGAAAAGACATGGATGGGAAGACAAATGTGTAAGAACAGTTCACAGATTTGTGTGTGTGTGCACTGAATTCGCTTTGAAAGAGCAGTTTGTGGTTTTTGTACAAGACAGGGCCTGCCCCTTAAAGTAAGAATAACACTTTATTTACGCATTTGGCAAGATGATTGAATTTCCATAAAATATCTAATTTGATGAATGCTGGACTGGTCAGAATGTGCATGTGAATCAAGCATGCCCTTTTGTTCTTCTCGTCTGATGTGTTACTCTATCTAGAGTCAAATATATTTTCAGTTGACTGAAGCAAGGTAAAATAGAGATATGACAAGAAAGGAATATTCCAGGCAATTTACTATCCTAATTACACCAGGAAAGACAAGGCAAGTAAGATTTGCCTGCTGACATGACAAGAAAGTCCCATAATGAAAAGGGAAAACAGATTGAGGAGAATATGCTTACGTTCTTAAAAATCATTAAAACCACATTCCCCCACTAGTTGTTCTTTAGGGTGGGCAGATTTGTTTTAAATAATAAAGGATCTTCGCAAGCACCTCAAATTTAACATTTCAGGTCAAGCGTTCACTGTGTTTTCATAGTACACTGCGCTGCCTCCTAAGTTGACTTGCCATCTCTTCTTACCTCCCAAGCATCCTCTATGCTGCTTCTAGGGTGTTCTTCCCAAAACAGGAAGCCCAGCCTGGCACTGCCCTGCTCACGCTGGGGAAGTTACCAAAGCCCACTTAACTCTTTACTATAACACACAAGTGCCTTCATAGCTGCTCTGTCTCAGAACCCCCAGTTCTCACTGTATCTCTTCTCTCCTGGCTCCTGGCTCCTCCCATCTCTCTGGTCATTTCATATTATTCCAAAACCTAAACATACTATGCTTTATACACTTTCCCCTACATACATTGCCTCTTGTGTCAAGATATCCCATCCTCCTGTGTCTACACCACCTCGGCCTGGAGAACCTTTGTCACCCTGGGGAAGTCCTACTCATCCCTCGAGACACAATTCAAATATCCTCTTCTCTCTAAAGTCTGCCCTGGCCGCTATCATTCCTTCCTCTTGGGTTGCTGTAGAACTTTTATTAAAGTAATGATCCTGTTAAACGTCCTCCTGTTTCACCGTAGTAAGAGATGAAGACTACCATGTAACTTATTTGATGATTTATCTAGTGGTCTACCAAAACTGGCTAATACAAGCTTGTAAGAGATGATCATTAAATATTCAAGAATGTCCAAGCTGGTGGTTACATTGTGGTTATTTGAAATCAACAGCCTAGGAGTATTATATCACAAAATTGGCAAAAACCACATATAAAAATGATTTTTTTCTTCCAAGAGGTGGCTTATTAGCGTAGCTGGATTTATCCCTGCAGTCTAGCAGAGTCTCTAAGTGTGCAAAGGAATTGCTTGAGTGATCAATGTGATTTCAATTAACTGAGAATTATTTGAGTTTAAATGAAACAAAGTCACCTACCAAAACAATGGTGGAATTTCATATTTTGTTAGAATTTGAATTCTAATCGGTTTATGAGAAACAAGTATGGATTTCAGGTTCGTAAGTACTGGAGATTTTATTCCAAAACGGCATGGTCAGCAAGGCCAGGCGGTGAGTGGCTCAAATGCAGGATGTCCTTTGTTGTAAATTTCCCATCAGCATCACCTGAATAGCTGCATGAACCCCTTCGGGCCCTCTGCAGACACGAGGAAACACACAGAGCCATATGAACACCAGCCCAGGGCGAAGGCTACCGTTTTAGATAAACTTTCGTCAGCAAACTTATTTTACAGATAGGGAAGTAATGCCAAGAGAGGCTGATTCTATTCGTTCATCTTCATACAGGTGGCTAAGGGCATAGCAAGGATTTTAATTGAGCTCATTGATTTGGGGGTTGGCATTTTTAACAGTACATACATATGGTGTCTGTGCATATGGTGTTGGCTAGAGGGAATCTAAGAGGGCTATTCAGAAATCGTTAAAGACTAAAGAATTAAAGAAGGCCAGGTGTAATGGCTCACACCTAGAATCCCAGCACTCTTGGAGGCCTATGTGGGAGGACTGATTGAGGGCAGGATTTCGAGACCAGTCTGCTGGGGAACACAGCACACAGCAAGGCCATGTCTGTGTAATTTTTTTTTTTTTTTTTTTTTTTTTGCGATCTAGCCAGTCGTGGTGGTGCCTGTTCTTATCTACTTAGGAAGCTGAGAAAGGAGGATCAGCCTAGTTGACAGCGCAAGACTTCATCTCCAAAAAAAAAAAAAAAAAAAAAAGGAAAATGAAAGAAAGAAAAGAAAAGAAACATTTTAAACTTGTAGTATCTAATTAGCAATCAGTTATGAACTGAATGCCCAGGGAAGAGTTTTCATTGCTTGAATGAAAATCTAGTTACAGACTAAACCCACAGCCCTTATAGTTGGGTGTCCAAATACGGACTTTCTCACGTTTAAAGGAGCCATTCCTATCTGGTTATATCTGGTTATCTTTTTTGTGTACTTTATACATGTTTCATTACTGTTATGTCCTTAATACAGCTACTTTGTTTTTATTAATTTTGAACTTCCTACTATAAAAATAGCAAGATCACATTCTGTATTGTCTTATTTATAAATTTACATTTTATGACTTTGCAGTATAGAGGGAACTTAGTAATAAACAAGTTTATCAAATTATCACTGATCCATAGTGAAGATTTGAAAAATGGTTTTCAACATATAAGCAATTTTATCATACTTGAAGGTGCTTCCTTGTGGCTGTTTCATTTCCTCTATCTTGAACAGAGAAAATTTTGGAAGCCCATTTCAGCTAAATTTATCTAATAACTGAAAATTCATAGGTGAATGTTTTCTTCATCTATCACATTTCAGGCAAAAGATTTACCCAAACATTTGCTCTTGATTTGTCAGAAAGATTAAGCTATTTCTTATAACTTAGGCTAAGTATGTCTCACAGCTCAAATGCAAATTTCTGGCCAAAGAATACGGACCCACTCAAGAAACACCCATTAGTTTATGCTCAAGGAGAAGCACAAACACTCAAAATCCTTTGTCTGAAGTAAACCTTTTGTCATCTTTTTTTTTTTTTTCAGTGAGGTTAATTTCATAATTTGAGATGTAAACTTGTATAATAAGGAGAAGTATCTTTAATTTCTTTTGGAGGAGAGACTGCATTATCTTTATCTTGTCAGCACTTAACATAAGGCCGTGCATGAATACATTGTTAATAAATGTGTATCAAATCAAATTATATGTTTAAAAAACACGTGATCCAAACTCAAAATATCTCAGTGCTCCTACAAGATTCACATTTTTCTCAAAATAACTTTTAGCTTATACATCACATGGTTATATTTTTAACAGATATTCTATATTATTATCCATGTTTAGAAAGATATATTTACCTATTATCATTTCAGGCTATATAAGTTAAAAATAGATTAAGGAAAATAAAGATGGGTTTTTGTTTTGTTTTTTAACCACGGGGACAATTTCAGAATCTTTTCCCAGCTACCTAATGTTAATTGACCCTGAAAATATTTTGGAACTTAAAACAATTTTCATAGACTAAAATCTCCAGGAAAAGATATTTGATGACAATTAGTCATCAGTTTCAAGTGCTAAATTGTAACCGACTGCTGTAACAAAGCACACAAGTACTGTTGTCCAGTATCGAACAGCAGGGAAGGTGTGGTGAGATTCTGGCATAATTTACCTCTTCCTTTCCTGGCTGCTCTCCTGAGACTCTTGTGAAGTAATCAAGAGTGGGAATAAAGAGGCATCATGAAAAACAGATTTATCTTAATAGCTGTGAATTGTTTCTATGACTCAGTGATAATTAAATAAAAATTAGTGACTGAAAAAGTTAAAGGCATGAAAAAAATTGACCAATAACATAAAAATTATCTTCAGTTTCTTAGTTAAACAAAACCTCATTGGATGCATTAAACCATTAACACATTTAGTTCTTAGAAAACTCTAAGAAAACTTTTAGATGATTTTGTGAAATTTGTCATCTTTTATTAATTAGGTAGTTCAATTCTTCAACCAACATATTCAATGATAATGAACATTTTAAAACTTGACTCAGGAAATGTTCATAATAAAACACTTTGAATACTCAATTATACAAATATGATACATACTTTACATTATATCTATCTCCTAACTTTTTTCTATTGTTCCATTATATTCAGTGTCTATTTGGTATTACTTTGGGGTGTATTTTCAAGATATGAAATATTCAGATACAGGTTTATGCAGATTTACAGACACTAATGAATACTTAACTCTCAGATATTTAGATACATTATAATATCATGTAATTTACATCGTGATAAGACAACAAAATGAAATTAATTTGAACATAAGAATCAACTGCCTATCTCTATCCCAGATAGATGATAAGATTTTTTTAAATGCTTATAAAGATGAGCATTTTAAATGTGATCTAATGAAGCAGAATTTTCTCATACGTGTATTATGAATACCTAAGTGACAATTAATTCTTAATTAATACTTCCAACTTTTGCTAAAAACTCTCAATAAACTAGGTATTGATGGACCATATCTCAAACTAATAAGAACTGTTTATGACAAACCCAAAACCAATATCATACTGAATGGGAAAAAGCTGGAAGTATTCCCTTTGAAAACTGGCACAAGACAAGAATGCCCTCTTACCACTCCTATTCAGCATAGTATGTTCTGGCCAGGGCAATCAGGCAAGAAAAAGAAATAAACATATTCAAATAGGAAGAGAAACAGTCAGCATGTCTCTGTTTGAAGAGGACATGATTGTATATTTAGAAAATCCCATCATCTCAGCCCCAAATCTCCTGAAACTGATAAGCAAGTTCAGCAAAGTTGTAGGATACAAAATCAATGTGCAAAAATCACAAACATTCCTCTATACCAGTATAGACAGAGAGCCAAATCATGAGTGGATTTCCATTCACAATTGCTACAAAGAGAATAAAATACCTACAAAAACAACTTACAAGGGATGTAAAGGACTTTTCAAGGAGAACTACCAACCACTTCTCAAAGAAATGAGAGGACAGAAAGAAATGGAAAAACATTCCATGCTCATGGATAGGAAGAATGAATCAGTATCATGAAAATGGCCATACTGCCTCAAGTAATTTATAGATCCAATGCTATCCCCATCAAGCAAACACTGACTTCCTTCACAGAAAAAAAAAAGACTTTACGTTTCATATAGAACCAAAAAATAAATAAATTAAAAAAGAGCCCACATAGCCAAGACAATCCTAAGCAAAAAGAACAAAGCTAGAGGCATCACACTACCTGACTTCAAACTACACTACAAGGCTATAGTGACCAAAATAAATACAGAAAAGACCTAAAAACTCTCAATAAACTAGGTATTGATGGAACATATCTCAAAATAACAAGAGCTGTTTCTGACAAACCCACAACCAGTATCATACTGAATGGGCAAAGCACTCAGAGCAGTGGCAATCAGAGCCAAGACAGACAAATGGGATCTAATGACACTAAAGACCTTTGAACTTCAGAGGCTTTGTTTACACTGGGAGGGGAATGCTGCTTACTCCAGCCTCAGTCATGGTGACGCCCCTCCGTCCACCAAGCTTGAGCATCCCAGGTGGACTTGAGACTGCTGTGCTGGCAGTGAGAATGTCAGGCCAGTGGATCTCAGCTTGCTGGGCTCCATGGGGGTGGGGTCCGCTGTGCTAGACCACAGGGCTCCGTTCCTCTAGCCCTGTTCCCACTTAGTAAATGCTTTTGTCTCACTGGAGTTCCAGACTCCACCTGGGTATGGAAAAAAAAAAAAAAAACGTCCTATAGCTAGCTTGGTGTTTTCGCAAACAGCTGCCCACGTTCCTGCTTGAAACCTATGTCCCTGGTGGCATAGGGACGCAAGGGAATCTCTTGACATGCAGGTTGTGAAGACCATGGGAAAAGCGTAGTGTCTTGGCTGGAGGGCACTGTTCCTCAAGGCACCGTCCCTGTGGCTTCCCTTGGTTAGGGAGGGAGTTCCTCGACCCCTGGTATTTCCTGGGTAAGGCAAGGCCTCATCCTGCTTCGGCTCGCCCTCCATGGGCTGCACCCACTGTGTAACCCGTCCCAGTGAGATGACCCAGATAGCTCAGTTAGAAATGCAGAAATCACCTGCCTTCTGGATCTCGCTGGAGCCGCAGACCAGAACTGTTTCTACTCGGCCATCTGGCTGGCAACCTGAAAGTGGTTTCTTGAGATGGAAGCTATTCCTGGTGATGCTGCTGCAAACATTGTTGAAATGACAACCAAGGATTTAGAACATTCCATAAACGTAATTGATACAGCAGTAGCAGTGTATGAGATGATTGACTTTAATTTTGAAAGAAGTTCCACGATGGGTAAAACACTATCAAACAGCATCACATGCTACCAAGACATCTCTGATGAAAGGAAGAACTGATGTGGCGAACATCACTATTGTCTTGTTTCTTAAAATTGCCACTGTCACCTCAAACTTCAGTAACTACTACCCTGACCAGTCAGCAGCCATCGACACTAGACTCTTCACCAGCCGAGTGATTACAGCTCTCTCAAGTGTCAGGTGACTATCAGCATTTTCTAGCAATTAAGTATTTTTAAATTGAGGCAATAGGTTGGGGTTTTTTAGACATAATGCCGTCACACACAGAATAGAACAATACTATAGTGTAAAGATAACTCTTATATGCACTAGGAAACCAAAAATTATTTGGCTCACTTATTGTGATAGTCTTATTAGGGTGGTGAACCGAACCTGTGATATCTCTAAAGTATGCCTGTATTGGTTACAGACTTCATCACATACTACTATAATTTTGTTTAAAAAGTCAAGTGTATTTTATCATCCTTATATTATTACGTAGAGGTCCAGCTCTGTTTCCCAGGTTGGAGTGCGGTGTCGATCATGGCTCACTGCAACCTTGACCTCCTAGGTTCAAATGATCCTTACACTTCAGCCTCATGAGTAGCTGGGACTACAGGCACGTGCCATCACTCCTAGCTGTTTTCATTTTTTAAAAAAAAATACTTTTTTCTGTACAGGCGTCTTGCTATGTTTCCCAGGCTGGTCCGAAACTCCTAGAGGATCCTCAAGTGATCTTCCCACCTTGGCCTCCCAAAGTGCTGGAATTACAAGCATGAGCAACTGCACCCAACCAAAAGTTAGGTATATTTTAAATAAATCAAGGATTTAACCATATAATTACATTCTTTTATATTCAGTTCATATTTATGATTTCTAGTATTCCTCATTCTATTCTGAATTCCTCATTCCCTCCTTATTCCCTTTAGCATAGTGTCCTCCAGCTTCACCCATGTTATTGCAAACGCCAGGATGTCTTTCTTTTGTAAGCCTGAATAGTATTTCATTGTGTATTTTATACAATGTAAAAATGTATATAGATAGATAGATGATAGATCACATTTTCTTTATCCATTCAGCCAATAACAGACATTTAGTTGTTTCCATATCTTGGTGATTGTGAATTCTGCTGCAGTGAACATGGGAGTGCAGATGTCTCTTTGAGATACTGATTTATTTCCTTTGGATACATGCCTACCTGTGGGATTGCTGGATCATATGGTAATTCCATTTTTACATTTTTGGAGGAACCTGCATTCTGTTTTCCATACAGACTGCACCATTTTACATTTCCACCAACTGTGCACAAGGGTCCCAATTTCTTCACATCCTTGGGAAGATGTGATTTCTTGTCTTTCTGATATAGTCATGATGTGAGGTGATAGCTGTGGTTGTAAATTGCTGTATTTTCTACTGGTTTAATCATTCTATCTTTTAAATGAAAATGAGGTAAAAATTTTAAAAAAGAAAATGGACAAAGGACCTGTAAAGACATTTTTTCTAAAATGACATACAAATGGCCATCAGATGCTTGAAAAGGTGTTTAACATCACTAATCATCAGGGAAATACAAACCTATTATTTATTTAAATATGTTTTCCTGCCATATTCATTCTTTGTTTCTTCTGGGACACAAATTACAAAAGTCAATTGATATTGTCCTAGAGTCCACTAAGATTGTCTTTTTTCCTTTTCTCTGTATTGACTACTTTCTATTACTCTATTTTCAGGTTCACAGAACCTTTCTTCTGCCATACCAATGGACTGTTAAAGCCATCCAGTAAATTTTTCACTTCCGGACGGTGCTGTTCTAGAGTTTCCATTTAATTATAGTTTCTATCCTTCTGCTAAGATTCCTTATCTATTTGTTCATCAAGACTGTATTTTTCCTTTAAATCCTTCCACAAATTTTTTTTTATTTTCTTTTTTTTATTTTTTTATTTTTTATTTTTATTTTATTTATTTATTTATTTATTATTATTATTTTATTGCATTTTAGGTTTTGGGGTACATGTGAAGAACATGCAAGATTGTTGCATAGGTACACACAAGGCAGTGTGGTTTGCTGTCTTCCGTCCCCTCACCTGTATCTGTCATTTCTCCCCATGCTATCTCTTCCCACCTCCCCACCCCCCGTCCCTCCCCCATTTCCCCCCAACGGACCTCAGTGTGTAGCGCTCCCCTCCCTGTGTCCATGTGTTCTCATTGTTCAACACCGCCTATGAGTGAGAATATACGGTGTTTGATTTTCTGCTCTTGTGTCAGATTGCTGAGAATGATGGTTTCCAGGTTCATCCATGTCCCTACAAAGGACGTGAACTCATCGTTTTTGATGGCTGCGTAATATTCCATGGTATATATGTACCACATTTTCCCTATCCAGTCTATCATCGTCGGGCATTTGGGTTGGTTCCAGGTCTTTGCTATTGTAAACAGTGCTGCAATGAACATTCGTGTGCACGTGTCCTTATAGTAGAATGATTTATAATCCTTTGGATATATACCCAGTAATGGGATTGCTGGGTCAAATGGGATTTCTATTTTTAGGTCCTTGAGGAATCACCACACTGTCTTCCACAATGGTTGAATTAATTTACATTCCCACCAACAGTGTAAAAGTGTTCCTTTTTCTGCACATCCTCTCCAGCATCTGTTGTTTCCAGATTTTTTAATGATCGCCATTCTAACTGGTGTGAGACGGTATCTCAATGTGGTTTTGATTTGCATTTCTCTGATGACCAGTGATGATGAGCATTTTTTCATATGTTTGTTGGCCTCCTGTATGTCTTCTTTTGTAAAGTATCTTCCACAAATTTCTAGTAGACAATGTAATATTTTTATCTATCAATTCTAGTATCTTATTCAGCTTGAGGCCTGTTTTTGTTGATTATTTTTCTCTTGACTGTAGATCTTACTTCTTGTTTCCTTCAAAGTTGATTAATTTTTTCTTACATATTGCACCTTGCAAATAATAGATTTCAGTGATTCCGTATTCTGCTACCTTTCCGTGCAGGTTGACTTTTGTGCTAGAGGGTAATCTGGCTAGAGAATCTTTGCCTCCCCCGAAGTGTATAGCAGATAAAATCTCTGTTCACTTCTTCCAGTCTCTGTTGGACCTCCCAGATTCTCCGTGCATTAAACATAGTTGTGAGATCAAAGATTTAGATGATGTGCACATACATATTCAAGGGGGCCCCACCTTTGCGGCTCCTCTCTTCTGGAATTCCATACCTTATTTGCGGGCTCCCAAAGTCAGACCTCTAACTGCTATCTGATTTTTCAAGCATATAAACTGTGGCTATCTTCTTAAATCCCGGCTGTCTTATACGGTGTGGACAATGTAGTGCCCTCAGTCAAAAAACCACACAAATGCAAATACCACACAGTACAGGCCACCTCTTTCAAGGGTTGTTTTCCTCTATTGTCTACCCAATATTGGTCATTTGCCAGTGGCTTCAAATATTTTTATAATAGTCTTTTTTTTTTTCTTATGGGAGGTTATTCTGATTACAGCAACTCTGACATTGTTCTATAGTGTCTAATAGCACATGTTAGGTGGTCACATTTCCAATTACTAGATATGTGACTGTTTAAATAGTTTACATATTGTTAAATATGGTACCTTAAATTTTTCTTAAAAATCATAGCTGACTACCATTTTAAATTGTCAGATAAGGTCATAGTTTGAAATAGATCAAAAAGTCAAAGTAGAGGAATATTTTGGATAACTCTGAAAGTGAAGCAGGTTTAGTAGGAAATGTTCTAGCTTGCTTAAGTAAATAGCCATATGATAAACATGTCAGTATGCTGGGAGAAAAACTGACACTCTAGATGATCATAAAATGCCGCCCAAGGAGGAAAGGTGAATTTAATTAAAAAATGAGGACATGAGTTTATGTCCCTTTGTCCCCCTGTTTATGATTGTGTATAAGAAAAACACATTCTTAGTTGGCCAGGAGCAATGGCTCACGCCTGTAATCCCAGCACTTTGGGAGGCCGAGGCAGGTGGATCACGAGGTCAAGAGATCGAGACCATCCTGGTCAACATGGCGAAACCCTGTCTCTACGAAAAATACAAAAAATTAGCTGGGCATGGTGGCACGTGCCTGTAATCCCAGCTACTCAGGAGGCTGAGGCAGGAGAATTGCTTGAACCCAGGAGGTGGAGGTTGCGGTGAGCCGAGATCGTGCCATTGCACTCCAGCATGGGTGACAAGAGCGAAACTCCACCTCAAAAAAAAAGAAAAGAAAAAAAAAGAAAAACACATTCTTAAGAACTGGTGAGGTATAATAAAATAATTTATAATATAAATTATATAATTATATAAATAATATATAAATTTATATTATAAATTATAACAGAATAAGTTTAATATAATTGTGATACAAATTATAATAAAATAAATTTAATAAATTAATAAATATAATAATTTAATAAAAATTTGCATAATAGTCTCTAGTGGGGTTTTCTTTTTATTTCATTTTGAAATTACGATTATTGGTTATTAAATTTATTTATAGCTCTTATGTATAAATTAGATTTTCTGTCTGTAATTGATGTTGCTTTAGTATCTGTTTGCACAAACCCCAAAGTGCTTGTGATTTATTTGTTTATCTGAAAGATGGAATGAAAAGGCTTACTGTACCTTTAAGACTATAAATAATCTTGACATTGTTCTGTAGGACAGTTTGGAGAGTGGTGCTGTCTGAGGCTTTCACACTGCGAAGAATTTCATCCTATTCACAAAGCACTGGGCTGCTTCCCGGCAGAAGCAGATCCCTGACCCCAGACAGTAGAGCTAGCATGATGAAGAGCCACGGCCCTCGTTTTCAAGGCTATTATTCTTGTTATTCTTAGTCTGAAACTGTGCCCAGGAATATAGAAGCTCTCCCTAAAAACTGTCGTAGGCAGACTTCTCAAATCCCAGCACTAGCTGCCCGCCAATGGCCAATGGTTCCTGCTACTTTGCTGTGCAAAGGTGGCACGCGCCCACCTCTTCAGCCTGGATTTTCCTGAATCTGCTCAAAGATCCCCACAGCGTCCCTCTCCGACAGGAGAAAAGGGCGGACACCTTTCCTAAGGAGATGGAGAAGCCAAAGATTATTCTCAGTGCCCCTCATCTCAGCCCTCAGACTACTTGTCACTGCTTCTAGATGTGGAACAGACACAGACACCCTTAGCATAGGAACAATGAACTTTCACCATGACAAAGAATGAAAGAAAACATCTCCCCTGAGGGAGCGTCCACAATACGGCAAAGTGTTTCACTTTGGAACAAAATTATTGAAACTTTACCATTATTTCTGAAATCTCTTAAATCTCCTTTGATAACCACAACTCCGTCAATCCTATTCTGATATCATTAGGTTGCACTGATTTTTCTGAAGGTTGGATCTTTATTACGGTGGCAGTGGGGAGAGAAAGAAGCTATTGATAGCAAAGGTAGAGTTTAATCTGTATCACTGAACCCAAATCAGGACATATCATTCAGTAAAGAATTTGTATGCCACCTTTAAGTATAAAACTAAACCTTGGCGGGTGAGACTTGAGTATCAAAATATTGGAATTTTCAAGACAGTATTATAGTTTATGGGGCCACTACTAAAAAAGTATTTCAGAAAACTCAGGGTCACGTCTGAATATTCAGAGCATATAGTCACCATGGATGTAGTGTACAGAGCAACAGCTTATTGAAGAACTGCTTTGGGGTTTGCTCTGAATGGCTTGCAAAGAGCAGGCAGTCAGAAAGATGAGGTGAGACTGCTGTGATTGGGTCAATGGGCAAGGCCCACAGAAACGCTTATGATCAATGTGGCTGTATAAAACTACCCAGTGTGACTTGTTTGGGGGAATCTTGGTTCAAAACCAACAGAGCAAAGATTCTGTTGCAATATATTCTATGAAAATAAAATAAATAAACAAAATAAAAACACCTAATGTGTGTTTTCTCCATATTCTCAGTTTCATCCCACAATTGTGGGGTAAGTGGCATGGAAGAGAAAAACTGAAGAGTTCCGGGAACCATGATTCCTCAAGGACTTAGAAATAGAAATACCATTTGACCCAGCAATCCCCTTACTGGGCATACATCCAAAGGATTATAAATTGTTCTATTGTAAAGACACATACACATGTATATTCATTAAGCCACTGTTCACAAGAGCAAAGACCTGGAACCAACCCAAATGCCCATTGATGACAGACTGGACAAAGAAAATGTGGCACATACACACCATGGAATACTATGCAGCCATAAAAAACGACAAGTTCATGTCCTTCGTAGGTACTTGGATGAATCTGGAAACCATCATTCTCAGAAAACTGACACAGGAACAGAAAATCAAACACCACATGTTCTTGCTCATAGGTGGGTGTCAAACAATGAGAACATATGGACTCAGGGAGAAGAGCATCACACACTGGGGGCAGTTGAGGCAGGTAGGGGAGAGACGGGGGTTGGGGAGGGAGGGGAGGGGAGGGAGGGATAACATGGGGAGAAATGCTGGATGTAGTATACACCTAAAGTTAAAAAAAAAAAAAAAAAAAAAAAAAAAAAAAAAAAAAACAGAAACAAAAACCAGCACCCAACAGCAGAGGAGGAGGAGGAGAAGCAGTAACAGAGCTCCTTATGATCAGGAGGTCACAGGTAACAATGGAGGTTGTGCATGGTTATTTACTAAAGAGAATTAGAAGTAGAAATTTAGCATGTTTTGTAGGAGGGTAGGGGAAGGGGGAAGGAAAGAGATGGGGGGTGGGGGAGAGAGAGGGATCAGTGTAAGGCTAAGAATTCAAATTCACCTGAAAATTTAACTAGCAGACATTGAGCTCTGCTAGCTGTCAGGTACTGCAACAGATAGTTTCACTCACTCATTTTTTCCATTAACTTTTCTTTTAAAATATTTTGGTTGGTTAATTTTTGGCTGTGTCAGTGAGGAAATACATTGAATTTCACCAGCTTTTCAGTGCAGAACTAAGACTTAACCTAAGTCATGATCTCTGACTCCAAGTTCACTGCTCCCTTCTATCAAACCACACACGCAAGGATTTAGTGGACTACATGTGAAATGTACAAGGGAGCCTCAGGTTTGGGATCAAACACAAATTCTCTAACCTCTGGGCTGCTGCATCCAGCAGAGATTTTGGCAGCAGATAAGCTGGCAGCTGCCAGGTGGCTTCCATCTTCAGCTAAAGCCACTCACGGCCTCCGGCTCAGGGCTGTCTGGACTCTCCAGCCACATGAGGTTTACCAGCTCTTCTGTGACAGGTAGATGTGTTCTCCCATTGTCCGAACCTTTCAGGAAACAGGAGTTCACAGTTTGGTTGATAGAAGGAGCTCAGGGTTTCAAATCCATAGAGCTCACACCTGGGGCTCTGGAATTCCACATACTGGTCTCATCCTTCCACATTTGGTAGAAGCCGCAGTAGGAGGTGGAATTATTGGTGGTTGATTAAATGCCCCTACTATTAGTAGGGCACGTTATTTAGTATGTTGTGTTTGATGTTTTGTTTTTAGGTTCAGTGATAGACAGGCATTTCCATTCTTATCTAGTCTCGTTTATGACCAGCAGACCCCATTTACAAGATGACTAGTTCAAGCTGGAGCTGTCTCCGCCAGTAAACAGAGCTAACTGGTGTCTGTGGACTGATTTCACTACATGAGCTTGGTGACTGCACTCCCAGTCCTGAGGGACAAGAGAGAACTCAAGTGAAGCACCCACACGCAGCACCCACATGAAGTCCTCCCTGGCCCTTTGTGGAACAGAAGTCCCACTTTCTCTTCACGATAGCGTAAGTTACATTTGCCAAGTTGGTGATTTTTTTGCTCAACTGCTACTTCCTACTGAACCCAAAGTGGCCAAGCAGCAGTTACAGCTTAGAGTGAATAGAACTCTTGTGTCTTCTGATGAAAGTGTTACACTTTGAGGATGAGAATCTCTCACCCTATAGGGCCCAGAGTCGCCAGAATGGAAGTCCCTAAGTCTCCTAGTGCCGACAGAGAATGACGGTAAGCAAGTTCACGTCTGATTCAGCTCCTCACTGGGCTGACCTGTGTGTTGTTCCTATTTGGGACACAGTGCTATTTAAACTCTTTGCTGCAATGTAGATGCTGCATTCTAGATGACTGTGACTCATCTTTATAAAATGTCACCGCTGAGCTGGTGCTTCAGCTTTACCGTTAGCAGGCCTCCTAATGTTCTATTGCACCTGCAGCACCCAGGGGCATGTTGTGTAATATGGAAGACAGGTCCCACGCCATCCTACTTTCAAATGTCCTTTGCTGTAAAGTGGGTCCACTCATCTGATAAAATGCTATGTAGAATCCTGTGACAGTGGGTCAAACACTCTGTAAGCCTTTGGAGTAGGAAAGATGAAACCAAGCGTGGATGACATGTCTGCTTCTGTCAGAACACATGGTCTTTCCATAGTAAAAGAGCTCCTTTTCCCTAAGTGGCCATTTGCTTATCTTCAGAGATGGTGCTGTCTTGGGGACCCTGTGCGGGTATCACTATTGCTGGAAAGTTGGACGTTGGGTGAAGAAACAGCTCCACCAGACCTGGTGAGTAGAAGGCAATACATTGCCTCCATTCATTTCCCCGTGACCCCTTAGCAGTTGTGCCTGTGGTGTCAGCGCTGGAGTGGTCACTGGCAGGGTCTCACTGATGTCCACTAACCAAGTTATCCTGTATGCCTGGGGTCCAGTGTCCCTTACATGGTGGACGTTCTCTCATGGATGTTAATATGTCATCTTCATACTTGCTGTTCATGCCCATTGGGCCACCTGCGTGCCTCTATCTCAGACATCCTCATCCTTGATAATTCAGATTTCTTCTTCCAGGCTTCTGAACAGCTTGGCCAGGCCATCTGATGAATCTGTGTCTACTCTCCCATTGGGCCACTTTTCTGCCTGAAGCTCTGCCCACTGTGGGACTTTTTCCTCACCACAGTATTCTAAGGCCATGCCCAAGCCATGCTGTAGTGTGTAGCTCTTCTCTAATTTTGGATTGCATCCACGCTCCAAGTCAACTCATTTATAATTCATCCTTGGGTTTTCTTTTTCCTGCAGTCAGACACTTACAAGACATTCCCCCTCCCTCCACAGGGACAGAAGTGTGACATGAGGGAGAGGTGCTGCACGATGCAGGAAGGCATGGAATTCTGGGTGTGTGGCTGTGCGATGAGCTTGTACATTCTGCTCATGTTAGATCCTGAATGTATCACTTTCCTCTGAGGATGGATTTTTTTCTGGGTCCACCTGACCCAGTTCGGAAGGATAGTTCCAGACATACTGCGCTTGATGTCCCATGTCAGGTCTCAGGTTCTCTCACTGTAGCAGGGCCCAGTAATACGCCAGGAATCGTTTCTCCGAAAGTATGTTCTTGTCTGCTGCCGATGGCTTGGCAAAGCTCCACACCTCTGGGGGCCTGTGCTGTGATTTCCTCACTGGAGCTTGCCATATATTCCACACGGCGTATTTTCCTGCTGCAGCAGAGTCTAATATCGCAGTGTCTCCTGAGCTGAACGGCCGCAGTGGCGGGACTGCTTGGACCAAGGCCTGGATGTGATACACAGCTCTTCCTTGCTGCTTAAAGCTGGTATCCCTTTCTGTCACTAATAAATGGGCCAGATCACTATTCTCAGGTGTGGATTATGTGACCTCCAAAACCCAAAGAGACTTAAATTTCTTCATGGCGGGAGGCGTAAGATGAAATAATTTATCTTTTGATTTTCATGGCATACCTATGACCACTGCTTAAAATTTTTACTGAGGTCAAAAGACCTCTGAGTATCCGTATGGTTCATCTCTCACCCTCTGAAGCCCAAATGTCCAAACACAACCTCCAGCATGCTAGCTGCTTCTTGCATATCTGCCCTGACTCACGTGATATGGTGGATAAATGTGATAATCCGTGGGTTATCATGACAGTTCCGATCACTGCAGATTATATTATGATGGGGGAGGGGGAATTAGCATTGCCCCAGGTGAAACTGTAAATACACACTTTTGTACATTAAATGTGAATGCAAACTGTTTCAGATTCTCTTTTCTGATAGAAATAGAAAAGCAACCATTGGCCAAATCAAGGTCACACAGCATGTACTTTAGGTCCTGTTAGTCAGTTCTAGATACAAGATTTAGCATGGAGGCTGAAATTCGGACCACGACCTGGCATCCTTGGGATCCTCTGGAGGAGCCAGACTGTTGACTTAAATGGAGATGTAAGAATTACCCGTCAGAGCTCAAGGGAGGCACTAATCTGTTCTCCTCCTCCTCACCCTGAGGTGCAATACTAACTTAACTATTTTGGCTGGATAGGAGACTAGATTCAAGGGCTTTCTCCTAGTCTTCCCACAGCCTTCACTCTCATTCTATAGGCACAGGATCCAATGTGGACTGGAACTAACACCAAGTATGTCTGCTCCAGCTGTACATGTGAGGGCTGGAAAAATGACCCTAGGGTGGGTTAGCAGATCACGGGGACCCACTATGAGCCTGGTGTCGCCCATCATATTGCCTCACACCAGCAAAGGGGGCTCTCATGCTGTTTCAGGTCTCCAGGTATTAATATCAACTCAGGCTTTGTTTCCGGAATTCCTCATTTTTAACACCCGTTCTGCAGTGTGAAGTCAGCTGAGTTAATGGCCCTAGGTTCTTCCGGGGGAAGGACTGAGGGAATCGTTCCTCATAACCACTTGCCTTGGTGTTGCAGGGTCCTTCCTCCTGGAGACCTCGTTCTTCTTCAGTTAATGGGTTTTAAGTCTGAAAACTGGCTCTGGTCCAGAAGTAAGACACAGGAAGCTGTGTATCCCTGTGGATGGAAGAGAGCTGGGGACTCTCTCAAATCAGCGCCTCAGCGGGGAGGCATCCCGGGGGTGGGAGAGCTGGTGGTGCTTTGTTGTGTCTATTATACACTCTTGTTTATTTTAACAATAAAATTCTCTTTGGGAAAATACATTTAGTCTAAAGAAACCTCCATTAATACCAGTTTTAGATAATTATAGGGGGTGCCTGTGAGATCCAGTGAGAAAGGAGACAGAGATTGCACACAGGCTTAGTGATTATTTCTGAGAGCACGGCCTTACGTTTGCAAGTGTTAGCTAACGTCATCAAAAACCTTGAAAGATAACCCTTAAAAGCTGCAGCAAAAGTGGTTACATTGTGAGATCAAAATTAGACACATACAAAAATAAAGAAAAAAAGAAAACCAAAACAGTTTTAGTGCTGCAGGAATTGACAGACAAGGGTTACAACCAACTATTCAGTGACAGCATCCTACACGGATTCAGAAATCTGTTTCTAAAGAAACTTAAATGTGAGTGATGATCCTGGACTGTGGGGAAAGCGTGACATGATTCAGGAAGCAAAACTAGCAATGATCAAGTCTCTGATGTTATGGCTGCAGATGAACAAGAGGGCTAAGTGGTTTCTTCCTCCCTTGGTCCCGAGTGTGTCCATCTGGTGGTGAGGGCCTCTCCTGATCCCATGATCCACGGAGAGGCCTGCAGTTCTTCGGTGATCCTCTTGAGCCACTAAGCTTGGAACCATGTGACAGCTTTCCTTGAAACAGCCAATGCTGTTCTTCACGATCGCTAATCCAATCTATGCAGAATCACATTTTAACCCAAATCGGGGAGTCGCACTGGAGAAAATTTGGTATAGGAGAAATACTCAGAGACCTGAAGAAAATGAAGAAGAGAATGGAGCAGCGAAAAACTTGACTTTAAAGTAAGAGAAAATATAGAAGAATAAAAATTCTGTCTGTGTGTGTCTATGATATTGCTCAGAGCTGAATACATTTTATTATTTTCAGCATTTTATTTTATTTTACGCTTTGGGCCTTTGTAGAAAGCTTTCGGAAATCTCATTTGGTGGACAGTTGGCCTGTTTCCTCAAGTTTATCAGAATCCTGCTATACTTTAGTTCCTCCTAAAGCATTTATTCTTGGCTGTGGATTGTCCACAAATTCAATTAGCACACTCTCAGCTCAATTTACCAAGTATTTAATAGCAAGGCTGAGCAGAATGAGATTGAAAAGGGATTCCTTTAACACACACGTTGTAGTTAGGCTACTGAGAATAACTGCAATTCGTATTCTAAAATTTTCCCCTTAAGAATGGGATAAAATCAAAACTATTATTGTAACAGCAATAACAATAACCGACATTAGTATAGCACACATATTTCTACGAAACTGGTTCACAGCCATTATTTTTGTTATTCTTTTCAATAACCCTTCGAGGGCAGCTAAGCATTACTGAATACATTCTTGATACAATATTGATCTGACTGGGGAAAATGAGAAAACAACCATTTATCTTTGTAATACTGATAAGAAAGCCTAACATGGGTTAGGCAGCTGGTAATGCACTAAAGTGTATACTTTTGCTCAATATATTAGCATTGCCTTTTAACCCAGTTCCATAATATCAAACTATGCTTTTCTTGTTTCAAAGTATTTATCCTCATGTATGTGCCACCTAACAAACCACTGGGTCTTGTCTTCACAAATATGAAGGGGAAGCAGCAATCATCATTTACATTTTCTAATAGGTGATATCTAGCCATGCATGCAACAGCAGTGCAGACTCGCCATGCCCTACACCTGCTCGTTTGTATCTGCTCTAGGAAGCTGCTGTATCTCATCATCCTCAGCTGGTTTCTTCATCCCACTTTTCCTGAGGAAATGTTTGTGCCAAGTATTTGCACTGACTGCAGGATGAATCAAGAGGCTACATGGAAATCTTCCTTGAGCTTCCTTTGAACCTCTGAAATTCAAAATCATCAAATACTTTTTTTTTTTTGAAACTGCAGAATGTTACTCTAAGAACTAAGCCTGCTCTGAACAGGTAGGACATTTTGCTGCACTCCCAGCAGCAAGGAGTCAAAAGGAATTGTGACTCCTTTGGCTCCATTTTAGAAACTTTTGGCTCCGACCTTCTTTGACCGTGATCAGGTATTTTAAAGTTACCACGATGCCAACACAGATTTATACTGCCTTTCCTGGAAGAAAAAGCTTAGTATTTATGTGCCTGAAGACATAGTTATGGCTTTAAATTCTAGCTATTATTTCTTAAGGAATCTACTGTGGACTCTGCGGTGGCTTTTATAAAAGACATAGCACACGCCTATGGGGCAGCTAACCTTGTGGACTGCTTGGCTGAAGCTGCCTTTCGGGTTCAGGGTGCTCACCCTGGCCGGGCTCGTTCATCTCCTTCCTGATAGTAGCTGCTGATGGAGACGGTGCAAACCTTCATCTTTTGCACATTTCTGACCCTCTCTGGATGTGTCTGGAGATTCCCAAGGCCCCACAGCAGGGCTATATAGTTAGGGGTTTCTCCTCTGCACCCAAATTTTCTACCTCTAACCTAGAAAAGACTGAAGGCTTTATAGGATTCTACACCAATTCCATGGAGATGATTCTATATTTGTAAAAGGCTTTGCTAAAAAGCTGGATATTTTTCATGACACTGAGTTTTTATGAGAATATTATTTTTCAATCAATCCCATCTCACTTTTTCTCTTTCAAAATTTCATGTCATCTCTGTTATTCTCTAAGGTGCTTTTATTCCCTTTCGCAATCAAGGATGGGCAAGCTGCCAGGCAGATGTTAAAAATGTCTCTATCTCTGTGAGAAGATATATGCAGTTTTAACATGACCCAGATAAGAAACTCTTCAATCACACAAAGGAGAGTTTAATGATCACACCAAGCGTACTATGCACAATTTTGCCATGCTTATTTCAAGGCATTTTGGCTGTGAACCCAAGTGCAAGATGTAAAATACATTTTAGTGGCATTGTCTGAATTTGGGCCCCCATAAAGCAAAGCCTGGGTTGGCATTTGCTACACTTCGTTAGAGACTGTGCACTTAGGGAGACAGGAGCAGAGGAAAAAGAGCAGTTTGGTGGGAAAGGAGGGAGACTTACCCACTTCTGGTTAGGAGTGACTCTCACCCACTCAGCCTCCTGGGCAAGCCCATGTCCATGGAATTCTTACTCACCTAATGCTGGTGATCAACGGAAGAGTTACATGTTTTCCAGAATACAAATTCATATCACTCCTTAAATTGTATCCAGAAATAGACAATATTCAAGCAATGCCATCACAATTTTGCTAATAACATGGCATGACTTCTTTATTTACGGACAACTTCGAAATGAGCCATTTTTTCAGGCTTGATGAAATCAGTAAATTTAAATTAGTGGAAGATTCAAACCCTAACAGATAATCTCCTCTCGCTTCCTGCCCTCCTCCCTGTACCACAAACACCCATGTGTACTAGAAAGGCCCCCTAGGAAACAAAAGGTGTTTATGGTTAGAGGGAAATAAATGGGTCAATAAAGAGCCCCATTCTATGTGTGTAGTGACAATGGAGGGTCTCTTGTTTGCAATGACCCCTGCAAACACTTAAAGAGGAAAAAGGACATCTTCCCATGTCTGGCATGCACACACTAAGGAACTGATTTAACTGATGGGTTCAATACATCTCTAAACATAACTATTGATGCCGTTTGGCTGTGCCCCGCCCCAAGCTCACCTTGAATCGTAGCTCCCATAATTCCCATGTATTGTGGGAGGGACCTGATGGGAGATACTTCAATCATGGAGTGGTTCCCCCATGCTGTTCTCATGGTAGTGAGTAAGTCTCACAAGATCGATGGCTTTTTAAGGAGAAACCCCTTTGCTTCTTTCTCATTGCCTCTTGCTGCTGCCATGTAAGACGTGCTTCGTGCCTTTCACAGTCCGCCATGATTGTGAGGCCTCCCCAGGCGTGTGGAACCGAGAGGCCTCCTTTTCTTTATAGATTACCCAGTCTCAGGTATGTCTTTATCAGCAGCACGAAAACGGACTCGTACAGTGACTGAATTAGAATCAAGTGAGGCCACAACCAAATCCTGCAGAAATCCCAGGCTTTTCTCACACTGTGATTTTTATCTCAGCTTAGAAGTTGTGACTCGTATTTCATGATTCACACATATAATAGAGTTATCCTATCTATAAACTCAGTAATTAACATTTGACCTCATTTGCTGTATTTGTTTTTCAAATAATGAAGCATCTGTGAGCTACACATCATCACTATTTTTCCTGATTTACAACATTCACTTCTGCCCTTTTAAGGCCAAGGTACCCTTAGGCTAGATCAAATTTAATGAGATGACCTCTCTTGCATAATTCCCATCAAAGATGTACAGAAAGATACTCTTTTACTGCATGTATAACTATCAACCAGTTTTATAAAATGCTTAGCAATATGCCTGGAGGAAAACTCCTATGGATTAATATATGTGATGAGAAATTATTTCCACAGTTTCTTATTCTCTCATTCAATCTGCTTGTGGCCGTGGAGAACACTGACATGGAGGAGTGTGTTTTAAAACAGTAGCAACTAGATGAATGAATCATTTGCCTGAACTGCAATAAAACGAGATTTTGGTTCCCATTGTAATAAACATCTGCAGGACAGTGATGCGTGAGACAGTTCAAGGAATCGTACCCTGGGATCTGTGAGCAGCAAGCAGGAGCATCCTCAGAACCATCCCTGCATTTATACCAGGGGCAAGCTCACATGTACCACTGCCCTGTTCATGTGAGTCCCTCCTGTGTTACTAATTGGTACGCAGAGGTGGGTAGGAGGTGTGGGACACGGGAAGGTGGATATTTGAATGAGAACAGGAACATAACAAGGTCGTATGGCAAAGTTCAACAGCAATTAGCTCTGAAGGCAGATGGACTCACAATATGGTCCTGATAATGAAACAGTTGCTTCCCTCTGTTCTGCCGTATGTCCTTATTGGTCGATAGCCCAGAGGAATGATCCTTGAAAATTCTGACTTATAAATTCGGTATGTCTAACTGAGAAAAATCCTGGGGGTGTAAAAAAATGGAGAAATCAACAGAAAATCAATGTGCGAAACACTTCAAAGAGAACAAAGTACCAGGTCATAAGCAGAATTCTTTATAAAAGTAGAGTTGGTTCCTAAAAGACTGCTATAATTTCATCCCATCTTATTTCAGTGCAATCTTGGTTCAATGGAACAGGTAAAAGAAAGTTGAGTGCCGTTTTGAACATGGTAAAGACTTGATATTTGATAACATTGCCATAGTATTACCCATGTACCTCCAATATAGCTGTATAGTTTTTTTAAGGCCATCAGAAGCTAAAGGTAGTAGTAATTTTTCTATTAATGTGGAATAGCTGAGTTGCTAGGTTCCATTCAGCATGCTTTGAAAAGGGACATCTTCTCAACTTCTACTAAAATAAAAAATGGATCTGAGTGCTCATTCATCTCAGGATTATATTGTAATTCTGTACTTGTCATTCATTTTTTTTTCCTCTGGAAGAGCTTGAAATACTAAGAATTTAAGAATTTTTAAGAGTGACTCAATGCCCAATTAAACAGAATGATGAAAGTTTAATGCACCAAAATGAACAATGTATGAAGGATAATAATTTAGAGGGTCTTGATGTCTGACAATTTTTGTTTGTTTTCCACACAGGACACCCTTTCTGCATTGTAAGCATGGCGTTATTCCTCAGCTTTACTGACACGCTCTGGACAGCACCTTGATGTCAGCGATCGTTTTTATGCCTGAAACTGGGTTTAAGACCCTCTAATTACAAGACCCTGCAGATGTGTGTGTATACAAATATATGTGTATATAAAAGTGTGCATCTATATGTACATAAGTACACACAGACACAGCCTATGTTAGTGCAGGCTATATGTTAAGCAGATTAAAAATGTCCCCATAAATAATTGTAAAGCAGTGTTTCCTTGGTTATGGTTCTATCTCAGATATCTGTAACAAAACTCAGAAAGAGGCCAATGTAGCCAACGATATTTTCTTTGTAGATAATGCATATGACAAAAATAATATCTCTTCTAATTTGTTTATGATATGGCTGGTGTGTCTCACTATTCAGGAGTCCCACTCCTGTTTCAGATATCAGCTTGATCAAAAGTTATTGTTTTACAACACCCACATCCTGGACTGCATCTCATCACATTACACAACCCAGCATGGTTACCCTGCATAGGCTGCCCTGAACTCGAAAAATCTCGCAGAGCCTTAGTGAAACAGTTTTTCTATACATTTTGCTGTCATCTACCCTTTTAAGAGCTCCAGCACAAGCCTCTGATATGGGTCAGGCAGGGACAAAGTGGAGAAAGAAAGTCACATAATCAGAAAGGTCTTTCACAGTGACTTATTATCCTGGGACCCAATTTGAACACCTAGAAACTCTCCCTCCTGCAGTGAACTCTTCCTGAGTCACTTGTACATGACCAAATACATCTGAATCTTTTGGAGAACAAAGCGTAGGCTCAAAACTTTTCCTACTAAATGACAGTGAGAAAGGAAGATAAGTCTACATAAGTTCAAACTTTACAACCATCCAACGCATGCTACCCAAGATTCATACCATACACAGCATAATGCCAAATGGCAACCCCAGCTGATTAAAGAAATTCATTAATATCATGAGAAACTAACCTTTAATTTCTCCATAGTAATGTCAAGAGAGATGATGTCCCACTCATGAAGCATCTTAAAGTTCTGTAGAAGGGTGCTGTCGTTAATACATGCCTGTGTGTGCACCTAATTTATCACCTAAGTTTACTTCATGCTTCTAAAAATGCTTTTAAGAAAAAACATCGTGGCTTATTAGCTCACAAAATTAGTTGAAAGGCTAGACCACCTATAATGCAGGGAAGTTTGATTTTTCTATTATTCCAAGTATTGCCTTTTAGTTCATATGGATAAAAGGTATTATTGTGATTCATCAAAAAGTATGTGTATTAAACTATTGAAATAAAATATATTATAAAGCCACCCTCTTATTTTTGCTCACTTATCATTTTAAGTGCTATATATGTAATTACCATTTATATAGGGTCATTCACATACATATCAAAAAAGACTTTTTTTCCAGGAAAAAGTTTCATATCATCCAAATCTCACTGTGTCTTTTATAAAACAGTTCACATTCGGTTTAATTTTATTGTCCACATCTGGATTGGAAATCATTTCATATTTTTAAAAAACTATTCTTATTACAAAGTATCCTTCACATCTCTCAGATTAATTAACCGTAGTAAGGACATCCAGTTAATTAAGTATTTGTAAGTATAGATGCTGTTAACTCAGTTTAAAGATATCTGACAAATAGTCACAATGCCTGAAGTTTGTGGGTGGGTAAAAAGAGTTGTCATGCCAACTGTACAGTCATTGTGTAACCACAGGGGGAGACAAATGCCTCGCTGAGCCCTCAGCTGCTTAGTCTGTTCTCTACCACATGAATCCCCACTTAAACATGTCTATTGTTATGGGTTGCTCCAAAGACTCAGCTATCTAATGGAAATTCATGGCTTCCTATGATGATGAATGATTCATATGGTTTAAAGACATGAGATTTATTCTTGAGAACACATTCTCTATTTATTTTATTATTAATAATTTTGATTATCCAGGTTTTACATAAACCAAAGTTCCAACATAATGTAAACTAATGTACTAAATCTAAAAGAGGAAATTCATCAAGCCTTCCAAAAATTATTTTCACATTTTTTATTTGCACTTTTTGGCTCAGAAGCCTTTCTATTTTATTTTTTTCTTTTAGGTATAACCATTTGATTTTCTCCTGTTGATTAATGGCATTCAACAATAGGCCAAAAAAGAAAGGAAAGGACACTATATTGTATTGGTTACAGCACACATTCAATTTGCATTTTTATTGATCACGGGAGTCAAAGTACATTTGAAAAAAATGGAGTAGAAATAGGAAAAACTTTCTGGATCAGGAAAAGACAGTGACCTCTGCCTGTAGTCCCAGCTACTCAGGAGGCTGAGGCAGGAGAATTGCTTGAACCCGGGAGGTGGAGGTTGCGGTGAGCTGAGATCACACCATTGCACTCCAGCCTGGGTAACAAGAGTGATACTCTGTCTCAAAAACAAAACAAAACAAAAAACAACAGTGACCTCTCTCTGTCTACTATTAAATAGCATCAAGCCTTTGAGTAATTATTGATAATGCCCATTCTGAAGCCACATTGTAAGGTTCTGAAAAATTCATTTGCGAATTTTATCCACTCTAGGAGTATTAGCTTGTGCTTTATGGTTTAAAAACTTCCTTAAGAATAAGAAAACAGAACTTTATCTAATATATGTTTTCAAAACCCTCAGCTATCCATTGCATGATCTATCTTGCTCTGTTTCGTAACTCTTCATTCTTTTGCCAATAATATTTTATCTTAATACCTCGTCTTATCTTGGGCAGTTTCTCAAAATAAGGAACCTAACCACAGCTCACATAGTTTCAAAATAGAATCATGAAGAAGAAAAGCCCAAGGAAGTTAAAGATGGGGAATATGTTTTATTCATACATGAATTTAGCCAAGTATTGATGGAATATTTACCATGTGCTGTTCACTGAGTGTCCAGCAATATAGCACTAAGCAAGAAAAATAAAGTACCTGACATCAAGTACCTAACATCTTAGTAAATATATGAGTGATAAACTTTGAAGTAATAATTTAACAAAATAAGGTCAACTAATAAGTGCTAACAAAGGAAGTAAACTGAGTAGGATTGAAAGTAGTAGGAAAACATAAAGTGACGAAGAAAGACAATTTTGAGAAGGTAAAGATCTCAGAAACAGAAAAAATGAAAAATGCACATGCACAAAAAATGGGGAGACCATTCTTCCAAAAAACAGGGAGCCCATCCTTCCAAAAAACAGGGAGCCTGTCTTTCCAAAAAATGGGAGACCATCCTTCCAAAAAATAGGGAGATCATCCTTCCAAAAAATGGGAGACCATCCTTCCAAAAAATGGGGAAACCATCTTCCCCAAAACGGGGAGCCCATCCTTCCTGGAAACGGGAAGCAGAGCGCAGGGCAGCTCCAGTGGGAGTGTGAGAGGCAGAGATGGAACGGGAGGACTTGCCAACGAACAGCAGCAAGCTGTGAAGTCAGTCACTTCTTTCAGGTTGTGCTCAGCCTGGAAGTCATGTTTTCCTGTCCCAACAGCTGAGGCTGTCTGTAAGGTCACATCTGGCAACAATGAAAAGGGAAGATGCTGAAACACAGAGAACTGAGGGCAGTGTCCTATTCCAGAGGAAGAGAAAGAGACAGAGACCACTTTTAGGGTGACTAGCAGCCGGTGGCCTGTGTTTGCAGGTGCATGTTGAAGTAAAGGCTTCTTCATAACATTGTATGGGATGGATCTGCAGTGCACTGAAAACACAATAGAGATGGAGCTGATGGAGCCTCTGTGAAAGGAGGGCTGACTTTGTGGGACTGCAGATGTGGAGGGCTGAAATAGCAGGCCAGCAGGGAAAAGGCCCACAAGTGAGTGTGATGTGGTTATCTCCATGGATGGGCCTTTTCTTCTGACATCCAGATAAGGTGACCCAAACTTTACCCTCCACCATAACAGGCTCTGTCTTTCCTCCTTGGATGATCCTCTTCCTCTAAGATTTGAAAGTAGGGTGGGCTTTCTGTCACCTACCTGATTTAATCCACCTGCGACCATTCTTTCTCCCTTGCCTGGCTGTGACTGCTGCTGTGAGCTCTGCTCGGGATCCTGCTGCCTTTGCTGCTGACCACAGTCTAGACTCAAGCCTACCTTCTTCCTGCACACCCTAGAGCACCATCAACACAAGGTGGGTGTAGTTATCACAGTTTTTCTGAGAATGCTTAGAAAGAAGAGCACAGGGGTCCTCTTCCTAGCAATTTATTCATCATTCCCCCTAAAGAAAATGTCATTGCCCATGTCTCTCCACAGGTCCAGGCATCCTGCCATCTGGCTGAGTCGCTCTTTCCTTCTTCCAAGCCACTCTCCTTCATCAACCATTCACATACACACCTCCAGGCACCATCAGCAAAGTATTGTATATTGTAGTCACCCCGAAGTTACTATAATATTACTTGACTGTACAATATAATTATTTACCTAAGATGTTCCAATCGAGATTGTCCCAGGAGCTGTATTATACAAAAGCAAGTGATCACATTGGGATCTTACCCTAATCCATAATGAAGCTATTCAAAGAGCAAAACATGTGTCCATTAAATTGTATTCTTTTAAGAGAAACTACTTTAGAAAAAATACTTTTTGGTAGGCCATATTTGTTGAACTAGAACAACCTTTTTGTCTTTAGGCCCCACATTTAATAAGATATAAAAGAAAACCAATATTTGGATACCATTTTGGTTTCGTTTATTTTCTTTGTTCAAAAGGTTTTCAAACACATCGTTACATCAACTCTGGCAAGCACACAAATATGATTGAGGATACTGAGAAAGCGAGAAGTTAAGTATTGTAAAATAGCCCAAGTTCCCCTCATGGCATTAAATACAAGGAGAAATGAACACATTAGTGCACAGATCTGTGATTCCAAGGTCATCTTATGCAATGAAAGTCATATCCATTCTCAGAGACCAGAATCCACAATGTAGCCAAAGATTAGGGCGGTGTGCTGGGGGACGAGGGTGGTGTGATGTCTATTCTTAAAGCTCTTTCCCTGTGCACAAATATTCATGTCATGGGGCTTCTTCCGGGCTATATAACTATGCTGTCATGGGAGAATCTCATCCCTAGCTGAAAACAAACTAGAAGATACGGCTGCTTTTCTGTGGGAGGCAGAAGAGTGTCAGTGCATGTGAAATGGGTCTCTTGAAGATAGCATGTCTTTGGGTCTTGCTTCTTTATTCAACTTGCCACTCTGTGCCTTTTAATTGGGGCAGAAGACAAGAAATAACCAAAAATCAGAGCTGAACTGAAGGAGATTGAGACAGAAAAACCATGTCAAAGATCAACCAATCAAGAAGTTGGTAATTTCAAAAAACAAAAAATGATTGATAGACCACTAGTTAGGCTAATGAAGAAGAAAAGAAAGAGAAGATCTAAATAAATACACTCAGAAAAGACAAAGCGTACACTATCACCAAATTTCCAGAAATACAAAAGAACTCTGACTACTATTACAAATATTCCTATGCATAGAAGCTAGAAAACCTAAAGAAAATGGATAAATTTCTAGAAACATACAACATCACAAGATTGAACCAGAGGGAAATTAAGTCCCTGAACAGACCAATGATGAATTCTAAAATATAATCTTTAATAAAAAGCCTACTAACAAGAAAAAGCCCGGGACCAGACAGATTTACGGCTGAATTTTACCAGATGTATAAAGAAGAGTTGGTATCATATCTACTAAAACTATTCCTAAAAATAGAGAAGGGACTTCTGCTTAACTCATTCTATGAGGCCAACATCATTCTGATACGAAAAACTTGGCAGAAACTCAACAAAATAAAATATCAGGCCAATAACTTTGATGAACATCCATGCACAAATTACCAACACAATACTAGCAAACTGAATCCAGCAGCACATGAAAAAGCTAATCTACCATGAGCAGGTAGGTTTTATCCCAGAATTGCAAGACAGTTACTGGCCACTGCAAAAACACACTTGAACACATAGACCATTAACACTATAAAGCCGCTACACAATCAAGTCTGCATTATTACTAGGTAACAACATGACAGAATCAAAACTGCACATATCAATATTAACCTTGAATATAATTGGGCAAAAAGGCCCCTTTTTTCTTTTTCCATATTAAGCACTTCCCTAAGGATCTCCTATAAGGCAGATCTGGTGGTAATGAATTCCCTTAGTATTTGCTTCTCTGTAAATAATCTTATTTATCTTTTGCTTATGAAGCTTAATTTGGCTATACATAAAATTCTTGGTTAGAATTTCTTTTCTTTAAGATGGTAAATATAGGTTCCCAATCTCTTCTGGTTAGTAGGGTTTTGCTCAAAGGTCCACTGTTAGCCTAATGGGGTTCACTTTGTAGGTGATCTGCTCCTTCTCTCTGGCTGCCTTTAAGACTTTTTCTTTCATTTTGCCCTTGGGGACTCTAATAACTATGTATATTGGTGATGGTCAGCTTGTATAGTATCTTGCAAGGATTCTCTGCAGTTCCTGAACTTGAATGTTGACCTCAATAGAGAGGTTTGGGAAATTTTCATGGAAAATGTTCCCAAAATGTGTTCCAAATTGTTTGCTTTCTCTTTCTTTCAGGGATGTCAATGAGTCATAGATTTGGTGTCTCTACATCATTTCATATTTCTTGGAGGGTTTGTTCACTCTTCTTGATTCTTTTTTAAATTTTTGTCTGATTATTTTGAATAATATATTCTTTGAGTTCTGAGATTCTTTCCTCAGCTTGGTCAATTCTGCTGTTAATCCTTGCCATTGTATTATGAAATCTCAAAGTGAGTTTTTGAGTTCTATCAGATCAGTTTGGTTCTTTCTTAAAATGGTCATTTCATCCTTCAGCTCCTGGATGATTTTATTTTATTACTTAGATTCCTTGGATTGAGTTTCAAAGTTGTCCTGAATCAATGATCATCATTCGTATCTGTAGTCTGAATTCTATTTCTGTCATTTCAGCCACTGCAGCTGGTTAAGAACCATTGCTGGGAAACTAGTGCCATTGTGTGGAGGTAAGAAGACACTCTTTCTGAGTTGCCAGAGTTCTCATGCTGTTTCTTTCTCATGTGTGTGAACTGATGTTTCTACAGTTTTTGAAGTTGCTGTCTTTTGCATGGAGTTTTTCGCTTTTATCTTTTTTGATGACCTTGGGGATTTGGTTGTGGTATAATGTGGATTCAGTCAAATGGCTTCATTTTTGGAAGAGTTTAGGGGGCCAGTGCTCAGCTCAGCACTCACAGGCTGTATACTCTAACTCTGGGGGCTGGTACCAAGCCCCTGCTTTGTTTTCTGGCTGCTCGAGGTTAGGAACCTGCTGTACTAGAGGGCAGAGATGTTCCCAGTCTGCTGGCCACAACACTTTGATGGGTGGTGCCCACCAAAGCACTTTGTTGGGGTTTTGAGATCCATGCTTGCTCACGTGTGCCAGCAGCCGTGTGGTGGGGAGGTGCACACATGTTAGCTTCTGCAGGGAACGGGCAGGAACAGCACTTGCGTGCACTGGCAGTGTCAGGGGCGGTGCATTGCTGGGGGCTTGGCCACCACATCTGCATGTGTGTTTGTACCAGTGGCAGCAGCAATGGTGTTGGGGTGGGGTGAGGGGTGTTGATGTCCATGAGCACATTTTCTTGGATCGTTTGGCAATTTAAACTTCAGTCTTCTTCTCAGAAAATGGTATTATATTTACCTCACTGAATTTCTGTGAAGATTAAATGAGATGATCCCATACAAAGAATTTGGCACAGGGCAGAACATAGAGTAGGCATAAATAATCATTAGGAATTATGGGCCTGGTGCAGTGGCTCACACGTGTAATCCCAGCACTTTGGGAGACTGAGGCAGGTGGATCACCTGAGGTCAGGAGTTTGAGACCAGCCTGGACAACACATAGTGAAGCCCCATCTCTACTAAAAATACAAAATTAGCCAGGAGTTGTGGTGGGCACCTGTAATCCCAGCTACCTGGGAGGTGGAGGCAGGAGAATCACTTGATCCCTGGAGGCAGATGTTGCAGTAAGCCAAGATTGTCACTGCACTCTAGCCCAGTGACAGAGTGAGACTGTCTAAAAATAAAAATAAAAATAAAAAGAGAATTACATATAGGAACCTTATCTATATCTCATCTATCACTCTTTAATCTTCTTAAGGAAGCTTGAGTTCTTTGTTCCTGCCTATTAACATAAGAGATTTTTGGTATAACAAACTGAAATAATGAACATAGCAGAAAAATACAAATCAGTTGTAACTAAAAGTTTCCCAAAATTGGAACATATTTTCTGTTTTCAGCGAATAGAATTTATAAAGGTATCAAGAGACATTGTAACTAGAAGATTCTGAGTCAGGCCCTATATTTCTTCCCAAACACACAATTGTCTTTTAAGATTTTTAGAAATTCTGCAACAAAAGTTATATCGTCATGAAGAGATGAGCTCTTCTCTTAGTCATTTTTTTTGGTATAAAATAAATGCTTCTGAAAGCTAATTCTCATCAACATGAAAGTGGAATTATTAATGAACTCTTGAAAATACACATAAGGAAAAATAAGCCCATGTTCATCTTTCTTATCTGGCCTCAAGGAGAGATCATTTGGTCACAGCTTGGAGTCAGCCATCAGCTCCACCATGGAAAGAAATGACCTAGTTCACTTTGGTGTTTCTCACTGGAGATTAAAATATATAAAACTTTAAAGAATGGTATCTGTCTGGAAAGATCCATGCAGAGAAATCTATATAAAGACAAAGATGTGTATGTGTGTGTGTGTGTGTGTGTGTGTGTGTAATTTTGTGAAGCTAGCCATATATATATATATATATATATATATATATATATGATTTACCACAAAATTTTATACAATTTTGTGAAGCTAGTAATATACGTTATATATACAATTATATATATACATTATATACACACATTATATATACACATTATATATGTATATATGATACATATTATATATATTATATATATACATTATATATATGATTAGCTTCACAAAATTGTATAAAAATTGTAATAAATTGTATTTCATATGTGTGCATTTTACTTATTATCTTATGTATTAAAATTATATAAACATTTTATTATAGTTTTTGCTCTGTTGTTTCCAAAAAGAAAATACAATTTTTAAGAAGTCACCTTAGATTTATATTTCATAAATTTTTCCTTTTTTTTTCCCATCTGGTCAAAAAGAAGGACCAGACTCAATTATCTTCAATGACACTTTAAAAACAACTCTTGTCCCAAGTTGATTACAGACTGTCCTCCTCTCTTTACTTCCCTAACCCTGAATTCTCAGGGACTCAGCCAGAGCAGCAAGGTAACAGCAGCAGAAGCTACCTCTTGGTAGGGTGGAGGTTTGAATATCAGTAGGTGTAACTGCTGGTAAGCAGAGGAGTGATCAGTGCTGTTTTTGCTGGAAATCAGCAGGTTCTGGAGTTGCCCTTCTATTTTCAGTCATCTTGGCCCACTCAGAAGCTGCCCTAGGAAATGGCATTGTCTGTACTTTGACAGTCTGAACTTCATTGCTGGCTATTCCCTACGTAGATGCTCGTGCTTACAGAGCAGCTACAGGGAGACAGCGTGGCAAGTAGAAAGTTATTAAAGGGTGTCATTCTACAAATAGACATACTGTATACCTAAGTCCCCAATTAAGTGCTAAATTGGGGAGCTGAGTGTGTAAGGGCTTGGGTATTGGAGAGAGTGCTCCATTGTTGATTTGACACGGTTGCCTGAAGTTTGGACAGAGTTAACATAGGTGAAGAGGAGGCAGGTTTCCCTAGAGTGTGCACACTGGGGACTCAAAATGCACTGGACGTGTGGGGTGGAGCGCAACTGGAGAGAGAACTGACCACAGACAGAGGAGCCTGGGGATTGATAAAGCAGAAAATTGGGGAAATTCAAATGTGTCTGAGTAAGAAGAGGCCTGATGAAAAGCAACATGTCAACGTGAATACTAAAGCCCCAGCATACCAATGTATAAACACTTTGAAGTGTTTGTGCATTCATGTATTATAAATATATCCTGAATAAAAATATTATTTGGTGAGCCATGCACAACTACAACTATATTATTGGCATGTTTTTTCTTTTTTGGGGGGTGGGGTGGGGGATGGAGTTTCAATCTTGTTGCCCAGGCTGGAATGCAATGGCACGATCTCAGCTCAGTACAACCTCTGCCTCCTGGGTTCAAGCAATTCTCCTGCCTCAGCTTCCCGAGTAGCTGGGGTTAGAGGCGTGTAGCACCACACCTGGCTAATTTTGTATTATTAGTAGAGACAGGGTTTTTCCATGTTGGTCAGGCTGGTCTCGAACTCCCAACCTCAGGTGATTCACCTGCCTCAGCCTCCCAAAGTGCTGGGATTGCAGGTGTAAGCTTCTGCACCTGGCTGTTATCGGCATTCTTAAGCGAAAAACCCATAATCTCTCAATGTGTATTAACATAAAAATGAACAAAATAGATTCTTTAACTTTTGGTTGTAGTCACGCCACTCACTTGGGAATCCTAGCAGTGGCCATGACACGTCCACCTACGAAATCACTGTGACAAAGGTAAACCAAGTAACAGCTACTATATTTGTGGGCACTCAGTCAAAAAGCCATTGGTACTCCTTTGTTTGTGGTTTGAAACTGCATCCTTACTTTTCTTGTTTGTTCATTTTGTCCAACGTCTTTTGTGCCCTCACCCCTGGTAGCCACCATTCGACTCTGTAGTTCTGTGACTTCAGCTTCCTTCAGCTCGATAACACAATTACATAAGATCATGCAGTATTTTTCTTCCTGTACCTGGCTTCCTTCAAACAGCATAATGTCCTCCAGTTTTATCCATGTTGTCACAAATGACTGGATTTCCTTCTTTTTAAATGTTGGATAGCATTGTGTTGTGTTTATATACTACAGTTCTGTATTGATTCAACCATTAACGGATTCTTAGGTTGACTCATATCTTGGCTATTGGGAATAATGCTGCAATTAATATGATGATGCAAATACCTGTCATACAGAGATATGTACTTTCTTTTGGATACATACCCGCTAGTGAGATTGCTGGATCATATGGTAGTTCTATTTTTGAATTTTGAGGAAGCTCCATACAGCCTTCCGTAACGTCTGTGCTAATTTACGTCCCCGCCAACAGTGTGCAAGGGCTTCCTCCTTTCTACATCCTTGCCCACGTTTGTCTTTCATCTCTTTAATAAAAGCTGCTGTCGCAAGTGTGAGCTGCCATCTTTCTGTGACTTTCCTTTGCATTTCTCTGCTGGTTAGTGATGCTGAGCATTTCTTCATGTGCCTGTGGGTTATTCACAAGTCTTCTTTTTCCATATACTTGTTGGCCTTTTCTATGTGTTATGCTATCTCACACCACATGCAAAAGTCAACTCAGAGCAGATTAAAGACCTCCACGCAAGGCCTGAAACTATAAACCTGCTGAAACAAATATGTGGGGAACGCTCTATAACATTGGACTGGGCAATAATTTCTTTTACCTGAACCCAAAAGCACAAGTAAGAAAAGAAAAACATAGACAAATGAGATTATATCAAATTTAACTTCTGCACACCTGAGGAAACAATCACCTGAGTGTAGAGACAACCCAGGGAGTCGGAGAAAGTGTCTGCAAACCATATGTTTAATGAGGGATTCATATCTGAAACAGACGAGAAACAACTCAATAGGAAGAAACCAAACATCCAGTCTAGAAATGATCAGAAACTCTGAACAGACATTTCTCAGGAGAAGGGATCCATGCTTCTGAGGCCCAAAGACATACAGTCCAAGGAAATCGAAAGCAGGCTACAGTCTAAAGGAATCTGGTAGGTAGCCTAGGAAAACTTGCCCTCGATGAAGGCAGTTAACAGGGCTCTGGTTCCCAAGCAGAGAGTGCCAGGCAAAGCGGGCAGGCGGGTGCTGAATAGAAGTCATGGCTGTGACGAGAAGAGGAATACGAATCTCTAAATCCTTAGTGAGCCTGGAAAAGGGCATAACTGCTACTTGTGAGGTCTGCCGCACCCCATGTTTGCCGAAAGACAACTCTAGCCAAAAATGCAAACTAAGAAGTGACTTTCTGAGAAGCTTGCATACATTTACATTACTCTCTCTCTCTCTCTCTCTCTCTCAGGTAGTCCAAAGTGCTAAATAAATTAAGGTATGTCCGAACGAATACTTAAAAATAACCTGTAATGAAATGGCACATGATAAAATGACTGACATTCGTAATATGCGTGTCTGTCTTCAGTTAACTTTTGAACAGTTGCAAAAACTCAAATTTTATAGTTTGGTGGCTTAGTGTGCCTAAGATTGATATTTCCTGAATCACAGGCATCCTCTATTTATGTTGCTTTCTGTTATTGTAAAGGAGACAACGGGAGCTCAAATCAAGACAGAAATCCCTTTGAAGCAGCAGTGATTATTTTGTGGGTTTTCCCTTTGGGGCTCTTTTTAAAAGACATTGCAGGTCATCTTTAAAACTTAAAGGCTACTGATATGCAGATCCATAATAAAATAGATGTTTCAGTGTTCGTGGGGAACGTTTCTGTAATTGGGTTTTAATTGAACTATTTTAAAGGAGTATTTCAAAACCTGAGTGGGTGTTTTAATAATGTGCTCCTGTACACAGCTGATCATGTCTTTGTTCCTATCGGATTGTCACGGAATTTAAACTTCTATCAGGATTTGCTGGTCACTTCTTCCTTGATATCCCCATTTGTTCCCTGCACAGGCATTCCAGCAGTAAGCTTGGTAAGATTAATAACCAGGAAACAAAACGATAAAGCCATATTATGTGGCCTCAAATAAAAACTTTCCTATCACACCTTATGCCCACAGTCTTAGGATGGCAAACGCTGCTTATGATTCAGAGAGAAACCTACCATCTGTCACCTGAAGAGCAGACACAACAACAGTAGTTGCTCTGAACACAGACACTCCTTCTCAAGATACAATCTACTCCGATGTGTTAGAGGAAAACAGCCTACAGCACAGGGGAGTCTACTGTCTAGCCAAAGTCCAGTCCTTCATCATTTCATTCCTTTTTCTTACCCGGAACTCGGGGCTCTAACAGGGATTGTACAGACTGTCAGTAAGACACTCTCCAGATCTCTGAAGATGAGAATTGGAGCCGCCAAGGCGGAGTCCCTGTTGCTACAGCAAGCACGGGTTTGACGATACGGGCCGAGCTCATTTCATTGTGCTTCAGTCTATTGTGCTTTGCAGATATTAAATTTCTTACAGATTGAAGGTTTGTGGCAATCTAGTCCCAAATAAGTCTATCAGCACCATTTTCCCAGCATGTCCTACTTTATACCACTGTGTCACATTTTGGTAATTCTTGTGATTTCGAATTGTCATTATGATTCTGTTTCTTACGATGATCTGTGACCAGTGATCTTTGATGCTGTTATTTTAATTGTTCTGAGGCATCAGAAACTGCATCCAGGGATGACAGATAATTTAATCCGGAGTGTTGCATGAACGCTGAGCGCGCCACAGACCAGCCATTTCCCAATCCGTCTCTGTCTCTTCGGGCCTGAGACACAGCAACACTGTAATTAGGCCAATTAATAACTCCATAATAGCCTCTAAATGTCCAAGGGAAAGAGTCACACATCTTTTACTCTAAATCAAAAGCTAGAGATGGTTAAACTTAGTGAGGATAGCATGTCAAAAACCAAAATAGGTTAAAAGCTGGACCTCTTGCACCAAGCATTGAGCCAAGTTGCGAATGCAAAGGAAAAGTTCTTGAAGGATGTTACAACCGCTACTCCAGTGAGCACACAATGTAAGAAACAAAACTACGTAACTGCCGATTTAAAAAAAGTGAGAGTGGTCTGCACAGAAAATTAAACCAGCTGTAACATTCCCTTAAGCCAAAGCTTAATCCAGAATAGGGTCCTAAATCTTTTCAATTCTATGTAGACTGAGAGAGGTGAGGAATTTGCAGAAGAAAAGTTTCAAGCCAGCAAAGGTTGGTTCATGAGGTTTAAGGAAAGACGCCATTTGCATAACAGTGCAAGGTGTGGCAGCAAATCCTAGTGTAAAAGCTGCGGTAAGTTACCCAGAGGATCTAGCTAAGACCATTGATGAACGCAGCTACACTAAACAACCGATTTTCAGTCTACATAGAACAGCCTCCTATTGAAAGAAGATTCTATCAGAGGCAAATGGCATCTCCTGTTTAAGTATACTTTCATAACTGGAAAGAAGTCAGTGACTGACCTTAGAGCTTCAAAGAACAGGCTGACTCTCTTGTGAAGGTTTAACACAGCTGTTGTAATATTTTTTCATTTTTCAAAAATATTTTATTGCATTTTTAGTGGAAACAAAGGCTCACTATCTTTCCCAGGCTGGTCTTGAACTCGTGGGCTCAGGCAATCCTCCCATCTCAGCCTCCCAAAGTGCTGGGATTACAGGCATGAGCCACAGCACCCAACCTAGCCAGTGACTTTTTAAGTTGAAGCCAATCCTCATTTACCATTCTAAAAATCCTAGGATCTTTATCCTTAAGAATTATGCTAAATCTGTGTTCTGTAAAGGGAACAAGGAAGCTGGGATGACAGCACATCTTTCAATATCACGGTTTACTCAGTATTTTAAGCTCACTGTTGAGAACTACTTTTCAGAAAAAAAAAAAAAAAAAAAAAAAAAAAAAAAAGATTCTTTTCAAAATACGACTGCTCTTTGCCAATGTACCTGTCTCAAGGCTCCGATGGAGATGTGCAAGGATATGAATGTTGTTTTCATGTCTGCTAACACAGCATCCAGTCTGTAGCCCATGGATCAAGGAGTCATTTCAGCTTTCAAGTCTTATTATTTGTGAAATATATTTCACAAAGCCACAACTGCCATGGATAGTGATTGCTCTGATACATCTGGGAAAAGTAAATTAGAAACCTTCTGGAAAGAATTTAACATTTGGGATGCTATTCAGGACATTTGAAATTCATGGGAGGAGGTCAAAATGTCAACATTCACAGGAGTTTGGAAGCAGTTGGTTCCAACTGTCACAGATGATACTGAGGGGCTGAAGACTTCAGTGGAGAAGGTAATTGCCGACGTTGTAGAAATAGCAAGAGAACTAAAATCAGAAGTGGAGCCTGAGGTTGTGACTGAGTTGCTGGAATCTCATTGTCAAACTTTAACAGATGAGGAATCATTACGTATGGATCAGAGAAAGTGGTTTCTTGGGACAGAACCTTCTCCTGCTGAAGATGCTGTGACATTGTTGAAATGACAACAAAAGGTTTCAAATAGTACAGAAATTTAGTTGATCAGGCCGTGGCAGGGCTTGCGAGAATTAACTCCAATTTAGAAAGAAGTTCTAATATGACAAAAATGCTATCAAACAGCATCATATGCAACAAAGGAACCTTTTCTGAGTGGAAGACTCACTTGATGCAGCAAACTTCACTGTTGTCTTATGTTAAGAAATTGCCAGCAACCTTAACTTTCAGCATCCAACACCTTGATCAGTCAGAAGCCAACATAGAGGCAAGATCCCCACTAGGAAAAGGTTGTGACTTGCTGAAGCCTTTGATTATTGGTTGCATTTTTAGCAATAAAGTATTTTTAATTAAGGTAGGTTGAGTATTTTTTAGTAATGCTACAGCACACTTAGACTACAGTAGAGAGTAACATACCTTTTGTATGCATTGGGAACCCAAAATCTTCATGTGGCTCACTTTATTGAAATGTTCTTCCTATTGCAATGGTCTGAAATTGAACTCACAATATTTCTGAGTCATGCTGTACTGCCCTCCCCAGAGAACTCCTGCATGACCAGCCCTCAGACCGGATCTTCTGCCTCCAGATTATGTTTGCAGTTTATGCAGCAGGCATAACAGACTTCACTTCTAACAGTTGGCTTCTTGTGATCTCTACTAGCTGTGGGACCCTCCCACAGCAGGTGTTCACTGTGACTCTGGGTCTCTGGCCCTTGGTCTAAATCTCACACACATTCAGCCTTCTTGCACGTCTAGCCCCTTCTCCTTGTGGCTTGCTTGCCTTGTCACTTGGTTTATGTGCTTTGTGGTCACAGCAAAGGCACCGGGGAGCATTAAGAAAAGGCAAACAGGGCCAGGCACGGTGGCTCACGTCTGTAATCCCAGCACTTTGGAGGCACAGATGTCTGCCCGTAAGTGGGCAAATTTTGGGGAAGCTCTTCCGGAATGGGTATAAAAGGCTGTGAAATAGTAAGAAGCTGAGATACTCTGGTCCAGCAATTCCCCCTCTGATGTGAACCACATAGGTATTTGGCTAAATAAATTGGGAACTTAATCTAATTTTGTAGTGGTTATTTTTGTGCAGTAGTTTTTTCCTGCTGAATTCCAAGTCCACCTTAAGTAATAAACTCTTAAATTCATTTGTCCATTCTGGGTTCTGTGTTGGGATCAAGAAGGTGTCGTTTTAGTATAGATAACACAGGAACTTTTTTCCATGGAGTGATATATTTATTTTGAATAAAATTGAATATGTTGATTTCCAAATCCTCCTTGTTGGTAAAGTCATAGGAAGAAAACAGAAATACTTTTGGCAGATGAAAGGATTGCTAGGTACATGGGAAAGTTTGAAATTCAGAGACAAAAGAACAAGTGTGTAAGCTAGCTTTAGAGGTTTCACGATGAAGGAGCTTAAAAGGGAATGCTTTGGAGATTCAGATGCCAGAGCCGGGGTAGAGGCAACGTGCTGGGCAGTGCTGGGCACGTTTATTTAGAAGTCGTTTTGCACTTTCCTTTTATGATATGTGTAGCGAAGCTATCCACCAGATTCTTATCTGTGCTTTCCTTCATAGCATGCATTTTCCTTGACATTAATTGATTCAAAATTATTTTTCTGGCGATGCTGATGTGCTCAAGCTTCATTGTTTGATCTAAAAGCAGTGACGGGAAGGATGTCTTGAGTACTTGCCCAGGCACATTCCTGAATCTTCAAGGCAATTCTGGGAGACAGTCAACGTTCCCTTTTCACAGCTGGGGACAGTAGGCCGTAGAGTCACCAGGCGTTGGCCACTAGGAACTTGCCCAAGGTCACACACAACTAGTAAGAATACTAGAACTGGGATTTGAACCTAGGTAGTTGGGCTCTAGGCCTCCTCCACTTATCCATTTTATCAAACCAACTAACACTGTACATTGCTTTATTGGAATTACACATTGTATTCTCAAGGGCAACTTCAATTCAAGACACCACATGTACTTTTTATGTTCTGAAGTTTTACATCTAATCTATTCCTACAAATTAACGTATTTTAATTATAACATCAGTGTAACATCTAGATATAAAAAAATGAATGTATTACCTTGAACCTCCCAAATTTTACCAGTAGGGGGAAAAGAAGTATGGCTGCATTCTGCGTTTCCTCTCTGACCCTCCAGCACAGAGCATGGAAAGAATATCGATATTAGGACATGTCCAACTCAGGGATGTTTGCCTTTTCTTTTCTTTTATTTATTTATTTATTTTAAGATGGAGTTTCACTCTTGTTACCCAGGCTGGAGTGCAATGGTGCGAACTCAGCTCACCGCAACCTCCGCCTCCTGGGTTCAAGCAGTTCTCCTGCCTCAGCCTCCCGAGTAGCTGGGACTACAAGTGTGTGCCACCACACCCAGCTAATTTTTATATGTTTGGTAGAGACGGGGTTTCACCATGTTGACCAGGATGGTCTCGATCTCTTGACCTCGTGATCCACCCACCTTGGCCTCCCAAAGTGCTGGGATTACAGCCCTCTCTCTTTCTTTCCCCATAAGACCACTAAACCTGTCAGATTAGGACCCACCATTATCACCTCATTTAACTTTAATTACCTCCTAAAATCCCTATAACCAAACACAGTCACACTGGGGTTAAGGCTTCAACACGAATTTTTGAGGGACACAACTGAGTCCCAAGCATATCAATACCACTCTCATGTAGGTTTATCCAGGCAATTGATATAATCTGTTAAATCAATTGTCAGGTCATCCTACTTATGTGACAGACTTTACCAGACATAATCTCTTTGACTCCCAAGCCTCTCTCAGTAACAGGAGAGCACTGTTCCTGGCTTTTTCCTCCTGGTCACCTCACTTAACACACATAGCCTTGTTTCCACAGCTGGTGAATGAAATCAACAATGCTGCTTCTCTCAAGCAACCCATGTTTCACCCTACCCATGCCAGACCTGTTCGATAAGACTTGACCCTGCTGCACATTGACTATCAGGCCCCATGTCTGTAGTGTACACTAAGACTCTGCAGTTGTTCATTCTATCCTGAGATCTGGAAGGTGGGCCAAAGGAGCTGTCTCCTGTCCTCACATGTTCACATTTCATGGCTGAAACGCAAGCTTCATGCTTCTGAAGGCTCACTGATCTGTCAAGGAAATGGAGTGCATTTTTGATGCAGTTACGGCCGTCGTATTTGACTGTTTTCCTGAGGTTTCCCATCAGTGCATGACTTTGGATTTCCCTCTCTTCCCATCATGTTTTCTGAACAGGTCTTCTCTTCCTGTCATGCTAATTCACACCACCGCCTCACCTTTAAGCTCAAATACACTCTCATTTCTAGGCCATATTCCTCCATTCCTGCCACAGAGTGACCTCTTTCCAGAAGAAAGGGATCACATCTCACAGGCCCAAAAGACCACTCGCCAACGGGACATTTTACAGAACTGAAAGGAGCCTCCGACCTAATTGCAGGCAACACAGCTTGGAGTCTTCCGAAAGATTTTCCAGAAAAGCCATTGCAAACCACCTTGACCTTCCTCCCGGCCCCTTATTAATGAGAGTGGAACACAAAAATTGATGACTAAATTATTATTCATTGTAGGTGTCAGGGAAGCAAACGCAGCAAACATTTTAGATGGCTCTGAAGTATTTGGGGAATAGTTTTAAAAACTTAAGCACTATTTGAATAGTACTTAATGAACCTCAATGAACAGCATCAGAAAGAGTATTTAGAAACTTCGTTATTATTAAGTTTCATGCTATCGTGACTTCACTTAAAATACTTTGTTAAATCGAGAATGCCTTTCCCTTCCAGCACCTGCTTACCTGGTCACTCTCTCAACTACAGCTGACGGGACTCCTGATGGAACCTTAATGTAAACTGGTCCATGAGATTCTTTTTCTGGAAACGTAGAATTGAGATGGAGGTTCACCACTTTCCGTGTGCTCTGGAGCTAAATGCATGTACGTGTAAGGATCTTCTTCTGTCCTAAGCTGACACAGGCTGCAGAGAAAAGTGATTGATGCTGACAATCAAAGAGAAGCAGATGAAGGAGAAATACAACCTGGAAGGAGAGAGGAGGGCTGAGAAAATGAGCTTTTTTTTCCAGGGGGCCCCAGAATTGCTATTTCTGGTGGTTTCTGAGGTTCAGCTGCAATTCCTTCGCTTGAGCTCCATGACCCTCCCTGTGTAGTGGGTTCAAAGGTGACCCCCAAAAGATGTGTCCACCTGGAACCTAAGAATAGGATCTTATTTGGAATAATCTTTGCTGATGTCATTAAGGTAAAGATCTTGAGGTGAGATCCTCCTGGATTAGGGTAGGCGCGCTGTCCACTGGCAGGTGTGCTTATGCGGAAGACAGAGCAAAGGAGAAAACAGACACACAGAAGAAGACAGAGGCAGACACTGGAGTGGTACTGAGACAAAGCAGGCCAAGGGACACCAAGGACTGCCAGGAAGACACCAGAAGCTGGGGACAGTCACACAAGGACCTCCCCTGGAACCTTCCGAGGGAGCACAGCCTGCTGACACAAGTTTCAGACTTCTGGCCTGCAGACTGTCAGAATAAACTCCTGTTGTTTTAAGCCACCTGGTTTATGGTAATTTCTCACAGCAGACCTAGAAAATTAATACACCCTGTAGTCCTGTAATTCATTCTGCTGAAAGGAGCATGAGTAAGATTTAGCGTTATTAATAGACAAAAGTTACTTCACTAAGACAGCGGTTATCTCCACATAGAAGTTATTTTACCAACAATTTAAAAATTTGTTGTTGTTACTGTTGTTACTGTCCACCAATTGAAAATATTCTTAAAAATAATGTGAGAAACATTCAATAAACTATTGATTTCTAAAAAGGAGGTAATATACAAATGGGATGATAACCCATTTGGCCATTTGACATTAGTCAACATCCAATATGAACATTTCCCCTAATATTCTAAGATGTGAAGATACTTGCGTGAACTTAGTTTTTAAACTTCACTTTCTCATCCTTTTCTTTAATTTTAATAATTGCTTTTCTTTATATCCCAAAGTGTAGTATAAATCTATAGAAGACCAAACAGAAGAAAAGTGAAAGAAAAACTGAAAACAGAAGAAAAGTCATTGACAGAAGAGGAGCAAGGAGGTGCCAGGGTCTCGGAGCACACCCCGGCCTCTTTCACAGATTGACGCTCAATGATCTCTTTGGCTGTCTGACTAATTGATCCTCTAGTATTTGGGGCTATAGTGAAGAGTTTCTACCTCCCCTACAGGGACACTCCAATAGTAAACCCAGACAGACCTAGAAAATAGACCAACCACCAGAGAGGGGAATTATTTAGCCCCACGCCCTCAGTTTACAGAGAGAAAGCAAAGGCCCAGAGAGGTGAATGTGCACTCCCTATGGCTGCGGAGCTGCTGATTGCATCCTCTCTGCTGATAAAGGCAGCAATGAAGAGAGAGGCAGCAGGACAGGAAATTCTCAAGTCTGCTGAGGAAAAGAAAAGGAAAAATCAAAACGGCAGCAAAAACAAAACACAACAAGATTTTAAAATGCGATTTTGTGGTCACTGGAGGAAACTCCGAATTCTGCCTTCAATTCACTCTCTCTGTCCCTGAAGTGAATGAGAAAGAGAAGTTCATGTTTCTTTTGAAAGCTATGTTGTCTGTTCAGCAAAGTCTGCATCGTAAGAAAATTAGGTTCTGCCCTGCCTCTGTCTGTATTTTCCAGCTGGGCATATATTCCCAAGCAATATCACACATCTGCAAGTAAATTAATCCAAAGGAAAATAACACGGAGTTTATTTAAAGTTCAAGGCATTTCTTGAACATAAGCGTTCGGTCCAACGGGTCACTGATTCCATTTTCAGTGCACTGATAACAAAATTCATATATTTAAACATTAAAAAATATAAGGAAAACCTTTTACTCGTTTTTTTCTTCTTATCCATGACATTTCTTGAGGGTTTAGACATTTGGCCCCTAATTTTATTTTCACTTCATTGCTCTGACAGCCAAGCTGCATAGCTTGGCATTAAAAAAAATCAGTCTGTGTGGTTGCAATATATAATTTCCTTGGTGTGGGAAGACCACTTCCTACCCAGCCATCTTTGTTGGTTGCACTGACAGGAAAGGTCATTCGGCTTTGTGATGAAATATAAATTCGGGAGAAGAGAAGGAATCTAATTATCTGGCCTCAGAGTCCAGTGGAGTGAAGATGAGCTGGGTAGCTGAGTGCTTGCTGGAATGTCTGCCGTCTTCCCATGCCCGCACAGGAGTGTCAACTGGCTGATGCTTCTGATTTAATATTCCTGCTCTTACTCAAACAAGAAAACAGCCTGTTTTTAAAAGCATTGCCACTGTGCTTTCTGTAGTCTTTACAATTGCTTTCTCTTAATCAACTCCTGAATCCTGAAATAAATGTTCACATTTACCAATAAGATCTTCCTTCCTAACAGTAAGTGTCTTAGGCTTTCTTGACAAATGCTGCATTGCTCAACTGCTGTGGTCTCAGCGTTTGTGTCTCCCCCAGAACTTGTGATAAAATCTGATCGCCAGTTGGGAGGTGATTAGATCACCAGGCCAGAGCCCCATCAATAATGGGATCTGTGCCCTGGTAAAAGAGGGTCCGGAGAACTGTGTTGCCCCTCACACCACGTGAGGATGCAGCAAGACTTTGCCTTCTGGGAACTAGGAAACAGGCCTTCAGCAGACACGGAATGCGCCAGGGCCTTGGTTTTGGACGTCCTGCTTCCAGGACTCTTAGAAATCTATTTCCATTGTATATAAGGCGCCCAGTCTAAGTATTTAGTTACAGCTGCCAGAACAATCCAAGACAGTGTCGCTGCTCCCTCAGGCCGTTAGGTGAGAGTGTCAACCACAGCAAAGCAGTCCTGGCTTCATTTCCAATCCTTCACAAACACTTTTTAGGTGATAATTCTGGTCTCCATCCTGCCTTCCCTTAGGTCTATCTATGCTTGCTGTTGTTTCTTATGGGGAAATAGTAACTTACAGTAGAATCACTTAATTCTCTGAGAAAAGTATTGAGTATTTCCAAAATATTTCGTTTTTCTATCTGGGGACAGAGGAAGGAGCATATTGCCTTTAGAGCCTAAACAGGAGTCATCCTATGGCTATTTTTTTTTTAAACCACATTTGAAAACAAAACACCAGGCATTGCTCAGAAGTGTCAACATTAGCTGAGTTGCTAAATTGTGAATGAAGCGTGTGTGTTTTGCATTGTTATGAAAAAGATAATCTAAAATTTAAATATCTGTTTCCTAAAACTAAGCCACACATAAAAAAAAGGATAATCAGAACATAGAAAGGAATGTTAAAGAAATACTTTTCTACAAGGTTTCACGCAAGGCTGCAGGTAAAACCATGTGGGCTGTGGTTGAATGGGTGCCTATCTGAACAGGCGATGATGTGACTGGTTCTCTCTGGAGAGTCGTTTGGTGCAGTGGGTCCACTCAGGGGGCAGGAACTTGGGATGGAGTAGCTGAGGGAGTAGGTAGGCAGCTTGAATGACAGTTCATGAAAGAGCCTGGCTAGAACACTTCCAAAGCCCCCTCGAGGCTGACAAAGACCCATCCTCGTTCTGGAGCTGGGGTCTGCAGGCTGACAGGTTGTGTTCTCAGCCACTCAGCGTGTCCTGCTTGGAACTGGCTTTACTCAACATCCAGTGCCCCTTGCCCTGTAATGCAAGAATATCTACGGTGTAATTGGCCTCTACTCTGCACCAGCGTAGACGCCAGCACTGCCGGCTATTGTCATCATTTATGGCTCTACGACGATGTAAAACTGGCTTCAGAAACGCAAAACAAGACTAATGGGGATGGAGAACTCAGAGACAGAAGTCAGTTATAACGAGTCCCACAGCTCCCTCTCCTATGTGGCAATTGTGAATTGCTTTTATACAGAGTGTTTTTGTGGTAATGTGAAAATGCCATTCTCTACAATGTGCAGACACACATGGACATGCAGACACACATGCACGCACACACACACACACGCACAGACACAAACGCACACACAAACACAAACACATGCACACACAAACACACACATGCATACACACACAAACACACACATGCACATACACACAAACACAAACATGCACACACACATGCAAACACATGCAGACACACATGTACACACAAACACACACACATACACACATGCACATGCAAACACACACACATGCACATACACACAAACATGCACACACAAACACATGCAGACACACATGCACACAAAAACACAAACACAAACATGCACACACATGTACACACACACAAACATGCACACACACACGCACACACACAAACACACACATGCACACACACAAACATGCACACGACACACAAACATACACATGCACAGACACACAAGCACACACAAACACACAACCATGCACATTGACACACACACATACACACACAAACACACCTGCACATATACACACACACACAAGCACAAACACACACACAGAAACACACATACACGCACACACCAATTTGTCCACATAGTAAAAAGGTCACTTGGTGAGATGTCAGCTTGCTGAATAAATTCTATATTTAGTACTACCTCAATTTCACATGAAGGAGACTTTATTCAGTGCAATCCTACCTAAATTTATTTTGATGGGTTGCATTTAAAACAAAAGGGAGAAGTGGAAATGAAGAGAAAGAAACTGAAGCTGAACTGTAGATACAAAATGGAAAGAAGAAAGACATTTTTACAAAGTAAGAAATATCACCAGTTATGGATTATGAGTCAAAAATAATTTGATGAAACTGCAACGATCTCACTAAATTTTTAAAAACCTATCAAGCACTAGGGAAATGGGGAGCACTACGTTCTAGTTGTGAATCTTTCTTTAACTAACTATATAATTAATTACCTGATCTCTGGTCTTCTGTTACAGCATCAGAAAATGGACTAAGACAAACATTATTCTGTGGGAGTTGGCATGGAACAGTGTAAAAGACATGAGACACCCGGGCTTGAGTCTAATTCCAGTGACCTCTCTGATGACTTTCTTCACCCTTCTCACCAGAAGCATTCTGTATACTAATGATCTCATTAACCAAGAAACATTTATTGATAACCTACTGTCTATGATATGGCACCAGCCTAGGTAATAGGTGGGGGACAAAGACACACGTAAGACACATGTGTCAAAGAAGGGAATGCATGTCACTGAGTACATGGCACAATGGGGTGATCACAGTGCAGAGATTGAAATACATAGGAAATACTTCAAGATAGCAATTACATGGACTACATAAAAATCCCCAAGTAGATTAGCCATGTTATAACACAGGGATTGCATTGGAAAAGGTGGGGACGGGGAGAAACAGCTTTAAAGTGAGACATGGCAAGACCAGAAGACTTTGAATGCCAGGCTAGTGTATGAGGATTTCAGGAAACAGGTTCTAAGAAAGAGATGTAAGCAAATTGGTCTTCTAAAAGGCATGTCAGAAGCATGCAAAATGGATTGAATTAGTGAGGAAACTCAAGGGTCTGAAAATAGTCCTTGGCATTCAAGGGCAAGTTGACATTCTCACCCATCAGTTTGGCAGGTGTGAATAATCAGGTTGTTATGGAAATGGCATAGGAGATTGAAATCATCAAAATCAAATATCCGTATATATTTTTATCTCTATTGCTATTGTATTACTAATAAAAAAACTTGTGGGGTATGATTTCTAATAAACGGAGCACTTAACAATTATTTTATGTCTAAACCCACAATCTTCATTAATTTTCCCAAAAGGAAATCTTTCTTTCTTTAGAGTTTGGGTTAAAAATAAAACACTCCTAATTTATTTGCTTAGACTATATAAATGCTTTTCTACCATTTTCCCAGATGTGCAACCTTTGTTTCTCTGTATGTTTAACTTCTAGTCTCTCTGACAATTTTATAACTAGCTAGAAATCTAAACATTTCTTTCCTCTCAAGAAACATGTTAAACTGCAAAACCATGATATCTAGGCTTTGAACAAGACAAAACAAACCAACCTCAAAATATTCATGAACTTCAAATCACTCAAAATTCACAAATCTGTATACATAAGGCTGCAAGAATTTTAGTAATACATGTAATATGACATACTGTCTGCTTTACATCCAGACAAAATAAATAGAAATTGTAATGGTTTTATGGAAATCTCAATACACAAGGACATTATAAGAGACATTAGTTTGGAACTCTGTTACAAACATTAAGGCAGCACCTTCTATGTGACTTTTGCAGTGAAGAACCTGACTCAAACACCTGCTGGGTATCTGCGATTACATCTCCGTTTCCTCAAGCATCTACAATTAGGACAGTGCCTCGCAAAGAGAATATTTGGTTAATTGTAATGCAACGTTTTCTGTCGTAACCACTTCCAATTTGTATATAGGCTCTACACCTGAGCCTCCTTCTGTACTTATCTTTAAATATTGAATTTTCTCATAACTCGGTTTTAAGCACTCTTTTCTTACACATACGTGCTTTTTGCAGTTGATCTCACACATTCCCGTGACTGTAGATCCATCTACCACCTATAATCTGTCTGAAGTAGGAAAGACCGCAAACAAACCTCTCAAACACCGAACTGGGAAGGAAGGATTGATTTATTTGGCCGTGAGCTGAAGCAGAATAGAGGCCTAACAGCTGCGCTCTCCAACAAAGAACATCTTTGCTCCTTTAAAGGCTTACAACTCTAGAAATTACACGTGGAAGAGTCCTGGGCTTACAACTCTAGAAATTACACGTGAAAGAGTCTTCATCCATGAAGCAGGCGGCGGTACATGACTTTGGTGGGGTATGATCGTGTTTAAGTACAAACAATGCCTCCGGGAAGATTCCTCCACATCATATCCATGATCTATAGATGGGCTTGTGGTTAACAGTGGGGGTCTTTTCCTTAACCTGGCCAGTGGCGCCAACCGGTCCCTCCTCTGGCTGACTTCTAGCTTCTCCTTTTGAGATGCAATGTAGAAGGCTGAAGGGGATTAAGGCTCTCCTTCCTCCTGTTAAATGCTAATCACGTCTTTAGCTCCAATTTTCCCCCTATGTCCAGGCTTATATCCAACTATTTATTTGAAATCTGTTGAATGTCTCATAGGCATTTCAAGTAGCCTTAGATGTCTCAGCATATTCCAAGTCCATTGCATGACTTGCCTGCCCTCCACCTCGCCCTCACCCAGCAGAGTCGTCTCTTTAGATTTCAGTAAATAGCACCGTCATCCACTTGGTTACCAGGCAACCTCCCAGAAGTCACCTGCTTCCATGCCACCCTTTCCTCATCTGTCACCTCCTCTCATCAGGCGCCCCACGGCACTCCCAGACACATCTCAGACTTACCTGTCTCCACCTCCACTCTCACCATCCTGGTTCAAGCTGGATTTCTCTTGCCCAGGTCATTCACCAACTGATCTCTTAGTGTTTACTTTAGCCCTTTTTAATCTATCCTCCCACTGAGTGGCAAAAATAAACTTTTAAAAATGTAATTCATACGCCGGAAACAAGACGTGTCCCAACCTAGCATCCTTCCAAAGCTTGCCGTGACTGAACTAGCCTTCGCATGGCCTGGCTCCTGTTTTCCTTTCCAGTCATTCATGCGCCCAGCCACTGGCTCACTGTACCAGTCACACTCCAATCTCCCCCACTGCTGGGCCTCCAGGGTCTCTCCTGTCCTTTCATGGGACTGGAACTTTCTCATCCTTTTTATCTTAGCTTGAACATCCACGAGGGCTTCCCACCTGCAGCCATCTAAAGTAGCTTCTCCAGAGTCTTCTCTATTTTAAAGGCCCCATTATTAACACATAAAGACCCAGTGTCCTGATTTGTGTTCTTTATAGCACTTTTCATAGACTGGATTTTATTTTGTTTATTTGACTACTTGTTTCTCTTCCCCAGAAGAATGTGAGCTGGGAGCCAGGATCTGTTCAAGTTATATTCCAGTACCTATGGCATAGAAGATGATATGGTTTGGCTGTGTCCCCACCCAAATCTCAGCTTGAATGGTATCTCCCAGAATTCCCATGTGTTGCGGGAGGGACCCTGGGGGAGGTAGTTGAATCATGGGGGCTGGTCTTTCCCATGCTATTCTCATAGGAGTGAATAAGTCTCAAGATCTGATAGGTGTATTGGGGTTTCCACTTTTGGTTCTTCCTCATTTTCTCTTGCTGGCACCATGTAAGAAGTGCCTTTCACCTCCCACCTCTCACTATAGGCCTGGAGGCCAGGCGGAAAAAGTGGCTTAATGGGCCAGCCCCAGGATCCCCATGCTGTGTGCAGCCTAGAGACGTGGTGCCCTATGTTGCAGGCACTCCAGCTGTGGTTGAAAAGGGCCAACATACAGCTCGGACTGCGACTTCAGAGCATGGAAGCCCCAGGCCTTGGCAGCTCCCACCTGGTGTTGAGCCTGAGGGTGCACAGAAGTCAAGAACTGAGGTTGGGAACCTCCACCTAGATTTCAGATGTATGGAAACTCCAGGATGCTCAGGCAAATTTTGCTGCAAGGGTGGGGCCCTCATGGAGAACGTCTGCTAGGGCAGTGCAGAAGGGAAATGCGGGGTCAGAGCCCCCACACAGAGCCGTACTGGGGCACTGCCTAGTGGAGCTGTGAGAAGAGGGTCGCCGTCCTCCAGACCCCAGAATGGCAGATCCACTGACAACTTGCACCATGCACCTGGAAAATCCATAGACACCAGCCTGTGAAAGCAGCCGGGAGGGAGGCTGTACTCTGCAAAGCCAGAGGGGCAGGGCTGCCCAAGACCATGGAACCCACCTCTTGCGTCAGCATGACCTGGATGTGAGACCTGTAGTCAAAGAAGATCATTTTGGAGCTTTGAAATTTGTCTGCCCTGCTGGATATTGGACTTGCATGGGCCCTGTAACCCCTATGTCTTGACAAATTTCTCTCATTTGGAATGGCTGTATTTACGAAATACCTATGCCCCCATAATATATAGGAAGATTTCACAGGCTCATAGGCGGAAGGGACCTGCCTTGTCTCAGATGACACCTTGGACTGTGGACTTTTGGGTTAACGCAGAAATGAGTTAAGACTTTGGGGAACTGTTGGGAAGGCATGATTGGTTTTGAAATGTGAGGGTGTGAGATTTGGAGGGGCTGGGGTGAAATGATACGGTTTTGCTGAGTCTTCACCCAAATCTCAACTTCAATTGTATATCCCAGAATCCCCGCATGTTGTGGGAGGCACTCTGGGAAGTAACTGAATCGTGGGGGAAGGTCCTTCCCACGCTGTTCTCCTGAGAGTAAGTCTCACGAGATCTGATGGGTTTATCAGGGGCTTATGCTGTTGTTTCCCCCTCATTTTCTCTTGGGTCTGCCACGTGTAAGAACTGGCTTTTGCCTCCCACCGTGATTCTGAGGCCTCCCCTGCCACGTGGAATTGTGGGTCCAATTAAATCTCTTTTTCTCCCAGCCTCGGGTATGTCTTTATCAGGAGCGTGAAATGAACTAATACAGAAGATAAGATGAAAGTACTCTGGAGTGAAAGAATAAACGCCTGGGTGAATGAAATTTGGAATTTGAATTAAGAATGTCAGTGGTAGTAAAGTTATAGATTCCCTTCAAGAAACCCTTTCTGGGAGCTTAGTCACTGGAATGGTCAAACAGCTGCCATCTTGGAACAAAGCTCTTCACAGAGTCATAGTGTAGGAAAAAAGGGGATAAAATGTTTCCGTGGAAAATAGAAGAGGCCATTTGTAATAAAGTTGCCGCAAGTCTCTGGCTGTTGCAGAAGGAATTGGCAGTCTCCTGTTGAATCTAGGCCAAGGATAGTAAACAGGGTGTGGTAATGTGTCTTACGAATCGTATACATTGGCACAGTTCCAGGAAGACAATTCTTCAGCCACTGCTTCTAGTATATTTGGAAATAAGATCTTATCATTAGACTTTTTCTTCCTTTTAAGAATGTCACAGCCTACAACTCTAAGAAAATTAGTTTTTTAGTCTTAAAAATGAGCTTTAATTTCATAATCCTCCAATTTAATGAAGTGTGAATTAAATAGTACCTTAAAATGATGTCATAATTGGGAAATTTATGAAACACTCCAGTGTTATTAAAATGTGCTGCAAAGTCACTACTGTAATTAAAACACTCAGCTCACCCTGGCATTGCAAAGGAGGTCAAATTAATAACATATATTCATAATGCTGAAATAAATGCATAATCTTTGGTAGTTCATTTTGTAATTTGGGAGCTAAAGCTAAGTTTCTTCTCAAAGGGAGGAATTTTTTTTTAATCTCTACATTATTTCTATTCATGAAAGTTTCAACTACATCGCCAAAATTCCAGTCTCCACTGATTTGGAGGATGATGTATTTTGCTCGCTCGGGCAGACACAAAGCTCTATGTTTACACAAGGTATCTGAGCTTTGCTTTCGTCTAGGGAAGGCCATACGACTGAATTCCGTCCAAAGTGATACGTGTGGGAGTGATACACGCTACTTTCTGACCTGACCCCTGCAATATCTTACAAGATGCCCTGTGATTCCATATCTGCTGGGAAAAGATCGACTCTTTCTGTGGAGGGGTTCCAGGATTTCAGGTCCTCTCTGTGGAAGGAACCTAAGTCCTTGAGTAGCTGCTTGGCAAGCCTTCCCCTTCATTCTGACCTTGTTAAAACTATTGGACTCTAATAGCTGCAGGAATCAAATCTTTATTTTGTTAAATAACTGAGATCGTGGATGTGTTTTTATAGCAATTGACCTTTTCTCATAAGTACAACTGTAAAACTCAGTTGTGTAACTGTTCAAATAAAAGTTGTGACCACTTTTTGTTTTAATTATATGATTGTATGAGACACCATATTGAGCACTTTATGCAAAGTATTTTATTTAAGTAGATGGGGATAATTATTTAAGTTTCTTTCTGACAGCTATTTGTATCACTTTATTATTAACTGCTTTATTTGGAAGAATACAGTTGCTGAAGTCAGACCAATTTAGGTTAAATGCTGGCTGAATTACTACTCCTGGTTTTGTGGCCATACAGGTAACTGAAGTGCTCCTGTGAGATTTCATCTCTTTATTTGTAATATGGACCTGTTAATACACAATATACTTGGTTCTTGTAAGAAATAAATAGAACTGAATGCAAAATGCTTAATAAAGGATCTGACAGTGGAGACTGCCACAGAAATATGTGGTAGTGTGTGTATAGCAAAGCAGTTTTATTTCTCAGAATATTTGTAAATCATAATGGGGAAATAATTAGGGAACTAATATGCCAGACGACTTTTAAAAGATGCTTTTGGTCAGTTCTTTTCTATAACAGTGGAATCTATTATATCAAAAGAGCTTTTCAGATGTATTAACATGGGGAACCCCAACGTGTAAACAAGCATAAAGTGTAAGGAATATGTCATGACCAGCAACAGACAAATAAACATCTTCCAGCAGGTTCCTTTGGAATTCAGGGAGCATTTCCTCTTATTTATGATTGCATGCCCTAAAGGAAGATCCCAATATTTAATGCCAAAGATTATTTTCCTCTTATTTATGATTGCATGCCCTAAAGGAAGATCCCAATATTTAATGCCAAAGATTATTTTCCTCTTATTTATGATTGCATGCCCTAAAGGAAGATCCCAATATTTAATGCCAAAGATTATTTTCCTCTTATTTATGATTGCATGCCCTAAAGGAAGATCCCAAATTAGGAGAGAACAAAGGAGACTAGCCATCAACTTACAAGAAGGAAACAAAGTAATTGGAAATGCCCAGTAGGAAAAAAATAGATTCTGCTCTTATTTAGGAATTATAGATAAAATTTATGATTCATTTGATTTTTTAATTATCGTATTATAACAAAATCCTGTCAACATTCATCAAAATATAAAATGTTACTGTAATTTCTAAAGTCTTATAATGTAAAACAATCAAACATTCCTCCACAGTAAAGAAGCTATTCACTCTGTAAATGCATGCAGATCACTGAATATTTTTGCTTTTAAGTAACGGAATAGCTTTTAGGACCCTTGAGAAGTGTGTGCTCTTGCATATATTTATTTTATTCAATTAGTCCAGAACATTCGTCTTATATATTTTCATTGAATTCTTCTTTAAGAAACTTATCTGAAGTTTCTCTTTCATCTTATAAAAAAGCACATGCAGATTTAAAATTAAATTTTAATAATATCATTAGTTCTATAATATTCAGGATCAAAAGGACTTTCAGTCTTCCTCTCTCTCTTCATTCCCGTTCTCTCCCTCCACCTCTCCCCCCTTCTCCTCCTCTCTCTACTTCCCTTTCATCTTTCTTTCTCTCCTCTGTTAGATACTCTCGAGATGATCTTAACTGTACGCACAGTCAAGTATAATTGTGTTTCTCACTAGGTTCTCACTAGGTACTTTACAAATTCTGAATCTAACAATACATAGTCATTTCTATCATTAATTGCATTTATAAACTAGATGTAAAATTTCTCATCACGGTGGAGAATGATGGGTAGCAAAAAGCCTTTCAACAACACAAAACAAGAGAACCTGGTCTGTAAGGTCAGTATTAGTTACTCTACCTGAAGCAGAGTGTGCCCCTCACTTAACTATAATTATTGTGAACAGCCGTTCCGAGACTTCAGGGAAGTTATCCATCCCAGTGTAAGACGTAGGATGTATGTTGTGGATGGTACAATTTCTTCCGTCTAATGATAGAAACGCAAAGGAACTCTCATCAATTTCTGTCCCTGCAGTGAGTTATGGAACATCCTTTTCATGGCATGAAAAATTTTCCTGAAATACAACTATTCCTTTAAAAAGCAGATGCCTTTTGTAGTCAGTTTCTGCTCCAAATCTCCCACACTGTGAGGGTTCCACTGAAAACCTTACTAGGGACGTTAGTGATTCATTTGCATCAGATAATCCCTCCTATTTTTTTTGTAAAATTTGAATTTGTGATGCACTTGGAACAAGGTTAGCAATCGCATGGCTAATCAACAACAGAATTTTAAAGAAATTCTGGGAGCCTGACACTATATATACAGATAATTAGTTATTAAAACATCAAAGCAATTTCTATACATCAAAATTATTTTCATTATCATAGTTCTCATTGAAAATTGAGAGAGCAAAATTTTAGTGTAATCAAGAGATTTTATCATCTCTTTCTTAGAAGAATTAGAGATACCTGATCTGTGTTTAAAAATGGAAAGTTTCTCAAAAACTTTTATTACCAACAATACAAAACCAGCCCCCCAAATAATATTTGAAACATCTTTAGAGGATTTCCAGCTGGCTCCCTCAAAACCACTTGGCTTAACCTTATAACTTGATTCTTTGAGAGATAGATTACATATTGCAGAAGACTGTATTACGTTGGTGCAAAAATAATCTCAGTTTTTGCCATTACTTTTAATGACAAAATCTTTTGCACCAACTTAGTAAATTGGGTCAGATGTGGAATCTGGAATTTAACGTGAAAGAGTTGTAGAGGAATTTGAATGTGTTAAAATGGGAATCGATAGAAAATATAAAAGAAGCAGACTTGGGTGAAGTACGTCTCTGATGACAGGAGCTTCCTTGAAGCCCCAGAGATATCTCTGCTTCCAAGCTTACAGGAATCACCTGAGGTTGCTTTCCAGCAAGTACAAACTGGGCTTCTGTGAACCATCAGAAGGCCACTGCTGTGGGTTGGTTTTGCATGAGGCACAGAGAGACGACCACAGGCCTTCAATGACAGAGCATTGCCCACACACAGGGTAAGGGAGTAAGGGAGAAAGGAATTACTGGAGCTAATAAATAAGCAGGCATTAACACGAGGAAAAAATGAGCACTTCTTTCCCAGTGGATAGAACATTACCTGCCAAGACTCGGTAGCCTGTCTTTGCTAAAGAGCACCTGGTAGCTGGAGTGAGGGGTGAGAACTAGTGTGATTTGGGTACAGCCACAGTGGTAATCCACATTTAAGATGCCATATTCGAGAGGTTTACTTTTATCCTGTTTTCAGTACAAATCAGTAACAGCATTTTAACAGGAGAGTGACATAATTAAATGTTTTTATTTGTGAAGTATGACATGGGTACCATTTTTGGGCTACAACTACAAAATACCATAGACTAGGTGGCTTATAAACAACAGGAATTTATTTCTCACATTTCTGGAGGTTGGGGAGCCCAAGATTAAGATGCCAGCATAAAATAGCTATCTCACTCTAACTTCACATGGCAGAAGGAAGGGGCAAGGGAGGTTTTCCAGGACTTCATTTGTAAGGACACAAATCCCATTCATGACAGGTCTGTGTCCATGACCCAATGATCTCCAACCAGTCCCACGACTAATACCATCATTTAGGAGTTAAGATTACAGTGTATGAATTTTAGGGGGTGAAATGGTCCCATCTGTGTCCCCACCCAAATCTCATCTGGAATTGTAATCCCCACATCTTGGGGGAGAGGTGTGGTGGAAGGTGACTGAATCATGTGGGCAGTCTCCCCCTTGCTGTTCTCATGGTAGTGAGTTCTCATGAGATCTGATTGCTTAAAAGTGTGTGGCACTTCCCACTTTGCTTTCTCTCTCTCTCTCTCCCTCTGTCTCTCTCTGTCTGTCTCTGTCTCTCTGTCTCTGTCTCTGTCTCTCTCTCTGCCCCTCTCTCTCTCTCTCTCTCTCTCTCTCTCTCTCTCTCTCTCTCTCTCTCCCCTGCTGCCATGTAAGATGTGCCTTGCTTCCCCTTTGTCTTCTGCCATAATTGTGAGTTTCCTGAGATCTCCATGGCCATGCAGAACTGTGAGTCAATTAAACCTCTTTTCTTTATAAATTACCCGATTTCAGGTAGTTCTTTATAGCTGTGTGAGAATGGACAAGTACAAGGGACACACATTTGTATCATAGTGGACACTAAATGGAGACTGTGAGGAAGTTTCAATATACATGACCTAGTAAAGCGTGGTAGAGACATAATTTGAAATGCAACACATAAAGACTAGTTGATCCGTTTTCTGAAATTATGGCCTAATTTCAACAGCTTTGACCTAAAAGAATGTACTTTTTAATGCTAACATGCACATGCTGGAAATGCTGATGGTTTATTCATAGTTTGTTTAGTAACTAAATATGACACTTGGTAGGATTTCATTCATAGCATCTAAAAATAAAAATGCCAGAAAGTTTACCCATAGGATTATCAGACACAGCATTGTTTTAACTTTGAGAATTTAGGCTTTAAAGAAACCAAGCATAAAATCTGTATGAGCAAAATAAATATTTTATGGCTCCATTCAAGAAAGACCAATCTGAGGCTGATTACCTTCTCTATCATAAATATTTGCAACTCCCTAAGGACCTGGAGTTAGTCTGATATTAATGATTTCCTTAAGTGACCAGGGCTGTACTTTTCAGGCTGTGGGGACTCAGTGATTACTTTCTGACTTAATGAGTTTCCTAAATACGAGCACATTCTACCTCCAAGAGCATTATGATTTAGTGGTTGGGGTAATGGCCATGCATTAGATGTTTTATGCTTTAGAGGGTGGAAATGTCTAAACTATTATGTTCCAACTTTAGTAAAGACGAAAAGAATTTCCTGCCTAGTGGAAAGTATTTTTCCTCTGAAATAATTGATTCTCGCTGAAATTCTTATTCAAAAAAGTAGGAAGCAGAGAGTCAGTCATAGACTGGAATGGCTAAAAAGGGGCTGTTGGAAGCATGACTGATTTATAGAGCTTGGACTCAAGACGGAAGTTTAAGGACAAGACATTTTTTTCATGAGTTTTCCCAGTGAGAGGGTATTTACAGAGTACCTGAGTGTTATTGAGCTGATTGCATTTATAGGATGACCTGATATGCCAGGGAGTTGTTATATGGGGCACAGTATGACTCAGTGTATGAGACCTTTGGAAGTTTTCTCCTGGAAGCAGAAGGAAATTCCAAGGGAGCTGGTGCTTTTGCTCTGGCCTAGCAATATCTACATTGGGAGGTAGGATCCCAGCCTGTCCTGACCTGGAAGACTTCCACAGGGACAGCCTAGCCCCAGGAAAGCTCAGGGAAAGAGTCATAGGTCCAATCTGGGCCAGCTCACTTTTAAATCACACCAGGAGAATCTCTGGAGTTAAGTATCCTCCAGGTTCTAAGCACTCTAAACTCTAAAGATACATGTTGGAACAATCACATACTCTTTATTTCACAGGCATCTCTTGCAGTGTTTGCAATAATGGAGTTCCCCTTAGAACTCACTAGCCCAAGTTAAATTTTTATCTCTTTGACCTTCATTCACAGAAGTAGACCATTTGCACCTCTAGGGCAAAGGCCTTGAGAGCCTGGGGCTAGTGTATCTTTTATTGTTACCCAAGTACCTTCTGGGGCTTTATGAACATAAACATTCTTTAAAAAAAAATTTTGTTACAGTAATTTTAAAACATACAGAAAATATACCATGTACTCGCTATCCAGAGTCAACAACGATTAATATTCAGCTTACGTAGATCTGTGCCCTCTGTGAAAATGGAGTAGACATTGTAGATCTATACTCTATATGAATATTCGTATTTATATTGCTATTCCTGTCCATCTGTTTGCTCCATCATTTAAAGTCGCTTATAGATGTCATGACACTTTCTCCTGAATTCTTCAATAAGAAAAGAAGTGCTCTCTGATGTGATGACCATGGCTTTGTCATACCTACCCACAAAATCACCAGGAATTCCCTAACATCAGATATGCAGGACAAACTCAAATTTCCTCAAATGCTTGTTTTAACTCTTTTTTTCTAATCACTACTTAGTCAAAAGCATTTAACACATTTTTTTGTTGTATCACTTGTCTCTCTAATCAAGTACAGTTTCTGCCTCCTTTCTTCTCCCCAAGCTATTAATTTTTGAAGACATCAGCCAGATATTGTACAATGTCCTATTTCCTGTATTTATCTGGTTGTATTTTATGGAGAAAACCGGTGTTTCTGGTTGCATTTCATTAACAGAATGTCTAAGTAGTCCTACTATTCAGTGGTAATACTGGATTAATTTTACAGTCAGACCTTTCCGCTACAAATACATGTTTCCTCCTCTGAAAATATGAAGTGATCTGTGGAGAGATAATAAGAATTGTGTGAATATTTCGCTTCCCTACATTTTGTGAAAGATGTTACCATCACTAAGTTTCTTCCTTTGTTTGTTTAATTATAATTAGCAAAATGATTTCTAATTCTGTTCCTGTTACATTTTTTTAACTGAATATCTATTTTCATAGGCTTGTAAGTCCCACACATCCTGAGCTCCTTCTCAGCAGGAGCAATGTCACATCCATTGTTTTTAATTATTCCTATTGCCCTCAGCTAGATCCTGGCACCCAGATGCTTTCCAATTATTTGTTGCATAAATACGAAGTTGGAAAATCCAAAAATGCTGAACCATCCTTGACTGTCAATGAAACCATTTCCCAGGCTTCTCGGTTGCTAGGTGAAAAGAAGAAAAAGATCTCCATCTCCAGCTCCTGTAGGTTTTTCCTGTCTGAATATCTCTGAGATTCATCCCCCCCCAGCCTGCATTTACACAGCTGTTGCCACAGCCTGAGCACCAAGCACTCCGTGCCTGCATCAGAGCAGCTCCGTTAGTGTGTTCGTTCTTCCCACCGTGTCACCCTTTCCAATTTGTCTTGTAAAAATCATCTCTTTAATTCCCTTCCATTGTTTTAGTAGAGATCTTCCAGTCGATTACAATTATCTTTAGTATGAAATCTAACTGAATTTGATTGTCTCAACCTTTTATGTGTCTTGGTTACTTTTGTAATCTCTCACTAATTTTAAACCAAGACTTCCCAACGCAAAGAAAGAAATGTTTCATTTGCCGACGCTCCATTCTCAGCGTCTGTTCTCCTGGTTCCTTCCTGACTTTTCAGAACTAATCCAAAGACTTCCTGCAACGTTAACATGAGCTACTCCGGCAGTGCCAGCAATTTTCTATTTTGAAAGATGCTTGATCATATTGCTATGCTGGTTGATGTATTTATCGTGAATAGAGAAGAAGAAGTCATTTTAAACCAATCACAACAGGAGATACGAAGAAAACGTTTAGGTAGGTAGGTATTGGAAATAATTCATGGTTAATCTACAGATGGGAAAGCCTTTAGTTGAAAACATGATTCTGACAATTTGGAGGGAGAAAGGAACTTAAAGAATAGTACTATTGTGGAAGAAGTGAAGAGTTTGGCTGAAATTATGTAAATTGACATCTATTTTGATCAAATCCTCAAAATAATTGCTGGGCTTTCTATTTCTTTCTACCTGACTCCATGGACTTTTTTTTTTTTTCAGTCTTTAGAGAGTTGTGAAAAATAATTTTAAAATACATTCCTGCCCATTATAAGATTTGTCATATTTTTCACCATGACTTTCAGTGTTTTTACTACAAAATAATTTTGACTTTTTCTCCAAGATTTGACATTTACTTAATAGCTGATAGATTTCTCAGACAAGTAATTTGGGGAAATTTTTTTGAAGCAGAAACCTTGGGGTGCTTCAAATGAAATTCTGCCATTCTTTCCATAGACTTTACAAATAGTCTTTCTTCATCCCTGTGACAAGTCTGAATTCAATTCTACCTAATTTAAAGACTTGTAACAAGAGAAAAATAATGTTAAACATGATTTTTATTTACTTGAGAATGTCATCAAAGTATACTGGAAAATCGAAAGTCACATTTTCACAAAATGAAAACAGAATTGATTACATATATGAAAAATAATATTTAATGAAATTTGTATTTGTGTAGATCCTTCTGGACCTTGAAGAACATATTATAAAGTGTTAATTATTATACCCTAATTCATATTTGACTATATTCTGTTAAAACAGTTCAAAATATACACTTAAAATATACACTTTAAATAGCAAGGGCTCTCTGATGAAATAAGAAGTATCAACTAAGGGGAAAACTGAATTATAATAAAGAAAATGTAGGCATACAGAATTAACTGCATAGAAAGTCTTAAATCCTACAAGTTTTCCAATGGATACCATTGCATTTTATTCTAGGAAATATTTCATTGTCTATGCACATTTTAAGGACACCTAATTTTAAAGAAAACAAAGAAGAACATAAAGATGAACTGGCAGAAATATTTATTGTTTAATATTTTGAAGCCCAAATAATGACCTTGAAGAATTTATTGCTATTAATAATATTGAACAGGATGAAGATTCATTTGTGGGTTCCTATTAGGAATAGTAAAATATAGTGAATAAATTATGAAGCTCAAATTCATCCCTTAAAATCAGAAATTCATTTTATAAATAAACATTAACAGTAGAAAGGGGAACAACATAGAAGAGGCTGAAGATCATCTATTTTTGTGTGTTTGAGAAATCTGGACATTAAAAATACCCTGACACAAATAGGAGAAATGAATTAAATTCACAAAATATTATGATAATGTTCTTTAGCCACTAAAGAACATAAGCAATAATATTTCCAGCCATAGACATCCCAAATAAGAGCCTTTGGATCGGTGACAGCTGTGGCAGTCAGATAAGAAATGCTTTGTGAAACCATGGAAGAGTAATTTTCCTTAACATATTTATAGTTGCCCGGGCTGTTAAGGTGGGGGCATGGCTGTGGGTGGTGTGAAAAATCAATCCCAGCTTTCGGGGTGGGGGGAGAGAAACTTATTTTGTAAACATGACACATGGTAACAGTGATACTGTTACCCCACTTCATTTCCCACACTTTTTAGATATAAATCAGCCCAGTGACTAAATCTCCTTGGTGCCAAGAAGCGTTTTTTGGGAGATGTCAAATGTTGTAAGACAGCTGTAAAGCTGCTAAGAGTCATTCAATTCTAGCAGATTCTAAGGACATTTGTGTTGACAGAATAATTTTCACAGTGTGAGGCCAGACCTGGTCAGCATCTCATGGAGATCTAATAACCTTCTGGCCTAATGCGAATGCCTATTTTATCTCCGTAAAGAAGCCAAGGAGAGTTATTTGAAACAAGGACTGAGACACACTGTCTCCTCTTCCTGAAATTTCCATTGGGCATTGAGCCAAGATGTGGGTTCAGTTACAGAGCACTGCCCACTTAGAATGGAAAAAATACACACACACACACACGCACACACACACACGTAACTAATGATTAGCAAATCATTGGTGCATCTTTAATTTCTTTCCCCTCCACAAGAACTCTAAGTCCAATTACAAGAGCAGGAAGAGGCGGAATGAACAGAAACGTTTTTTTTTTTTTTTTTTTTTTTTTTTTTTTTTTTTTTGACATGGAGTCTTACTCTGTCACCAGGCTGGAATGCTGTGGCATGATCTCGGCTCACTGCAGCCTCCGCCTTCCAGGTTCAAGTGATTCTCCTGCTTCAGCCTCCGAAGCAGCTGGGACCACAGGTGCACACCACCACACCCAGCTAATATTTGTGTTTTTAGTAGAGATGGGTTTTCACCGTGTTGGCCAGGATGGTCTTGATCTACTGACCTCGTGATCTGCCCGCCTCGGCCTCCCACAGTGCTGGGATTACAGGTGTGAGCCACTGCGCTGGCCAAGAAACATCTTTTTATTCCTTTCTATAAGGAGAGGCTACAAAATCATAGGGGAAAAAATGTTATGAAAACATACATGTATAATCTCCTAAAAATACCCTAGATGCCCCTTTAATCTGAATACTTCAACTGTGAAAATAATATGCTTTAAAAACTGTAAAACGCGTCTTTGAAGAATTATACTTTGAAAGTAGATTAGTTATAACACTGAGGTTATTATCCCCACAGCAGCCCCAAGAGGATTAGCTTCCTTTCTCACAGAAGAAAATTCTGTGTAGTACAACTTGCAGAAAGAACTGAGCCTCCTCTTGAAATAGCCACATCGTGTTCCAAAAATAAGAAGTTTCTGACTACGGGGATCCTGGGGTCAAAAATCTAGACACCAGGGATCATGGTCACATGGCACCTTCTCCTTTGAGAGAAGCTGGTGACTTTGATGCTGCTGCAAGCATAAGCAATAATATGGTTTTGTCTGAAGAGCTGCCCCAGAGACACTGCAGGTCGGACATAATGAGTTGTGTGAGTGGGTCAGTAGAAATGGAAAGAAGACAAAAGACAGTGAAGGGAAAGCCCGTGGATTCTGGAACTCACAGGATCAAATACTCTCTAGAAAGATGGGAAAACCTATAGCTATCATTGTGAAGCCACAATATTTTCTTTTTTTCTTTTTTTTTTTTTCTTTTTTTTTTTGAGATGGAGTTTCACTCTTGTTACCCAGGCTGGAGTGCAATGGCGCGATCTCGGCTCACCGCAACCTCCACCTCCTGGGTTCAGGCAATTCTGCCTCAGCCTCCTGGGTAGCTGGGATTACAGGCACGCGGCACCATGCCCAGCTAATTTTTTTTGTATTTTTAGTAGAGACAAGGTTTCACCATGTTGACCAGGATGGTCTCGATCTCTTGACCTCGTGATCCACCCGCCTCGGCCTTCCAAAGTGCTGGGATTACAGGCTTGAGCCACCCCGCCTGGCCGCAAATAATATTTTCTTTTCACTAATTCCTTTTATTTTTTTGAGACAGGATCTCCCTCTGTCCTTCAGGCTGGAGCACATGGCTTCCTGCCACCTTGACCCCCTGGGCTCAGGCCCTCCTCCCATCTAAGCCTCCCATGTAGCTGGGATCACATGTGTACGCCATGTGATCCTATGCTCAGCCAAGTTTTTGTAGAGATGGAGTTTCACCGTGATCACCATGTTGCTCAGGCTGGTCTTGAACTCCTGGACTCAGGCAATCCACCTGCTTCAGCCTCCCAAAGTTTGGAGATTACAGGCATGAGGGACTGTTAAAACCCTAAGTTCCTAAAGACTTAGAAGTCTTCCTTTATCATTTATTTTTTCCCCACTGTATATAGACATAATGCTTGGGATGTAAGTTAAGTAAAAATAAACTCAGTAAGGCTCAGCCTCCCTTGCCTGAGGCATCTGCTGTCTTTGCTGGGCTCACAGGGCAGCTGTCACTCGCTGTTCTATGCTGATTCATTTACCTGTGTCCCTCTCATCTCTCTTAAGAGCACATATCACTCTTGAGCAAAAGAACTTTGTCTGATTTAACTCGTCTCCTTCCAAGTACAACAGATCCTTAAGGAGGACCAAATTTGGTGGGAGAAGCTGGGTCCACAAAAGCACAACCAGCATAAGCCGAAACTGTCAGAGAAAAGCCCTTCATCTTCTCCTTTTCAGAAATTAGTAGCTATTTATAGAGAACCTTTAACGACAATTATAGAGAGAACGTGAATCCACGACAGAAAGTGGAAGTGGCAAACAGAATGGATTCCACGATTAGAAAGAGGCACATTTTAATTTTTTATTATAGTTTTATTCTTTTGTCTCAAAATAAATTGTGTATTTATTTTGGGTAGCAGGATATCAACCTAACTACAATTATGCATATTTGCAAATAAAATGTTGTTTCTTTATATTCTGTAACGGCTCCTAATCTTCCCTCCAGTATCATCCGACTAGACAGTAGAAGAAAAGCCTACTTTTCCTGGTACGTTGTGATGGTTAATTTTAAGATTCAACATGATAGGGTTATGGGATGTCCAGATAACTGGAAAACACCATTTCTGGGTGTGTCTTTGAGGGCATTTCTGGAAGAGATGAGCGTTCCAACTGAGAGATTGAGTGAAGAAGACCCACCTTCGTCAACATGGGTGGGTGTCAGTCATTTATCGAGGGCCCGGAGAGAATGGAAAAGGAAGAGCAAATTCTCTCTCTCTTCTGGAGCTGGGACAACTCACCTTCCTGCCCTGAGACACGGCTGCTCCCAGCCCTCTTAGTCTAGCCTTTAGACTCAGACTAAATTACACTCTCCTGATTTCCAGGTCGGAGACAGCATGTTGTGGGATTTCTCAGCCTCCATCATTGCATGAGGTAATTCCCGTCATAAATCTCTCTTATACACCTCTCTCTATATCCTACTGGTTCTCTTTCTCTGGAGAACTCTGACTAACATCTTCTAGCGTCTATTTATTTATTTACTGAGACGAAGTCTCCCTCTTTCACTCAGGCTGGAGTGCAGTGGCACAATATTGGCTCACTGCAACCTCCACCTCCTGGGTTCAAGTAATTCTCCTGTCTCAGCCTCCTGAGTGGCTGGAATGACAGGCACCCACCACCATGCCTGGCTAATTTTTGTATTTTTAGTAGAGACGGGGTTTCACCATGTTGGCCAGGCTGGTCTCAAACTCGACCTCAGGTGATTCACCTGCCTCGGCCTCCCAAAGTGCTGGGATTAAAGGTGTGAGCCACCGTGCCTGGCCTGTTTTAACCTGTTTTTATCTGTATTATTTCATCAAGAATATTGTACAACCCCAGAGCATATATCCACATGATACTTTTGTGACAATTATTATAATCTGATCAGATTCCCCTATGTAGACCTAAGGGATAAGATACAACTAGCATTCTGCAGCATGAAAAAAAGAAGGAAAAAGGGTTCAGGGTCCTTGCACTTTAATACAGAACCAAGTTAAACAACAAGGTCTTGTTTTCTCTGATATTCTTTCCTACTCTTGAAGATTCAAGATTCAAATAGCATCACTTTTGCAGTGTTCCAGCAACACGTTTCTCCCTGTCCATGGGCAGAAATGATTACTCTCACGTTTGTGCTGCTTCTGGGCCTGAATATACTTCACTTCTAAACATGTACTGCACAATTGTTACTAGAGAATTGTTTAAGACTTTCTCCAAATGGACTATAAATAACTTCAGGACAGCAGTTCACCAATGCTCAATATGATGTCTATCTTTTCATGTTGTTTATTTGCCTTGTAAAGACGAAATGAAGTAGCTTATGTGTGTGTATATATATACACACATGCAGCATATATGTGTGTATTTATACATATATACATCAAGAAACATAAATAAAAGAAATATGGCTAAAAAAGAGAGAAGAAAAATAAATGTAATGGTAAATTAACACATGAATTTGAAGGCTATAAAGGAAGACCACTTCAGGAAGAAAGAAAAGAATGTGCCAAGCCAAAGATGCTTGAGATGAAAGTTCAAGTTCCTGCAAGGAGCACAGATTTCAATGTGACACTAATATGAGGAGAAGGAGGGCGCGTGGGAAAGGAAGGGACCACAGAGGGGAGATGAATCCCACAACGTTGCTTCACCTTACAGGTGACAAAGCTTTATCTGTTTACACATTTTCTAGCCTAAATTGCTCTAGAAAATAATTCTGGCAACTTAATTTTCTGTCCTAAAAGGATTCAGCAGCGATTTCAGTAGGTCTGTTGGATGCGCCCCCCGCAGTACCAGCACATGCAGAGTTGATAGCGCAGAAAGTGAATCTAGACACCGAAAGGCAACCAAAGATGCTAGGTGTGAATTTGCCAGAACCAATTTTGAAAAATACGTAAGACACAAAACGCAAAAAAAAAAAAAAAGTGAATATAGACACCAGAAGGCAACCAAAGATACTAGCTGTGACTTTACCAGAACCAATATTGAAAAATACATGAAAAGACACAAAACATAAAAAATTAAAAATAGTCCATTTTTAATTAGGGAATCCTGGGCAGACGTGGGCACTGGAAGGAAAAATGATGGCACATATGTTCTTCTTACCTTGGTGAAACCAGGCCAGACGATGCAGGAAAACCTGCAGATGGCAGCTGGGCGTGGGTCCGAGGGGTCTCCACCATCCAGGAAGACTTCCAGCTCCGATTGATCTAATTCTGCGCATATTGACAGATTTGTTTAAGGAAACACAACGATACAGGAAAGATGCTGGCGAACTTGCCAGTCAACAAATTATGTCAATTTCTACGCCAAGTTATCTGGCCAACGCTCTTTAAAAATAAGGCCCAGAATTATTATTAAGTGATAATTAAAAGAAAAACAGATGCTCAATGCTGGCTTGATTTACCCGGGTATGGTAAATTTTGAAAGCTTTGCATGTCGTAAATGTGTATTTTCTATTAATAGTGAGCTGACCCAGACTAATGTACATGATTCAATTGACTAAAAATGCTAACATATGCCTGATCAATTTCCAATTTTTCTTGCCATAAATGTAATCATTATTCATCATGAGTTATATAACAAAAACATTAAAACCTTTTAAATTTTGATTAGTATAAATTTGTGTTCTGCAAGAAAACTGAGTTGAGCTACGTCCCAACAGAGGAAGAAAAAGAATATATCTAGCCTTAAGAATGGCCTCTCTGAAAAGTTTAAACCTGATTGAAATAATTGTACAGAATTTTTTAAAATATAAAACTAATGCCAATCTGCGTAACAAATCTTCTCATAAACAAACATGGCTTGTATATTTTTGATAAGCCCAGAGAACAATGTGAAAGCCGTCAAATCAAGCCATCCTCTTTGGAAATACGTGAGGTGTACAATACTTATCACAGCCTATGCACCATTTTGCTATTTGTCCCTTTCCTGTAGTTGCTCAATACCATGATGCCTCTGTTCCTTAAGTTATTTGAACTCCGTTTGAAAGCCAAGTTTGCTCTAGCCATGAGGCCAACTCTCAGGAGGGGATAAAAAGAACAGAGAGCTCTAATTTCTTTCCTTTAATTCCCAGAGCATGATAGTAACTCCACAGCCAACATCGCAGAGTGAAATGAAATGTTACTTTTTGTTCTGGTGGGCACTTGAACACAATTATGGAAAATCTCTGCTGTGTGGGGAAAAGTTGGAAGGCTGTGACCTGGTTTGTCCTAAAAATTTCCCGTTTCTAACATTTACATTGTGCTTTACAAATGAAAGCTTATTTTATGAAAAACAGTGCAGCTCTACTTGGGCTCGTGAAAGGGCTGCACAGTTCACAGTGGCCAAAGAAATGTTGATGCAGAAATCAGAGCCCCGGGGTTATTTGCCTGAATGGATCTGGAGAAACACAGAACTGCTTTTATGAAAGTCTTTCTGGAGATCAGACTGCTGTGACTAGGATGTGAAAATTGAGGGGTTTGCTTTCTAATATTTCCCTTTGCACACTCCCTTCTGGGTTTTGACAATTAATTGGCCTGCTTGGGGCTAAATGCAGCCAGCTCCACAATAATTGCTAGAAACCTATCTTGGAGTCAGAATAACTCCTAGGGAATTTCACCTTTCAGTCCGTGGGAGACTCCAGGACAAACACTTAATCTCTGTCTGCCGTATTCTTCCTCGTGACCTTCACGAAATGACTAAAGGATCCACCAGTAGGAAGCTGCTTTCTCAAAGCTCATGTGTGAAAAGTTGTTGGCAGTCTGAAAGGTACGTTATTAAATATTAGATTGGCAGAATCTTTTTAGAGCTGCAGTATTGAGTATTACCGACTTCCACCTTGTTTATCCAGGACTAAAATGATCTGTGTGGATTAAGGCAATAATTCAATCTGAATGTTTGCTTTGTATTCGAAAAACAAATGAAATGTTGGACAGTTGTCAGATGTTAGCTTGATCTCTGCTGTAACTCTTTGCTAAGATTACAAGGATTATATCGAGCACTTGAGTAAGATTTGGGTAGTGACAGATACCAGGTTACCATGATCTGGTTTCAGCATCAATCAAGGAGGTATTAAATAATCAGATAACGTCTCCAGGTTCTTAAAACATAAATCCCTTTATGCTAATGCACACATGCTACTAATCATTAGGCAATCACAGGAACTACACACAAAAAACAGTGTATGTATTTCCATTCACAGATTCTGTACCCAGTATAAATGAAGAATTAAGGTACTCTGTTCTGATTTAACCGCATGCCACATAGCTTTAGGCAACAAGCAGTGTCTGTGGGTTACAGTGCCTCTTCTGGCTCGGGAGGTTCAATGCTGATCTCCATGCTTGCTTATGCTGATTCCTTCAAAGATTTTCCCTATCTTTGGACCAACTTTCAAAAATGGAAATGCATTATTTTAGAATCATGGCGTTTTAGATCTCAATTAGACCTTCAAAGTGGTTTAATCTGATCCATTCTTACCTCCAATCTATAGATAAGGAACTCGAGGCTATCGGAAATCATTCCTTTGTAGTAGAACTCAGAATTTCTGATTCACAGCTAAATTCTATTTTTATTATGCCAAATTTATCTTTATCTTGTCTTCCTGCTCTCTAAACTATTATTGTTTATGATGCGAAAAGCACTTAGGATTTTTTCATCTACTCCTAGAACACTGCTTTCTAACTTCATGTGATATAAAAAGTGCCTTTACAAACATGTTCCTTGAGCAGCCAGATTCCAAGTATACCAGAAAGTCTACCTGTTCACTTCAGTGTGTGCCTGTTTGGTGACAATGATTGATTGACTCTGCCTCCCCTGCCTTCTGCCATCCCATCTCTCTCCTACATATGGTGACAACATTTCTTTGAACAGATGGTTTCTTCCTACTCACCATCCACTTTCCTCTGCAATTTGGTTTCCATCTTCCCCAAATTGACTGAAACCTGTGATCTTTTCTAGATCAAAGACAACAACACTTCTCCTGCCATCTGTACACTGTCCTAGACTGAATTTAATGACCCTCTTCCCTCCTCAAAGTTAGTCTTACTCTTTGCGATTCCTCCTTTAACTCCCTCTGTGTCTGTAGGTGTTTCCTAAGATTAGATCCTTGATCTCAAGTTTGTTGGTAAAAATTGAGGAACTTGACAACAATTTGAAGCGCTGAGAGGTCTCACTGTAATCTATAATAGATTCGAAAGGAATGACTTTACACTTCTGAGGGAAAAAATAGGTCAAATGACCATGTGGCTTTCATTGCCTTTCCTGCACATTTTTAGGCTGGTATAGCCACTCTTTCTGAAGCCATCAGAATTGCATGATAGAAGTATGCTTTCTCCTCCCGATTATTCGCCTGTTCTATTCAATAAGCCCTTTAATATTGGATTGTTTGTAAATCTCCCACCTTAAAAATTCTGTTCACACCAAATCCTGGTCTTGCCAATGCCTCATTTCTCTGCTTCCTTTCAGAAGAAAATGGGTGAAAATTGTTGTCCGTGTCTCCTGTCTGCTGTCTCTTCTTAGCCCATTCCATTCAGCTTCTGCCCTCTCTGCCCCATGGAAAGGACTCATGTCATCGTCACCAGTGACTTCCATGTCGCCAAATCCAGTGCTCTTTTCTCTGTCCTGTTTTCAACTGCCCTCCAGTATTCAATGCAGCATGTTCTGTTTTTCTTTTGAAAATATCTTCTCCTCTTGCATTTTCTGACAGAATCCTCTCCCAGGGCAAACTTTCAGGCCGTCTTTCTTGTCTTCTGTTCCTAAGCCTAACTAAGCCTAAGTATCCCACCCATAACTGGGACTTTTAATGCCCAGATGTTCCCTTAGCCTGTGATTCCTTAGCCTTCCTTCTCTGCTGATATTCCAGTGACGCCTCTGTTTGGTCTGAATTCACCTGACCACCCATCTGCCATGGCCAACTTTTTCCTGGCTTTTCACCATCTCCGTAAATGGCACCACTGTCCACCCGGAAGCCCAGTCCCAAATTCTAGGAGCATCACCGGGTATTTTCCTTTTCTCTCCGCCTACTCCCAATCCATCGGCAAGCCCTTTGCGTTCTGCATCTGAAATGCATCCAGAATCGAACACTCCTCCCTCCGTTACTATCACATGTCTCGTCCAGGTCACTGTCCTCTCGTTTGCGTTAATGCGTCAGTGTCACAGTGGTCTCCAGGCTTCCGTTTCAGCTTTACCTCCTTCAGGGCATCCTCCACACAACAAATGTGCAAAGCAGATTGTCATGGACAGATTAATAGCTTTTAATACTGTTCCCATACAAGTAAATAAGAATCCATATTCTCTGCCAGCGCGGCATGCCCCACGGAATCCAGGCGTTGCCCCTTTTCCGACGACATCTTTCATTGTCTGGCTTATTTCCTACTTTTCAGGCACAGCGGGCTCCTTTCTGCTCTTCACGGATGACTAAGCACTGCTATCCCAGCAACTGCCCTTTCCTTTTTCTTCCTTTTTTTTGAGACTGAGTCTCACTCTGTCACCCAGGCTGGAGTGCAGTGGTGTAATCTCGGCTCAGTTCAACTCTGCCTCCTGGATTCAAGTGATTCTCCTGCCTCAGCCTCCTAGGTAGCTGGGATTACAGGCACACACCACCACGCCTGGCTGCTTTTTGTATTTTTAGCAGAGATGAGGTTTCATCATATTGGCCGGGTTGGTCTTGAACTCATGACCTCCTGATCCACCCAACTCAGCCTCCCAAAGTGCTGGGATTACAGGCGTGAGCCGCCGCGTCCGGCTGCATCTGAGCTTTCGCTGCAGCTAACCTTTGCTTAACTTGCACCTTCTGTCATTTGCGGCACAGCCCAAATGTGATGCAAAGTCTTATTCATTTGTTTTGCTTATTTTCAAAACCCTTCACAAGAATGTAAGCCATGAAAGCGGGTAGCTTGAGTATCAGGTGTTTTCTTTTTTGTTTTTCATTGTTTCTGCACTGCCTGAAAGAATGTCTAGCACGCAGCAAACGATGGTAAGTGTGTGTTTTGTAAGTCACATGTGAATCTCATGTGCAGCAGGGCCTCGAGTAACATTTCATTCCATGTTGTGTTATAAAATTGAGGAGAAAAAAATGAATTCCCGTTGGAGACCCTGTCTGTGTGGGTGTGGGTGTTCTCATGTCTGTGTGGGTTTTCTCTGGGGTGCGCTCCGGGGTCCTCCTGCACCCCAAAGCTGTACCTGTGAGGTGACCTGAGCATTTCCATGACCCCAGCGTGAGTTGAGTGAGTGTGAGGCGGTTACAGACAAGTGTGGGTGACTGTGAGTGTGGGTGTGAGTGTGAGTGGATGATTGTGAGGTGGGTGTGGACAAGGGTGGGCGAGTGTGAGTGTGAGTGTGAGTGGGTGATTGTGAGGTGGCTGTAGACAAGGGTGGGTGAGTGGAGTGCAGATGAGTGTGGGTGTATGTGAGTGAATATGGGTGAGTGTGAGTAGGTTAGTGAGGTGGGTGAGTGTGTCAGTGAGTGTGGATGAGTGTGAGTGTGGTTAAGTGGGTGAGCAAGTATGTGTGGATGTGTGTGTCAGTGTGAGTTTGAGTGTGTGTGTTTGAGTGTGTGTGAGTTTGAATGTGTGTGTGTGAGTGTGGGTGTATGTGAGTGTGCATGTGAATCACCCTGCAGTGGGAGGGTGTCCTGGCCAGGCTGGCACCTGCTGGGCACACTGAGCTACAGGGATGGGCTCTGGCAGCTCTAGACCCTGGACTAGAATTTTAAAATCCTTTGCAAACACTTATTTCTTGATTTTACCCACCATCACTAAGGCTGCCATCACTTACTGATTCACTAAAACTTGGGGAAATAATTCTCTCTCTCTTTTTTTTTAACTCTATCTTAATTGCACATCCAGCTCACATGTATTTCAACGTTTAATATTAAAATCGCTTTAGTTTTTATTCAGAAGTTTGGTGATGTTTTGTGCCTAGAGGATGTGCCCTAGGAATGCAGGGAAGGGAATCACACACTGGGTCTCTGGGGGCACAGAGTAGGGAGAGCACCAGGACAAATAGCTAACACATGCAGGGCTTAATACCTAGGTGATGGGTTGATGGGCGCAGCAAACCACCATGGCACGTGTTTACCTACGTAACAAACCTGCACGTTCTGCACATATATCCCAGAGCTTAAAATTAAATTCAATTTTTTTTTAAAAAAAGAAAAAGAAATATGCCCTAGGAATTTAACTCTTCTTTGTATAAGCCTAAGAAAACCAATTATAACAATTGGTTTTATTACAGCCGTTTCGCTTCATGTCACGATTTCCAGGAACCTACGGCTGAGATGAAGTGAGGACCTGGTATCTAGAGGATTTGAACGTGTGGTTACTGAGAGCTGCTGTGTACGAGGCACTGGATGAGATTCCATGGGGAGGGCAAAAGTGAAACCAGAAAGAATTCTGTCCTCCAGCTATTTATGATGTAATATAGAAAATAAGACACACATAAATTAAGTATAAAGTCGTTTTTGTTTATTGTAGTAGAAGTAGTATAAATAAAACATTAACAGAAGGAATTTGAGAAAGCTTTTAACAGAGTGCAAGACAAAAATTCCGTGTCACAAAATAACATGAAAGGAGGTGGGATGGTGGAAATGAGTGTGGAACATTTTAAAAAACTGTGAATAATCAAATTTTAGAAGCATGTAAGTAGGAAGAGGGAGCCAAAAACTGAAAAACAAGCTGGATGTAGATTTGAGAAGATAATAAGTTAGTTTAAAGAATTTAGAATTTTATTTAGGAGAAATCAGAGTTTGTAGAAGTGATCTGGGCAGGCGATTATGCAATTGTGGAAATGCTATGAACTTTTTCATGTGCTCATACACGTTTCTAGACAAGAATCACATTGTTGCATTTCATCAACGCTTAGCAGGCATTTTATCCTTCGGATTTCTAAGTGATCTCATAATTACCTGTCAGTTTGGACTCTTGGCTTTATAGCTGCTATTCAATAAGTCATTCTAAATAGTCAAAACACATCATACTTTTTTTTTTTTACTGTTTTCCAGTAATACATACACAATTTTTACTGTGTATAAAAATACATACACAATAAACAAATATGACTTTTTACTTAATTTGTTATGCCTCATTTTCTCTATTACATTAAAAATAGCCAGAGGATAGAATTCTTTCCTTATTTATTTTTGCCTTTCCTGTCAAATCTCATCCAGTTCTTTGTTTAGAGTAACTCTTGGTAACCACACATCCAAGTATGTCCTCTGTCCGTACAGTAAGTCCTCACTTAACGTACTAGATAGGTTCTGACGCACATGTCAAAAAAGCGTGCTAGTACAGAAGGACATACAGTTTTTACGAATTATCCTATGATCTCAGTTCACCAATTCCTTCTTCAAAGGCACTTTCCAATACCAGATCCTCAGGTATATGTGTGTGTGCTTCAGTATGCTTTTATTCCAATGAGATACTACTATCTTCATTGCTGTGCACTGGGGTGTGTGTGTGTGTGTGTGTGTGTGTGTGTGTGTGTGGTTTTTGTTTCATTTATTATATTTTCATTTATATATATATATATATATAAATGAGACCTCTCTATGTCCACATTTATAGTTTTATCACCTTTTAAGCAGTTACATGTTTTTATCTGTATGAATAGACTCTTCGTTTAAATAACAATTCCATAAATATCTTTATATATATGTCTATTACAGAATCAATTTCTATAAGTGGGATTGCTAAGTCAAAGAGTATGAGTCCTTCAAAATTCTCCGGAAAGATTCGAGGGCAATACTGTGTCTCACAATAGAGTATGAACACCTGGTTAACCACGTTTCCTTACCTAGTAGTGTATATAACTTTTTTGACAATCTGATCAATAAAAATGATGTCTCTGTCTTATTTTATTGAAAGTAGATATGATTTTAAAGCATTTTCAGTAGTCGTTTATCAATGAATTGCTTGTCCATATTCTTTACCATTTATATAATTGGTTTATATTGATTTCTATCGTTTTACGTATCTAAAATGTGCTCACATGTCAAGAAATTCATAGCCTCAGAAGAAATCTGTAATTTCCTTATACATTACTGAAAATGACTTATAAAGAAATAGAAATCTTAATAGGCCAGGAATCATGAAAGATAATGATTTAATCAAATAAATAATCAAACCTACCTAAAAATTACTGAATCTATATAATTTTACAGAAAGATTTATATTATTTCTAAAGTGACAACCAATTTTTACATGTTAAAAATAATTTCAGAAGATGGAAAAGGAGGAAGGACACTCCAGCTGTATTCAGGCTCGTACAGACTTGTTATCCAAGCCGGGAATTTCAGATTCTAGTCATGACTCAGTAGCTAGTACTATATTTGTCGCTCCACTATAAACAATTGTAATGCTGGGGGAAAATATGAAGCAACTCTTCCAAGCATTGGACAACAGGTAGTGTAGGATTTGTGCTGAGTAAGGGGAAGCACAAGAGCCCAGTGCTTCCCCAAGCTTTTGGCGAGTAGTCACCTTCTCCACCGCAGTGTGTGAGGAGCGCGGTGGTTTTGCTGAGCAGCGTAAGCACGAACTGGAATTCAGAGACAGGAATGACTGGAGTCTATCAGGACTCAGAGAGGAGGCAGGTGCAGACAGAGGAGTCTTAGATGTCTGAGAGGGGTTTCACGCCGGTTCTTGTCTGATAACTACGTTATTAATCTCAGGTAAATCTCTATGAGGCCAGCAAAGAGGACTGCATGGGACCCAGATTTGAATGAGGACACCACAGTGCTAGGAGATGAGACATCCTATCCAGTCAGAGGGGAGAAACCTCACTGACACCCTTGGCCGTTCAGTTGAGGCCTCAGAAACGTCACAGTTTAAGAGAAAGAGCTACGTACAGCCCAGAGTAAGGCTGCAAGCTTATGCTATGATTTAGGACAAAAGAGGACCAGCTTTAAGAAATAAGTAAGCTAAGCCCAACAGTATTAAGATGACCTACCTAAGGTCCTCTTAATACTTAAGTACTTAACTGCCTAAGAGAGAAACCTTAATGCTCTTTAAAGAAGACAACATTAGCCAGATTCTTTGCAACGTCATCTAAAATGTCTAATGCACAGACTCAAAGATAATTAGATCATTGAAAAAGAGAACAATGTGCCCACTGTCTTGGTTCATTTTGCATCACTCTAAAGGAACACCTGGGGCTGGCTGATTTAAGACAAAAAGAGATTCGTCTGGCTCACAGTTCTGCAGGGTATACGAGAAGCAAGGCACGAGTATTTGCTTTCAGTGAGGATCTCAGGAAGCTTCCAGTGATGGAGGAAGGGGAATAGGGAGCAGACATTTCACAAGGCAGGAGAGGGAGCAAGAGACAGATAGGAGGGGCCGTCAGGTTCCTTTAAACAGCCAGCTCTAGTGTGATGCAAAAACTCACTTACGACTGCGGGGCTGGCACAGAGCCATTCAGGGTCCACTTCTACCACCCAACGCCTCCTCCTAGGTCCCGCCTCCAACACTGGGAATCACATTTTAACATGAGATTGGGAGAGGACAAACCTCCAAACCATATCACCCATTATCAGAAGAAAAAAGTAAGTGGTAAAAACAGATTTTTACCTAGATATTAGAATTAGCAGCCAGTGATTTTAAAATCACTGTAAGAACGTTCAAGAATGTAAAAAGAAAAGGCAACATAACAAGTGAATAGATGAGAAATCTCAGCATAGTAATTAAACCTGTTGTAAAATATCAAAAGAATGCCTTGAACTTGATGAAGAACATTCTTTCCATTGAGCCTTCTTATGCCTCATTCTTTCCACTGTACCTTCTTATTCTATCGGTACGTTTCATTTATTGCATGTCGTAAGTTGCAGCCATTTCTGACTTTTATTTTTTCTTGCTATTCTTCAACTCTTACCCTTAGAAATGGACTAGAGCTTATTTGCAGAACGACATACACTTAAGTTTAATACTGCTCCCAATTTACCATCTTACTTTCAACTTTAGTTTGCATTAGTATCAACTGTCTTCTGATGGTTTTCTAACAATTTATACTTAGGCTAGATTCTAAAATGACAAACATCTGTAGAAATTGATAGAGAATGAATATGAATGTAAATGTCTATATAAACATTATTAGTCACAATGTGCTGTGCTACATACCTATGCATCAGAATGCCTAAAGGAAAAGACTGAGAATACCAAGTGTTAGCAAGTACATGGAGCATATATAACTGTCACACATTTCTGGTGAGAGTGCAGATTGATAGAGGAGAGTGTAAATTGATATAAACCCTTTAAGGAAGCATTTGGTAGTATCTATTAAAGCCAAACACAGTTTTTTTTTTTTAAGTGCACTCTCTAAAATAAACAGCCATCAGAATTTTATAGCAGAATGGAGATTATATAAGAAAGGACAATGAAATTAAAGATAAAATATTAGAAATTTCCCAATCCAAAGAAGAGAATCTGATACCTCCCCAAAAAACAACAACAACATAAAGTGCAGTCACCTGAAGGACATCAAGCAGTCTAACATATATAACATTTGCTGAGCCAGCACCAATGATCAGAAAACTAATTGTAAAAGATGATCTAATTATCAACGCAGATCCAAAAATTGCAGCAAACCCAGGGCAAGATAAATGTAAAGATAGCCATATCTAGGCACAGCATAACCACATTTGTGAAAATTAAAGGTAAGCAAAATAGCTTAAAAGCAGCCAGAAGTCAAGATACGTTATAGACAGGGGAACAATGGTTTCAATGAGTACTGACTTCTAATCAAAAACAACGAAGTCCGGAAGACAATGAAATGGCATTACTAAAGTGTTTAAGGAAAGAACTACAAGCCAGAATTTCTATCTTCTATACGAACAGTATTATTTTTTAAGAAAAAATATTCTTTGAAATGTGAATAAAATAGTCAGATAAACACAATCTGAGAGAATCCATTGCTAGTATACCAGCACTAAGAGAAATATAAAAAGTATTCTTTAGAACGAAGGAAAATGATATTAAACAAAAATTTGGAAGTAATGACAGATACCTGCAATGATAAATGATACGGTTAGGCGTTTTGTCCCCACCCAAATCTCATCTTGAATTATAATCTCCATAATTCTCATGTGTCAAGGAGAGACCAGATGGAGGTAATTGAATCATGAGGTAGTTTCCCCCATGATGTTTTCATGACAGTAAGTGAGTTCACATGAGATCTGATGGTTTTATAACAAGATCTTTCACCTTTGCTAGGCACTTCTTTCTCCTGGTGCCCTGTGAAGAGATACCGTCCTTCATGACTGTAAGTTTCCTGAGACCTCCCAGGTCTTGTAGAGCTGTCAGTCAATTAAACTTCTTTTTTTAAATAAATTTCCCAGTCTTGGATATTTCTTCATAGCAGTGTGAGAATGGACTAATAAAATAAATAAGTGGATAAATACAAAAGATGTAAGGAATATTTGTATGCATATTTGGGGGCTCACTTCTGAGGTTTCCTCTATTTTTGTTCCTCAGATTTCAATAACCTTGCTACCTACCTTTGCTTCCATGGCTTGGAGAAACTCTTGATGTCTACTGGGGCTATTTCCCCAGGCAGGGAATTGAGAACTGCTTTGAGGAAATAAACCGAGGCTATTCTGTGATGCTCTCTGTGTTGGTTGCTGCCCATCATATTCAAATAGTTATTTTCTTACTATTTTGTCAATATTTTGCTACTATTGTCAGCAAGAGGTAGAGTGTTTTAAAAGCTACTCCATCATGGCTGAAACAGTAAGTCAGCCAAGCATTCTTTAAGGAGAAAATTCAAAGCTGAGGAACTTAACTCTGGATTTCAAGACTTATTATAAAGTTATAGCAATGAAGACCATCTGGCTTGGTGCAAGGAAGAAAAATGCACAAATAGAATAGAGGAGAATCAAGAATAGACAAGTGTAGATGGCTATATTTAAAGACGGCACTTCAAATCAAAGGAAAAAGGACACTCCTTTCAAAAACTGGCACAGAGGCTATTGGAAATACATATTTTGAAAAAAGTCTCTACACCTACCTCATATGATACACAAAAAGTCAATTTCAGATGAATCATAGATCTAAATGTAAATTATAGAATGATAAAGCTTCTAGAAGTTAACATAAGAAAATATCTTAATGATCTTAGTCCAGGCAAAGACTGCTTAAGCAGAACATAAAGAGCACCAAGGAAAAGAAAAAATATTTTAAAATTAAACTTCATTAAAACGACAGACCTCTGTTTAGCAAGCAAGGCCAGTAAGAGAGTGAAAAGGCAGGCTATAGAGTGAAAATTATGTGTGTGTGTAGAGGGAGCAGTGTTCCTTTTTGTTTTTTTGGGGGGAGTTGCACACAGTAAGGATAGAATGGCATTAAATATCTATCAGAATGGTAAAAGTTAAAAAGAACCACAATACCAATTGTTGGCAAGTTATGTAGTAACCGGAACTCTCAGACATTTTTTCGGTAGGAGGGTAAGTTGGTAACACCACTTTGAGGTACAGTGTAGTAGAATTTATTAAAATTGACATTAGCAAAACATCAAAAACTCATCAATTCCACTTCTCATATGTTCCTAACAAAAGTTTATTTATGTTTATTAAAGGACATATACAAGAATGTTTACATTAGCATTATTTGTGATAGCCAACAATGTAAACAATACAAATGTACTTAAATAGCATAATAGATACACAAATTGACAGTCATGAAAAGGAATATCATACAATAGTGCAAAATGAACAAAATAAAGCTATGCACTATAACATGGATGAGTCTCATAAACATGATATCAAGCAGAAAGTGACAGATACAATAAAGTAGATATAGCATTTATTCATATTAAATGTATGTAAAGATTTTAAAAGGCAAACATAATCAGTGATGTTAGAAGTCAGGATAGTGATTATTTTGGGAAAAGATCAGAGACTGGGAAGGAGCAGGAAGGAAGCTCCTAAGGTTATATGATTCTTTACTCAAATGAAGTTTACATAGGAGTGTGTAACTCGTGAAAATCCTTCTAGCCCTGCTTCAAGGTTTGTACATTCTCATACATGCATACTGTAATTTGATACAAGAAAAAGATCATTAAACAATGTAGTCTGGAGGAACACAGGGCTTTGGTGGAATGATGATGGGCAAGACGGGGCAGCAACAGCCAGGTCAGAAAGAGATTTACTCTTCAAATAAATGCGTATGTGGAAGTCAAATACAGAAAGCGCTTAGTAGCATTCCTGCTGAAGCAGGGGCAGAATCGTACACACATATTCAAGTACACCCCTTAGGACACCTCTTCTTTACAGCTCTTAATCTGCAGACATAAAGAACATCTGAGGTCTTTTCAAGGAGTCCTTAGGCCCCCTGGAAAGAGCCATCCACATCAACTAAATGACCTTTGTCCAGTCATTCCATTGTAATGTTATCTGAGTTTAGAGAGAGAAGCCTTGATCTCTATTCTCCGATTAGGAAACTGAGGCCCAGAGAGTAAATTGCCTAAAGTCACAGAAGGGCCAAGTGGCAGAGCCAATTTTCTAAGGGAGGCAACTCATCTCTGGGGTTCTGCATGGAATCACTGCACTACACGGCTTCTTCTCGATCACGCGGTGGGGTCCACTTTAGGAGATACTGAGCTATCTCACGGAAGTGCAGTTCAGTGGTGGCATGGTGTTCGTAAACGAAATACACATTCCATGTGGAGACTGAAGGCAGTGAGATGGATATGTGTCTCATCAAAATATATATTATTTGTGTGTTTAAAAATTTACTTAAAGTGTTTTATATTTATTTTATATCAATGGAATTTTCTATTAGTCATTCAACATAATACTTTTGAAGTTTGTCAGTGTTGAAACATGGCTGTCAGTGACTCACTTTAACCACTGCACAGAATTTCTCTGTGTGATAGAATATTACACAATCCCTTTATCTACTCCCTTATTAATGAGAATTTAGAACTGTTCTCACTTATTATTTACTATGACACAGTGCTATAATAAACAGCCTTATGCATTTCACCTTGGACATGTGATAAATCAAGAGTTACCCAACTGTTTTTCTAAAGGTCCAGGTTGTAACTACTTTTGCCTTGGGAGGCTATAGGGTCTCTATAAGCAACTACTCAATCTGCCATCATATCTCAAAAGCAGCCATAGATGATGCATAAATGAATGAGGATGGCTGTGCTGCAGTGAAATTTTACTTACAGGCCAGGTGTGGTGGCTCATGCCTGTGATCCCAGCACTCAGGAAGCTGAGGCAGGAGGGTCGCTTGAGCCCAGGAGTTTGAGGCCAGCCTGGGCATTGACCAAAACAAACTATGGATAGCATCATATGTATTGTAGAAAATTTGAATGCTTTCTCCATGAGTTTGGAAATAAGACTAAGATGTCCACTAACACCGCAGCCATTCAGCATTGTAGCAGAAGTTACGTTACAGTTACTTAAGCAACAAAAATGAATGAAAGCTACAAAGTTTGAAAAGGAGGTAAATTTCACTTATGACAGGATTGCGAATGTAGAGAATCCAGAAAAATTACAAAGGATCTGTTCCAGTTATTAAGTTAACAATAAGTTCTGGGATACAAAGTTAACATTAAAAAATCAATTATATTTCTAGATACTAGTAATTGATAAGAAGATAATGCATCATTTGCAATGACTTAAAAAACAATAAAAATATTGAGAATAATTGAGTGAAAAGTATATAATACCTCTAGAAATCTGCAGCATAAGGAAGACCACAATAAAAGGAAGAGTCGATACTGATAAAATGTCAGTGTTCATATATTCAGTGCAATGCGAATTAAAATTTTAGCAGGCTTTAAAAAAACATATAAGATGATCTGTTATGTATGTGGAAACACAACTCAGTGCAATACTGAAACAAAATTGGAGTGCACATACATTAGTATCTGTTAAGACTTACTAGAAAGTACTGTAAGTTTAAAATGGCATGGCATTGGTACAAGAATAGACAAATACCGTATTGGAAAGTGTCTAAAAACATATCCCTGACAAAAATAATCTGATTTACAAGACAGGTATGAGCGAAATACAGGTGGGAAAATGAAGATGATTCTTGTTAATACACACTCTTCCATTAATATCGTACTGCAAGAAAAAAAGAATCTTGATCTCTACCTCTCATCATATACAAAAATTAATTTGACATGAATCATAGACCCGAATATGCAAGATAATACAGTAAAGTTTCTGGAAGAAAATATAGGAGAATATTTTTGTAAACTTAGGATTGTGCAGGACATAAAATGTCCTAACCATAAGAATAAGACTGGTGAAATAAACTTCGTTAAAATTTAGAACTTCTGGGCTGGGTGCAGTAGCTCACACCTGTAATCCCATGACTTTGTGAGGCTGAGGCAGGTAGATCACTTGAGGTCAGTTCCAGTCCAGCCTGGCCAACATGGTGAAACCACATCTCTACTAAAAATACAAAAATTAGCCTAGCATGGTGGCAGACACCTGTAATCCCAGCTACTCAGGAAGCCGAGGCAGAAGAATTGCTGGAGCCCAGGAGGCTGCAGTGAGCAGAGATCATGCAACTGCACTCCAGCCTGGGTGACAGAGGCAGACCCTGTCTAAAAATAAATAAATAAACAAAATAAAGTAAAATTTAGAGCTACTGTTTATCAAAGCAACGCCAGTAAGAAAGTTACAAAGACAAGCCATATATTGGGAGAAGATACTTACAACATGTAAATCTGACAAAGTACTTTTCCTTAGAATAGAAAAGAACTTCTTCAAATCAATGAGAATTTATTTTTAAGGATCAAAAGACTTGAACAGAGCCTTTACAAAAGAGTATATTCCAATGGTCAATAAGCACATGCAAAAGTGCTCAACATCATTAGTTACCGGAGAAAAGCAAGTTCACATCGCGATGATAGGCTACTGTACACCCATCAGACGGCTGCCATTATAAAGACCAATTCACAAGTACTGGCAAGCATTTGGCGTGAATCTTACATGTTTCTAGTGGGAGAGTAGATTGGTGCAACCATTTCAAAAACTGACAAATTCTGAAAAATGTTAACTTATCCTTACTCTATTCTACCCCTAGGTATATACTGGAGACAACCTCAATGTTTATTAACAGTACAGCACATATGTTACGTGTAATAAACTCATACAACGGAACACCACCCAACAATATAAATCAATGTAACTGCTACATGCAACAACATATACTGCTATATACAATACAACAGCAGTACAACTATGTACAACAACATGAATAAATCTCAAACACCATGTTGAGGAAACGCATCCAGACACTAAAGAGTATATTCTATATGATTCCGTTCATATGAAGTCCAAGAGCAAATGAAAGCAGCTATGGTGATAGCCATTGACAGAGCAAGTGCCTTTTGGAGTGTGTACTGGGAGGTGGGTGATAGCGCATGGAAGGGCTGTTTTCAAACTAACATTATCTTGGTTATGTATAGTCTTTTGTACTTCCATGTAAATGTTGGAATCATTTTTTCAATGTCTGCAAATTCTGCTATGATTTTGATTTGTAAATTCAGTGAATACAATCAATTTCATCAGAATTGCCATCTTTATAATCTTCAATCTAAGAACTTTATGTTCAGAATCATTTTTAAATTTTTCAATGTTTTGTAATATTTAGCATACAGACTCTTCATATCTCTGATTCAATTTACTACTAGGTATTTGGTGTGTTTGACAGCATTGCTTTTAAATGATTATCTTTGTTTTCAAATACTCTTGCATACAAATTATCTTTAAAAAATTGTTTTTTAATTTTGAAATTTTTGTATAGAGATAGGATTTTCCTATGTTGCCCAGGCTGGACTCAAACTCCTGGCCTCAGGTGTTCTCCTGTCTCAGCCTCCCAAAGTGCTGGGATGACAGGTGTGAGCCACTGTGTCTGGCCATATGTACATATGTTCTTGAAACTACTTATTTTATGACAGGTGAGGTTGTTTTTACTATTAATACTGCAGTAAGATTTGCGAAAGCTGATTTATGTTCACACAGTAGCTTAAGAACAATGTCAAGTATAGATTCTAATAAGGTGGTACCCAATCGAGTGTGGAAATTATCAGTGATCACAAAGAATGTGACGGAATAAATGGGAGACAGAGGAAGTGACGTAAGTCATCATCAACAAGGCTAGGTTAAAATGCAAGTTTTTACTGATATCTAGATTCCAGTCACAGGAAATACATGCATTCCCTAGCTTCATCTTTCTACGTATTCATATTTGGGATAAATCGAATCTGTTTTAGAATTCTTAACTATGGCTTACTACAAAAATATCCATATGAAGACAGAATAGGTTAGCTCTGCAAACAAGCACTGACATCTGTGGATACTCATACTCATTGATGTTTGTTACATGCAAGGCACTATTTTAGGCACTATTATTTTATATTAATTCATCATCACTATCATCTATGTTTTATTATTTCCATTTTACACAAGAAGAAATTAGGACTTAGAATAATTAACTAAATTTCTCAATACAACAAAGCTGTAAGGGATGAAGAGATGCTTCAAAGGAAGGGTTGGCGAATTCTCCAGGCTAGCATTTGACTCAAAAACCTATCAGGTCTCTATTTTTAATCAAAGAACATAGCATTAGTTCATTGCATATATTTTTTGAGAGAGAGACACACATTGATTGAGAGCAAGATGCAAAGATCTAAGTGCAGGTAAGTTCTGAAGCAAAATTGGAAATATATGTAGCATTTCAATGTCTGAAATGACTACAATTTCAAATCTCTGTCAGATTTTTATACAGACTGTCTCTTCGGATGACTAAATTTCTTGGCATACAAACCACACTACTGCATAACTACTACCCAGTGAATATTTACCAAAATTAGCTTACCTGTGCTGCTAGTGAGTATTTAAATTATCAAATGCTAAGTACAGACTCCAGTACTTAGAGTTGACTTGGGTGGTTTCTTTTCGAAGCTTGCCTTTTCGCTTTTAGTTCTACTCTGGCTCTTATTCTCACATGGTCAAGTAATAGAAATCAGGTGTGAATGTGTGTTTGTGGGTGCACTGGTTGTGGATGTGTGTGTGCATGCAGGGACATGTCCACGTGTCCTGCCTGTGAGGCTGACCATGCCCCCGGGCTCCACCAGCCATGACATTTCCAGGGCAGGGGGGCTGGAACTTTAGTAGCTGGTGGCCCCTGGGAAAACCACCTTAGATACAGGAATTGATCCAATGTGCTTTTTGGCTAAAGTCCAACTCCTTGGGAGGTCACATTTGAAAAACGTGAGTTTTTAGTTTTATATGTTTACTTGTTTTTTAGTTTTATATGTTGACTTAAATCACCACTGGGGATTGTGGGGACTTAAGCGTTTACTATTTCTTAACTGTATTCTACTAAGGATATTTAGATATTCTCTTCCATGTACAACTTCCAATTCGACTCAGAAACCCCAGGCAAGGTTATTCTGTGTGTCCTAACCCTTGAAGTTAATGACTCCTAATTAACTCGGCAAGAAGCTAATGACTTGTAAGCACTTGCCAATTGATTCCGAGTTTTTTTCCTTGTAAGATGAGTCTGGGTGAACTGGGAAGGCTTTAGCAGAGAGAAGGCACAGGAGGGTCAGGTACTGAGAACTCAAGATGAGTTCCAGGAGATATTTGGGGCAATGGGAAGCAGAGTTGCAGCCTTTTTACTATTGATTTTTAAACCTATGAGTGGTTTTATAAATAAAGCTGCATGTTTCGAAGATTGTAAAACCAAAACACTGTGAAAATCATTACCTAATAACTATTCAGTGACCTTAGTGCTTATCATTTGCATCTATTCAGTTACTAAAAGAGGAATAAGCACACAAAATTATACACCAGATAATTGATCTGATTAGATACTTCACTTACAGAGGTACATTTACTTTGCTTGATTAAAGCTGTGCCTTTAGAAGAGAGATGGAGCATACATGATTATGAATCAAACAAACATTCATTGAGAATCTTCGTGGGTGCCAGCCTCAGGGTTATGCCTTGGGTATAGAAAGACCCTCCGTCTCTAGCCCTGGAGTTGATGGTTTATGGCTGAGTTTACACTGTCCCAGATTAACGAGGAGTCACTAGAGGAAGGAACTCTATGATGAAGAAACACTCAGTCAGGACAGTACATTTGAAAATGCTTGGCCACTAGCCTGGCTGACATGGTGAAACCTTGTTTCTACCAAAACCACAACAAAATTAGCCTGGTGTGGTGGTGGGCGCCTGTAGTCCCAGCTGCTTGGGAGGCTGAGGCAGGAGAATCACTTGAACCTGGGAGGCGGAGGTTGCAGTGAGCCAAGATTGCTCCATTGCACTCCAGCTTGGGCAACAAGAGCAAAACTCCATCTCAAAAAATAATCATAATAAGTAAAAATTAAAATAAGAAAATGCTTATATAGTTCTCTGGTGCCTTCCTGCAAAGCATACATAGGCTTCTTTACCCCTTAAAATTTGCCAGTTACACTGAAGTCCAGGAGGCTGACAAGGTACTCTCACTCTAAGGAAGACTGGGTGAACTACAGTGGTGGCTAAATTCATTTGAACCATAAGAAATGATTCAGAGAATATTCAAACACAGTCTATAAGATACTTAGTTTAAGACTAACATTGTTCAAAAGTCTTATGCATTAAAAAGAATAACTGGTGATTAACTATTATTGGTTATAGCAGAGTGATGACCAACTGGAGAAACTGTCACTTCTAGTCATTGCACTTGAAGATAAGAGGATGTAAAACCATTTACACACCCATGTTTCGATGTGCTATTACAAGAAGAATTTTGAAAAATATATTAAACAAAGCAAAAAAATCTTTAATGCCTTTTTTCTCCTTAGAAAATTGTTAAGGAGCAATCAGCCCTATAATTTTTTTCCAACAAAGAAACAAGAAGCTGAGAGTTGTCAGCAGCACCGGGGGCTCAGCAAGCGTGGCTCTGTCTGCCTTTAGACGTGGTCAGTCACTTCTTTCTCCTTGGTCTTGCAGCAGAATCGCCCGCGGACCCTTTCACCATGCCAGGCACTCCTCTCTTTCAGTGCCTGCCAAAATATCCTGCTTAACTGCTACGGCAAGAAAAAGTAATCAAATTAGGAGGGTAAAGAAAGAATAAGGCCCTTGTCTGTGTAGGTAGCGTCTGCGTTGGTCTGTAATTCTCCCCAGGAGGAAGCACTGGACTGAACTGGCAGCCCGGAGTCGTGGCTATGTTCTCAGACTAACAGCTGCCCTTCTGTGTGACTTTCCACAAGCCTCTTCTCATTGATTTTCCCACGTCAGCCGGTTGTGCACGGAGTGCTTGTGCCATCCTTGTGCTTGTGTGTAAGCTTCTGGGCATGCCTTGTCAGACACATCATAGCCTCAAGTTTACTGAGGGACTGCCACCTTCGTTTGGTTTGGTGGTATCAGTTGATTTCAGTAATTCTGATGAAAAATATATATGTATATAACATAAAATATATATGTATATGAATGTGTTTCTATAAAGATATATATAATCGATTTGTATGGCTATAAGATAGATTCTAATAAGCCTTATAAGGCGATGAACAATTACGTATAGGCAGCACATTGTTGTCCACACAATATTACTGTGTTGTACACACTATTGTGTCATCACAATATTGTGTTGTAAACACAATAATAGTTAATCATGTTACTCTTTTTAATGCATACTTGTACACACAAGTCAACTTGAGAAGCACATTGTTGTACACGCAATATTATTGTATTGTACACACAATAAAAATCATGTTACTCTTTTTAACGCATAATTGTTGTACACACAAGTCAATTTGAGAACCCCTGGAACGATAATCAGGATTATTGTCTTTTAAGAATCCACACATCTGATCGCCTCTAAAAACAGAAATTAATATGACAGCTCAGCATGGTAACACTGACATGTCAGAAAATAAGATAAACTCATTGATTTTTTTTCTTACAAAACAAAACTGAGATATAACAGGTTTTAGTTCTTGCTTTAGACCAGAGGCCAGTATTTCTCCTGTTTTCTCATATCCACAAGAGCCACTTATTTTCTCTGTTGCTCTCTGTATGATGGCTGTCTGTGCCACTAATCCCAGGGGGGGATCTAGTTTTGAAAATACAAGAGGCCGGGTGCGGTGGCTCAAGGGCCGGGAACAGTGGCTCAAGCCTGTAATCCCAGCACTTTGGGAGGCCGAGGTGGGTGGATCGCAAGGTCGAGAGATCGAGACCAACCTGGTCAAAATGGTGAAACCCCGTCTCTACTAAAAATACAAAAAATTAGCTGGGCATGGTGGCGCGTGCCTGTAATCCCAGCTACTCAAGAGGCTGAGGCAGGAGAATTGCCTGAACCCAGCAGGCGGAGGTTGCGGTGAGCCGAGATCACGCCATTGCACTTCAGCCTGGGTAACAAGAGCGAAACTCTGTCTCAAAAAAAAAGAAAATACAAGAAAGTCCAACCTGAACTCCTTACAGCAGTAAAACAAAGCATGTTATCCTTACAGTAGAGAGAAGGGTCACCAATTGAGTTTGCCTCCAAATGACACACTCCTCTGAATAAAATTAACCAGAACAGGCACTATTATGCCCTATTGGTGTGGATAAATGTTCATGGAAAGAATCCCTAGCAAAGCAGGAAATGCAAAATGGTAGCAAATCCCAGGAACAGATTCTTTGCCTTGCTACTTCCTCTTCCTCTGTCTGGAGGTAATTGTCCAGGGTCGGAGCATGGTGTCTTGTTTCTCATTATTGAGGGTTCAGCTGAAAGGTCACCCACTGAGAGTGTCCACTCTAACTATCCCATCTGATGAAGTGCCCAGACTCCCTTTCCACATCCCCTTGTTTAGTTTCATAGCACTTTGATCTTTCTTTATTGTTCTCTTGTTAATTGGCTGTCTCTCCCGTTAGCCTGTAAGCTTCCTGAGAGCTGAGAGCTTGCCTGCTTGATTCACCACAGTTATTTTTGGTGCTGGAATCATGCTTGGCTTACAGTAGGCTCTCATGAATATCTGATCAGTGAATGAATGAATAAATGATATGCTCATTTTCTCATTGCAAAGAAAAGGATTGTGTGGAAGGAAAAGGGTGACCAATTACAAGCCAAGCCCAATTTCACATGGAAGGACTTACAGCTCACCAGACAATGCTTATTGCACACTTGGATTTTCAGACCTTAGCATATTACTCTCCGGAAATTATGAGTATAATAGCCATCTTAGATAAGCACAGAGAATATGCAAAAATAATGCATAAATAGTAATGGAAAATGGAAAGTAATGCAGTGAAGTAAAATCAACAAATTCAATCTTCTTTAAATGCAAACTGGCTTAAAGTTGAATTCCTAAGTAATTGAATTAGAATCAAGTTACCCTTCCTTTATGAATTTGTGCATTGAGATATACTGACTCTATCAGCATTATAAACTCATGAAACATAGCAATTATGAATTAATCAAAGTAGATCGTAGCAATAAAAATTCATAATCCAGTTCCTGCATAGGTCTCTTGACTACCAACCAAATAATACAATACAAAACAATGGGACTTGTTTATTCCAATATATGTTCTAAGTGTGTTAAACGACACTTCTACACTATTTGATTTTGAATTTTCACAAAAAGAAACACCTTAGGTAACAAATAGCATTTGTTACTTAAGAAAAGAAAGTAAAACTCTGAGTTTTATGACTCTTGTATGACATATATCTTATATGACTCATATGTCATATATGTTACATCAGTTTAAAAATCTGCAGACAACAGATGCTGGAGAGGTTGTGGAGAAATAGGAACACTTTTACACTGTTGGTGGGAGTGTAAATTAGTTCAACCATTGTGGAAGACAGTGTGGCGATTCCTCAAGGACCTAGAAATAGAAATTCCATTTGACCCTGCAATCCCATTACTGGGTATATATCCAAAGGATTATAAATCATTTTAATATAAGAACACATGTACATGAATGTTCACTGCAGCACTGCTTACAATAGCAAAAACCTGGAACCAACCCAAATGCCAATAGATGATAGACTGGACAGGGAAAATGTGGCACATATACACCATGGAATATTATGCAGCCACCAAAAATGATGAGTTCGTGTCCTTTGTAGGGACATGGATGAACCTGGAAACCGTCATTCTCAGCAAACTGACACAAGAACAGAAAATCAAACACTGCATGTTCTCACTCATAGGCGGGTGTTGAACAATAAGAACACATGGACACAGGGAGGGGAGCATCACACACTGGGGTCTGTAGGGAAAAAATAGGGGAGGGCCAGCGGGGGCTGGGGAGTTGGGAAGAGATAGTATGGGGAGAAATGCCAGATATACGTAATGGGGAGGAAGACAGCAAATCACATGCCATGTGTGTACCTATGCAACAATCTTGCATGTTCTTCACATGTACCCCACAACCTAAAATGCAATAAAATAATAATATTATTATCAAAGGAAATGAGTGAAATTATTTTGATCAAATCATATTTCAAGAATACTAGTCCACAACATTTTCTTTTTCCCCTATTTTAATTGTGTAATATTTTGTAAAGTGGAATTATAGGAGTAGCTTCAAGTGAGAAAAATTCAGTTGCAGACTTACAGTAGGCATTCTTGCTATATTTAGGGCAGAGCAAAACCCTCTGAATTTCTAGAAATGTAGAATAAAAGTAATGTTTAAATTTTATACCTTTCCTTGGTTTTGCCATTTGGGAACATTTTTATTTCATGCTAAACTCCAGTGAATAAGATATGTGTAATTAATTCCATTTTCTGTACCCCCAAAATGAAAATTAGATAAAAATATAATAAGGAAATTTCAGAATCAGGATTTGTTTTACTGTGGAATGTAGATGTATATGGGAAAATGTAGATTTGTTAAACTCAATCATCTTTGTTCTTTAAGGATAATCCAGGGTCTCTTTTCTTAATGTAATATTTTTTAAGACAGACCTCCAAGAAAAAAAGTGATTCTGAAAATGAGACATACCTGTGCTGGAATTCCATGCAATTACAGTGAAGATTTACCATCAGAGCATGTCTTTTCATAGCTGAAGCTTTGGGGAACTATTAAACTTGATCAGAGAATAGATGTCAATTCGTTAAAATCAATGACAAATTGTGAACTCATAGAAAGACTCATCATAAAACATGGAGACTGGATGTATACCCAGTACAAGTGGACTGAGGCACCTCATGAGTATTCAGTAATCACCATGCACAAGCAGTTCTAAAATATTTGTAAATCATCAGTTAGAATAATCTCTGAGCCTCTTCCTCACTGCCTTGAAAACATGTTTGCTCATTAACCCAGAGACACTTGCAAAGCACTAATATCCTGGAAGATGATCAATAAATGCTGACAGTTGATTTGCTGACATCCGAGATATGTCAGGTAAATACCTGAGGCCTGGACAGAAGAGCTTCTAAGTCACAGGTGCCTTCTTGCCAGGTGAAGATTAAAGTATGGAAATGTACCTGCTTTTGCCACCCTCTGGATTTTTGTGTAGTTAATACAGTCTGTATCAGTTCTGAAAAACATACATAAAACAGACAAGGTTGCAGCCGAATTCAATATGTAATGTGCAAGAGAATATTATTTAATGGTTTTTTAACTGAAAGTCTCATTAATTGTGTAGTTTTATTTTTATGTTAAGTATTTTTGGGTTTTAACTTTTAAGTTCAAGAGCACAAGTACAGATTTGTTACTCAGGTAAACTTGTGTCAGGGGTTTGTTGTACATACTATTTCTTCAGGTAGGCATTAAGCCTAGTACCCATTAGTAATTTTTCAGGATTCTCTCCCTTCTTCCACCCTTTACCCTCTACCCTCTGAAAGGCCCAGTGTCTGTTGTTCCCCTGTATGTGTCCATGAGTTCTCATCATTTAGCTTCCACTTATAAGTGAGAACATGCAGTATTTGGTTTTCTGTTCCTGTGTTAGTTTGCTGAAGACAATATTTTCCTGCTCCATCCAGGTCCCTGCAGAGGACATGATCGTGTTCTTTTCATGGCTGCATAGTATTCCATGGTGTATATGTACCACATTTTCTTTATCCAGGTGATGGGCATTTGTGTTGATTTCGTGTCTTTGCTATTGTGAATAGTGCTGCAATGAACGTACATGTGCATATGTCTTTATAATAGAATGGCTTATATTCCTTTGGGTATATATACAGTAATGGGATTGCTGGGTCAAATAGTGTTTCTGTCTTCAGGTCTCTGAGGAATCACCACACTGTCTTCCACAATGGTTGAACTGACTTACACTATTTATATTTTCCGAGTTCTCCTGGTTTTCTTTCCCATGATCATTGTTGAATACAACTTTGTTATCCTTTTCATTGAATTACTGTTAAGGACATTGTCATTTGAACATGATTTGCTTCTTTAAAATTAAGTCCAGAGATTATATTGTAATATCACATTCTCATGGCATCCTGGTCATAATCCTGAGGAAATATTGACAAAGTTGTTATTTTTAGATTTGAGTACTAGTAATAATACTTGTGAAAATCAGGCTAAATAGCATATTAACCCCTGTCCCATTGAGAAGGCCAGGAAAAATTAGTTCAGGAAAAACAGTGTTAAAATCTTAGATTAATTTTTAAAATTTCCTATCTGTCAAGTTATATCCAGGCTTGATCTTTCATCCCTCTTCTATTTTTTTTTACATATTTTTAGAGATTCCTGATGATATAAAAATGAATGAATAATAGCTCAAAATAGAGTTCAATCCTCAGTTTATTGAGGGAGAGAGACATGGAAATAATAATTATAATACAAACTAAGGTATAGAAATTATAATCTTCATGCATTGCTAGTAGAAATGTAAAATTGTGCAGCCAGTTTGGAAAAGAATTTGGTAGTTCCTCCAAATGTTGAGCATAGAATTATTACATCTTCCAACAATTTCACCCCTAGGTGTTTACCCAAGAGAGATAGAACATATGTCCACACAAAAACTCACACAGAAATGTTCGTAGCGATTTTATTCAGAAACGCTAAAGCTGGAAACCAGCCAAGTGCATCCACCAATAAGTAGATAAACCAAATGAGGTCTGTCCGGACAATGGAACTTCACTCAGCGATAAAGGGGAATGAAGTGCTGATACATACTACAACACGGATAAAGCTCGAAAACATTCTAAGTGAAAGAAGCCAGTCACAAAAGACTGTGTATTACATTTATCCATTTGTTTGAAATGTGCAGAATAGGCAGAAATAGAGAAAGAAGATAGATTAGTGGTTCCTTGGAGTTGAGGACAGAGAGGTCGGTAGAGACGGGGAGAAGGCCTGGGGAGCCACTGGTAATAAGTACCGTAGTTTTGGAGTGACAAAATGGTCTGAAATTAGATGATGTGGTTGTACAACTTTGTGAATATACTAAAAATGATTGAGTTATACCTTTCAATAGGTTAGCTTTATGGCTCATAAGGCTAACTGCATATAAATAGAGCCATTAATATACAAAGTGACATGTGGTAATATAAAAATAAAAAGCAGCCAGACGTGGTGGCTTACACATGTAATCCCAGCATTTTGGGAGGCCAAGGTGGGCGGATCCCCAGGTCAGGAGTTCAAGACTGGCCTGGTCAATATGGTGAAACCTGGTCTCTACTAAAACTACAAAAAACTAACCGGGCATGGTGGCACACACCTATAGTGCCAGCTATTCAGGAGGTTGAGGCAGAAGAATCGCTTGAACCCGGGAGGTTGCAGAGAGCCAAGATCACGCCACTGCACTCCAGCCTGAACGACAGAGTGAGACTCCGTCTCATAAAAATAGATAAATAAATAAAATAAAAGTAAAAAAGAAAATGCTCCTGAAGAATAGAAAATAGAGTAAATAATTCTTTGTGTGGTAGGCTGAGGGAGGGAATGTTTCCTAGAAAAGAAAACTTGTAAGCTGGACCTTGAAGAAGAAGTAGACACTCTCTAAATTGAGAATATAAGTTAATCAGGGGGGCAAAATCATGAAGACAGGAAAGACTACGGTCTATTGTGGGATGACTGACTAGCGGAAGGACAGACTTTACAGCAGGAATGGTAGCAGGGCAGTGTGGTGAATGCTAATAAGACAAAAGACAGGTAGAAAATAAAACCTGGAAAACAATGCAGGCCACACCAAGGAATTATATATTGCCTGGCAGATGACAGAAAACCACTTAAAACTGTAAAAAATAAAATTGGCACAATTTTTGTTTTTAGAAATAAACTCCAGTAAAATTAATAGCTCCCGTCTGAATTGTCTGCAGAACCACAGAATTAATGAGGCACCTATTGGTTCTGACTACCCGCAATCCTTTCTTCTTCCTTTTTTCTTTTGGTTGATAAACAGGACTCCTCCGTTTTCTGGGAAATACTGCTCTATAACTCTGTGGTTCCAGAATTAGCTGGTATAGCTGTACAAACATGCCTCCCTGGCCACAGGGATAGCCTGGGGTCGAGTCAGGCTAAGTGTGCAGCACTCAACATTTTTCAAAGTCACTGACCCTTTGCCATCATTCATTTTTGTAAATGGGACTAAGAAATGGGAGCCCCTTTCTGTTTGCTGGTGAAATAAAAAATAGGCGATAACTCCAAAACTGTTAGTACCTTTGAAGCCTGCCTCATTAAGCAGAGAATCAAAAACTGTGGCAGTAAGAAACAGAGGCTATCCAGATGGTATTCAAGTCCATGACTCTAACAGCCAGGCCACACGCCTGCACTTCCAGCATGTGTCATATGAGTCGTTAATTTCTTCTTTTGCTTAAAGAGGGTCAAAGTAAGATTTCTGGTCGAAGTCACTGACAGGAAAATCATTCTCAGGGTAAGTAGTTGAGCTGGCCGGTTTAACTGGACACTAGCTGCGTATTGCTGGCTTATTTAATACACCTGAGTTGATCACCTGCTAACCATGACCTCTGGTTTAGCTGGAACCCAGATACTCAGCTCAGAAGCAGGAATACACTGTAGGTGCTGCTGAAGGCAGAACTAGAAAGAGAAGAAATGAGAACGTGCCATTAAGTTTTGACATCAGCTCCTGTCTACTAGATGATATATTGTAAATGGACACATTTACTTTTAGTAAGCCGTTTGCAGCTAATAATGCGAGAACCAAATATCTACCGTATGTGCACAACTCTCCGTCCGTGCTTCTGGCAGCCATGGTGCACTGACAGAATGCTTTCCATGAACCTGGATATGCCCTAGAATTTTTGAGCAGCCCTCTAGGAAACCACTGACAATGAAGTGGAGTTTGCACGCAAGATAAAAATCTGCTTGCCAGCACTGGAGATGGGTAATGAGAATTATCCTCAACAACAAAATCATTCTGACCCCTTTTTCTCTCTTTTATGTAAAGTCCTACCACCACCAGTTTAAGATTGAAGCCCAGCTCTCAGGAAGTCTATTATTCATGATGCCACAGGTCCAGCTTAAGCAAGCATACCTTTCCCAGTGTATGTGCCTTGTAATCCTTGACTGTAAACATCTGATGAAAGCATTTCCTTTCGGTGATAAAGAATTCCAGGCATCTGAGAGCAAATGGAAAAGTTTATTTCAGGAAGACTTTTTCCCAGAACTCCCGTGAAAGCCCACAATGTCTTTGGGGCTAATCCACCTTTTACAGGAGTCACACCACCTGTATTTCACTCACCAGACCTGCTCTAGACAAAGAGAATTTGAGAGAAAAGTCTGATTTGATCCATTAAAGTATGATACATAAAGGCAAAGACTGCACACAGTTCATTTTATAGATCAGTTCAGAAGTCCATCAAATCTTAACTATCCCTCAATATTCTGTGAGCCTAAAGTTAAAGATGATATATATATTATCACCTAGTAAATTCTTTCATTTCTCCATTTTAATGGGGAAAAATCAATCAGCTATTTCCACAATCTAAGTTCCTGAATCCTTTTAACAACTGTCAGAAGCCTCTTGTCTTACAAATGCACTCACACACACACTTAGGAGATTATGACAATCTAAGGAAATCCTATTAACTTCATTTAACGCACATACACACTTTTATGCCAAGGGCAGAAATTCGCGGTGTCTGAAGGGGAAAACTCGTCTCCTTCTCTTTCCCCTCCTTTTAAAGGGACCCCATTGTTCTTTGTTTCATATGATGATATTGTCGAGAACAATGAAGAGTCTGAGATTTTTATCCTCCTTGGAAGCTAGTAAGTTAGCCTGGCACAGTCTCATGGATTCTGTCAAAAGCTATGGGACTCATAGGTCAGAGGCAAAGGACTTTATTACTCAAGAACCATCAGTAGCCAGAGAATCAGCATTTTCTTGTTTCACTTCTGCCCTTAATTCCTAAAGGGCAGCTTAAAGAGAATGAGATGACCTCTGTACCTGCAGTGGCAAGAAGTTGTATTAGAGGAGAGGATCCCAGCCTTTAGGTTCCCCAAATATTTTATAATAAGCAGTCAGCCTACCAGCCCATTTCTTCTAGAGGAAGATATTGTTATTATTATTTACGCAAACCTACACTTTCCCTGGGAGAGACACCTATCTTTATCTTCCAAGCATCTGCTATTATAAACATCCTTGAAAACAATAGCACAAGAGAGCAGCAGTTAGCGTTTCTGCTGCCAAGACATGCCAAGATGCAAAAGACACAAAGCGGATTGTCTTCCAACAGAGATCTACAACGAATTCTTATTTGCGAGTAAATACAGTTTCGTTACTACTAAGAGCAACATAAGCCCAATTAAACTAATAGTGATCAATAGTTTTCAAGATAATGTTTATGAACTGATTTATGGCATTTTCCTCACAATTACATGACAGTAATTTAATCAATTGATTACTGTCAGGTAACTGTGGGGAAAAATGCTGTCAGCATATAAATTCAGAAAATATCATATTTCAGAAGGAAATTGTTGCCATTTATCCCTTTCTTACTCCAAAAGGGGTAAAGACATTGAAAGCAGTCAAAGGAAAGTTTTCTAATCAGAGAATTAGCTTCACCCACATAAAATCAATCATTTAAACATAAGGCAGCACACACGAGTCATTGATTTGTGTTCGTGAAAATTTGTAAAAAATACCAAAATTAATTTTGTGTGACTCAGAAAATCAGATTTTTAAAAGGTAAACAATGTAATTGACTACAATAAACATGATATATTTATGCTACAAAGTGACAACTCGCTTCAGATTTTATAATCAAAATCTATAATCAAGTAATAGTTGAAAAGGATAGTATTGCTAACCCAAAATAAAATTTGACATACAATACCCTGTGATAGTTAATAAAGTGACTGAAGTAACACCAGTATTTCGGTTGTAAATTTGACAGATTTGTAAACTGCCATCACCCATTCACGTGGCTTACACAGAAGCTTTTCTCACTGTTCAGCACAAACTGCAATTTCACTTCCAAGTTTATTTCCGCTGATAAAGGATGCTCATCTCTTACTCTGGGCAGCTGAGCCCTGCTGCACTCAGGGCTGACACCTCACAGAGAAGACACCAAACGAGTAGGACATTTTCAGGAGTTGCCCCAGCATGAATATAAATTTTTTGACTTGTATATCCACCATCGTTCCAGCACTGGCTTGATCCAAGACTGCACCTAGTGAGTTCCAGACTGAATTGAATACCTCAGGCCACCTGAGCTCCATGCTGTTGTTTGTGAAAGTATCCATGGTTTGAAACCTTTAAACATATCACATTCTAATAGTTTTCTTTGACTCTTGTGCTTTCAAATTGTCAATTTGTCTCTAAACATTAAGTTTAAGGGACCATCTATCAAGGTACCATAGTTCAATTGAAGACCTTTGAAGAGGCCATGTTTGCCCCTTTAGAGTAAGCCTACACATGCAGATATTCAAATATTTTCTCCACATGCCCCTTGTTTGTATATTGCACTCAATTTCAGCTCACATTAATGGTTCACTTACCATTGGGCTGATTTGTGTTTTGAGCCAGGACATCCCTCATTCTTCCATCACCCTGTCCACCTTAGCCATTTCAAGTAATTGCCTCCAGGTGCGGCTTCTGATCAGCTAGTTGCTGCCTGTGTCCTAGTGTGGAAGAAAACCAGTGTCCCTTCCAGCTTTTAGTGACAGTTGGCTCCATGGGATTTTTAACCTTTTAAGCACACTGCTACATCCTGCAGAATAATGACATCTTCTGCTTTTTCTCTACTTTGTGCCTGTCTGAGAAGCAGAGGTGTAAGACTAAATGAACCCAGTGATCAAGGCTCATATTTGTCTTCTGTGCCATAATTAGTCTGTTTTTTCTTATAAAATGTAAAATGAACAAGATGGATTCAAGTGGTTGCTTCAAGTAATTACGTAAGACGTGTGCACAGTGCTGAGTCCAAAATTTTCAGTACATTCCCTTCAACTATGACTACTATGTAGTAAACAATGTTGAAACTTTTAAAATTTCAATGAGTGTTTGTATTTTTTCTTTATCATGCTTAGGCTTTATTAATGTATTGGCATACAAATTTTTCTGTTTATATTTAAAGTTTTAGTTGGCATAGAAACACTCTAGAAAGGTTTATGACTAAGTCTAAAATCTGAATTACCTAAAGAGCATTTGTTAAAAATTGCTTCAGTGCACTTACTGAAACTAATAGTCAACAGCTTGGATTTTATGTACTTCTTCTGCCTAAGAGCTTGCTATGAATTAAGCCTGTATGGCCTGACAATAACATCATTTGAACATTGAAAATTAATTACATTGCTGTGAATATTCTTCAGGAAACTACATAAATCAAAGTGAAATTCTAAAGGAAACAAGACATTTATTTGCTCCATAATATACCTAATTTCTAAAAATTATAGCATTGAGATTTTTGAAATTAGCTATCATTCCATCCAAGTTTGCCTTACACTGCTACCTAACTATAATCAATCAGGAATGGAGGATGTGTTCATTCAACATTCATAATTTTCATTTAATAATTCATAGCTAATGAAGCAGAACATATTTTAACTTGTATTACAGTTATTTGTGTACGTGTTTATATTACCTCTGTACTCGTACTGTCTTCAGCCAAAGCGCCTGGAGCAGCACATTGAACATACATGCAGACATTTGAGGGAGAAAGAGGGAAAAAGAGAGAGAGAGAGAATAAGCTGTTGGAGTACTTGATTAATTATTTTGACATTTGAAGACGTTAAATATACGCTTAATTGTAATTAGGCAAGGTTACCATGAAAAGATTCCAATCAACACAACACTTACATTTTTGTAGAGAGATTATTAACATTATTTTTAAACTTCTGAGTAAAATTTGCTTTTAGAATGAGTTGGAACTATGAAGAAAAATATGTTAACCTCTGGGATAAGTTAAGTTCATAGATCTGTTTTCTGGTTTTAACTTTCTAATATTTTACAAGGGCATTTGATGTATTCTAAATTAAGTATATTTAAATATACTTATATTTTACAAACAATATTTCCCCCAATGCGAAATCCTTCCATATTTATTTTCAAATGATTTATTTAACTATGACTTTTAAAAAGTGGTATTTTTACTAAAGGTAACCAAGTTATTTAATAATCACAAATTTTTACAATAAGAAGTTTTTTTTTTTATCTTTGGATTCCTAAAATTTTGGATCATCAAAATAAGAAACATTTTCTTTCTTTCTCTTAATTTTGAGGCTTTTCGTTTTTCTCTTGTAACTCCAACATCAAACAGTGTGAAAGTCAACATTTTTCCAGTAGCCTCAACCTGAATTACCTTTATATTAACCATTTCTAAATATTAATATCAAACACTGTGGTCCACGCTCTAAATATCTCCAATTGCCTAATCACCATGACAATTCATAAGCAGTGCTATTTCTGCCTAACATGAAACTCAAACCCTATCATACTTCTTTTTCCTCACTTGCCTTTTTGCATCAGTGACACTATATCCCCAGTGACACATGCCTGAAATAATTCTTCATACTGCTATCCTTCCCAAGGTGACCACCAACTTGTTCTCGGAATTATGCTAGCAGTTGACTTTGGTTGGGAAAAAACTGGAACCGCAGACTGGCAGGCTTGTAATGCCTGAAGGTGTGGAAGTGTTCACCGGAGTCCTGTTTGATGGTCGTTATACGCACTTTCAGCAAGAAGCAGCTTGCTACTTAAAAACACAGCTCAAGAGAGAACAGCATCAGCAAGATGGTGGATAGGAGTTTTCTGCCTTCATCCCTTCCCAGAAACCATTTGAACAATTATCCACAAATAAAAATACCTTCCCAAGAGCCAAGAGCTCCAGATGAGAGCTTACAGCACTTGGATAAAGCACAGAAACAGGAAAAGACACAGCGAAGAGGGTAGGAGAGTTCCATATTACTATTGACACGGCTCCCCCAAGCCCGCTGCCTCCTGGGCACTGCTGTACTGAGAGGTACCTTGCACAAAGGTGAAAGAGAGGAAAATGAGAACCTGACTTTGCCACACACCCCACCACCAGGCCCACCCTACTGAACCCTGGCGTCGGGTCAGCCTCTGCAGACACGGGCTCCAGGTCAAAGGCAGCAAACTTGAACAACAATAAAGACCATGTGGACCCAACGGGTATGTATATGACGTTCCATCCAACAGCAGCAGAATACACGTTCTTTCCAAGTACACAGGGAACATTCTCCAGGATAGATCATATGTTAGGTCACAAAACAAACCTTAACAAATTGAAGAAGATTAAAATCATATCAAGTATCTTTTCTAACCACAATACTATAAAAGTAGAAATCAATGACAGGAGGGATTTTGGAAAATTCTCAAATATGTAGAAATTAAATGTGCTCCTGAAAAACCAGTGCATCAAAGAAGGAATTTAAAAGAAAATTTAAAAACATTTGAGACGTAAAAATGTACAGGCAATATACCAAAACATATGTGATACAACAAAAACACTTCTAATAGATGTACAGCAATAAACACCCACGTCACAAAAGGCAGAAATCTCAAACAACTCACTGTTACACCTCCAAGAATTTGAATAAGAACAAAGTAAGCCCAAATTTAGTAGAAGAAAGGAAATAATAAATATAAGAACAAAAATAAATAATATAGAGACCAGAAGAACAATAAAAATATTAACCAAATCGAGTTGATTTTTAAAAAGATAAACAAAATTGGGAAACCTTTAGCAAGGCTAAGAAAAAAATAGGATACAAAATAAAATCATAAATTAAAGAGATGACCTTACAACTGATACCACCGAAGTGCAGAATGTATGCCAACATTATGGATAATCTAGAAGAAATAGATACATTAAGCTTTAAGTTCATAAATTGATTAAACATCCATTGTATTTTCTAAAACCTCGGAGGTTTGTAAATCTATTAAAGAACAAACTATAGAACAACTTTTACTCTAGCAATTAAAAGATAGATTCTATTTGGTGGGATACAGGGAGAGCCTGTCTTAGTAATTAAGTGAAAGCCTAAATGTTTTGGTTTTATACATATTCAGTCATGGCTGTGTGGAGCTGACCTCATTTGATCACTGGTAAAATTTCGTCTCAACTGCCACTCCAACTGTCACACGGCATCTTTAAGCAGAAATTGCCTAAGACCTTTAATCTGACTTTCAAGCAATAGTGTAGAAAATCCTACAATGGCAAAAAATGTTGGCACAGAGAATGGAAAAGTGAGCTTTGTCAAAACAAAAAGGGCATACTTCTGAAAGCAATTAGACACTCTTCAAAAACTTTTCTCAGAATTAAAGCATGTACTGGCTGGATAGAAACTCCACACCAACCATTTCTATTAGAAGGTCAAAATTACACCAATTCAATGCCAGAGTGTTTAGTGCAGTACTGAGATTGAAGTGTGATTTTTAATTCAATGGGACAGAATTCTCCAGCATACTTCAACCCAAAGCTATGGTTAATGTAAAGTCTGAAAAGGACACTTGGAGATCTAAGTGTTGTGACTCAGAGCACATTTTTGTACATTTCAAGGTTTTGAGATATTCAGAAATAAATTGATAACTAATTTGCTCACTAAAAACAAAACCAAAAAAAAAAAAAAAAAAAAAAAAAGGCAGGCAGGGAAGAAGGGAGGGAGGAAGGGAAGGAGGAAGAAGGAATAGAAGGAAGAAAAACAGGAGAAAGAAGACTGCCAACAGGGAAGAAGATTAGGAGAAACCTCTAATGTCTTTCTATAATTTTTATTTTGCTTTGTTATTTATAATAAAGAGCTTGAAAACATGCTCATTCAGAGACTTACCAGAAACAATTACATGAAAAGAAAAATCAACCACAGGTATCTAGCTTAGACCAGAAATCCAAGGAATTTTTAGTTGTCTAACACCAAATTATCCGTTCAGAAACAACTTCCAGGAGAAAATCAAAATGAGTCGGACTCTAATGCCAGCAGGTCCAAACTCTGAGTCTCATGAAGCTGTAAGACAGCCCTTGTCAGCTGAGTGCATGGTAACCATGGCCAGCATCTAGCCCACCAAGGCTATTGGGCAGCATGAAGGCGGTTTAGAAAACCACAGGTCTGCATGGGATCTTATGCTTCTGGTGATGGTAGGTATTGTTTGACCACCACTGTGAAATTCAAACACATACGTCCTTTCCTCTATCTTCACGTTACCCATTTATGTATACCTATGCTGTACACAGTCCATCTGTTACAGTTCATACAGTACCTATGAGCTCTTTTACTAATTGTTTAATAATAGTTGGTATTAATCTATTTCATAATACAACAGAAATGAAAATCCTTGCTTTTTAGATGAAAAAAATTTGAAACTTAGCTTGTTCCATTAAATTGCTCAAGGCCCCTTACATAGCTAGTAAGTGTCAAAATTAGAAATCGAACATATGTCTTACTTAATTCAGGGCCCATGCTCAAAATCCCATGGCTCTTCATCTTTTCCCCCATGAGTTGACCTCTCATTCTCGATGCTTCCCTAGCCCAGCCTGTCAGAAGAAAAGTGCTCTCATAAATCAATACGTACTGTGATAGTTGCCCCAACATTTTGGTCAACTTCCACTGCTCATCTAATGAGTCACATTTTTAAAAAGACTACCTAAGTATCTACAAGAGCAATGCGTGATTCTATCGGATGGCTTTCTATCTGGATGAATGGAGGGTGTAGGGGCAGGTGAAATAATGAAAACTAAATTTCCTCTCTTATCATCTTCTGCAAACAACTTCTAACTGGTCAAAGTGGAAGCAAAGGCCTATGGGTTCCCTCTGGCTTTGGACTGTAACTTGCATAAAAATATATACCCTTGGAAGAGTATGATGACAATGCCAGCAAGACTGAATATAAAACCGTTTCTGCATAGTTTTCGAAGTTATTTTTTATTTAAAATTCCTATTAGAATGGAAAATTCAACTCAATTCTTTAAGAATTAATATAAAATAGCATATATGCCTTAGACCTGATAATCTCTTCTATTAATAAATTTGATTTCCAGGAATCAAGCCATCTTACTTAGAACATCAACAAAAATCCAGTGGTCCTACCCCAGCCGATTCATTAGCTTTTGTGCACACATGAACTGGCATCCTTGAAATTTTTATAAATGTTCTCTACAATATGTGTTTTAATCAAGTTATTTTTTTCTTATGACCTCAGATAACCGAAGGGCCCGACAGTCTTTCTTTATATAACACTGACGGCTCTTCTGTCCAAATCAGTCCTTTTCCCTGTGATTTTTTGTGTAGCTTTCCCCTGATGACCAAAATCCCTAGGCTCCAGGAACATGAGTGAGACTTCCACCTCAAGTTGCCGTTTCTAATAACGCACACCCTCGGCTTATCTGTGATTTACTTTTCCCCCTTTGCTAGTTTCAGTAACTACCACCTGCCATTCATCTGGTATCCACAAGGTTGCCGCCTTATAGATGCCATGTTAAAAGACTCCATATTCTGAACCTCCCCTGTGGATTAACTCTCCTCTTTGAGAAACGCTATGACCTCCTGGTGCTCTGCATGTCACTTGCAGCTGACACTCACCACAGTCGAAGGAGTCGAGGCTGACAGAAAAAGTGATTTCATTCAGGGTGGAACAGAATCACAGTAGTAATGTGTGGTGCTGATGATTGTACACAACACTTATTGAGCACTTGTTGCATGCCAGTGTGCTCAGCCCTGTTCTCCCCTATGGTAACCCAATGGGAATGTATTATTATTACTCTTAGTTAAATTTCAGAAGCAAGGAAAGAAAGCACAGAGAACCTAAGCTATTCACCCAACTTTCCGCACGGCAAGCTGGGGGTGGATATTTTAACCTAGGCAGCGTGGTCCAAGGTGCCCATGACCGTGTGTGGTGGACACACTGAGGTGGCAAAGTGGTGGGCAGCCAGGCAAATGAGGATGGATGAGGCATGAGGAACGGACAGAGTTCCGGGAATCCCAGATCCCACAGTTGTTAGATAAGAATAAAAGTCATCGTGAAGGGGCCGTCAAGGATGAACACTTTCAAAATTATAAACTTATTTTACTCAATCTTGGTGCAGAAAAATACAGATGGCTTCATAATTTATGCGGGTCTGTGTATATGACCAGTAAAATAGCTGGAGCCTTGGGCCTTTGGGAAAATTGCCAACGTGATTCCAGATGCTTAGATGTGCTCTGTAGCCTAAGCCAGGCCGAGGCCCTTAGGTGAATTAGTACCATTTTCTGAATCATGTCTCAAACACGTAGGCTATATCCTGTATTCTTGTTTATTAAGCAACCATGAAAGACAAAGCTGCAGAGAAATCCCAAAGTACCAATGAACGATGGAAGAAAGCCCAACTGTTTCGTTCACATTTCAGCTTCCCACATACCCCTCTTCTCAAACTGCAAAATTGCTCTTCGTCCCCATGTTGACTTCAACGGAATGAGGCAATCTACAGAGATCATTGTCTTCTAGGAGCAAACAGTAATGTAGCTTGCTATTTAAATATTTTTTCCATGGATACACTTGAGTATTTAAATTACTCAGTTAAAAGTAATGAGCTCTTAGCGCCGCTTCCGTCTGCATCTAACTGCTCTCTCTCTCATTATCTAAAAGAAAGCATTGAATTTCGAGCTCCTCAAATGAAATAGAAGAGAATTTCTACTTGTTTTTCTTTTTGATTCTCATCATTCCTTGGTTCTCCGAAGCCTTGGCCCAACTATTTTTTGTTGCTCCCATGCTTTTTTAAAATGACAAACAGCTCCTTTTCAAAGCTGCCTCAGCAAGAATGCCTTCTGCCTGCTTTGAAGAGCTGTCACAATTAGTAAACTCACAACATATGTGTTTCCCCTACATACTTCCTCCAAATCAGTGATACTAATTTTTTTCTGCTGGGAAATTTTTTACAAAACAGTCAAGCTACGATTAGTGTATTTCACTTGTCGCTCAATGTGTGACTTGCCATTCTGCCAAGTCCATGATTTCCAGTCGGAGGTGTCATTGTAAAAAAAAAAAAAAAAAAAAAAAAATGGTGATTTAAAAATAAACGTGCTGACGTTCCGTGACCCAGGCTCTGCAGAGCAGGCCGCCTGTAACTATGAGTTTTCCTTTCTAACAAGGATTCGCCCTTGGAAATCTCAGTTTAGATACAATGTCTGTTTCTCAATTAGATGGTCCTTTTCCCCCCTCCTTGGGCTGGAGTAATTGAAACACAAGGCAGTCAAATGGCCTGTTCAGACGGTGCCCTGAGTCAGCAGCAAGTTTGTGCTGAACGGTGTCCATCTGGCTGGCGGTCTGCTTGCCATTCTGCCCTGCTCCCCGGGTCTCCCGAAGCTGGTTCTCCTCCCTGCTGCCAGGAGCAACGAGCGGCAACACAGGTCACAGACGTCCCCTGTGCAGAACGAGGATCTCCCCAAGGACACGGATCTGCATTCCCCAAGGAAGTCCAGCCACCCCCTCACCGCCCACCCCCACCTGTCCTAATGACTCTCTGTTAAATTATGATTTTTTCTTAATTAGAAGATTTTTTTAAAGGAAAATCAAGGGTGTATGCTAGAGTAAATCACTGTTTTTTAAACTAAACTGGTTTATAGAAATTAAAATAAGACATCACGGAAAATAGAAGGCTATTTTTTTTTTAACAGCAAGCAATTAAGGAAGCATGAAACACTGTTGAAAATCATTTTTAAATAGTTAAACCAAAACTACATGAGTCTATATTTGACATCTTAAATATAGATGAGATGATACTTTTAGATACAGATAGGAGAAACTCTCCCAGCTCTCTTTTTACAAATTGCCCAAAAGGGAATTCACATTCTTCATTAATTTTTTTTATCAAATTATTTCATATTGTTGTTTTAAAATATATGCCAAATACATATAACAGATACTATGTAAGAATGAAAAAAAGACTACTACCCATTCAGCCACCATTATATATTATCAATACCTTTGTTACTTTATATGTTGAATTTACCAGTATTTATATGAAAATATTAATATTCCTAAACAATATTTTATTTAGTTTTATCCGATTTTAACTTTTATAATAATAAATCCTACCAAATATATATGTGTATTTGTGGGGATGTGATTTTCTCTTACTCTTCAGTATTATGTTTTTGAGATGCATACATGTTTAAATGTGTGACTTTCATTTGTTTATTCTGGTTTTAGAAAACACCGAATTGTTTCCAAGTTTTGCTTTTGTGAAAATGCAGCAACAAACGTTACTGTATATATCTCTCAGTGCATATAGGCAGGAGTTTCTTTAGATTATATGTCAAGGAATGGAATGTCTGTGTTTATAAGTAATGTATGTGTTTATCATTACTAGGTAAAGCCCCAAAGACCACTGATTAATGGGAGTCAAAATATTCTGAACATTTATGAGATTTAAATTTATTTTCCCAGTCTTTTGGTGTCAAATGGCAACTAATTGTGATTTCAACCTTCATCCCCACGATTTCTAGTGGGATTTGACAACAGGTTTTTTTCATAGATGTATTAGTCATTTGTGATTCCACTTTTGTAAGCTACCTGTTCATATTTTCGTATGTTTTTCTGTCGAGCTGTTTGTTTCTATATATTTTCAACTTTATATGTTCTGTACACTGACTTTGATCAGTAATACGTGTTGTTGCTATTGTGTCATAGTTTGCTTGTTTTCTCACTCTTTTTTTAATGATGTTTTATGATGAACATAAAGTCTTAATTTTAAAATGATAAAATGTGGCCATATTTCCTTATATGGCTAGTGTATTTTGTGCTTATTCGACAATCATTTTGCCACCAAGTAATAAATATATTATCATATATGGTCTTTAAAATTTCTTAGTGTGTTTCTTAGCATATAATTTTTAGATCAATCTGGAATGGATTTTTAGCTAACTGCTCCAAAACCAATCCACTGATCTACAATTTCTTTTCTGTCATGCATCTGTATTTTTATATGCATATGTCTTTGTTTCTAGATTCTTTATTTATTGCATTCAATTATTTGGCCTTTAATTAATATCCACTATCTAACAACTGCAGCTTTTTAATAAGAATTGTCTTTAGTAGGGGACGTCTTGTCTTCTTGACCTAATCTTCTTTAGGTGTGACTGGACACTAGTGCCCTTTGCTTTTCTATATCTATATTTTAATCTGCTTATTTTGAAAAACTTTTTGAAATCTTTCTTGGAAATATCAATAATCTCTGGATCAATTTTGAGAAAACTGACAAATGTATGATACTGAGTTCTCCCTGCCAATGAAATGGTATAACTTTCTACTTATTTAAATCTTCTCTGCTATCTTTCAGCTAATGTTTTATAATATTCTGAAATAGGAACTGCATACATAGCATACTATTTACAATGGCAGCAAAAATATGTGGCATCGCTTTTAGATTTATTCCTATGCCACATATTTTTGCTGCCATGATAAACAGTATATTTTGTGTGAAATTTCTAAGCATTATCCTGCAAACTTGTTAAACCACCTTGTCAATCCGTGTATTAGTCTCTTTTCACACAGCTGATAAAGACATTCCCAAGACTGGGAAGGAAGACAGGTTTAATTGGACTTACAGTTCCACATGGTTGGGGAAGGCTCAGAATCATGGCGGGAGGTGAGAGGTATTTCTTATACGGCAGCAGCAAGAGACAATGAGCAAGAAGCAAAAGTGGAAACCCCCGATAAACTCATCAGATATTGTGAGACTTACTCACTATCACGATAATAGCATGGGAAAGACCAGCCCCCATGATTCAATTACCTACCCCTGGTCCCCCACCCCAACAACATGTGAGAATTCTGGGAGATACAATTCAACTTGAGATTTGGGTAGGGACACAGCCAAACCATATTAATCCCAATGCTGTGTAGATTGTTTTGGGTTTTGCCATTGCTTTATGGTAAAGAGAGTGTAGAAGTGCTTTGGAAAAGGCTGGAGGAAGTGCCCAAGCACTTCAGAGCTGAAACGCACATGATAAGCTGTTTAACACAGATATGGAGAAGAACGAGAACAGTGCAAAAGCCACTGAGGTACCTTCACATGTGGAAGATGTCTGGGTGAATTTCTTCCAAATTGTCCACTTATTGCTTGAGTTTAAACCAAATTATCCAAGAGCTTTAGCCATTGTTTTCCTAATTTCTGCTTTCTTCTTATTCAGAAAGTTAACATGTTGAATAATTTATTAATAACAATTTTTAGCTTTTAAAAGAGTAAATATCATAGAGCATTAAACTAAAACCAGAATATTATGAAGTAAGCAAAACAACAGAGTTTTCAAGGAATATGTAGTGTTTTGAAAGTATCCTTACATTTAAATTCAATTTTTTATGGCAAATATTCATTGAAAGCCTTGTATATGCAAGGCACTAAACCAATAGGAAAAGCGTTTGGTCACTCATGTGCTCGTGAAATTAAGAAGACAGTAAGTTTAACAAATTGAAGCAATCAGTCTTAGACACAGAAACAGTCCTCACCCCATCTTTGCTTTGTAATAGGTTTTCACCCTGATTTATTGTGTATAATTGCCTAATCCATCTTGCATATGTAGACAAGCCTTTGTCAACCTGAGATACTTAAATGCCTTTGAAATAAAATTCCAACTAGCTAATCATTATGTTGTAATGTATTACCTTTGGTCATCGCTTAACACTTCACAGAAAAAAATTATATGAAGAAAATACGATAATTATTTTTTATTAAAATTTCTATTTTTGTTAACTTGCATTGGAACACTATTATATTTATCCAGACCTGACCCAAGTAGTTTTAGAGATACAGAGATACAATTCCTGGCTCTACTCTTATAAAAAGCAAATCTTTACAAGTATAAGTAAGTCCTGAACATGTAGATCTTCAATAATTTTTATCTTCTCACTTGCCCTCTTATTTCCTCCATGTGGAGGAAAAAATATCTTTCTGAGAAGGAAACACTTTGAAGACTCATTTAAATGTTAGCTACTTAAAAATTTAAATTTTAGATGCTCTTCCATTTAGTTCTTTATTTACTTTGACTTACGCAAGCCTTTTATATTTGCCACACCTGCTAGTAACATGGGAATATATTGTTATGTAACAATGCAACCGATACTGATGTATTTTGGGTGAAAGTACGAATCGCCCACTGTCGTAACCTATTCTCATTTCATTCTTAGGAATAAAAACAATGTGCTTTGTTAGTTTTAGAACATTTCTCTATGCATTTACATAGATACATAATTGAATAAAAAGTTGGAACATATACAATGTTTTAATACAAATGGGATTATAAAAATATAAAAATTGATATAAAAATTTTTGCAAAATTATTTTCTCATAATAATATCATAAAAATATTTCCATGTTTTTATATTCAGATCTTTTCATTCAATTGCCACACAGTAGTTCTTTCCATTGCTTGGGATGTCATCTATTTGATTATTAACAAAAGTATGTAATATTTATACCAATGTATGTAATATTTTGAACATCCTAGAGTGAATACTCATACATGACACATTTTACATGAGTGGACAAGCATCATTGAAGATACTTGAAGATTCTATTTTCCCAAAGGAAAATTTAAATCCACCAAGACTTCCCCACCTACACATTCCTGCATTAGCAGAATCAGAGACTCAGGGTTCCAGAAGTCACTCGCCTTCTCCCTCATCCTATAGCATGCATTCAGAAGACTCCTTTAAATACATTTATGTGTTCCTCAATATGACCCCCATTAAATTTTCATCTCTAAATATTTCACATTTTTCATATTCAATCACCTCTATCAGATCCTGCAAGATTTGTTCTTCAGGTTAGCCATCATTTCTGCGATTTAAGATACATGGTAGAAACACTATTGCTTAAATTTTACTGAACATAGGTCAGCTGAAACCTGCTATTCAACCCAAAAATTTGCTCAAAATTAATATGTATTAAGAATTGTGTTAAAAATGAACGTCAATAGGAACTGATTTTTCGAGTATTCTTTTGTTGTATATTGTGCAACCCCACATTAACTTTTTAAATATTTATACAGACTCATTTTTAAAATGCAAAGTGTGCATATTATACATTATATAAATAATTTTTTCTTATTTATGAGGAGAAATGAGATCATGACATAATTTTGTAATCTATCATTATTTAGACTGTTTTGTTGCATATTGTAGAAAACTTGAATTTTTCCACCCATAAGAATTTTTTAGATAGACTGTCAAATTTTTTTTTTTTTTTTGAGACAGGATCTTGCTCTGTCACACAGGCTGGAGTGCGGTGGCCCACTATCGGCTCACTGCAACCTCCACCTCCCAGGTTCAAGCGCTTCTCCTGCCTCAACCTCCTAGTAGCCAGGATTAAAGGTGTGTGCCACCACATCCAGCTACCTTTTGCATTTCTTAGTAGAGATGGGTTTTCACCATGTTGGCCAGGCTGGGCTCAAACTCCTGACCTCAGGTGATCCACCCACCTCAGCCCCCCGAAGTGCTAGGATTACAGGCATGAGACGCTGCACTTGGCCAGATTGTCTCATTTTTTAATGCCAATTATCAGCCAATTATTCCCATATTACCGGTTTATTTCTCTATATTTTACCAGTATTTCTAATTCATTTTTATCTAATTATGGCTACTCTTTCACGTTGTTAATAGGGAAGCATTAGAATGACCCAAAACTCTAATAAAGTTGAGTAAGTGTTTTCTTAAAAGCTGCTTTATTTTGTCCCCTTGCACAAAGTTGGAAACACAGCCAAATAAATAGAACAGGTATGATTTTTAAATTAATATTCTTAAAGTCCAAAACTCCCATTCTTCAAAATTTTATGTTTCTTAAATTAATAATCCAATTTATGATTTGTTTCTCTTTCTATTTTTCCATATGAAAAGTCACATGCATGTTTTTTAATAGAAAAATAAAATTAGAAAAAATGAGAGTATAAAAAATGATGGGATTTGTCAGGCATGCTTGCAATCCTAACACTTTAGGAGGACAAAGTGGGAGGTGTGCCTAAAGCTAGGAGTACAAGATCAGCCTGGGAAACAGTGCATCTACAGTAAATAAAAATAAAAATTAGCCAAGCTTAGTGTGTGCACCTGTAGTCCTAGCTACTCAGGAAGCTGAGCTGGGAGGCTCCTTTCAGTCCATGAGTTTGAGGCTGCACTGAGCTATGATTGTGCTGGTGCCCTTCAGCCTTGGTGACAGAGTGAGACCCCATCTCTAGAATAAATAAATAAATAATAAAATTTTGCTCATCCAAATCATCCATTAACCTTGTTATTATCTATATAAATCTATTTCTAAAATATAAAGTTATTATTTGTTTTACAAATATTTATGTCAGCCAAAATAGGATCATATTTTGTAACCTACCACAATTAATTTAGGCTATTTCCCAAATGTTTTATTCCATAATCCCCTTATGTTAAGCAGAGTAGCATGGAAATCATTTTAATCTAAATTATAAATGTAAAAACAAAAAGGTAACAAAATAATGAGAAATTATTGGTCAAACACAATAAAGTATGTCTGAAACCATATTCGATATTAAAAGGAAAAAAGTAGAAAGATACTCTAAAACTGAGGAAAAAATAGATAATCATGTATGAAGTTTTGCAGTGTCCCCAAGGGGCACCAAATATGACTAGGATAGGAAACTAGTGTCTACGTATTTTCATTTAGAATCCATCATCACTTCTGCCAAAGTAACCTGCTGACCAACTTGCTTTTAACTAAATTGCTTTCAACAAAGTTATGCTCTGTAAAGTTTCATTTGTCCAAATAGTTTTTTCTACATTTTTTTCTTAACAATCACATTATATACCACCATTAAGAGCTGAATTAGGACTTTAGAAGCCTTTTGAACTTCATCTTCAGTTATTGTCTCATTCTCTCTGTCTGACTGTCTTTATTTTAAATTTCATCATGCATAAATCCCTATCCCAATTCTGTGAGATTCTTTCTGGGAATGCAGATACCCTTTCAAAGATGGCCTCCTTTATACCATAACTTCAGAAATAATCTGGAGTGATAGTTTATTGGGTTATATAATATCTAACTCTAACACTCAGTTTATCTCCAAGTTTCAGGATGTTACCTTCAGTAACTTTCAAACTAAAATTCATGTATCATCATTTTACTTCTTCTTATCAAAAGAACAGTAAACATTTAAGAATCCTGACACTGTATAACTAATGAACAAACCAACTAAGGTATTCCATTGCTCATTGCAAAATTTTATAATAATACGTTCCTTATCTACCAAGAAAACTCTCCTGTTTATGGCTTCATCCTCTAATTCTCCAAACTACCTAAATAATGTTATCTTTACGATAGCAATGTAATAGGAAAAACAAATTATACAAACATTTGAAGCTTTCCTCCCCTGAGTCCCAGAGATTCTTTTTGAAAAGTCCTTTATAGGCCTCTCAGCTGCAGCCCGAAATCCAAGTAGCAGGCTGCCCGTGAGACCACACCTGTGTAATAGTGAAGCAAGATAAGCTAGAGGGCTCGGGTGAGTTGCCTGAGATGGACACTGTGCACTAAAGTGTGTTTATTGAGGGTGGAGGCAGAAGTAGGAGGGAGTAAAATAAAGGTGCAGAATGACATCAACAAACAGAAACATTTTAATTTATTTTGCACAGGAGTGGCTCCACGAATGTATAATTACAGAAAGAAGAAACTGTATCTAAATACATGTGTGGTAAATTTCTTGTGTGAGGAGCAGAGGAAAATGCCTAGGCTGCACTTGGTAAAAGCAAAGGGAATGCCTCAAAGCGTCTGCAGTCGTGGTTGTATTTCTTATCAATGTGACATGCAAAGGCTGAGTCATGTGGAGATACAGCTTACGTGTGTATGATCTCTCAGTCAAGGGCTGAATGATTTGTGCTGACCACTTTCTCACAGGTAAAATTAATTTTTTTTATTGTTGTTGTTTTTTGAGACAAAGTTTGGCTCTTGTTGCCCAAACTTGAGTGCATTGGCATGATCTCGGCTCACTGCAACCTCCGCCTCCCGGGTTCAAGGGATTCTTCTGCCTCAGCCTCCTGAGTTGCTGGGATTACAGGCATGTGCCACCATGCCTGGCTAATTTTTTGTATTTTTAGTAGAAACTAGGTTTCACCATGTTAACTGGGCTGGTCTCAAACCCCTGACCTCAGGTGATCTACCCACCTCAGCCTCCAAAACGCTGGGATTACAGGCGTGAGCCACTGCTCTCAGCCCCACAGGTAAAATTAGAATAAAAGCCATCTTCCACTTGATGAGAGAATCCCAGGGAATGTTCCAATACCAAAGGACAAGCCTGGCTTCCATCCGTAATTACTGCTCCATCTACCTAACAGAAATTGGCACAGCAGTTATCAGCAATCCAACTACATTCCATCTCAAATTTCTCTCAGCTTTACAATTAACTCACCCCTTATTTTGCATTAATCTCTTTCAGCCTAACCACATTACACTGAGCATCTCACTTGAGACAAATCTGTCATCTGAGCAATACTGGAGTCTTGCCGTGACATGGCTGGGGGAAGTACCCGTGAAATTGCATGGTTCTGAAGAGACATCCCGAGGAACGGGATCTAGCAATAAATCCCCCCAAACTTGATAGAATTCTCTCACCTCCGCTGTTGCAAGAGGATCAGCTCTCCCTCTGGCAATAGATCGGGGAGAGGGGAACACAGGCTGGGTTCAGATACCGCAACAGTAGCCTCAAGATTTTGCACATAACTTCAGAAGAAACCTCCGCAGAATAGAAGGCTCTTCTCAAGCATTTATCTGGATTTACTGTGCAATTTCCCTGTGCCCCTCACTTTTCCTGCCACTTTTGCTGTTACCCTCCTGTTTGCTTTTATTGGATTGCAATTCTCTGTCTTATAAAGATTGTCCTGGTTTTTAACTTAGTGTTTCAAAAAAAAAAAAATTTACCTATTGCGTCTATTATGACATTCCTAGCACCTGGAACAATATTTGCCACATAGAACAGGTGTCTGTCTGAACTTGCCTCACTTACAGCCTGTTCTCTTCTTCACTTCTGTCTCAGGTCCCACAGTTGAAACTATTCATTCCAAGCAGAATCCGCTTAGAATAAAAGGACCTGCACCAGCTTTAATCATCAAAGGAAAATATTCTGTTTATAATAGTGAAGCAAAAATGGGGAAGATTTCAATTCTTTTGGGTAATTACCCAGAAGTGAGATTGCTGGATCATATGGTAGTTGTATTTTTAATTGAGAAACCTCCATACTGTTTTCCACAGCATTACACTATATAGCCTTTCCATCAACAGTGTGCAAAGATTGTAATTTCTCCACATCTTCGTTAACACTTGTATTTTTTTAAAATCACTGTGGTTTTGATTTGTAGCTCTTTGATGACCAGGGACATTGGGCATTTTTTCATATACCCAGTGGTCATTTGTATGTCTTCATTGGAAAAATGTTCAAGTCCCTAACCCAGTTTTTAAGCAGACCGGTAGTTTTTTCTTTTTCTGTTGCGTTATAGGAGAGCCTTATAAATATTGGAAATGACCCCTTATCAGATACACGTGTTTCAAATCTTTTCTCCCATTCAGCTGGTTGTCTTTTCACTCTGTCGATTGTTTCCTTTGCTGTGCATAAACCTTTTAGTTTGATATAGCATCATTTGTTTCTATTGTTTTTGCTGCCAGAATTGAAATCAGGATCCAAAGAGATACTGACAATTTCATGTATGCTGAAGCACTATTCATACTAAGCAAGATGAGGAAACACCTAAAGGTCCATCCACAAACAAATACAGAAAATACACATGGGATGGAATGCTGGTCAGCCTTTAAAAAGGAGTAAATGCTGCAATACGTCACCACATGATGAACTTTGAGGACTTTATGTTAAATTGCAATAAGCCAGTCACAGAAAGATGAATACTGCAGTATTCCATTTAAATGGGGTATCTCAAACAGTCAGATTCATAGAAGTAAACACTGGAATGGTGGTTGTCAGGGGTTGGGGAGGGAAAATAGAGCTACCAATCAGTTAAGCACGATGAGTGAGCTTCAGAGATCACCTATACATCAGTCTCTATCATCAAAAACAATGTATTTTACACTTAAAATTTGTTAACAGGATAGAACTTATTTATGTTAAGTGTTCTTACTACAAGAAAATAAAACTATTTTAAAAATAAGAAAAATCACACTTTTGGAAACTGAAGAAAAATCTTTTGTTAAGAAAAAATGACTAGGGGATAAGTGATGTTTGCAATTGCATACAATGATCTAGGAGCTGAAGTTTGTGAAGAAACCACTTTTTAAAAACAAATATTTAATTATTCATTCAATAATTCTAATTATGTACCATGCCATGTTTTAAGTATTAGATGCAGAAATAAAATGACAGATTAAGTATCTTCCTTGAAGCGTGTATTTAAAAGGCAGGAGACAGAAATTAGAGCTGTAAACAAATAAATATGGCCATTTCTCATGTTAGTAATTGCTATGATGTGATTAAAGCTGGATAGCTGGATAGAGAGTTTCTAAGAGAGGTAGTTAGTTACCTTTGTTAGGATGGTCAGGAAAGGCTTCTCTGAGGACCAAATGAAGGGCAAAGAGTCACGCAAACCAGGCACAGAAGTAAGTGCAAAGGCGCCGAGGCACCAGGAGCTCAGCAGGTCCTCAGGACAGGAGCCAGGACGAAGTGATGGGGGCAGACAGGAGCACAAAGACAGCAAAAGCCTGGCAGATTGCATAGGTATGCTTGTATCCTCACTTCACAAAGAAGTCTGTAGAAGGTTTTTTAAGTGGAGTGCGAAGCTCTAATCTATGCTTTCAAAGATCGGGGAAGTTGCTGTTGAAGAGATTTAGTGGGCTCTATTAGTAACACAAAGTCTAGGCCTGGTATGCTGAGATTCCATAACAGAGAGCCAGTTGTACGAGAGTTTTGACGGCTGGGTGTGGTGGCTCACACCTATAATCCCAATACTTTGGGAGCCCGGGGCAGGTGGATCATGAGGTCAAGAGATCGAGACCATCCTGGTCAGCATGGTGAAACCCCATCTCTTCTAAAAATACAAAAAAAAAAAATTAGCTGGGCGTGGTGGTACATGCCTGTAATCCCAGCTATTCGGGAGGCTGAGGCAGGAGAATTGCCTGAACCCAGGAGGCGGAGATTGTGGTGAGCTAAGATTGTGCCATTGCACTCCATCCTGGGTAACAAGAGCAAAATTCTGTCTCAAAAAAAAAAAAAAAAAAGAGTTTTGACGAATAAGAGAGAAACTTATGTATGTTACATTTTTAAAATTCACACCAAAATAAAAGACAACTTAGAAAACATGAATAGTAGACTTAACAGGCACTCCACATAATGAATATTTAAATAACCAATGAATATATTAAAATATGCTACTAACATAAATATAAATATGCTGACTAATATCATTAGTCAACAAGGGAATGCCAATTAAAAATCACAATCAACTCCACTTCATTCCTACCAGAACTACTAAAAGCAAACTAACCCACAGCAGTAAAAATCCTCTTTAACTAAAATTGTCACACACTGCTGGTGGGGCTGAAGCCTCTCAGGAAATCTACTTGGTGGTATATTCCAAAGGGGCGCTGAGCCGACTAACCAACTTGTGAGAGCCACCATGAGTTGCTTGAAATTGGCAAAGGTGAAAAGATTTAAACTTCAGAAATTAACAGGTGTGTAAATCAGAGTGTTTTTCCTTCTTTCTCTCAGACAGCAGGTTGCTAAGCACCATCAGCATCCAGCATCCTCATCCTCTATCTGGGTCATCTGTGATCCAGGCATTTCTATCGTTGGTAAGTATAAAATATTCATCAAATGGAATATCATACAGCAATGAGGATAAAGTAGTAACAGGCTCAGTCTCAGGAACATGATGCTGGGGGACAATAAGCCAGAAAATGAAGAACTTATAAGTGTATGAAGTTCAAAGTTCACCTAAGTTCAAAGTTCGTGAAGTTTGGACCAACCACAGATGTGTAGTATGGTAAATCAGAATGGGAAAATGCTCCCTGGGGAGATGGTAGTGACTGGTAGGAGGGATGGGTTCCGACAGTGTTCTCTTCCTGGATATGTGTGCTGGTTGCATGGATGTGCTTAATTTGTAAGAAACCCTGTCTCTACTAAAAATACAAAAACATTAGCTGGTGTGGTGGTGTATGCTTCTAATCCCAGCTACTTGGGAGGCTGAAGCAGGAGACTCGCTTGAACAGGAGGTAGAGCTTGCAGTGAGCCGAGATCGCACCATTGCACTCCACCCTTGGCAAAAACAGCAAAACTCCTCCTCAAAAAAAAAAAAAAAAAGAAAGAAAGAAAAAAAAGAAAAAGAAGTTATAAGACTGTACTCTTAGGCTTTGGACAATTTTTCTATGTGTGTATGTTACACTTTAATAAAATAGTAAATATTTTCCAATCAATAGATAGTAAATTTTATTCATTCAGGAGACAGTAATTTAAAGAAATTAAAGTAACACATGTCTATAATATGGTCCCTTGTATATTTTTACAGTTGAGGGAACTAATTTTCTTTATTTAAATTCTCTTGGAGAGATATTTAACAATTTTCAGATGATTGATGTGGAAAAATAATTTATACTTCATCCTTAAATATTGGTTGTTTTTAAATGTTCTCTAATTTGGGTAATAAAACTTACATGATATTTGACCATACTTAGATTAGACTAGAAAGGGAAAACTCCCAGAGCTCTAGGTTTCCCATGTAGGGTCTATAAGAATCAACTGGAGAATTTGCTATAAATTCAGATACCTGCAGCTTCACCATAGAAACAAATCCAATGGATTAGTCATAACCTAGGAATCAATTCATATCACCTCACATGACCTGAAGCAAGTGAATACATGGGGAATAACTGTGAGAAAAATGATCCAGGTGCTAAAAATTTACCCCTGGACTAGGATATAACTGTCCTAGTTATGATCAGATAGATAAATTGGTAGATTGATAGATCTATAGATCAATAGATAGGTCTGGTGAATAGTTTCCAGTGGATTACGGTCCCAGTTAAGGCAGTGTAGAGTCACTGTATAGATTTAGTTCATACTTGGAATTGTAAATATTAAGATAATAACGAAAAAAATGATAAATTCTCAGACTTTAAAAAAATGTGCATTTAAATGTCTACACAATTGAAATAATCCCCTTATAAAAAGAATTATGAAAATAATATATTGCTGTATAAATTTGGAAAGATGTGTTATAATGGAAACAAAAATAAAACAATTACTAGATATATTAGTAGATACAAATGGAGATGTGTACATGGTTAAGGATATACATTTTGTGTTAAATAACTCATTTTCAGCTGGCAAAATACTCCCTTAAAAATGATACATTACAGCTAGAGACATGAAGAGTTTTTGCAGTTATGGTGGGGCAATCTGTTACTTCAGTTCACTTTTGCTGTATGACTGCTTTCTTAAGGCACTATGGAGGTGTAGGCAATTCGGTTTAAATGAAGACTGTTGGTAGGGGAAAAAGTGCAGTATGAAGAACAGGCATCATCAAAGGAAAAATGGCCAATGAATATTTATATATATTAAAAATAATTTTTATAAATGATAGTGATGACACACATACATGACAAGATATATAACAATAGAACTGATGAAAGCTTGATCTCAAACACACACACACACACACACACACACGTACATAGAAGTATGCAAAGTTACAGGCCTTCTCCTGCTGAGCAAATGATTATTACAAATTAAAAACTCACCTATAAGGAAATAGAAATCACAAGTCATACAATGAAAAATATGTACAGAAACACAAATAAAAACAATGTTGTTTTTGTTACATTTCGTGATTAAGGCTTCAAAAATAAATGTCAGTAACACACAGTGCTGCCTAGACTTATAGCACTATGAACTGGCTCATTTAACTTCAGGGCAACCTGCTGAAGTACCACGTCGCTGGTCAGAATCAGACTCCGTGGATAATATTATAATAACATAATATTTACGATAGAATCCTATATGCCATTGTCAATTCTGTTACTACATGGAAGCATAAATACTAACGTGAATTGCGAAAGTCAAAATGAAAATGTATGTTTTAACACAAAATTATGCAACATACAAACATGAATACTATCAAAAATTAAAATAGAAATGTATAGGAGGCAAATACCTTTTCTTTTCATGTGCACACACATTTTGTTTTCCTACAAAGTTTCGTAAGTATCTAATGTAATAGATAATTAAAATTCCCTGACACACTCTTTATCAATAGAAAAGACTTACGTTACGCTGGGCAGGGTTATTCTCACTTGCTGGTGTTGAGGAGCCCAGAATAAACTCCCCATCACCTTCGTCTAACCATTTCCCTGTGGATGACGATTGCTCAGAGTAATATTGACCTCTTGTCTTCCTGGCATCCCAATATGAATCTAGGGAAATAAGATCATAAGGCACCTGTCAACATATCCCCCATGAGGGATTTTTCATTAATCATGACTATTGTTATTAAAACAACTGATGACACTTAATACGGAAAACTGTCCAATATGGCCCAAATTTGGGGTCACACCCTGTTAACTTTTCTGACAAGTACGGGAAGCCCACCAAATATTAGTTGTTCTGATTATTATTCTTCATCGTGAAAGCAGAGCTTCAGTTAGTAATATTTTACACAGTTCTCTTGCCTCACCTCCCCACTTAGCTCTTGGTTATTGTTCAGTTTCAAAGGGTGGGATGCAGACTATACTCTAACCAATAAAACTGCTTGTTCCTGGTTGGACTTCTGCCCCTAAATCCTGTCTGGTCACCGAATGTTGGTTAAACTTGTTAACCTCGAAAGCCTCAAACATTGTACCTGTCCTTCCTGTTAAGGCCTAAACCAGAACTGAGGTGCCCAGGCCCTTGCATCATAGTACCTGAATCCCAATCTGACTCTTCTAAATTCTCTGTAAGAAAAGGGCCCTCAAAAGCAAAGGAAAGGGGAAAAGAATGAAGCATTTCAGACAGCCTTCTGAATAATCTCGTTGCCTGGAAACCCGCCGCTGTCTGGAGGCTGGGCTGAAATGGAGCACGGTGCAGCAAACTCACCAACCCGGTCCTCAGAAGGTGGAGCTGCTGGGGACAAAATACAGTCAACATTTGTCCATCTGAAAATTATTTTCCAATAATTGTACAATAGTATCTATTTATTGAGTAGTCTGGCAGCATCTCTATGTTTTTTTCCTAAGCATCTTACCTTCACCCCACCCCCGGCCTTCCACCTTTTTTTTTTTTTTTTTTTTTTTTTGAGATAAAGTCTCACTCTGCTACCCAGGCTGGAGTGCCATGGTGTGATCTTGGCTCACTGCAACCTCTGCCTCCCGGGTTCAAGCAATTCTTCTGCCTCAGTCTCCCGAGTAGCTGGGATTACAGATGCCAGCCACCATGCCTGGCTAATTTTTTGTGTTTTTAGTAGAAACTGGGTTTCACCGTGTCTACCAGACTCCTGACCTCAAGTGATCTGCCTGCCTCGGCCTCCCAAAGTGTTGGGATTACAGACGTGAGCCACCGCACCCAGCCCACCTTTTTCGTGGACACAATTTTAAAGAGACTTTCACAGTGTCTTAATGTACTTGAATTTATTAAGACATTTTTATACTTAAATAAGAGAGGAAGGTAAAATCAATTTGTGGAAAATCTGATTGGGGACAGCACAAAGAGGAACACTTTAAAATTCTTGTGCAAATAACATTTGTATAAAATTTTAAAAAATATTGTCACTTTTTTCAGACCATTGTATTGCTCAGTGGCATAATTTTTGTTGGAACATAAGAATTAGACAAAGCAGAGAGAAAGCTTAGAACTTTGAATATAAGTTATGACTTTGTACTAATAGTTTCTAAGAGAAATTAATTATGCCTCTCTTAAGAGAGGGATAATAAGTCTACAGAAGACAGAGAGAAAGGGCTGTAAAATTTTCGATACTTGAATAAGATATTTTAACTCCCAAATGAGGAGCGAGCCACAAGTCCCATAAAATCACGGATGGCCCAATAATGATTTGGAGCAAGCTGGCTTTACTCAAGAATGAGAAAATCAGCATGAATAATAATTGAAGATTAGGGGGAAATGTATTTAGTCACACTTTTTTTAAAAAAACTTCTGATCTAAATTAGATATTATTCATTTAAATGTGCATTACTTAAATGTACTATATAGTAATTCTAGTAGACACTAAATATAATTCTTGTAAGCATTCTTTGCTTCTTAAAAGAGTAGAAAAAGGACATTGGTTTAAATCTCTCAGTTAATCATGCTTTTAGGAGGTCTGGAAGTTAATATGAGAACATAGCCCAGTTATATCCTTACACTTGATAGAAAAATATGTAAATTTAAACTATAATTCCCAAAAGATTAAACAGAGTTCTTGAGATGTAGCCTGCGAAGCACATAAAGATATTTTTTTAAATGTCAGTGTAAATACATCAAAACTGTCTCTTTAGATTTCCAGCCAGATCCGTTTACATTTTCAGTCTAAATAATAGTGTCCTTTCCACAAAGCCGTTATAACTTCTGAAGTTTGTAAATACATTTCAAAGTTGCACTGAACTGCTCACAAAGGACGAATTAATTACCAAGAACAGGATCTTTACGGCCAAACTACTCTGCATTCAACTCCCTGCGAGGCCTCTTGCCAGTCGGTAACTCCAGACAAGTTCGGGAAGCCCACCAAACACGACTTGTTCTGACTGTCATTCCTTATCTTGAAAGCAGAGCTTCAGTTAATAATATTTTACACTGTATGTCAGGATGGACTGAGGAAGTTGATTGCATTCTTGAGCTTTTCCTTCTTCATTGTTTTCTTTACTGTGGCCAGAGATAAGTCACAAATATGTTTTGAATTTACATTTTTAAGACTCTACTGGCCAGGCGCAGTGGCTCATGCCTGTAATCCCAGCACTTTGGGAGGCCAACATGGGCGGATCACTTGAGATCAGGAGTTTGAGACCAGCCTAACTAACATGGAGAAACTCCGTCTCTGCCAAAAATACGAAAAGCTTAGCTCGGTGTCCTGGGACAAGCCTGTTGTCCCAGCTGCTCAGGAGGCTGAGGCTTGAGAATGGCTTGAACCTGGGAGGCAGAGGCTGCAGTGAGCCGAGCTCCGGCTACTGCACTCCAGTCTGGGTGACAGAGGGAGACTTGGTCTCAAAAAAAGAAAAAAGATTCTGTTTACCGGCAAAGAGGAACTGGTCTCATCGTCTGCTCCCGAGCATAGCCATTGCTTCTGTCCTCCTCAGCACTCTCCCCTACTGTGTGCTCTACATTTCTTTCCACACAGGTTGATGCCATGAATTCCACCTGGAGTTCTTTTGTCAGCATAGGAGGCTTTCCCCCCCACCAACCCCCAGGGAGCAGATAACCAGCAATAATTGAATTTGCCTAATGATGTTCCATATTCTTAAAGAAGAATCTGTTTTCCCTCAGCAAACATATCACATGTGTCCAACATTAAACATGAGCTAACTTTAAAGGAAAGAATCTCCTACACAGGTAATCAGCACATATATTCCCACATCATATTTCTGTGCCTGTATTTTTCGTAAGTATTATCATGTCAACTGCTAACTGTCTGGTTTATAAAATTGCAATTTCTGCCAAGAAAATACCAAAGTCATTCCTTGTGAACTTTTAGAGGTTCGGACTCTCCTCATAGATAAATTGTGAAAATATTATTTTCAAGTTTATATTGAAATTTAGGTTTTGTAGAATCTTAGTAATCAAAATTATTTACCCTGATAGCCTGCACAGAGAATTTAGTACTTATTTTTTTAATTTATATCTACTTACTTTGTTTGACAAAAAGTATGCATTATTAGTTTCATCATAACAGTAATTGGGTATATTTGGAATCTTTCATCTAGATTTTTTTTTGCAATATTTTATTCTATCTTTAAAACCAGACACTTTTCATCTAATTTATTCTACTTAATAACAATCAAGTCTTAAGCATATTTCTTAAATTCTCTCACTTTATTTTCTTAATCTGCATAGTAAATAAAATAATACAAAATGCCGTAGAGCTGCTATGATGATTCAATGAAAAGCTATGCTCAGTAAACGCTAGTTTCTTTAAATCTAACATTTTAAACTATTTTCTATAATTACAATCTTTTTGAAAAAATTATAGATTTACGTGCAATTGTATGAAATGATACAGAAATTTTGTTATACCCTTAAACCAATTTTCCTCAATAGTAACATTTTACAAAACAATAATACAATATCATAGCTAGGATATAAAATTCATACAACCCACAGATTTTTTTCAGATTTCTCATTTTTTGTACTTCTTTATGTATGCATTCTCATTTTAATTTTAAACTTACAAAATTTAAAATAATAGTAAATTCAACATGAGTACCAGGTAGTGAAATAGCTGTCAAAACGCCTGACATTTGTTGCAATTTATTATAAATATAAATCCACTAGAAAACAGTTGAGATCAGTGCTCTACAATATATTAATAGAAAATTCTTAGAGTACCTTAGTTCTGGTTTCTTCATTTTAAAAAGATATTAGCAAAAAGGCTTAAGTTTATAGAAGATCTTTCTGTTTTTGTGTCAGTTTGCTGAGAATGATGGTTTCCAGCTTCATCCATGTCCCTGTAAAGGACATTAACTCATCCTTTTTTATGGCTACATAGTGTTCCATGATGTATATGTGCCACATTTTCTTTATCCAGTTTATCATTGGTGGGCATTGGGGTTGGTTCCAAGTCTTTGCTATTGTACACAGGGCTGCAATAAACATACGTGTGCATGTATCTTTACAACAGAATGATTTATAATCCTTTGGGTATATACCCAGCAATGGGATTGCTGGGTGAAATGGAATTTCTATTTCTAGATCCTTGAGGAATCACCACACTGTCTTCCACAATGATTGAACTAATTTACACTCCCACCAACAGTGTAAAAGTGTTCCTTTTTCTCTACACCCTCTCCAGCATCTGTTGTCTCCTGATTTTTTAATGATCGCCATTCTAGCTGGTGTGAGATGGTATCTCAATGTGGTTTTGATTTGCATTTCTCTAATGACCGGTGATGATGAGCTTTTTTTCATATATTTGTTGGCTACATAAACGTCTTCTTCTGAAAAATGTCTGTTCATATCCTTCATCCATTTATTGATGGGGTTGTTTGTTTTTTCTTGCAAAATTTTTTCATTTGTTTTTTTCTTGTAAATTGTTTAAGTTCTTTGTAGATTCTGGTTATTAGTTCTTTGTCAGATGGGTAGATTAAAAATTTCTTTTCCCATTCTGTTGGTTGCCTGTTCACTCCAATTTAGATTATGTGATTTTTCTTCATGTCTAGGTGCAAGTTTAATATTTTGAGCAGAAATATCAGAGCAGTGATTCCTTGTTACCCTCATTACATCCCATCAGGTTGCAAACAAACTCATTTCATCCTGTTACTGGTGATACTAAATGTAAGCACTTGATTAGGGTAATATCTTCCTGGTTTCCTCGTGGTAAACACATTCCTGTCTACCTTTGGAACTGAAGTATTTTGTGCAGAGGTACCTTGAGGCTATCCAAGTATTTTGCACCTCATCTAACTTTCACCCACATGCTTTACATGCCTTGATGTTTTTTGCTGAATTGCTTAAATCAGAGATAAAAGGAAAATATTTTATGTCTCTAATTCATTCATTCATATCTGTACAGACTCATGGATTCCCATTTTATTCAATTTGTTATAATTTGTTACTGTCATTACTTATTTGACAATCAAACGATCCCAGATTTGACCAGTCCAAGTCCCCTAAAGCTAGATTGCATGTCTTCTCAACAAAGTTTCATAATTTTTAGACCATTTTCTTATCTTCCTATGCAAAAAGGTGTTTCTGGCCCATGTGTACCTTCTATTCCCCAGCTCAGGGTCAGCAAGCTCTCTGAGGAGCCGAGAGTCCTCTCAGTGGAGAATAGCATTTACAGATCATGTAAAAGATGTGCTCACTGCTCTTGGGGTATCCCTGCTCTCAGACTCTCAGAGGACAGACTAGGAAATAGATGAATTATGTTGTATGTAAATATAGTATTCGTTTATCTCTCTCTTGAAATCCACACTGATATTTCCATTTCTAATCCAACATTAATGGGTTTGTCCCAGCTTTCTCCTTTCCCACACTGGTGATTCTCTGCACCAGAGTACCAATAACGGTACTTAGAGTCTGTCGAAGACGTCGTCTCCCTCAGCACCCTCCATGGGGCGTTACCCCCATCATGCCCTTTGTGGATGCCTTCTTTCCTCTCCCAATCACCCACAGCCCACGCTGCAGGCTACCCTGCCAGCCCTACTCTGCCAGGCATTGTTCCCACGGTGACAACAGTGTGCCTCCACCACGTCCCTCACCCAGACTCTGCTTCCCACTGTGCAGATAACCCATTGACCTGAGGGCTGCTCGCCTAAAATAGTCATAAGAAAGGAGAAGGAAGGAGAGGGGAGAAAAAGGAAATGAAGGATAAGGAAGAAAGAAAGGATTTTGTTTTAAATTAAGGAATTGACCTTTCTCCATAGAGATATGATAGGGAATTTTTCTCTTTTGAAGAGAACGTACTTGTGTCAGGGAGAAAGTGTAGGAAAGGAAAAAGTTAATTCGGAATATTTAAAATATGCCAGGAGTCATCCCCTGAAAGTGTACAGAGCCGTGAGAATTTGGTTTCAGTGCCCACAGCTGCCTGCTCTGTGCTTTCTGGATTGTCACACGTTGTGGCACCCAGCACCCCTACAGCCTCTCCCACCTGCGTCTGACTGTCAGAGCTTTGAAATACACTCACATATCATAAATAAGTGAAAGCCAGGTCCCTTTTAGATCAATCAATACCTGGACACTAGGTGGGTGGTACTTTTATTTACTTCTGATCTTTCTCTAAACAAATGCTTCCCCAGGGACCCACAGCATTCAACCTTGCCTTACTTCCGATCAAGCTTAAAGCCTCAACTGTGAGCTCAGTCCTTGACCCGTTAATCCCCTGTCTACTTGCTCTCTGTCTCCACCACTCTGTGGTCTTCCTCTAGACGGATGCACTACCAGTTCTTGTCTTATGAGAAACAAAAATATTGGCCGGGTGCAGTGGCTCATGCCTGTCATCCTAGTACTCTGGGAGGCCAAGGCCGATGGATCATTTGAGGTCATGAGTTTGAAACCAGCCTGGCCAAGATGGTGAAACCCCATCTCTACTAAAAATACAAAGTAATTAGCCAGGTGTGGTGGTAGGCATCTTTAATCCCAGCCACTTGGGAGGCTGAGGCAGGAGAATTCCTTGAAGCCTGGAGGTGGAGGTTGCCGTGAGCTGAGACTGCACCACTGCACTCCAGCCTGGGAGACAGAGTGAGACTCCATCTCAAAAAAACAAACAAACAAACAAACAAAAAAATACTGAAAGCAATCACTTCTCATTTGCCCACTAAAAAATGTGCTTGATGGTAGACTGATGGCTGAAGTCTGGAAAACGGAATCGAAGCTAGGATCCTTCATGTTCTTTCTCTTGACATAAGGAGGTGGGCACTCTTTGGAGGGCAAACACAAGTAGGACAGTTTGTCTGACAATGGATTCGAGGTGCAAAAAGGCAGGAGAGCGTATGCACGGAGACCAGAGGAGGCTGCAGAAAAGTAGGATTACGGGCCTGAACCCACGCTCCTGCCGGGTTGTCCCGGTCATTCTGGTGACGAGACACTCAGACGTCCCGTCAGACTTTCTTTAGATTTCCTTCCCTCCCAATTTCTCCGTGGTGAGGTGTTTTATGAAATGTCTGGAGTAGCAGCATAGGAAAGTGCCATAAAAATGGAGGAAATTAAATGAAGCAGGCCCAGCAGAGCCGAGCGTGCACACATAGTTCCTGTTCTTTCCAGATGTGTAGAATTTCCTTGAAATGGAAGGAAAAAAAAAAAAAAAAAAAAAAAAAAACCAGTCAGTGGTGTCTAAAAATATATAATTGGATTCAATGATTATTGTGCTAGAAAGGTGTTTTCCAGCGGTACTTCCTGCAAAGAAAATTTGTGGGGAAAAGTTCTATTTTGGCTTGCCTGGCAACATTATTTTCCACCAGGAGGACCGTGCCTGTTTGCTCCGCTGTCATCCTTTCTGCTCGGCAGGCTTAGCCCTCTGAACGCATATTAAGAAGACGTGCCAGGAGCTGTACAATGTCCCAGCTTCAGCTGTGAGTTGGCTGACGGTTGGTGCATATGAAAAAAAAATAAGATAGATTGCTCCGAAGTGCAGGGAATGTTTTCCTTATGAATAGAGCCTAAAGGGAAACGTGGAAAAGAATCACTAATGTTTTAAAAAAGCTTTTTCTTTATATTTAAGTTGTTTGGAATCTTCCCTTTCTCGCACTGCGTGCTGTGGACTGAGGTTTACCAGCTGCTGTGGAGGGGTTTACCCTTGCGAAGGAAAGTCGCTTTCTCCATATTTCTGTGTTTGCAAGCCTCTCAGGACGAGTGATTCAACTCTCGGCTTGCTGTGTTTCCTCTTTCTAACCCCACTCGCACACCATTTTCCTTATCTAAAAAGGGTAAAAATTGTAACTCGCTCCTTGAGACAGTGATCGTTCCTGGAGTTACACGTGGCCCCAGCAAACCTGCCAGCTCTTTGCGTCTCATGCTGTTTGGATCCTCTCACTTTCCAGCCCAACACCTGACATGAAAGACCACATAGGCTGGATCTAAGGAAAAAGGGAGCGGCATCCTGCAGTGGCCAGGGGGCTTTGCCACTGCTCCTCATTTAAAAGGTTCTGCGCATTCACCCGGCCACCTAATATCTATCTACTGAGATTTGCTAGCCATAAGGTAGAGGATTTGCCTTCTTAGGGATATAAAAGTCTAAAAAAGACACCATGTCCTCAAAAGTTTAGATTCTAGTATGTAAGAAAAGACATTTTTAGAGTAAAGGTACCAAGTACCAAAATAAGCTAAGGGCTATCAGAGAAGTACCTACTAACTGCTAAAGAGAATAGATAAAAAGACATATGGAAATCACGAATCCGAGAATTATTATAGTCATTGTATTTTATGAATGGGGAATTATTTTATGGGGAACGTTCTATTTAATTTGGGACCAGAAAACGGGGTGAATTCCTGTGACTAGAGAGAGCGTAGGAAGAAAGGAATTCAAACCAGGAGGAATGGTATCAACATTATCACGGAAAATAACTGACGAGTATTCTGCTTTGCTTGTGGCACCTGACTTTATAAGGAGGGAAACTGGGAGACTGCAAAGCACCCCAACCTTGTCACATTTCCATAACGTTCACACACGATTGTGCATTCCTCACTTCTCATACTGTTCATTCCAGTCCTGCCCTGACTCCTTGACAGTGTCATACAGAGCCAAGGAAAACAGGGCAACCGCCCTTTGTCTGTCTCCAAAGTAGTCTGCTTACGTTTAAACCATGGCCTCCCGAGGACTGGGAATTGCACGTAAGTGGTGAGGGTGTACCCAGGTAAATTTTCAAACACATAGCGTCAGCATTCGGAGGGGACCTGAAGACCTGGGTGCTCTGACTGCCGTATATACACACACTTTGTTTTGAGAGAGAGTCTTGCTCTGTTGCCCATGCTGGAGTGCAGCAGCACAATCACAGCTCATTGCAGCTTTGAACTCTTGGGCTCAAGAGAGCCTCTCACCTCAGCCTCCTGAGTAGCTGAGACTACAGGTGCGCACCACCACAACCACCTAATTTTGTAATTTTTTTGTGGAGACAGGGTCTCACTAAGTTGCCCAGGCTGGTCTCAAACTCCTGGCCTTAAGCAATCCTCCCACTGAGCCACTGCTCCTGGCCCTTCTGAATGCTCTTAAAATTTTTTTGCAATTACCCAGCCCCTGCTTAGATATCTCCAGTCACATGGAACTCACTGTGCCTACAAACAGCCTAGTCACCGGTCTGAAAACTCTATCAGGCATTTATTGTTTCACGTAGGGAATGAAAATGTTTTCATCTTCTCTCGGGGAGGACTGGTCTCAAGAGCAGTCAAGCAACAAGGAAATCCTCTTCTGCTACAGAGAGAAATGATTCTTAAATCCACTGATCACAGGTGCCATGAACTAAATGACTGTGTCCTCCTCAAATTCAGATAGTGACACCCTAATCCACAGTGTGATGGTATTTGGACGTGGGGCTGTTGGAAAGGAATTCAGGTTAGATGAGGTCATGAAGGTGAGGTCCCCACGATGGGATCAGTGTGTGCCATTATAAAAAGTGGAGAAGCCCCAGGATCTTTCTCCATGCGCCACTCAGAAAGACCAGGTAACGACATAACCAGGAAGAGGGCCTCACCGAGAACCCACACAGCCTGGCAGCCTGACCTCAGCCCTGCAGCCTCCAGAACTATGAGAAGGCAATGCCCGTGCTCCGGCCCCTGGTCGGACCACAGAAGTCCTCCCTGCTCCAGCCTGGGATCTGGAATGCTGAGTGCATCCTTTTGTGTTTTCACCACGAAATAACAAAAAACCTCCAAAATGCTTTCTAAAAATAAACATCTTGCAATTAGGAATGAATCATGAGATAAAAGAATTCACTTAACTCTCTTGGCGAAAAAAATGACGCCTTTATAAACCTCTTCTTATTATGACTTGTTCCCTAAGGAACCACACATCTGAGTTTACGGAGCCCTTGTTCCAGAATGTTTACAGCATGGGTTTAGAAGATGGCGAGAGTGGAGGAGCCAGCAGTGACCACAGTGACTGCCGTCTCAGGAACTGTGTACCACAGCCTGGGCTGCCAGAGCCTGTTTTGTGCAGAGAGACGATATTAGTCAGGATGCCGGAGAAACCGCTGATTGTCAAAAGTACTGCTGATGCTTTTATTAAACAGAAGAGGAAACCTACGTCCGAGACCAGGAACCAAAATGGCTCCAAATTTTGTTTGGCCACAGGAGCATGTCTCCGTCTCTAAAGAAAAGAAACAGAATCATTCTGTATTTCTCAGTGTCTTGGAGAGAAATGCTTATTTGTTGCCAAATGTTTAGTGGAGGCCGGTCAACCTACAGAACATCCCAAATCCTGTGGGTGCTTTAAAGGCAGCCCCGAGCTGACTACAGAAACTCCTTTATTCCTACAAACAAGTTCCTAGATGCCAAATTCAGTGGCCTCCTCTCAAACCCGTTCTTATTTGTCTGTGGTTGGCTACCTCTTCTGTGAAGCTCTTTCCTCCTCTTGGATGTAAATATATCAAGAAGAGCCAGACTAACTACAATTCAGAGCTTGAGTGTTTGTGAAACTAGTTGGCCAATGACATTTCTAGAAATCCTTTTACAAAAACTGATAGAAAGACGTTTTGCTGCTTGATCAAAGGAAAAGGATAAAGTTATGCCTTTGCTTGTCTGTCTGTTTAATTGGGGACAGGGATGTGGCGTGTCCCATACCTGGGCTAGTTTATAGTTCCTGTAGAGAGAGGGCTCTGAAATCCAGCCCTGGATCACAGCCCTGTACAGGGCTGGAGAGCGCCACATTCTCCAACTCCATGTACAAAAATTCACACCCTTGTCTGCAACCTTAAGATTTAGTGGCCTTGGGACCATCCTTTGGGCGGACTTTGGCATCTCATAGTTGGTACCCCGAAGTGGCATCGTGCTGAGTCACCCTTTAGGCAGCTTCATGAGCAAACAGCAGTAAGGAGGAGCCGCCCTACCAAGAAAAGTACAAAATAGATTCAGCGCACGGATCCTTCACAACGGGAAATGCCCACTTACAGGACTCTCAGAACTACTTAAGTGGATTTTTCAGGGAGCCAGGAGTCCTGCAAAACCGGGTGAAAGCACTAACAAAAATTGTGGTGAATGGCTCAGTGTGATGGCTCACACCTGTAACTCCAGCACTTTGGAAAACCAAGGCAGATGCATCACCTGAGGTCAGGAGTTTGAGACCAGCCTGGCCAACACTACTAAAAATACAAAAATTAGCTGGGTGTGATGGTGTGTGCCTGTGATCCCAACTATGTAGGAGACAGAGGCAGGAGAATCTCTTGAACCTGGGAGTAGGAGGTTGCACAGTTGCACTCCAGCCTGAGTGACAGAGCGAGACCGTGTCTCAAAAAAAAAAAAAAAAAAAAAAGAATGTAGTTAATGATGTTATGTGATTTTATTTAATGTCAGAGGCTATGGAGGTCTGAAGACATGCAAATTACATAAGAGTTTTTGGTTCCATCCATTTATTTACAGGTGAGTATCCATAGAAATAAACATTTCAATAAAAATACTTTGTGAGCTCATGTTACAAGTCAGGCACTATTGTAGGAGCTGGGATCCGCCAGGGAAAAGACTGCCAAGACAGTCAGAGCGCCCTAGTGGCAGAGATAAATGATAAACAAGTTAATAAACAAACATAATGTAAGTTCAAGCAGTGGTTAGGGCCTGGTGTGGTGGCTCACCTCTGTGACCCCAACACTTTGAGAGGCTGAGGCAGGCAGATCACGTGAGCCCAGGAGTTCAAGCCCAGCCTGGGCAACATAGTGAGATCCTGTTTCTACAACAAAACACAAACATAAATTAGCTGGGCATGGTGGCTTGCACTTGTAGTCCCAGCTCCTTGAGAGGCTGAGGTAGAACAATGACTTGAGCTCAGAAGGTCGAGGTTGCAGTGAGCTGAGATCGCACGTCGGAGGCTCTCTTCATATTCACTGCACTCCAGCCTCAGTGACAGTGAGACCCTGTGGAAAAGAGGAAAGAGGAGAGGAAAGGAAAAGAAAAAGAAAAAGGGGAAGAAGAAAGGAGAAAGAAAGAGAAAGCAAATGAAGGAAAAGAAATAGAGAATGATTATAGGGAAATGAATATGATTTTGTACATTATTGGGCTATTTTGTGTGTTTTTTAAACATCTACATAAATATCAGTTAGTGTTACATTTTTACTCAATATTATACTCTGACATTTATATTTTAGTATTTCTAGGTATTGTTTATTTCTTCTGTCTAATAAATGACTTCCCATCTTATAGCTAAACCACATTTGCACAGACATTTTCACTTTCTATGGATATGAAGGTAGCCTCCAACTATTGCTGAGTTGAACATCTTCACATGTCTCTGAGCAAAGTTGTTCTGGGGTTTATTCCCAGAAATGGAATTGTTGGGTATAAGACATATGCATAATGTAGGGTATGAAGGCTACCATCTATGCATTCTTGTTAACGTGTGATATTAATCAGTTTATAACTTTTGTCAGTTTGATGGGCGTATACTGATGTTTTATATTCGTTTTAATTTTCATTTATCAGATTACCAGACATGTTAAACAATTTTTTTGATAACGTATTTTGCATTTTTAGTTTCACCTTCTGTGAGTTGACTATTGATAACTACCGTCCAATTTTAATTGATTTCCTATCTTTTTCTTGAAAGAAAAATCTAAAGCAGAATCTCTAAGCCTATAACCTATGTGTTTACTCAGTTCCATTAGCAGACAGTTCACCAGGGGTCTGTCACATTTCTGCACTTTTTATGTTGATTTATTTCTGGGAAACGAGGGATTTGTAATGGCCACTATATTGTCCACGTTGGTCTCTAACGCCTGTGCTAAAGTATTCTCCTGTCTCAGTCTCCTGTACCACTGATTTCTTGATGCCAGGTCAAAGATTTGCCATATTTCAAATCTTTATATATAAAAGGGTATGCTGCATTTGCTCTTCATTCTGATTTGTCTATTCTTCTGTTTCTATGCTATTACCATACCCTTTTAATTACTATACTTTTACAATATGTCTTAATACAACAGACTGGGGATTCTTTTTCAAAATCATCGTAGTTAACTGCTGACACTTGTTCTTCACTATATTTTTTTAGATTCAGTTTTTGAATTTTTCCGGTAAAATCTAGCTAGAGTTTTTATTAGAAATATTAAATTTGAATTGACTTGGAGAGAATTGACATATAATGACATTTCTTTCCACTTGTTTTTGTTTTCTTTGAAGTTTTTAAAAAGTTTTAAAGTCATGTATTTATGAAGCAAAAGCTAACATGCATAAAAATGCACTCTCTGATCAGCTAAATCTAAGATATTTAATTAAATGGCATTTTATATATGATTTTAATTTGCTGGTTTTAATGTAAAGGATGGATGGATTTTTATGTTGATTTATTTCTGGGAAACGAGGGATTTGTAATTGCCATAAATAATTTTTTGGGTAGATTTTCTTGAGTTTTCCATGTCAATGATTAGAGCATCTTCTAACAATGATGTTTTATCTCTTCACGTCTGTCCTCATTGCTCTTTGCATTGGCTAGAACCTTCAGTACCACCTTACCTCTTACAAGAATTCATTCAAGTATACTTTCTGACCAATTTATTTAAAACTGTAACTTTTCTCAGTACCCCTATTCCAATTTTTGTTTTATTTTTTTCTTTATAGCACATATTACCTACCAATATAACTTATATAATTAGTTTGCTAATTACCAACTTCTACTAGAATGTAAGCTCTAGAGGGTAGAATTTTTTGGTCTATTTTCTTCACAACTGCATTCCCAGTACCTAAGAGAGTGTCTGGCACACAGTAGATAACCAACAAATATTTGCTGAATAGACAAATATTCGACAGAAAAATGAAAGGGGGTATTCTTTTCTTATTCCTGAAATTAAAGGGAATGCCTCTAAAACATGAATACTTTTAGTAAACATACTTTTTATGATGTTAAAGATTTTTTTTTTCTGGTCCCAGTGTTCTAGTATGCCTATAATACATAAAGGTTTAACCTTATCAAATGATTTTTCTGCATATATTGCAAAAGAGGCAGCATAAAAGGCTGGTTGAAAACCTGGACGCTGGAGCTAGATTGTCTATACTAAATCTTAGCTTTGCTGCTTGTTAGCTGAATGACCTTAATTGACCTAATTATATAATCTCCCAGTGCTTCAGTTTCCTCATCTTTAAAATGTGGATATTACCTACCACACATGGCTATGATGAAGTTTAAATGAGTTAATATTCATAGAGCCTTACACCAATGTTTGCTGCTGTGAAAATGTTTTAAAAGTATGGTTAAATAGCTTCTGAAATAATCGTGGGATTTTTCTCCTAAACTCATTAATATGGCAGTTTACTTTGTAGAGTTTTCTTTAAACTACGGATATTCCTACATTTAAGGGATACATCAGGCTTGATCCTATTCAGTTCATTTCTTTACTACTCTGTTGGATTCAACAATGTACAATTGTATTTTGGAAATTTGCAGCTTGTTTAGAAATAAAATTATCTTACCATTTTCTTTTCGTCTATGGTGCTTAACTTTAAAAATATCACAGTAGTCTCATAAAATGAACTAGGCAGCTTCTAGTCCTTTTATGTTTTCTGAAACAACTTATGTAAGAAACAGATTGTCTATTTCCTGAATTTTTGGAAACACTAACTTGTAGAACATTCTACTCCTAGAGCTTCACTTGTCGGGAGAGAAGTAATGAGAGAATGGTTGATGACAAAGATCTCAAAGCCTGTAACAGATATAGAATCATTACTTTCTTATAATCCATTCTTTTGCTACTGATATTTAATTTTAATTCACCGTAGTGAGAAAACATCGTATACATAATGCTGATCCTTCGTGTTTTATGAACTTTTTCCTGACCTCATTCATACTGATTTTTAGGAATATTATCATATGTTCTGTTATTCCCTATGTATTTGTGTCGGTTGGTGCATAAACTCTCTGTCTCTCAGTCTTTTTGTATGTGTATATTACATATGTATAATTATATATAGAATATATACACACATACATTACAATTCCAGGGAGAGAGTCTTTATAATGAATTATTCACCAGCTACCTGAAGGGTTCAACACCTGAAAATAAGGGGTTTGCCACTGATCTCTTTAGAGTTCTATTTCTAAGGTCTATAGAAATTTATCTGTAAGATATACATATAACATACATAAAGCTATACATATGTAATGTTAATAAAGAAAAAATAAAGCTAACTCTTGCACTATTCTCTGTTAATTAGTACCAACAAACAAGTATTTGTAATCTGTTCTTCATTCCACATGTGTATTACTTATTCCCTTCCCATCTCCACAGGGAGTCATCCATGTAACGATCATACACGTGTTCCAGCTGAACAGTGATGCTCGTCATTAACCAGTAAGAAAAGGGTCCACATCAGCCAGTTAGATTCTTTGTTGGTGTTCTCACTTTGATCTAAGACAATTCAAGATGAATAGGTAGTTCAGAATGCTCTTCAAGTTTTAATTCCAGGATAATTTATTAACTGGTTCTTCATGCCTGTAACTGCATACACTATATACTTGCCACTTTAAGATAAATTCTACAAAGTCCATAAACATACATAAATTTTATAAAGTCCATAAACATATTTAATTAGAGAGGGGGTCTCACACTGTTGTCCAGGCTGGAGTGCAACAGTGTAATCAGAGATCACTGTTTCCTTTAAATCTAACTCCTAGGCTCCAGTGATTTTCCTGCCTGTCTCCTGAGTATCAGGGACTACAGGCATGCAGCACCATGTCCAGCTTTTTAAATTTTTTTGTAGAGACAGGGTCACCCTATGTTTCCCAGGCTAGTCACAAACTCCTAGCTTCAAGCAATTCTGCTGCCAAACCTCCAAAATCCCTGGGTTTACAGGCATGAGCCACTGTGACCACACAAATGCTGTATTTCAGAAACATTATCAAAAATTAAGATATTAAATTAAGCCGGGTGCGGTGGCTCAAGCCTGTAATCCCAGCACTTTGGGAGGCCGAGGCGGGTGGATCACGAGGTTGAGAGATCGAGACCATCCTGGTCAACATGGTGAAACCCCGTCTCTACTAAAAATACAAAAAATTAGCTGGGCATGGCAGCACGTGCCTGTAATCCCAGCTACTCAGGAGGCTGAGGCAAGAGAACTGCTTGAACTCAGGAGGCGGAGGTTGCAGTGAGCCGAGATCGCACCATTGCACTCCAGCCTGGGTAACAAGAGCGAAACTCCGTCTCAAAAAAAAAAAAAAAAAAAAAAAAGATATTAAAATAGAGAATGTCAGTGATTTCTAGAAAATGTTCATCTGTATGCCATTTGGTTTAGGATTATTTGAAGATCTAAAAAAAGTAACATTTCACAATTTTAGATCACTCGTAAACATATAAAGCATTCTCAAAAATTTAAGTAGGACAGCCAAAAAAAAAAATTCAGTAGAATATTACTAATGTTTAAAACTTAAGTATAACACAGTTTTTATTGATAAATTTCATATAATTCTTTGTATACTCAGAAATGACAAAAACAGAAAGCCAGTTTTCTTTTCATAACCTTGAACTTCAACTTCTAGATTCCTATTTTTGTCTTTGATGATGGGAGATTGTAGCAGTCATATCCCCTTGTGACCCCAATAGTTTCTGTCTCCTGGTGGTCACACGTTCATATAATCCCTCTCATTGAGTGTGGGCAAGACCTGTGACTTGCTTCTAATCAATAGATGATGGCAAAAGTGATGGAAGCCACTTCTGTGATTATGTGTGTGGAAGGCTGTAAGCTTGGTGGACGGGATTAGCATTCACTGGTGTGGGCTTGGGACAGTAAAGGCCAGTGTTGGAGAAGCCTGCGGGGGTGATGTCAGTGATGTCTAGGGCCTGAGGGCAGCCTCCACTAGACTGCCAGTGAAAAGCCAAAGTCCTGAGGAATACTACCTGAAGACAGTGAATCCTGCCAAGTCTCTGAAGGAGCTTGAGAGCAGATCCTCCTCCAGTTAATTCTCCAGATGACAGTGAAGCCTGGGAAACTTCTTGAAACTCTGAGCAGAAAACCCAGACCAGCCACACCCAAATTCTGACCCTGGAAATGTTAAGATACTAAATATGTGTTTTAAATTGCTAAGTTTGTGTTAATTTTTTATGCAGCCATAGAAAACTAATACATGGATAAATGTGATCGGTGGACTAGAGTATCATTTTTGGGATCTAAATTTTTAAAATTTCTCTGACTTAAGAGAGTACTAAAGATGAAAGATATCTTTATACTCCAGTGGGACGAATATGATGATTGAAAATACAGGCAATTCGCCAATTGCTGAACCAAATGGAAGTGAATTGCTTGACTTGAGTGGACCTCAACATGGGAAGCCCAAGAAAGCTGTTCCCATAGAGATAAAGAAGGCCCTTGGTCAGTGGCTCTTGATAAAGCTGCTGAATAGAAGCTAGCAGTAAATAACAGGGTAGGAGATGGGAGAGGCTTTCCTAAGATTTTCTCAGTAAAATGTAAGTTATAAAATATAAATATGTTTACTTTACCTTTAATAAAAATGTTAAAATTGTGATTCATTCTAAGAAAAAAAATTAATAAAAATTAATGAAATGTTGGGTTAAATTGGGCATTTTTTTCTTATAGTATATTATACAAGTATAGAATTTTTTACTTTATGTTTGATATTTTTAATAGCATTTGTACATTTTTGCAAAGAACACCAAGGTTTCAACAATTTTTCATGATCTTTCTGAACTCTTTGGTGATAGAATCATTCTGTCTAACTTAGCTATTATTCACCAGTGAGGTTTCTTTCTCTTTTCTTCAGTTATGAGCTGGTCTAGACTGATAACATCCATTTGTCACTGAGTTTGTTTTGAATTGTGGAATTCTTTTATATCACTTTTACTGATTTCATGAAATATTGCATCCTTTATAGTAGTCATCGTTTTAGCTTGCAAAAGTTTTGCATTTGTTTCCATTATATTGCTGCATAGCTGCCAATTTGCAAAACTACACCCTGTCTCATTGCAAAGACAGCTGGTAATATGTAAGCATAAATGTGAAAACCGCAAGAGCAGGGATTTTTGTCTGCTTTGCCCATAGCAATCTCTTACAAGACCTTAATGCAAAAACATCAATTCCTACTTTGAAATTCACTATGCTTCCTATTTCTATTCCCAGTAAGCCCACAATTTTCTTTTCTATTGATCTCTATCAGGATAATTCCTAAGCCTCTGGAAATATATACATATTGGTATTAAGTTGATGAACTGAATTGTCTTGTAGGGATGCAAGGGAAGGATTACTTTGAACCTTCTTGGAATTTCAACCCACTTTATAGAATAGCCATGATGAACAAAGGAAACGTCCATACTTTATTGTCAAGCATCAACTAATAAAACCAATAAATGTATGGATTTATTTGTTCATTCCTGAATTTTATGGTTCAGGTTTATCAGATCTAAACTTATAAACAAGATAAATTAACATAACATATACGTTGCATGTAATATCATTTTTTTTCACAGCAATCTTATTACCGAAACAGCAGGGGTTCAGTCTACGTCCTGCTGCACACTGCACAGAAAGCCAATCACTGAAACAACAAGTATTGCCAAGGAAGAAGGTTTTAACCAGGTGCTGCAGCCCAGGAGATGGGATCTCAGTCTCAAATCCATCTCTCTGGTGGACTAAGGTTAGGAGGTTTACACAGCAGGGAGAAAAATGTAACAATGTGTGAGAAAACAGAAATGCAGGAGGGGTAAGGAAGCAATCCTAGTGAATGAGGGGTTTGGCATCTCCTTGTCTGGATGTAACTGGTGAGTTTCAGTTCTTTGACTCTTTTTCTTGAGAGGCCTGGGGATCCTTTCCTGAGGAAAAAACTCATAAAACAAATGTAAGTTTCAAACTTTAAGACCAGGAAGGTCAGTTACTATGTTCATCCAAGAAATAACTGTCAATAGGACTATTAGATCAGTTTTAATCTTCCTCTTTTTTCCATTTCCACGTTCACTATTTTTTAGTATCTGGCACAGTGCTTGGCACAAAATAGCTTCTTAATAAACAGTTGTTGAATGGAATTGTCAAAATAATTTTTATCTCTTAAGGTACTGAATTCATTGTATGTGCTAGTAGTGCTGAACTTTTCCATGTCACCTTGAACAAAATGCAAGTTTACATGTAAAAAAAAAAAAAGTCACAGAAGAGAAGGACTCCAGGAAAGCGTTGCACTTTGCACCATGTGTTGAAGGAGGTCATATGTCATTACTCTGTGGAACCAATTCACATTTAGCATGCACACGAGTCAGATTTTTATTTAAATGCTGACATAAATACACATAATTTTCTGATGATTAAATATGAGCAATGACAATGGAAACTTGATTACCACTTAAAAACGTTTGGCTCTGGTTCTGGGAACAGTCCAAATCTACCTACTAGATGAACTTACCATGAGTGTAGTTCATTAGTTTCCTTGATTAGAACACAGCAAGGCCCGAATCAGAATCTGAATTCCTGTGGAGACCACATTATCGTCACTTAATACCATGGCCAGCTCCTAACTCCAAACAGCAATTCCGAGCCCTTGGTCTTAAGATGACCTGAGAGAGAGGAGGGTGTAGTTTTAAACTAAACCTCCCATTATGACTGGAGAAACAATCACAGCTGTAATGACTGTCACTCTGCACTTTGAGGACTTCTTTTCTGCAATTAAAGATAATCCAAAAACAAAACATTAAACAATTTTTTAAGTAGGGTGCTGGGATAAAATTTTTCTTGGGTACAGTTCAACTGAAAATATATTCACCAGAGTAAAGTGATGTCTTTATGAAAAGCTAATGCTAACCCCTTAGATTTACGAGTAGAATTAGTAGACATAGTTCAAGATTCCGTTGTCATCTGCAAAATAAAAGTGGTAGCTACATTATTTATGACAAAAAAATTATAGAATTAAATACCAGGCCCAATTTTAACAGAAATTTTCAATCCCAGAAAAGTAAGAGGATAATGAGCCCTGTTCTCTTTCACTTCCATGGAACAGAATAATAATGCAGTGTTTCCTTTGTTTTGCTCTTGCTGTTTCTGTTTTTAGCTCAACTGCAAATGGATTTTTCTCATCAAGTAATATGAAAATATTAAATTCTGGTTATTTTAGTCAGAGAGAAGAATATTTCTTATTGCCATGGTAAGCTTAATATATTACACATTTAGTATCCCTAAGCCGAGATAAAAGAAATATTCCAACAAATTACTTGTCATTATCAGACGACTACAATTCTATCTTTTCCTGGAATAGTAACAGAGGCATTAAAGATTATTAAACTTTCTGACAAATATAAGATAATACAGATCAACTTAATTCATTTTAAGATATTTCAATTATAAAATATCACAGAGGCAAATAGAAAAATGTAATAAAATTGTTAATAAAGTTTGAAGTAAAATTTTTAAAATATTCATTTCCATGTAAAGCTTTTTATTTCACATTTATATTTGGAAAATGAATAGTTTTTTACTATAAACATAAAATGTCTGATTATTTACTGAATTATTTTCTAAAGGAATGGTTTTTTATAAGTGAACATAGGCTAAAATGTCAATGATGGCTTTCATATTTTTGAAGCACAGAAGTGATATTGTATCTTTCTCAGCACATGATGTCAGGGGGCACACGATGGAAACATTTTAAAGAAAAAAACCTCCATTTCTGCAACACTGGTAAATAAATTAGTTTATCTTTTTCAATAAACATATTTTCTTAATTGTCCAATCAGAGCATGATATAATGTTTTATTCTGCTTTCTTTTCCAATATGGTAGCATTTTTTAATGTTTTTGTGTAAGTTCATAATTTCCATGTAATATTTGTATAATATTCAGCTAATTTGATGTACCATTATTTATTTAACCAGTTGTCTATTATTGAACATTCAGTTTGTTTCAGATGTTTCATTATACTTGTTATTGAGTGAATAAAAACTAGATGTCTTGCACACTTTTGATGAAACTATCATCAACTGGACAAAAGGTTATGGCAAAATTTTTTGTGAATGTCCATTAAGCTCTGTTCTCTTCTCAAGCCTCCAGCAATTGTTCCCCTATTCTCAACTGAGTGACCTCCTAATGGAAGCTTTGCAGCAAACAGGGTTTGGCGGGGAACATGGGTGGAATCCACATGCATTCATTCTCAGTCCTGGAAAAGCGTTTTAAATGTAGGCCTATTGATCATGACTCAGCCCTGTCATTGTTGATGGACTACAGCATGCTTTTGTACATAAATCAGCTTGGAGAAAAATGTAATTTAAAGGGCTTACATGTGCTGAAAATATTTTTAAAAAGAAAGAGAGAGGAAAGAAAGAGAGAAAGGAAAGAAAGAGGGAAAGGAAAAAAAAGCAAGCAAGAAAGAGAAAGGGAGCAAGAAAGAGGAGGAAGGAAGAAAGGAGGGAAGGAGGGAAGGAGGGAAGGAGGGAAGGAGGGGAGGGAGGGAAAGAAAGATTAGGCTGGAAACAATGGCTCACACCTGTAACTCCAGAGCTTTGGGAAGCCAAAGTAGGAAGATAGCTTGATGAGTTACAGACCAGCCTGGGCAACACCGTGAGATCCCATCTCTACAAAAAAGTAATATTTTAATTAGCTGGGCATGGTGGCACCCTGTGATTCTGGCATTCAGGAGGCTGAAGCAGGAGGATTGCTTGAGCCCAATAGGGTGAGGATGCAATGAGCTATGGTCACATTACTGCACTCAGCCTGAGTGACAAAATGACACCTTGTCTCTAAATAAAACAAATCACATTATGAAATACTTCGGTGTGCATCTAGAACTTTTACTCATGCTTTCTCCCACTCTTGCACTAGGGAAAAAAAATACCTAAGGAAACTTTCTACATACTTACACTAATGGGGAGAGAACCGTGTCTTACATACGGCAGCTATTGGGAATGTAACCAAATGACCATGAAGCGAGCATACACATCAGTTGCTGGCCTGTAGTGAAGACCTACAGATCCTCCGTGAAACTGGGGAGGTCCCATCAATGCCACCAGTGAGCCATATGGATGAGCTCAGAGATCAACCTTGAATCAGCCAAACATTCTAATGCAATATCAGATCCCCATGAAGGAAGGATAGAGGTACAGAAGAAGAAAGGAAGAGAGGGGGAGGACACCATTGATCTCTTCTTAGGCTGAATAGTTGCCTAGGTTCACAGCAATTAACTGTGACTGCATTTCTAAAGCTTGCCCAACAACCACCCACACAAAGGGCTATCAGAGTATCAACTGCTGAGTGGGCAGGAATTAGTGTAGCTCTCCCTGGTTACATCAAGGCTTAATTTTACTCTTCTCTGTATCTAGCCAGCTCATAATTATCCACTCTAATGGGTCTCACAGGGAGGGAGTGGGAGTGGGTAACTGTGACGCAGGTAATACCGAAGAGCAAAAAGTACAAACCAGTTTCCATTAGGCTTTCACGAACATCATATGATTAAGAAGGAACTATGTTTATCTTTCTAATTATGTTTTGCTTAGACTTTTGTTTTCAAATTCCCATGCCAGTGAAAAAGCTATTTCATATTGCCGATAGCAGGGGAAACAGCCTAGGTTTTAAAATCTTCAAGGTAAAATTCACAGAATTGGTAAACAACAAACCTGAAGTGTTTTTGCAAAAAGGTGGCTTCATCAGTGTCCCCACTGCAAAGGTGCCAGCCTGTCAGCCCTTCCCCAGACACCCATTCTTCTCCTTGCTCCCGGTCTTCCTCCTCTTCAGCCCTGGAGCCAGCAGGGAGGTGGCTTTGGAGGTCAGGGCTAAGTTTCCACCACTGTCCTGGCCCCACATAGTTCCAGTGCTGAGGCATGGGGTGGATGAGAGTGCTCCCGCCACATCACCGCTGATCTCTCAAGAATTTCAGCAGGGCTGTGAGTATGATAACCTCCTGGAAGGAAGAGTTCAGCGTGAGGTGCCGACGGCAGGTGTTTGCGCTAGTGATCCACAGGCAGTAGATCCAAATCACCGCCATATCCATAGATGGCCTTCCAAGTAGCCATGCCTGCTGCAGACAACAAGGCTTCCCATGTGGGCATGTCGCAGAGCCCATTTCACCTGGGCTGATGTTGTGAGGGCTCCGTCTTGACTTGCTGGCACTAGTGACCAGCTGCAGCTGACTGCACAGCTGCCCCATTCATCTGCACGCAGCTGATTTCCCCCGTTTCCCCATCCACACCCCACAACCACCCTATTCCGCTATCAGGAACCCTCTCTGGTCCTCCCCTGCCTCAAAACTACAGTCTAGCTGGGGCTCCCCTCTCATGGGCCCTCCTCAGCTGATGTGACTCTTCACTGTGAGTTCTTCCTCTTTTTCCATTCAGGTCTTGGCATAAACTTTATTCCTTCCCTCTGTTATCAGTTCTAAGAATCTTAACTGCTGTCAATAAAATGCGGCTTTTGCAAAGGAAATTGTTTTACCTTTCAAAAGTATTGGTGGAGGGGATAACTTTGGAAACTTATTTTGGAAGAAAAGCAAAAACTCCAACTTGCCTTTTTTCTCTTTGCACTTCTGATGTCACAATCCAAGCTCCCCTCTGATTGGCAATGTGGCCACCTGCCCATCCAGGATATAGGACGTCACGTACAAGAAAGTTAAAGGACATACGTGGAAATAAACATTGACTCTCTCATTCCAGCAGAGACAATTCTAAAACAGATCTCTCTTGCTAATCCTCTGCCTCTAACCCTTCAGTGGCCTCCCCGCCTCCGAAGGACTGGGACCTTTGTGCTCCGTAACCTCCGCCTGAGCTTTCAGTCCCGTTTGTGTCACTCTCCTACCAGGCCAAACACAGCCGCACCATTTTCCATTGTCCCAAAGTGCCATGTGTTGAAGTCAGTATACTTTTGGGATACTCTTGTTCAGAGGCTGTGGGCTTGGAAGCCTGACGGCAGACTGCAGGGTCATATTCATCAGTGCAATATGTTGGTCAAGTTTCTGATTTGAAACCTTATTTTCCTCAAACATTCAAACTAAATGTTGTTACTTGACCCCTCCTTTCAATTTGTTCCTTTATGGATTAAAAAAAAAAAAACCAATGCTGTATGTGAATATCTCATAATAATAAAGCATGCCCAGGAGTTTCTGCATCTGTGTAGCTTCCTAGGTCTGTATGGTAATTAGTGGAGGCTTAGTAGATTTCTCTTCACCAAGCCCTTTCTTAGCCCAAAGGGAAGGCAATTTTTACTTCAGATAAGTTCATATTTTCCACATCAAGAAAGGCACACTAGCCATAGATTTGATACTTTTAAATATCAACTTTACAAGGTAAGAGTGGGAGAATAAAAATGTACCAGGTTCGTCAGTGATTTTATATAATAAATGTTTCTCAATAAAAATGATCTCTTTTAACAAAGGATTAAATCTAATATCTATCTTTCAGGCTTTACTTCCACCATGATTCCCCTGTATACTTATTATAGGTATTTAATTCATGTTTTGTAGAAAAGAAATAGAACATGTCTGCTTAGGCCCATTTCAGAAAGCCATTGTCATATTACTCAAATGATGCTCTCTGGGGGATGCAATGAAATGCATGTCATTTTACCCAACACGGACCTAGTGAGGCAGGTTTCTATGGGGGGTCTTTTCCATGCCCTCCTGAAGCGTGTTACTTGGCATTTTTTATTCAGAACCTTCAGATAAGCCCACTCAAGACGATGTAGGTTGCAGTTTTAATTCTTACACTGCAGGCCACGTGAGCACCTTGGTCATGGGGGAACACGCTAATTCCAATCTCTTGACCGTGTTCGCTGGTGTTCTCATCGCGTGCACTCAGCTAGAATTTAATTCACCTTTTACCATGCAGTCAGCTAGAATTTGATTCCGTTCGGGAGCAATGTCGAAGTCGGAGCCTGGACGTTTCTCTAGTGTGACACCACTGAGGATCAGCCAAGGCTGGATTCTAAGTTCCGAGATCAGGAGCCAGAAGAGGGAACGTCCCGGGTAGGACAGGACCGCTGAGTAAGGTTGGCTCACATGCGTAAGGCGGCCTCATCCCCTTCACAGCTATGAAGTTCTAAAAGGCTGGCTTACTTTGGAAAATTCATCTTTCCTTTAGTACACATGACATTTTGCAAAAAAAGGAAAAAAAAAAACGGTTTATATGGAAAATGTCTACACAAAAGTCACCATGGTGTACATTATAAGTGCATACATATTACATAAGGCATAAAGAGAGAAATAAAATACGGCTCATATTTCTTCCTTTGGGTAGATTCCAGCATCTGCCCCCCACCAAGCTCTCTGTCATTCGATCTGTACTTGGTTCAGCTCCTTTTGGAAGCAGTGAGGTTGGCATGCCTGAGATGTGCAGACATTCTCGGGAGGTCCTGCGCTGAAGGATGGTCAGAATTGTACGTGAGCAGGAGCCACGTTTCATGTGAGGAAGGGGACGGCCCCAGCAGAGCCTCCCGCCAGGGCTGAGAGCCTGCCGAGTGACAGATGAAGAGCGCAAGTCCTGGGGCAGGTGACCTGCTTCCATCCCAACTTTGCCACTCCCTGGCTGGACAAGACTGGGGATGCTTCCTCTCTCAGGTTAACAACGACACCTTCCTTATAACGATATTTTAGGAATTGAATAGTGCTGTATTAGTCCATTTGCGCTACAGGAACAGAATACCACAGACTGAGTGAATTTATTTTCTCACAGTTCTGGAGGCTGAAAGTCCAAGGTCAAGATGCTGGTAGCATTGTTTTCTGGTGAGATCTTTCTTCCTGGTTCACAGTGAGAGAGGCCACCTTCTCACTGTGTCCTCACGTGGCCTTTCCTCCGTGTGTACACACTCCTCACGTCCCTTCCTGTTATTCCTATTGAATTAAGACCCTTCATTAAGACCTCATTCAACCTCGATGACCTCCTTAAAGACCATTACCTTAGGGGTTAGGGCATTCACACATGAATTTAGGGGGACATAAGTCGCCCCCTAATGAGTATATATACAGTGCTTGGTACACAGTAACTCCACGATAAACACTACCTCTTATTATGTGATGGACTTCCACTGTTCTCTCTGACACGTATATGAGTGCTAATGTTTCTTTTTTTTGGCTGATGAAAATTCTAGTTTATAGGTAAAGGTACATCTACATGAGTAAACCCCAATGGATGCATTTATCCAAAATGACAGGGAGTATAATTTTGTTACTAGCGAGATGACCTAAACAGTACGTTTACACCTTACCCATTAATTTATGGTTCACACGGTGAAAGGCACTTGACGCTGTCATCTTCTGTCATACGTGTTTGATAACATCAAGCCATGACATCCGGGCCAAGTCCAGTCCACGGCTTGCTTTTGGACAGCATGTGAGTTAACAATGCTTTCTCACAGGTCTAAGTGTGGCTAAAGAAATAAATGAGCAAGAACAGATGACAGGGACCTTAGGCGACTCACAAAGCCTGACATCCTTGCTCTCTGACCCTCACTGAAAAAGCTTGTGGACTCTGGCTCCATGGAAGCAGTTTAGCCTGAGCCAGCCCTTCGGATGGATCCATTTCTTATAACGGGAACACCTCAGCCGTCCCCTATTCTGAGAAAGGTTCACTTGCTGCCTCCAACACTTTCTATTTACCTTATTTATTTTGAGGAGAAGCAATGCTAACGCCCCTGACATGCCTCACCATCTTCGGAGAAACCCGCTGACATGGCTCCACCTTTTCTTGCTGACTGGGACCCAGTCATGGCCTCAGAAGCCAGTGAGGACCCGCGTCTCTCTTATCAGTCTCATCCTGAGAGCTCTTAGGATCAGGCCGGAGTGTTCTTTTTTTTTTTTTAAATTATATCATTATTAATGATGATAATTTGGTTACAGTGGTGAGCATCCAATTTCTCCATTGTAAAAGTAAACATTTTTTCATGCTGCAACTAGTCTGTGATTTACCAGGTAATACTTCAGTGCCATGTGACTATCCTATTCTTTATAACCTTTCAACCAATGCTTTTAGCATCCATTGATGATTTCTTTTTTTTTTTTTATTGCATTTTAGGTTTTGGGGTACATGTGAAGAACATGCAAGATTGTTGCATAGGTACACACATGGCAGTGTGGTTTGCTGCCTTCCTTCCCCTCACCTGTATCTGTCATTTCTCCCCATGCTATCTCTTTCCACCTCCCCACCCCGCCGTCCCTCCGGAGTGTTCTTTCTTGCTGTCGTTGGTCTGTCCACCTTTGAATCCTCCTCTTCTCCTGCTTCCAATATGCCCTGAGCTGGGAAAAGGAGAAGGAAACGAAGTATTGTTGAAGAACACTTTCTGTATGTCAGGTTCCCTTCGACTCTTTTCATATCTTAGCTTCTTTAATTCCCGTAAGAGAACTTCCTACACAGACGTAACTATTTCTGCTGTTGGATTTTAAAAATGGACTTCAGAAGAGTTAATTTACTTGAATTCAAGCCCAAGCCCTTCTGAGTCCAAAATCCAAGGCCTTTCATCAGAGAACTCAAAAGGCCTGGCTCGCTTGAACTGTACTTAACATAAGGGTAAACAGACTAAGATGACACTTTTCTAAATAAAGTGCCCAGCACTGAAGTGTTTTCAGACATCTGTTTTGTTTTCTTCTCCGTTCTTAGCTGTGTTCCAGATAGCTCAGTTGTCTGCTGACTTCCAAGTTAGTGCAATGTTGTGGTAACACTTTGCTTGTTCAAATATAGCCTTGGCCCATTCATTCAATAAACTCATTCGATGTTAACAGGAGAAAATACATATGTTTATGATTCTAGAGAAGGCCAAAAATGAAGATGGTTATGGGGTTAGGAATATATATGTACACATATTTATACGTGTATGCAGATAACGTACACTTACACACACATACATGCATGAACACACACATGCATGCACATACACAGTGTCCCCTGTAACACTCCCTGGAGACTCTGAACACAGCCTTCTGTTTGCTTCTGTTCCACTCTGTCAGTCTTTCCCCAGGCCAGGTTTTAACTGAACCCCCTGAAATACACCTGAATGCCACTCTTCCTCAGCCACGTAAACGTTGCGGGGCCCTGTGCTTAGTGATGCCTGCTGAAACCCACAGGAGAAATAGAATCACTATTAAGTCTCATGCTCACTAGAAAGTGGGCACTCAAGAAGAATGGGCCTTAATAAATAAATTATTTTGGAGTCTCTTTAAATCACCTAATACCAAACTCCCTGATTGGCTAAACACTTTAATTTTTGTATCACTGCTACATAGATGCAATGGATGATTGTGTTGCCTTGTGGTAAAAATTTGAATAAAAAGGCGAAGAACAAGGTCAGCACCACAGCAAATTCACATGAGATTCAGCTCCCAGCAAAGTCTGACAGTCTCCCAAGGGCAGGGAGGAAACGCTGGGCTTATACAGGGATTGTAGGTATAAAGGCAAGAAAGATGGGGGGCTATTTCTCCCCAGCGTTTTTCAAAAGCAGCTCACACCTGATAGTATGTGCGGGATACGAATTGCAGTGGAAATTTATCTCAGTTGTCTTTGCATGTTTGCATGGTTTTTTTTTTTTTTTTTTTTTTTTTTTTTTTTTTTTTTTCCCGGTGACATGCAGGTCTCATTGTCCTCTCGACATAAAGTTTGGATTCCAGGTAGAAAGCAGAGTCAAGACATTCCTTTTCTGCATCTGGGGTTCCAAACACCTGAGCTCTTAGGGTCCTTTGCCAGGGAAAGCCAGTGGAGTGGGCCTGAGGGTATTTGGAGACGTTAATCAGAAAGAGAGATGAGCCAGGCATGGTGGCTCCTGCCTGTAATCCTAACACTTTGGGAGGCCAAGGTAGGCAGATCATTTGAGCCCAGGAGTTCGAGACCAATGTGGGAAACATGAAGAAACCCTTCTCTACAAGAAATACAAAAATGACCCAGGTGTGTGGCATGTGTCCGTAATCCCAGGTACTCAGGGGGCTGAGGCAGGAGGATCACTTAAGCCTAGAAGGTTGAGGCTGCAGTGAGCTGAGATCGTACCACTGCACTCCACCCTGGGTGGCAGGGTGGGACTCTGTCTCAAAACAAAAAGACAGAGAGAGAGAGAGAGAGAGAGAGAGAGAGAGAGAGAGAGAGAGAGACAGAGAGAGATTGAGATTATTTCCTTATAGAAAGGTGTAAAAATTGCCAAATTTCCTCAACAGCAGAGACCTCTGCCTCAACCTAAGGGAAGCCTTCAGAGAAATGGAATGACTTCAATGGGGGATTTTTTTTCCGGGGTCCACCAAGAGCATAAACTTTAGGGGCTGTGTCTCCAGGCACCAACAAAGTTCCTGGAGCAGCTACACGAGAGCTCCCACTATCAGGGAAGAAGAGGACACTGGGTATCACCGTGACAACCAAAAGTTAAGAGAGTTCTTTCCCCATGTTCTCGGTGCCACAAGAAATTCTCATGTCCGTGCTGTACCTAGAGAAAGAAAGCAGTCCCCAGGAATGACTGAGGTGGAGTTTCAGAGTCAAATCATTCTGATTTTAAAACAATTTTTAAAAGTAGGGTATATCTTCTCCATCATTCAAGGGCATAGCTATGCATTTATGGGTTCTTCCCATACGTTTCCATCAGGGAATTCTTCCAGCGCCCCCATGGGGTTGTTGCCGCTGTGGACCAGGGTCAGTGCGATTGCAGTCGGAGAAGGCAGCAGCCTGTCCGAGCAACCCTCAGAGTGCCCAGTCAGTGGGCATTAGGGAATAATGGCATCTCCTTCATTCCTCCCAGTTCCCCTTTACAACTTACATACTCCACAAAGGGTGCCCTTTAGTAGTATTATCAGCCTTCACTTCCACATTCCGAAAAAATGTCTAGCTTTAAATAAGGTGTGCAGACACAAACACTGCTAACTCACCTGCTGGCAGCACCCCAGAAGGGCCTCTGGCACCATGCTGAGCTAGTCACACTCCGTTTTCTGCATCCTGCTACTCCTCTCAGGCACCTCTCATCCTCCTGGCGCTGTCCCTGGGGACCTTCATGCTGCCCTTGGCCACCTTTCCTGGCGGCACCCCCTCAAATTCTCTCTGCTCACCCCTCGCTTCTCAAAACAAGTGACTTTGCGGAGTCTAATTCCCTTAGGGCTTTATCCTAGGGCCAAAGCATGCTGAGAAGTAAAATAGGGAAGACAGTGCTTTAATCAAGACTCTTCAGGTTCCAAATGCTGCAAACGCAAACTGAAATCCCTCACAGAATCCAAGAAATAGGTTGATTAAAAATTAGAAGGGTAAGGATAAAGTGAGTCTTAAAAACAACAAGAACACCTCCCCATTTCTCACTTCTGCTTCCACCTCTTGTACAACAGCGCAGTTTTCTCCTTACCGGAGGCATGGCCCTGTGGCCGCCGCCAGCTTCCCCAAACTCAAAGGGGCTGATTCCTGCAGTTCCTGTAAAGCACACCCACTCAGGCACGCGCATTTGCAGGTACCAGTGCACATACAACCAAAACACACAAAGAAACCCAGGAGGATTCGGATGGGCTCGACTTGGGCCATGTATCCATTCATAAGCCAGCTGGGACCAGAAGGAAAATGAATTACGATTGGGTCACGTTAGATGGGGTGAAATGGTTCTGTAAGAACGTGAAATTTCCCACTATAGCCAGGTGGCTACATGAAAGTATATTATGAGAGAAAGAATTCCTAGCGGATAATCACCTATAAATCCATATGGAAGCCTTTTGGGCTGTCTTCTGAGCCAAACGGTCATTAAGGAACAGCTAGACATCTTTTGTGAAGTCAGAAGTGCAGGCTGAGAGCGAGACTAAGGGACACCCCTAACCTGCACCTCGCAGAGAGGCTGCTGCCCTCTGACTGTCATCAGGCTGACCCTGGCCCACAGCAGCACAGGCCCCTCGGAGACTGGAGGAGCCCTCTGATGGGAACAAATGCAAGAACCCTGGCCATTAGGCACTTGTGTGAGACTCCGGCCCACAGCCTAAAGGTAGACGATACACCGTATTTTTAAAAACTGTTTTTAAATGAAAATGATTTGACTTTGAAACTCCATCTCCCTTATTCCGAGGGCCCCTTCCACCCTCTAGGGTTCAACGTGAATATGAGACTTTCTTGTGGTATCTACGAAATGAGGAAAAGATCTTCTTCTTTTTAGGTTGTCATTGTAACATCCAGTATTTTCTCATTCCCAATCAGTGGGAACTTTCATCCAGTAGTGTAGGACTTAGAAAAACAAAGTTGTAAACTAATAGGATTTAAGGACCCAGATTCAACCATAAGTGCAAGTTTACTTAGAAAAAAAAAAAACTATTTTTGGTCTTTATTTTTTCTAAATACACACTTGCTCAAAGCTGAAGAATGGAAATCTAGAAAAGTATGGAATAAACAGTGATGCTTGTTATATATATCTCTCCAGAAACTCTTCTCTACCTAGATTTTTTAACAATAATTTTTAGTTTTTATTAATGCAGTTTTTATTGATACATAATAGATGTACATAATTTGAGGGTACACATGATAATTTAATCTAATCATAGAGTTTGTAAAGATCAAATCAGTGTACTTGGAATATTCATTACCTTAAATCTTTATTTTTTTCTTTATGCTAGAACCATTCCCATTCTTCTCCAGCGATTTAAAAATGGACAGCAGATTATTGGAAACTGTGTCACCCCACTGATTCATCTAACACTACACCTCACTTCTTCCATCAAACCATATATTTGTACCATTAATCAGCTTCCTTTTATGTACACATGTAATATGCAAAACATTTAAACACTCGCCAAGCTTAGAGACCAACCGATCAGAACACACGTTGGCTGATGAAGGACAATGACTCCCACCGCAACACCCAAGCCCTCTGAGTCAGGCTTTACATGGCGGTTGCTTTGCCTTGAAGTGGTCCAGGCCTGCCAGATTTCGGAGAAGCCCTGTGTGTGAGCAGTGCTGATGATGGCCGGTTCTTGGTGCACTGGCTGTTCTCCCATGATATCCAGGTCGTCTGATGTTTTAACAGTTGGTATGACCATCTGTGCCCATAGGTACTGACGAAGTTAACAGCCTGGAATATATCGGGATGCTTCCTTATAGTATGCCTTTTCTTAGCTTCGCAAAATCTAGGGAATACTTTCCTGCAGCAAAACATATTCCTCTCCATGAGAACTTCCTAACTGGTCTCTGGTGGTGAGCTATGGGCACATCAAGATTTTGCTCCTCTCTGCTCTTGCAGTGGCTGGTGGGGGCTGTGCCAACAGTTTCCAGAACAGTCACTTCCAGACAACTTGATCGTTTAACGGAGAGTGTGATTAAAAACACTGTCATTCTCTTTATGGGTCATGATGTGAAAATGGCTGAGAAGAACCACTTCGTAACGCAGCTCCTAAATGGGAACATACTACCCCATTACATGGCTATAAGATGGTTCACTTAACCAAACCCCTATGTGTGGGCTTTCAACTCATTTTTTTCTGAATATTTTATTTCTAATAAACATGCATGTATCTGGTCATTTTCTTAAAATAATTTCCTGAAAGATGAATTTTGCTATCTTGGAGCCTACTTAAGGCTATGGGCCTTAAGTAGGAGTCTTAAGATTTCTCTACCTTTTTATGAGATTTCTCTACCTTTTTATGGGTTCCCAGGTATACAGACTCCGGATCTACACTGCCCAACTCTGCGACCCTGACCCTCACCTTGTGAGATGTGTGACCTCAGGTGTGCCTCTATCACTCTGCTGAAAATGGGAACGATCATGATATTGACCTCACTGACTGTTGTGAAGATCAAATGAGTTAATATATATGGAGTTCCTACAGCAAGTCCTGGCTCCTTGCCCAGGCTTATTAAATATTACTGATTTCAGTAATAGTAGTAGTAGTAGTATTTTCACTCCTGCAGAAGATGTGAAAATCTCTCTTTTCCCTCAGTCCCAAAGGCATTAGATATTCCTTTATACTCATTGCTACGAAACAATAGGTACATATAGATTTTCCTTTTAGCAAAATGCTCTGATTACTTTGAGATGGAATTTATGAGACCATAAATCAATGACAGACATGAATGTTTTATCCTTTGCTTAATTTCTATTAGGCTGTTTGGCCAATTCAGAGACATTTTAAAAACGGGGAACTGTTCTGGGAGTCGGAGGCAGCCTCTTACCCACACTGTGTAAAATGAAGAATGGAAATGCCCAAGGAATTTGAACCTCACTGATGTGCTCTAGATACAGCTGCAGTTTTACAGCCTAGCCTGCCCGCAGTAATCACCTGGGAAACTGTAAAACCTGCTGATAGCTGGGCCACACCCCCAGAGACTGTAATTTAATTGGTCTGATTTAATTATACCTGGCCTGGCGATTGTTAAAAAGCTCCCCAGGTGATTCTAATGTGCAGCCCAGACTGAGAACCATGGTGTGGGTGGGTACTGATTAATTCGGGGTCAATTGGGTGTGTCTGCAGGGCTGGGCACTGGAGAGAATTGCTTGCATAAGAGCTCTCCAGGCCAACTGAGTCCATTGGCACAGTGTAAATTGGCTACAGAGCTTTGGGTCTAAGGCAGAAACTGAAACATTCCATCCAGCTAGACTTGGCAATATCCTGAAATGTTTACTCTAAACACTTTCTTTCACTTACAACAGTTTCTTGTCCTTGACAATCAGCTCAGAAGTTACACGTGCAATTTGGTGGTGGAAAGGAACAGGACACAGCGGATACATCACACTCTTGACTACATTTCTTCCGTGTTTTGCTGCTACTGATAAGTAAACAGACACACAAAAAATTAAATCCACACTAAACAGACTGGATAACATCCACCGTGTTGAGCTGATGCTAAACAACCTTGATGTTTTGTCTACTTTGAGTCCTGAGGTTCAGTATTTTAAGGAAAGAACAGTATACTTCCACTAAAAACTGTAAACTGAAATTGTCCTTGAACTGGGAATATTCAACCACGACACGTTTTCAAGGGAAAGATTTAGAGCTGCTTCAAAGCACTCAGAAATCAAGAAGTGCTGACGTATGAGGAATGCCTACATTATTTGCTTCTGTGGTTTTGAAGATGTAAATAGAAACAGTCATGGCAAAGAAGTTCTATAATTAGCTTTCATCCTGATTCCAAAAGTTGCTTATTATAGAGCTTTTAATAGTATATAAAAAACCACTGTTTCAAACTCTTGGGTTGACTTTTCTGGCACTCTAATGAAAAAAAATTAGTGTTTTCAGCTTTGTGGTTTCCCCAAAGTCATGTGCTAAGCAAGGAGCGGTCCTCCATGGCCAAAAGCTTTTTTGGACATGGTGTATGCTCTGGTCATTTTCTTCTCCCCAGGCATAGATTTTCAAAGTCAGGGCATGAGTGTAAATCAGAAATTAAATGAATTACTGATCTAAACTGTGAGTGTGGTTATAGAAAGACACTGGTATTTAGGCCAGACAAATGTGGTCTTTAAATACAGTGGCCATACCCAGTTGTTCTTCCAAAACCACAACAGAGAACAGTCTTGCTCAGTTAATCATACCTCCCCAGAGAAACTGCCACCTACAAGAGCTTCTTCTCAGAACACATTGAGCAGCAGAATAGAGCAACCATATCTCACCCTGAAACAGAAATCCTCATCAAACCCTCAACCCCAAACTGCCGGTCAGCATGAAGTCCCTTTCTGAGCTCACCAACTGTGCTAGTGTTTTCTTGTTTTTCCACTTCACTGAATTCTTTGTAGGCTGAAATCCTATGGGATGTGGGTCAGATCTGAGACGGTCTTGGAATAAGCCTCCACCAACACAATCAAGCTTTCTCCAGGTGCAAAATAGACCAGGTGGGAATAAGAGAAAGCGAATCACATCTGTATCTAAAAGAATAGAATTGGTGAATAGTCAAAGAAAATTTATGAAATGTTTGAGTTTCCCTTTAACGTCTTGCTGATGAGTTTTGGGGAAAAAAATGCTAATAGCAATACTGATTGAGCCAGGATTACATTATTGTTTACATAACAGTAGGAAAACGTTAGTTATAAATTAGACTCTTGGGTGCTCCATCAGAATAACATTATCTGGTGTACCTGTGAATGTGCTAGGATGGTTTTGAAGTACACATTAAGGAAATTAGTCAAATAAGATGAGACTGGGTTTCTCCAAGAATTCAGAGTGCTGTTTCATGATCACTAGGAGATTCCCCTGTCTCTTGAACCGACCCAACAGGAGCACAAAAGCTCCCAGCAGTGCTTTCAACCTTTGCCATTTAAAAGCAATCAGAATTATCTGTGACGTATTTTTTAAAATGTTTAAATTACTGATACCTAGGGCCCACCCCACAACAGATGCCTCAGTATCTCTGTTGGCAGACAGTTTCAAGAAGTATCCATAAGCGTTTCTTATGCATAGCTGTTGAGCACCTCTGTGTCAAGCAGGATAAAAGGAATTAAGAGTTCCACAAGAAACTAGCTTTGCTGAGGGTTGGGACATGGGAGGTTTTTTTTTTTTTTTTTTTTTTTTTTTTTTTTTTTTTTTTTAGGATTGGTGCAGATGATCTCAGCAGTCCCTTCAGGGGATCTGAGATCAAATCATTCAAGATGTTTTAAGGAACAAGATAGGTTATAGAAAGGACACTCTGATCAGGGGTCTTTGAACATCAAAGAGATGTACACTTGAAAGCATTTCTCCAACCAACTTTTTTTCTGCAAGAATTAAGTTTGGAGATGACTGTTGTTTTTAATGTTGATGAGTTTTACCAAAAAATAAATATAAAAATAAAAAAAATAAAAAAAGGATGGCAACTCCTTTAATTAACTTAGAAAAACTTCTATTTTCTGAAAATAGACCCTTCATATAAACATCTTTGTTTTTACATTTGTCCTATTAGAAATCACTTCCAAAAATGTTTTCATGAGGAACTATTTGCCAAAGTATGATCATGCTGTTTTTAAATATATTTTATACAGTTGATATGATGCAAAGGAGTGTACGCGGGAGGGGAAGTTTGTTTATGGAGGTCCTTACAGGCATCCTTTCAGTAATAGATTGATTACCATTCTCCCATTTTGCAGTTGGAAAAAACTGAGTTTTAGTTTGAGAGAAGTCTGCAAGTCTAGTTAGACTTTAACTTGGGTTTGGCTGACTCTGTAGTTCATATGTGTTAAATTGCATTATATTAATCCAATCAATTGGGAAGCAAATGTCCTTTCTTAGACCTTAAAAACATGTCATTTAATTCTTTATATCCTGGAAGGTAATTCTGTGTTCACTGAAGAGCAATGAGGATGTTACAATTTGATATCAAGTAAAACTTTTTCACCTCTCCCATTTCCCCCTTATTCATAAAGGTCTACAATGACACCTGAGAAAAGTTTTAAGGGAGTCCAACTTTTTAAAAATCACCATCTTCTGCAACTGTGTTTTTACTACAGAACACATTTCTGTGAAAGAAAAAAAGACAAAAGAGTAAGGTAGATGAAGCCAGATTATTGCCTTGATTATGGACAAAATTTAGGTTGAGGGACATTGGCTTAAATACGGAGGAAAGTGGGCCTCCTAAAATTGAATCCCAGTTTTAAGCAGACATACTCATTCAAGCACAGGCAGCCCCTGTAAAACTTGAAGCTTGAAGGAACAGAGATAAATATATGCCTTCTATGTCCAAGCTTAACTTTTAAGAGACAACAGAGAGGAAACGTCTAGATTTCCCGAAACTTATAATCAATCAGAAAAGTTATTCCACCAGGAGTGGGGAAAGTCCAGGATTACTACGGCCATGGATTTGCCTTCACATGGAAAAAACCATCAGGAGCAGAGAAAATGTATTTTCCCTGGACAGAGAACTGTGCCAGGAAGTTTTTCATATGCTTCAGAAAAATACATATGGAAATGTCCAACGTTAAACTTTATTTGCTGAGTTTCAGAAAGAAACAAAAGGCTAGCAAAACATCTACCATATTCACAAATTTACAGTCCAGTTCACTGCAGGAGGAGAGAGAGAAGCCCCTTGCAGAAAAATCACTTACTACGACTCGTTGCAGTGTGCACTAATGAAGCAATTACTAACGTGGAGGTTGAGATGTGAAGTACTAACGCGAGGATCAGAGAGGTAATAACTGGGATATTTCAACTACACTTTCCAGAATCCCATTTCTGCTTTTATTTCCTCCCTTTCACTTGTAAAATTTCCCTTCAATTATCTTCGAAGGAACATTCTTTACAACGGAAACTGAAACTCCTTTTCACCATAAATCCTCACTTTTGTGACGAGACTGAGACTCTGCAGAAATGACAGCGCTGACCCCTTCCCTTTGCTTGAACAACACATAGTTTTAGGATCAGTTCCTTTGATTCCTCTTTAGTGTATTGGAGAGAATATTTTCACCTTTCAATATCTGTAAAATGTGAAGTGTTTCTCATTATCCTCTATTTAGCAGGTAGCCTGTTTACACCAGTACTCAGCAAAATTATTTTAAATACAAATTTATTTTGTTAAATCATTCATAACAATTTCTTACTCTTCATGGGTGTTTATGCTTTTGAAATGATGTATAATAGTAAGGCAGATTTCTCAATAATTTAGGCCAATCTTCCTACCCTGTTCTCCTAAAAAAGTTATGTCACCTCCTCTAAATTTGAACTAATATTTGTCTGATTGGTAATTTCCAAAATCAGAGAAGTACTAGTGTTGGAAGGTACGGGGTCTAACACCCTCATTTTGTAGATAAGGAAACTTGGACCTAAAAAGATTACATGACAAAAATCACAAAATAAACTATTTAATAGCGATGGAACTGGGGTTAAGTGCTTCTGACTCTCTGAGAAAACTTTTCAATACCAATTGTCTTATTTACAATTTACTTCTTTAGAGCTAATTTCTTGTTAAAAATTCAAACTCCTAGGATGATGTTTCTCAATCCCAGTTGCTTAGTTTTACACTTTAATTTGATAGCACAGTTTTGATTTTTTTTCTTAATCTGGTGTGATTCTACGAGCAGGGAAATGGGTTTTTTTAATTGCTCTTATTGCTGCTTTTATACCACACAAAAAATCACACTATCAAAAATCTTCCAAAGCGTGGGTTGCTCTATAATTGCAGTACACAACTCGAACTTTGTGAAGGACAAGCATCTGCATTTTCCATTCACTGAATGTTTTAGTGTGTGGGTTTGTTCTCCGGACCTGCTCATTCATTCAGAGGTGACTCTCATTACCCGCATTTTGCAAGGATCCCCTTCCAGCTTCCAATGTTACAGTCACAAGGTGCACGTCAGATCAGCTCAGATTACAGAGTTAGGTACGGTTACGTTTACTTACTTCTCTTTGGTAAAAAGCTAAAATGTCCCTGTCTGTTTATTATATTAAAAGATGCTTAAATACATTTCCCTAATAAGAAGCCCTTCTGTTCTACTTGGCTGTGAGTAACTTAAAAGTCTCTGGAGATGAACTTCTCTGTTCTCAGAAGATCTCCCTGCAGTCTGACTGTGTAAAACAAATCTGCTTCTTCTCTGGACACACTTGGAAGTCTTTCCCCTCTTACATTCCCACTGATTTAAAAACCTGTTTCGCTGTTCCAGATCAGAAGAAAACGTTACTTTCCTAGCCAAAGATTTTGCATTGACCAAGGCTAATTAGAAGGTCCAATTTGTCTTTCAAAACCTGAAATCAGGTTTTATTCCTCTCAGCAATGATTTCCACCAATATATGTGACCATTTTATTTCCCTAGTAGACAAACATTTGAACAAGAGAATAGCTGTTTAGAAACAGCTTCATGGAAAACAAAGTGTAAAACCCAACACAGCATAGCATATGTCAACGCCACAGGAAACAACCATGTCCAAAAGAAATGAGCCTAATTTTCTGACCCACTGGTGTGAGAGCGAGTGGACTTGGATCAAGTGCAAAAGAGGCCATCTGAGGATCTAGGGCACAGAGGAAGGGAACCCGCTGAGGACGCTGCCCTTCTCAGGGATGCATCCATTTTGACGTGAGACCGTGGCGAAGGGAGGACGGGGGATGCCGGAAAGAGACCTCTTTTCCTGCGCAGGTCCTCACTCCTCACCTGGCCCCAGCAGCAGTGCCCTTTGCACAAGTGAAGGCCCAGCTAACTTCTGGGCTCAGGACTAGGAGGAGATGGAGTCATTATCTATGGTCAGATTGAAACAACCCCGGTTAAAACAACCACATAATTGAAGTAGGATTCCAGTTTTAACATTGAATTATTGACTCATTTCCCCCTTCCTTCTCTATGTGCAAACGTAGCCTAGCAATCTGAATTTGCATTTAAAATACACTTTCTAAATGTCCCTCTCTCTCCCCTCCCCCTCTTTTGGTCTTTCCACATCCTTCAGCCAAAACAAATGGAATGGAACTTTTCAAAAACGCTGAGGGAGCCAAAAAGTATGCTAGATGCATTAGGTTTATGTCAGATCTAGGATCTAAGGAAAACAAGACATCCAGGAAATGTTTAAAAAATCAGATCCCATCTAGCAGGACGCAGACTTTGGGTTGGCGCCTTCACGACCAGCAGGAATGATGCAAGAAGGATTGTTAAGTCACTCGTTTCCCCAATTCGATCTCATTTTCCTGACAGCAAAATAAAACCGTGTCTCCACACAGCAGAACAAGTCACATTGCACTGATCAGTCGGGTTTTTTATTGCTGATTAGTTTTCCTGAATAAAGAAAGTTTAATAGTAGCCCTAAAAAAAAAAAAAAAAAAAAAAAAAAAAAGCTTCAAATTTGATGGATAGAGAGAGAGCCTCATTTACTAGTACCATTTTGGTTAAGGTCTTCAATTTTACCACATTGTCCTCGCAGCAGTGTTAGCACTTGCACCCCGGCTGTTTTCCCAGCAGGAGAGCCGGCGATTAGCCTGGAAACCTCACCAGCACTGCAGAGTCGCAGGTGGCTCCTCACAGGCAGCTCAGCCCTCCGGAAAGGTCCGCAGGGCCGGGCGGCAACCTCATCGGTCCAGGACGGCTGCGTGAGGCTGAGCAGTCCCCTTCATTTCATGGGTCCTATCTTCCTTCTCTGCAAAATGGGAAGCTGGCCAAGGGCAGTGGTTCAGTGGCTCGTGCCTGTCATCCCAGCACTTTGGGAGGCTGAGGAGGCTTGAGTCCAGAAGTTCAAGACCAGCCTGGGCAACATAGGGAGACTCCCCATCTGTACAAACAATTTGTTTTTTTGAGATGGAATCTTGCTCTGTCACCCAGACTGGAGTGCAGTGGCGTGATCTCGGCTCACTGCAACCTCTCGGTTTCAAACAATTCTCCTGCTTTGGCCTCCTGAGTAGCTGGGACTACAGGTGCCCACCACCACGTCCCACTAATTTTTGTGTTTTTAGTAGAGACGGGGTTTCACTGTGTTAGCCAGGATGGTCTCTATCTCCTCACCTCATGATCTACCTGCTCGGCCTCCTAAAGTTCTGGGATTACAGGTGTGAGCCACCGTGCCCGGCCAACAATTTTTTAAAATTGTTGTGGTGGTGTGTGCCTGTAAGTCCCAGCTACTCAGGAGGCTGAGGTGGGAGGATTGCTTGAGGCTGGGAGGTTGAGTCTGAAGTGAGCCAAGATGGTGTGACTGCACTGTAGCCTGGGCGACAGACAAAGTCAGACCCCATCTCTTAAATAAAGAAAGATAATAATAAGTACCAGGTGAAAACACTATGGTTCTAGCAATGGGAGAAAGCAAACATTCTGATCACACTGAATCTGACTTCTTTCCTGAGGACACTTCAGCCAAAATAACTACAATAAAAATAGCCAAGCATACGGAGTTTCTACAGTAACAAGGGTAAAATACCCAGAAGTTCCTGTCAGATTTCCTGCACATTCCTCTGTTTGTTTTTATGGGAAAAGCTATATTTTTACATAGAACCCACAATATTATTCGTAATTGTAATACCAAAGCCTCATGTATGTATTCATAGTTTGTTTATTGGAACAAAATAAAGTAAAGCCTGTTTACCCTAACCTGTGTGTGGCGGAGTGAGTTGCGGGGTGAGGCAGGGACTCTCAACAATTCCCTTCAAGTGAGCTCCTAAGGAGCAGGGTCGGATGCCTGGTGCAAAGATTTTGACTGAAGAATAAATTCACATACTGAAGAGAATCATATTACTCCTAATTTTGTTAGCAATTGATTGTATGATTTTTAAAAAATGGGGAAATTGGTGGGACACGGGGCTCCCACCTGTAATCCCAGCACTGTGGGAGGCCAAGGCAGGCACATCAACTGAGGTCAGGAACTCGAGACCAGCCTGACCAACATGGAGAAACCCCAACTTACTGAAAGTATAAAAAATTAGCTGGCTGTGGTGCCAATGCCTGTAATCCCAGCTGCTCGGGAGGCTGAGGCAGGAGAATCGCTTGAACCTGGGAAGCGGAGGTTGTGGTGAGCCGAGATTGCACCACTGCACCCCAGCATGGATGAAGAGAGAGAAACTCCATCTCAAAAAAAAAAAAAAAATTGGAGAAATCATTAAAATATTTTAAGTGTTATGTAATTTATTTTTTGAAATGACCGAATAAGAAAATAAATGAAAACATAGGGAATTGTAGCCATGCTATGGATTTAAAATGATAGAGCAGGCCTCCAGCAGTACTTTTTCTCTGTGACACAATACGTTACAAGTTGACAAAAATGACACAGTTGCAAATTCCTAGAAGACAGTCCATCTGTGAGATGAACACGACTCGCGGAGAAAAACCACTGGGCCATGAAGAACTCCTCAGGCAACTTTTAGTAAATTACCTGCTGGTATTTTCTAAGACATACAACTGCAAGGTGGATGGGAACGTTTGCACATTCCCTTCTGGCTAGAAGAGACATCCGCAGTCTCATGTGCACGGGGGCTGCATTTTGGGCATAGAAGGTGGGCATCAGGAAGGACGCCATGGAAGGGGGGCCTAGGGACCCCTTTTCTTTCTCCTCAGAAGCAAGTGCCCGGTGTGAACTTCTCCCCTCTCTTCCTTACTTCTCCTCCCTTCTCCCTCTGTCTTAGATACTGACTTAAGTGGAAAGGGTGGACAGCAGCCCCTGACCCAGTTTGCACTGAGGACATGGTCAGAGAGCAGCCACCTTCCAGAAAGCCCCCGTTCCACCAGGCGCCGGCTGCTCTGCAGAGAGCCAGCCATGGGCAGCAGCCACAGGCTGAGTCGGCTGCCCTGGACCGTGTGGCCGGGCAGAGCACCTTCCTGGCCCTGCCAGCCTCTTCAATGACCCCTCTTTCTTCTCTTCTCCACAACCGATACAAGACATTCAGATGCCAGTCCCAAAAATCTACTTCCTCCAAGCACTAGCGTTCCAGGCTCCCAATCACTCTTTTCTCTCTCTCTCTCTTTTTTTTTTTTTTTTGTTATAAACAATTTGCTTCAGGGATCCCGCATCAGTCAGTTACCTGTTCATGTGACACAGTGATTTGCCCACAAGGATATGACAGTCCACAGATGTTCATGTACTATGGAACACCTGGTGCTCTCATTCATCATCTGTGGGGGACGCTGCTTCTGAGCTGGGGACTTGATGGCACCAGAGTCTAGGTCTTCAAACAATTTGGTAGGAAATAACACATAATGAAATCAATTAACTTATTTATGTTTTTTAATCTTTACAAAATGGAGAGGTAGCTTCTAAGTTCTATTGTTTGTAATAAACTGAAATTCAAAAAGGTTAAGCAACGTACTCAGATCGTATCTCCATGTTCCAAACATAATACACGTTTGTACTTCATCACATAGAATTTTCAGTAAGATTCAGAATAATTAATTTTAAAAGCAAATGCAGAGTCCTTTCTATGTGTGATGTGAGGACATGGGATCATCATACCTAAAACAGCAGCTGCTTGCAAGCTAGAAAGACCTGAGATTTGAGCTCAGCCCACCTGTTCCGAGACTAGAGGAAAGGCCTTCATGGATTCTGAGAATCAGCCTTGTCCTGTGACCAGGATTATGAATGTTTACGTGAATAGCTGTATTTAAACAGTCCAGCGAGTAGAAATAATCCTTGTTTAATGTTTCATATTTTTGAGAAGTAGAAAAACGGCCTATTCTTTGGGAATTTATACTTAGATTTTTCAAAAATTACTAAAAGATACTAACAACTGTTATCATAAGTACCTATTTATTCTATCTTCATTTTTAAAATATATATCAATTATAATGATGGGATAATTTCAAAAATCTCCCTTGGAAACCTAAGACACCAGCCTGATGCTAAAAAAAAAACAAACACCTGAATGTTATCCCAAATAAGAAAGTAACTTCTTCTTCTTGTGCAATCAAAAGGAAAAAAATCTAAAAGGGAAAACTAACTTCATAGATATTCAAATGGAATCCAAACCCAGAGGTAATGTCAAAGAGACTCTGAGTGCCTTAGGGTGACGTGGAGCCTTGTCTTTCAGTCTCTCTAGAGACTTGGCAGTCGCCAAGGTCCACAGCGTGCAGGTCCTTCGTGACCAAAACCCGTGCCTCAGCTCTGCTTCCTTTCCACGTGCCCCTAGTGGCATCAATTGATGGAACTGTCCAATACGTACAACTTCTGAACCATAAATCGAATTCACCAGAAGGAGCTTAACTATTTAAATGAAGATCATAATTCCCTCCCAGAAACTTCATACATTTAAAAATCCATTCCATATAGCACACTAAGAAGAAATTGAGGGACAAGGGCCTCACTGTGTTGCCCAGGCTGGAATGAAGCTCCTGGCTCAAGCCACCTGCCTCCCGCAGCCTCTTCCGGAGCTGGGCCTGCAGGCAGTGCCTGGCAGCACAGATTTTTGAGTTCCTTCTATGTGCACAATTTGTGCTGGCCATTAGAGAAGATGCAAAAGTGATTAAGGGAAGGCAAGTTCCGGGAACTGACGTGGGAGGACAACGCCAGCCCAGCCCACGTGCGTCAGCCAGGAGTGGGAGGTGTAACCCTCCCCTTGTCCCCAGTTTCACTGGCTGGGCTTTCAGTTACTGGCAGTCATCAGAGAGTGAGACCACATGCACGTAACTGTTATTACCATATATTGTTAGAGTTGTTCTATGTATTATTTTGTTGTTAAACCTTATCCTAGGTATATATGTACATAAGAAGACATAGTATGTATAGGTTTGGTACTGTCTGCAGTTTTAGGCATGCCCGAGGGGTCCTGAGACCTGTCCCCTGAGGAAAAGGGGGACAGCTATGTAGACAAGTAGCAAGGGAGGGTAGAGGCAGGAGCATTGCTGCCTGGGGCACTTAGAAAAGGCTTTGGAGGCCGAGCACGGTGGCTCACGCCTGTAATCCCACATTGTGGGAGGCTGAAGCAGGTGGACAATGAGGTCAAACGATCCAGACCATCCTGGCCAACATGGTAAAAACCTGTCTTTACTAAAAACACAAAGATTAACCAGGTGTGGTGGCAGGCGCCTGTAATCCCAGATACTCAGGAGGCTGAGGCAGGAGAATAGCTTGAACCTGGGAGGCGGAGGTTGCAGTGAGCCGAGATCTCGCCACTGCACTCCAGCCTGGCAACAGAGCGCGACTCCATCTCAAAAAAAAAAAAAAAAAAAAAAAAAAAAAAGAACACACTTTGGAGAAAATGACATTTGAGACATCAAGCATCTATGGAGAATGGGAGGAGGAAGGTGTCATTCAAACACAGAGAGCCACGTGGGCACAGAGGAGGCATCAATGATGCTCGGGGCCACAGCAGCAGGTGTTCTGGTTTGATTAAAGCCAGGAATACATGGTAGCAGGAGGTGTCATTGTGCCAGGCAGAGTATGGGCCCCCATTTGTGCCCATGGGCCAGACCTGGAACCTGTGAAAAGCTTATGCTTCCTAAGAACTACAGTTGCTACTAAGCTAACCTAAACATAGGGAGATTATCCGGGCAGCTAATACAATCGGGACGGTCCTTGTAAGCAGAACAGGAAGGCAGAGGAGGCCGGAGAGGCGCATGTGAGAAGGACTGACCCGCATTGCTGGCTTCGACAGTGGAAGAAGGGGCCAAGCCAGGGAATGCAGGCAGCCCGTTAGGAGCAAGAGGGGACCAGGAAATGGATCTTTTTCTCAAGACTCCAGAATGAGCTGCAGCCCTGAGGCCACCTTGATTTTAGCCCATTGAGGTCCACACCAGATGTCCAAGCCGCAGAACTGTAAGATGGCAATCTGTGTTGTTTTAAGCCGCTGAGTTTGTGGTCATGTGTTACAGCAGCCACAGGAAACTGCCACAGAGGTGGAGAGTGGGAAGCTTGACCGGGCAGGATTGAGGTGGGCTCAGGTGCATCGCAGAGACCACTGGACTCTATTCTAAGAATGCAGCGTGCGAAGAGGTGTCACGAGATGGAGTCTCCGCTTGGAAAGCTGAGTTTGCAGGCAACGTGGAGAACACCCTGGAGGAGAGTGAGGCTGGAGGAGCATTGAGGGGGTTGTTGCTATGAGAAAAGGCACTGAGTTGGTGCCATCCGTCTAGAGATAGAAATAGATCTAAAGACAGAGTAATAAAACAGGATGTCAAGCTAGTGCCACAGATGTCACGTGCCTGTTTCATATGTCCAGTGTCACAGAGCTGGAGGTTCAAGGAGGGTCTTGGCAGCCAATGTGAGTGCTGGTTTAGGCCTGTTTCTCAAAGCTCAGAAACGAAAACCAATTCAGGTTCTCTAAAACTCTAACCAATTAGCTCCCTTCTCAGGTGTTTTTGCCGAAAGCATTCGGATCATGTTTTTATTCATTCATGACTATGTTTTAAAATTTCTCCCTAGAGAAAAACATCATGCAGAGTACCGAGTTAAGAAAAGGCTGGTTTGGCAAGGCAGTCTTCTGTGACTGAAAAATGTAACACGAAGGGCTGGGCTCAGAAACGTGGGAGTCCAGTCGTTCTGCCTAAAACTCAGAGGATATCCCGAGATTTTCCAGGTGTGGTAACTTTCTCAGCCACAGCCCAACTGGATTTGTATCAATACAACTAGACAAAACCCCATTGCTGCAAAGTATTTGGAAATAAGAAATCGACCTCTCCTATATTACTTGTTTTCAGTCACTCATCCGAAGAAAAAAAAAAAAACAAAAAAAAAACAACGGCTGAAGGCCAGGCCTTTGCTGGGATGGGAGACAGCTCTTCCCTGCACGTGCTGAGACTCTGACGGAGGCCTGTGAGAGAGTGCGATTTTTAAAGGGTGCGTAACAGTGGCATGTGCCAGGCACAGGGGAGGCACAGGGCCCCACGCTCAGACTGGAGAATTAGCAAAGGCTTCTTGGAGGAGAATGGGAACCACCAAGACAGAGAAAGGGCAGACAGAACACAGAAGAACGGAGAGAACAATGAAGCAATATGACGTTTGCAAATCAGCAAATCCCGCCACCAAATGTTCCCCCCAGCATCTGGTCATCTCTCCTGCACCCCTCCCACCTCCCCACTGTGACCAACCAGTGACCAACAGAATGATAAAAACACAGTCAGCCCAGGTGAGACTTCCACCAGGACGGTAAACTGAGCACACATATTTATGGCCCTTCCTACTAAAAAAAAAAAAAAATTAAACAACAGTTTTAAAGTACCACATGGAGTCAATTAAGACAAAACAAAAGTTATGAGAACTTGCAGGATGACATCAGCAGACTCAAGATTTTTTAAGTTTCTGGAAGTGCCCATGAATAGCTCAGCACATAAGAGGAGGGAGCATGGTGGTGAAGTGAGACTGCCTGGGTTAGGACCCGGCTCTGCCACTCACAAGCTGTGTGACTTCCGACAACCTGCCTCACTTTTCTCTGCCTCAGTTTCCTCATCCATACAACGGTAATAATAGTAAGGCCGACTTGCTAGGATTTTCGTGAGGATTATATAATACAATGCTTCAACTGAACAGCTTTGAATAGTATCTCCTACATTGTATGTGCTGGATCCATATTTTCTATTATTATTTTTACATTAGTGGACAAGTCACAATGGAGCAAGCTACTACTCAGAAAATGCTGGAGAAAGCTGCAGTGCAGAGGAGCTGTGCTAGCCCGACCAGGCCTCCCGGATCTGAAGGGACAGCCGGTAGGTCAGCAGACGCTTAAGGAACAGCAGTCATACAAATGAGAAGAACCACAGGAGAGAAACAACGGCTACACTGCGGGAAACACAGCTAACTGAGGGAAAGGAGGAGAACATTCAAATCACGCTGGCCGTGACCTCAAAGACTCAAGAGGAGATCAACTCGGACAGACACGTAGGAAAACCATAATAGGCTTCTATAAAAAGAGGCAGGTAAACAATTTTTAAAGATGATGGCAATTAAAGGCTAAATAAAAGTATGTGAAATAAAAGTAAAGGAAATGCCCCAAAGGATAGAAGAGAACTAGAAAAATTTTAGAGTTTAGAATATCATTGCAAGGAAATGAACATCCAACAGGAATTAAAGAGAAAGAATACAAAAGTGATGGGAAGCAATAATAAAAGTAATAGTTGTAAAAAAATATATGCATCTTGAGATCAAATGGGTTCACCAATCACTGGATAAGATGAAAATTTAATTCAACATAGAGATCAAGAGAACGTGAGATTAATTTCACAGAACAGAGCATAACTGCCGTTAATCATCAAAATTTGAAGTCACAAGGACAGAAGCTGGACGGCAGAGACAAGCCCACAATTTCTTTCTTTACCAAGCAAGAGGACAAGGCATATTTCTAAATTCATAGGTCAAAAATAAAGAGTTAAGTATTTATTATATAACGTTATAAATATAGCTGATATATAAGCTTGAATTTTTAACGCATTCTGTAAGAACTGTAAGGAGGAAAGAATAGGAACTAAATTTCCCATCTGTTACAGCATGTAGCTGACGTTTAATGCTGGTCAACCAGGAAACAAATCAAAGCGTGATATTGAATTAAGGCTCATAGCCACCAAAAAAAATTTAAAATAATAAAAAAAAAGAGTCGGGGAAAGGATTACATCTAGAAAGAAGGACTTGGAGGTGGAAATGGAAAGAAATTTAACATTTCAGTTTATAACCTTCTCGACAATCGAAATTGTTGATACTCTCCGTGAATAACCAGTTTCAGAATAAATAAACAAATATGCATGTGTCTAAACAAATACTTCCCAACTGAATTGAAAAGAGCTAGTATTGCAAATCCCGGTTACCGTTGCAATGCTGTAACACACACATGGCCAGCCATGTTTTTCTGTGGAGGATGAGATAGTAAATAGTTTAGGCTCCTCGGTTCTGGCTGTCTCTGGCAAGCCCTCAGCTCTGCTGTGCAATGTGAAAGCGGCCGTTTAGAGAAAGCCTCACAAGCGGGCACAAGTGTGTTCCAATAAAATGTCATTTCTGGACACCAAACTTATATTTCAGATAATTTCTGTGTCTCAAGGAATATTATACCAAAATTATATTTCAGATGATTTCTGTGTGTCAAGGAATATTATTCTTCTCCTGATTTTCTCTCACTTATTGGAAGATGGAAAACCCTCCAGGTGCAGCGGCTCACACATATAATCCCAACACTTTGGGAGGCCAAGGCAGGTAGATCACCAGATCAGGAGTTCAAGACCATCCTGGCCAAGATGGTGAAACCCTGTCTTCACTAAAAGCATGAAAATGAGCCAGGCTCACCTGTCACACCTGAATATCCCAACTGAAGAACCCATAGATTTTCTTTTTGAGAAAAATAGCACTAGATTGATTCCATTACAAACAGTAATGGAATCTTCTTGACTGATACATAAGTGACTCCACACAAAACTGATAATGGCATTTTATTTCTTTATATATATATATATATATATATATATATATATATATATATATTGAGATGGAGTCTTGCTCTGTCATCCAGACTAGAGTTCAGTGGCACCATCTCGGCTCACTACAACCTCTGCCTTCTGGGTGCAAACAATTCTCCTACCTCAGCCTCCCAAGTAGCTGGGATTACAGGCACCTGCCACGGTGCCCAGCTAATTTTTATATTTTTTGTAGAGACAGGGTTTCACCATGTTGGCCAGGCTGGTCTTGAACTACTGGTCTCAAGTGATCCACCGAAAGTGCTGAGATTACAGTGAGCCACTGTGCCCGGCCATAAATATTTTTATTAATAAAACACTGAAGGTATGTAAGTCAGAAAACCGTTCAAAGGGGCAAAAGTAACATTCATATACACATACACCTATATATACACTACCTCTCTATTCAGAGCTGCCAAAAATTCCAAGCAAACAGGACAGGTATGCTAGGCTTTAATGCACCAGAATTGTTTCAATTCCTTGCTTTTCATAAGAAAGATTTTATTTCCCCAGCTGATCAGAGAGCACACTTGGAGAAAAATCTTTTGATACTCCCCTTGCTGAGTTTTAAATAGCCTGAGTATATGTGATACATCTTTTGTAGTGAGTACTTTAGAGGAAAAGCATTGCTTTTAAATCTCATGCATGCCCCAAATGCAACGTGAAATAAATTCCACCATGAATGAGCTCCTGCCATGGCTGAAAACTGAATTCTAATATGCGAGCTTTCTCTGAGACAGGCCATTTTTTTCTGTGTTCTTAAAAGCAGCAAAACTAACAGGATTGATAAATTTTAAATCTCTCCAGCAGACTTCATGTAAAGCAGTAAGTTTATATCTTAGTGCAATTTCAGCAGCAAAGACGTGAGTAATTCAACCTGAGTTTTCTCAGGCACTCCATTCAGTCCAATTAGCAGGGCAAGGGGCCTCTTAACACAGGCAAGCTGAGACAGTCGGCACGACAGTGCCTCCCAGGAGTTTTCATTCAGGGTCAGAGATGAACCTGGTTTCAGAGGGTGGTCTCTGAGGGTGACCACCTTGCTTTCAGCACGCTCCAAAACTATCAGCGTGGTAAATCAAAGCTACACCAGTGTTTCCTCTGTGACCCTCTCATCCCTCAGTGCTGAGGGTCTCGTTTGAACTCAGAAGAGCAGATCCCCTTTCCTCAGATCCTTCTCAAATCAATAGGAATAACACGAGAACAGTGGTATCAGCTCTCACCTGTCGAGGAAATATCCATGCCAGGCACTTCACCCGCTTTTCCTGCGTGATCTCCTTGCATTCACATCATATTCTCATGACGGGAGTCTTCATATTTCCAATAAAAGATAGAGAGGCTGAAGGTCAGTGAGGCCGATGAACTGAACTAAAATCACAAAGCTCTTAAACAAGGAAGCGAATTCAAACCCAGAGCTGCCTGCTCACCAGGCCTGTCCTTCCCCCTGCTCCGTGCCGGCCTGAAAAACTGCCTCAGGGCCTAAGGTTGAAGCTGGAAGTAGTATATTATCTTAAAGACACAGGGAGGCTCAGCCTTGCTTTCTTTTTCCACACCTCAGATCACTCCCCAGTATACTAAAGATTACTCCACAACCCGAGAAGAAGCCTTCCCAGAGGCCCTTCAGTGCAACTGACTGAATATAAGAAAGGCCTCCATAGCCAGCCCACGCTTAACTCACCTGTGGAAGCCCCCGTCCACCTTTAACACGGTTTCATGGCTGAACGGAATGTGACCCAAGGGACATTCATGCTCACAGATAAGACTTGCAAATATCGACCCTTCAGTAACAGTCACACTGGCTGTTATGCATGCAAATAGGAATTGAAATATGCAAAATAAGTAGCTGAACATACAAATTGTTTTTCAAAAGCCATTTGCAGGTGCAAATGCAAATTTGAGACTGTACAGTCATGAACTGCGCATATAAAGTGTCAGGATGTCCACATTTCATCTCTTCAGCTCCAAGAATTTTAGAGCTTCTCTTAATGTGTATGTGAATATTTTATGTGTGTGTTTTGAAAGAGGTAGAGTATTACCTTTCTTAAAATTCTCTGTGAAAGGCAGATTACAGCAGGAATTAATTTTTCCTCAAATGTATACGCTTTCCTGAAACATTGAACCTTATTCTCAGTACCAGTGTGTTAGGAATGGGGTAACTTGTATCATTTCTTCTTAAGATATTTTTTTTTCCCCTTTAGAATGATTTTATTGGCTTCTGGAAAAAAAAAGCCATTTATTTGGAGCATTAGATTTTATAGGTTTTTCTGTTTTCCTTTCCAGGGTCTTATCAGTTACATGACGTTGACACTGACCAGGTGGTTTTAGTGGCTAAAATGACTGGAGAAGAAAGCATTACAATGTTAAATTCCACTGTCTGGAGCCACGTGTGTGTTCTTTCTAATTGTGGCAAAATACACATAACATAAAATTCACCATCTTAAATATTTCTAGGTGTACATTCAGTGGTGTTAAGTACATTCACATAGTACCTAACCATCACCATTCATCTCCAGAACTTTCTCATCTTCCCCACCTGAAGCTCTATACCCATCAAACACTAACTCCTATCCAGCTGCCCCTCAGCCCCTGAGAACCACCATTCCACTTTCTGTATCTATGAATCTGACTACTCTAGGAACTTCATATAATTGGAATCACGCTGCATTTGTCCTCCTATGACTGTCTTATTTCACTTAGCATCATGTCCTCAAGGTGTACCCATGTTGTAGCATATCTCAGAATGTCCTTCTTTTTTAAAGCTGAATAATATTACGTTGTGTTTATACAGCACATTTATTCATCCATTCATATGTCAGTGGACCTTGGGGTTGCTTCCACCTTTGGGCGTCATGAAAAATGCTTCTGTGAACATGGGTATATAAATGTCAAGACCTTGCTTTTAATTCTTGTAGGTATACACAAAGAAGTGGAACTGCTAGACCACATGGTAGTTCTATTTTAAGGAACTGCCACACTGTTTACATGGCAGCCACACAATTTTTTTTTTTTTTTTTTTTTTTTTTTTTTTTTTTTTTTTGAGACGGAGTTTCGCTCTTGTTACCCAGGCTGGAGTGCAATGGCGCGATCTCGGCTCACCGCAACCTCCGCCTCCTGGTTCAAGCAATTCTCCTGCCTCAGCCTACTGAGTAGCTGGGATTACGGGCACGCACCACCATGCCCAGCTAATTTTTTGTATTTTTAGTAGAGACGGGGTTTCACCATATTGACCAGGATGGTCTCGATCTCTTGACCTCGTGATCCTCTTGACCTCGTGATCCACCCGCCTCAGCCTCCTGAAGTGCTGGGATTACAGGCTTGAGCCACCGTGCCCGACCAGCCACACAATTTTATACCCCCACCAACAATGCACAACTATTCACATTTCTTCACATTTTTACCCAAAACATTTTCTGTTTTGTTGCTGTTGTTGTTTTTAATAGCAGTCACCCTAATGGGTGTGGCGTGGGATGTCACTGTGGTTTTGATCTGAATTTCTCTAGTGATTCGTGACGCTCAGCATCTTTTTAATGTTGACCACTCATGTGTCTTCTTTAGAGAAATGTTTATTCAAGCCCTTTGCCCATTTTTTAATCAGGTTGTTTACATTGTCAGGATTTTAACTGCTTATCAGGTATATGATGTACAAATATTTTCTTCCATTCTCTGGGTGGCCTTCTACAATTTGCGAGTGTTCTTGAATGCACAAGAGTTTTTAGTTTTTGTGTAATCCAGTAAGAGTCATGTGCCACATAATGATGTCTTCCTTGATTGACTTCAGCTGGGACCATGGGAATGCATCAACTCAAATGTTTTACTACTCTGCATATGTCCACAAATGACCATAAAACCATAAAAGCACTACAAGTATTCATTTAGGGGTCACAAATACATTTTAGCAAGTAGGCAAATTTACAAAAATCCACAAGTAACGATAATCTCCCGTACATATATACACACACAAATATATATATACACACACACACACACACACATAACATGCACACACACATTTTACTTTGCTTCAGGGATCTTTGTCTTTCTGGCATCCATTGAGATAGGAAGAATGTAATGTGTGGAAAGCATAGAGAATCAAGATGTCCATGCCCAGGCCGCGTCCCCCATCAGGACCTTCAGTATTACTTAGTTGGACCCGCCCCTCCCCCAAACTAATTTGCTCTCTCTCACCCATAGACATTGTTTCAGGAAGGATGGAGAAAAAGAGATGTGTATTCTAACGCTGAAATTACAGTCCACATGATTATTGGATCCAAATCACTGAATTTTCCAAAGACAGGTCAGCTTAAATCAAGTCTCGAAACCACTTAACAGAGATACTACCTATTATGAAGATGCGTCTGACTAGCAAAACTCAGTGTCCTTAAGCGCTCGCAATGCATCCTTTTAATTCTTTGGCGGGTTGCCATGTAGATCCCAACAGGATGAGGCCGTCTGAACAACTACTATGATGTCTGGCCAGTGTGGCCCCAAGATGTTTCACAGAGAATTAGCGGGAATGCTGTGTGGCTGTGCTCATTTCTTTTGAACTGCATTCATCTGAGTGCACAAAGGAGGCCCAACAGTGCTGACCTTCTCAGCAAGACTTAGATCCCAGCCTCTGAGCACCGAAGGCCGCGGGCAGACTTGGGCCTACGGTGAATCCAGGTACAAATGGATCTCGTGGAGGCTCCTGGCTCTTCCTGCTTTCTCCTGCTTAGACTCCCATGCCTTTCCAAGCAAATTATTTGATTTTATTTAAAATTAAAATAGGGTTTTATGTTTATTTCCTATTTCTAGCATTTACAATGAACACTGTCTATCTTTACGTGTGTTTGTACATCTGTGTCAAAAAGTACAAATTATGTTCACATTGCTTTTTCGTTTTTCTTTATCCTGCGTGTAAATTGTAGAACTACCTCGCTACTTTCTTTGAGACTTGTGACTCCTCACATGGAAATAGACTGTGCCACGTATACCGATGGAAAAAACCTACACGTTTTGCACTTGTATCCCGAAACTTAAACATTTTTTTTAAATGTTACAACATGAGGATTCCATATTTTCTCTGTTTTTGTGATTTATCTGCCTCAGTCTGAAGAGATGAAGCTCTGAATGAGGATGCAGAGGGATACTCACTGCAGAGGATAGTTTTGTATGACTTTCTAGTGTGATCTTGAGCACATGACTAAAATGTTTTGAACTTAAGTTTCAGTACCTGGAAAAAGACAACAATGTCTTTTTACCCCACAGGATTGGACAATTAAATGAGGATTTTTCTGCCCAATGATACTCACATATACGGCACTATTCAGATGTCCACTATCGAGGTCAGTGGACAATTTATATGTAATTTATGAGATTTTCAAGGGTCATTCCGACCCCAGGATTTACCTGCTGACATGAAGAACCTTGGTTAGATGTAACTCTACTGTAACCCTTTGAATGACAGCAGGTCTAGAGCCTTCACAAGCTCTCCCTGGGTTATTTCTAAGTCAGGCTCAGGATGACACACAACTAGCTATGGAGATGTGTCTAGCAACTGCCCATATTACACAAGTGTATGTTTGCTAATAAAAGCTATGATGGCAGCAGAATGGCAAGGGAGAGCAACAGAGTCCCCAAAGGAACTGTCAACAGGCCTTCCAGCAGGATTTTCATTTCCACTTACAAAACAACAACCAAAGATCATTCTTGACAACTCAGTTTAATGGTTCATGTCAACATCCGGTTGTGACAATAACCAGGAATATTACTTCAAGGGTTCTAAGCACCACATTTCTCAGTTTTATGTTCACTATTTAAAATAATTCTTTGGAACAATTTTTAGGTATTATGAAATGTTTTTAAAGATGATTGATCTTATCCATAATCAAAAGAAGTAAAATATCATTAAAATGAATCAGACTGTGTTAGTATACAGAGGTAGACTGTCTTTGCAGATGCTTTAACTGTGTAACCTGTATCCAAGGAAGAGAATTAAAAAAATCATTAGGTGAAAGGGAAGTCAACTGAGTAATGAATTATTCTAACATTTATTTGATTATTTTCATTTACAGTTTTGGCACTGACACTTATTTTTAAAAAATTTTAAGTAAAGATTGAATATCACCAAATTAACTTAACAAAAAAAAAAAGAAAGAAAGAAAGAGACTGTACCTTCAGGTCTTGTTGTTGGCTGGATTTTGTCCCAATCAGACAGATAGATGTTCAAGTCTTACCCTCCTCTCCTTGTGAATGTGACCTTATTTGCAAATAGGATCTTTGTAGATGTAATCAAGTCAAGATGAGGTCATACTGCACTAGAGTGGCCCTAATCTGACTGGAGTCTTTTAAGAAGAGGGAAATTTGAGCACAGACACACAGGGAAGAAGACCTCATGGAAGCGGAGATTGGCACAATGTTTCTGCAGTCTGAGGAACAGCAAGAGTTGCTGTCAACCATCAAAGGCCAGGGAGAAGCAGGGACGGGACCTCCCCTAGTATCTACACAGAGGACGTGGCCCTGCCTGTATTTTGACTTCTGACTTCCAGACTCAAGAGCTGTAAGAGAACACATTTCTGCTGTAAGCCACTCGGTGGTAGTTCGTTATGGCAGACTGGAGACTAATACAGATGTCTTCTCTGGAGTTGCCATTGGTTGCACAGTGCTCTGTCTCCTCCATTCCAGAGAATAATTCTATAATTGAATGTAGTCAGAAATCATTTATATGATTTTCTTATATTATATAGATAAGGAAACTGAGATCCAAGGACATCATTCGTAGTAGATCACAGAGATGTAATGGGAAGAGTCAGAAAAATATCACAATCTCTCGACTATTTGTCTTGTGCTTTTTTTCAATGCACATGCTTGCAAAGGAATTTAGAACCAATGGTTGAAAAAACAAGCAAATATATAATTCTTTATCTTATTTTCAAACTATAGTCACAGATTTAGCCACAATCAGAAAGCAAGGCTACGGGTACTAGCATCTCACAATTCCAAAGCGCTTTTTAAATGTAACTATCACATTGTTCATTGCTATAACAATATTTGCAACTAGATTCAGACTTGCATAGGGACACATATCAACCTGTTGAGACCTTGATTGGACTATTAGATATGTATGAAAAATCCATATATTAATATATTTTCCAATGACTAAGATCTATTTTATAAGTTCTGTGTCCAGTGTGCAAATAGTAATAACAGAAAGCTCAGCCCCAGAGATCAGAGATGGGGAGGGCATGTTACTCCAACTGATGGTGAGAAGCACCATCCCCACCACATCAAAGACAGGGATTTCAGAGCTTGGCATTTTATTATTTTTAATTAAATGAAAAATCTGATTTCACCAGGCTGATCAGAGATAAAATTTGTGTTACTTTATTAAAATTTTAGATTAAGATATAGAACTACTAAACTATTAAAATTTTAGATTAAGATATAGAACTACTAAACTCACAGGTTAAAATTCATAGAGTAACTATTCTTGCTCACCTT